>NC_060918.1:11034802-11637373 GCF_021234035.1 Daphnia pulicaria
TTTTACTTCTTATTTTTTTCCCCTTTTTCTCTTTTGTTCAAATTTATTATTGAGTGGGTGCTGTGTTGGTGTGTCAAGTCAACTTGCCTCGGAACCACACACAGCACACAGCACACACTATGCGCTACTGCAATTGCTGGTGGCGAGTGACTTGCCATCAGTAAATATATCAACCATTTATTAGACATTTCATTTTTTTTTTCTTTCTTTCTCAAATAATAAGCTGGGAGGAGAAGAAAATAAAAGAATTTTGCGACCCACAGAGCCAGACGACCGCGCCATCAGAACCTTCTCTCCTGGTACGTTCCTGTTTGGTTTTGTTTCGTGCCGGTTTTTCATTTTTTTTTTTTTTTTTGTGTTTTTTTATTGCCCGTTTTATATGCACACATGCACAGGCAAATAGACAGGCACACACACACAACCACACACTATAATACACACAGCCGTAAAAAAGTCGAAATAAGAATATAATAACGCGTGTGGGACATCATTTAAACTTGATTTCTTTCTTTACCCGAGCGCAGCCCATCATCGAGGCACGGAAAAAAACACAAATTTCGAAAAATAAATAAAACGAAAATTTTTCTAATAAAATATGCAAAGGTCTCTCTCTCTCTTTAAAAACGTAGAAGGATATGCAAGTGTATTATTCCGAGGCAGCATAATCATATACATTTTTATATTACGGTTTTCCATATAAATACTCCGATAGACGTATTATGTGCGCTATGATAGTCTATATGATTAGTGTAATAATAAAAATATTAATAAATAAATAAATAAACACAAAAATGAAGTTTTCTCTCTCTCTTTTTTTAAGGACGTCAGAATAGTTTTTTTTTCAGTATTTTTACGTCACTGGAAAAGCCGAGGGTCGGGTCGACGAGCGGCGGAGAGAACACTGGGCTATATAATAGCACGACGAATAAAGAGTTACGTAAATAGGAGACGCAGTCAAAGGCAGCTTACTTATATATATATTTTCTTCGTCTCCTTCTTCGTCTCTCTCTTTCCTGTGCTTTTCACCTCCTCCTCGTCGTCCTCATCAACCTCCCCCGTATTTTTACGACTCATCATTCGTGTTATTAAAGGATATTTGGATGATGGTTATCATCCAGTGTTGAGAGCTAAGAGGAAACCAACAACACAGCAACAACAACAACAACAACATCAAAAAAAGAAACTGGAAAACATATTTCTTTATTTTAGAAAATAAAATAAAAAAATAAGAGACGCACAAGAAATATGTAAGAAAAGGAGTGATAAAGGGATGTAAGGATGAAAGGAGAAGAAGAAGAATTGGATTTAATTTTTTTATTTCGGCTGTCATTTTCCTTGTTCTTTTTTGTTACCTGACACGACGACATGTGACAATAGATCATCTGATATTACAAGAGATGATGAACCAGGCTGTGCTGTGCATCCTCTCCGTCTGTGTGTGTGTGTAGATCTGACCGCGATAAGGTTTGTTGCCTCATCTCTGACGTCATTTTCCTTATTTATTCCCGTCCGTCTCCAAGTTGGTATAATCAAATTTTAAAAAAAAGAGAGAGAGAGAAATGAAAAGGAAAGAATTGATAGTAGCGGCAGTAGTCGATATTTCCAGTCGATTCGAAAGAAAGAGAGAGAGAGAGATAGAAAAAACCACACACCAAAGAGCGGACGTGGACAGACGGGCAGCAGCGCATTTCTCTACATAAGTATATAGCCCTAGCTAGCCTGGGCCCACAGGGCCCCCGGCGGCCGCCCCCCCCCCCCCCTTCTTTGGAAATCAAATGGCTCGGCATTTATTCGCTGGCAGACAATAAATGGCCGGGGCCAGCTTCTTCTTCCTCTTCAAAAGCTGGGGAGGTCTCCTCTTTTTTTATTTATTTTTATTATTGATTTAAAGACTGAATCGGCTGGAACGGCGCGAGAAGATAAGAGAGAGAGAAGAAGAAGAAGAACTGGCAAGTTTCACGAGAATCTCTGCCGCCACACGAGTCCCGCTGAAAAGACGAAAAAAGAAAACAAAAAAAAAAACCTTCCAACTGCAACTGGGCAAGAAGACGAGGATTTTTCTTTTTCTTTCTTTTCTATTGGCAGCGTTCGATTGCGGCTGGTGGTGGCGGCCGCGGTTGGTGCCACCGACGCCCGGCGCCATAGTCGCTGGTTGTCGTCGACGGGCCGTTTGGAGGCCATCAAAGAGCCTTAAAGGGCGGAGGAGAATTCATTGACGACCACCGCAAAGCCCTCGACGGACGGACTGCACAGAGCCCCCGACAGCAGAAAAGAAAAGAAAAGAAAAAATAAGAGGAGAGAGAAATTCACGTCTTTTGTGTCGTCTCCCTCACGGCCCCCACCATAACACTCGAGGACAGACGAAACGACCGAGTTTGGGGCCCCTTTTACGATCGGATTAGTGGTGACTTTGAGATGGGGCGGGAGGGCCGGTTCCGAGTATCCCACGACGACGACAACAACAACAACAAGAAAAAAAGTCGAGAAAATGCCGAGTCTCCAAAAACATTGACGAAGTGGCTAGTACATAAAAAGCGGGAGGGGGCCCACAAAATTCTGCCGATTCATTCCATCATCTATCGCAGCAGCGGCGGCAGCGCTGCGTGGCACGAACGGGCCGGGCAGCAGCAGACCACTGCCACCCGGCCCGGCGGAACAGGCAAGTGGCAGGAGGCAGCGGGCGAGGGCCGGGCAGCAACACAAACGAAAGAAAAACCCCGAATAAAACTCTTGGGCGAGTTGGCTGCTGCTGCCATGCTGACTGCCTGTGGGTCTCTGAGATCTTTTTCTTATTTCTCGGAATGCGCGTTCACGGTTGCGTCGACTGCAGTGACAGCCGAGAGCTGGGCGAGCGTGACAAGCGGGCACCGTTTCCAGGGATTCACTTATTATGTACACGTCGACCTGACACACAACAATAACACTGGATTGCAGCTCGGGGAGACCTGGGCTGAGACAGACCTGGGCTGAGACAGACCTGGGCTCTCGCTGCTATAGGGCCCAGTAAAATAAAACAACAGTCGAAAAGAAAAGGGCCAGCGACGACGACGACGTTGGAAGAATTTGTTTCGCTGATAAATGCTGCTCGCTTTCGGCTCGCAACTGCGCTCGTCCGGAACCTTTTTCATCCTGGCTAGATAGTCCCACACGCTCTAAACACTTAACTCAAGTGCGGATAGGATTGTCAAGTAGATGCAATTGTATTTAGTAGATAGCGTCGTAAAAAGAAAAAGAAAAGAAAAGAGGGGGGGGGGATTTGATGTTGGGATGGTGGTACTTGCAATTCAAATAAAAAATGCCGGGGCCAACGAAATGCTGCCGGAGAGGAGAGAGAGAGAGAGAGAGAGAGACGTGACGGGCCGTCCGGACGCTCTCGCAGCCGCTCGCAGCTCGGACGAGGACAACGGAACAAGCGGTGTGGTGGTAGAGGCCGTTTGGCAGTATTTTTATGTGGTCGACACATGCCAAAATGCACTAGCCTTTCCCTCTTTTTTCTTTTTTTTCCTTTTGACCGAGTCGATGCCAAGAGAACGTCTTCTATTAAACAGAAAGAAAAGAAAAAAGAAAACGGCCGGAGAAGAAGAAGAAGAAGAAAAAAAAGCTCGGTCGTGAATAACCCGGTAGGAAACAACGCGCTTTGAGAGTTTGGCCATCGATAAAAAACGAAAAGAAAAAACGAATGCAGCAAAAATAAATAAAGGAAGAACGCATAGCTATTTCATCATTCGTCCATTATTTTTTGGGGGAAATTTTTTTTAAAGCTGGAACTTCATTTCGTTCCCGCCTTCCGAGAAAATCCCGAGGAGCAAGTCTGGTTTAGGAAGGCCTTGCCTGTTGGCAAGGTGGGGGGCTCATCAGTCATTGAAGATCATTCCCGAATTATCGGATAAAAAACATACAAAGAGTACTACCGTACACGCAGAGTGCGATCAATTAATAAAACAAAAGTGGGACGCCGCTCCGTCGCGACTTGGGACGACGAGCCGGTTGGAGTTTGGTCGAATTGGGAAACGATCCTGCCTTGTCGTCGTCGTTATATGTGTGCGTCGGTTTCCTGCTGCCGACTGTAATACCATGAACGAGAAGTAGCTGTATAGCCAAGGCACAGCCGAGTCTATACGGGAACAACAGGACGGAACGTGACTTGAAAAAGTAATGCGGCCCCCTCTCTTACAAAGTGACAGACATTGTGAGTATCGGTAACAGGCACGTGCAGAACGACACCGGGGCTATGAACTGTAGACGCTACGTATACATACACATCTGGCGGACGGGAGCAAAGTGGAGACGACCGAAGAGCAAAGCGGAAGGAGACGAAATAAGAAGATGTGATATATGTAAGAGAGAGAGAAAGAGCTAGAAAATGGTGCACCCAATCGATTGCTACTCTTATAAATAAATATTTCAAAAAAGCCTTGACAACTTGACATAAGGCCCGAGTCAGCACAGCAGCAGCAGTCGAACAAGGACTACAGGACTACCGAGTTGGCAGATGATTAGGATCTTTTGGGGGAAAAGAGCGCCAGCGAGTATAGATCGGTATAGATCATATACTTCGCGCCACCGTCAAGGGAAAGACGACGACGACGCTTGTTTAACTATTTTTCTCTCTCTTATACGATGTAATAGCTTAAGCTTCGTAATCTATTCATACTTCTCGGCAGGAGAGTCGCTCATCAACAAAACTTTCAGGGCTCCTCACTTAAAAAAAAAAAAAAAAAAACCAAATTGGGCCGGGTCCCCCTTTTCTTATTTGTGTGTACAGTTATTCGCTTGGTCTTCTTCTTCCTTGAGCCCTTCTTCATCTTTGTTCCCTTCTCCCTGCTGCTGCTGCTGCTGCTCGTTTTATGATTACTTTTTATTAGTCCAATTAAACGAGGAGAAAAGCGAGAACCGGCTGACTGACTCGTTGCCTATTTATTTGGTTTTCTTCTTCTTCTTCCACTTCTTCTTCTCTGGATGAAGTGTAATGGCAGCGGAACGCTGTGCATCGTATAGTCGACACAGTCGACACAGATGTAATAATATCTAAGTTATGACATGTGTAGTAAGTAGGGCTAGTCTAGGCTCACGCACACATACATAAATGTTGTTATGTTTCTTCATATGTATTCGGCGCGTTTCGACAGTCTGTAAGGCGGATACGAACGTTTGGTCAAATCATCAAAGGGGCGCCTCATTCTTCGTCGGTTATATTGCCATCATCTTCTCCCCCCGCTCCTATCCAGCAGCCTCCTCCCTCCGACGTCCCAATTGTCATCGCTCGAATTCCTCCTCCTACATCACAGTGGGCCTCGCAATTAACTCCCCACTCCGGCGTGTGCCCATCACGACTTGAAGCTATTAGTACTAGACTAGACCACTTCTCTCTATATATACTACTATATACCTTCTTCCTCTCTCTCTCTCTATCTGTGTGTTTCTCGTTCTCAGAGAAACTCCCACCCACCGAAGCGCGAGTGGCCCGGACAAGACGGCCGTTTGTTTGTTATGACCGGCCGGCCGATATCTGCGCTGCTGCTGGAAGCCGAGGCAGCAGTCAGCACAGCTAAAAAGGAGGGAGAATATAGACGATGAGGAGACAAGTAATGATGGGCTATCGATTATCTGACGGGCGGATGGCATTAAAACATCATGATGCAGGCCGATCGATGTCAGCCAGCTGGAATTAATGATGCCATATATATTATAGCCTCGATGTGTAGCCCTGCATATCGGGTATAGACTCTGCTGCTGCTGCTGCTGCTTCAGCAGCGCGGACATAAACTATGCTCTCCTTTTTGTTTGAAAAAGACGGGGGGAAAAAATTTCTCTTCGATCCGATCCACGCGTTCCGGCCAAATCGATCCGGCGGGGGCAAAACGGGGGGAACAAGCGATCAGTTGGGTGGACGACCGACACACACACACAAAAAAAAGAAGAATTTGGAGAGATGGATCGCGATAGAGAGAATCAGCTTCGTCTCGGGGCTTCATCTTTTTCCATTTTTTTTTTTTTTTTATTTTTATTTTTCGTTCGTTCCTTCGTTCGCTGGAAGAGAAAGAAGAAGACAACGACCCAAAGTCGAAGGGGGCCCGCGTACACCATTTGATGTCATATATCTATGGATTTATGTACTTCCTCCCTTCTCTTGATTTGAAGTAACGTCTCAGCTCGGCGCACTCTGAATTTTTCCAGAAAAATGGCCAGCAACGATCTACACATCAGCTCACTTCTCATCTCTCTTTTCTACCAATTTTGGCAACGTTCCCTCGAACACGCCTGCCTGTTTCGTTCGCCTTCTCTCGACCATATCCAACAGGGCCCATATAGTCGTCGTATATAGTCATCGTCTACGCCGGAGGTCTTTATAAGCTTCCAGTTTTGCCGGTACATAATCCAATTCTTCTTTGCTCTTTTTTTTCTTCTTCTTCTTCGTCTTATTTCCTTTTCGTTCTATATCGGTTCTCCTATATGGCCAACTGACTCCCGAACGACTCACGAAACCGACCCCCCTCCCTCCATCACCACCCATTCTATTTCCACCCACCCAACAATTTTCGTCTCAGATTTCTTCTTCTTCTTCTCTTTTTCCCTCAATTTTCTTTCTGGATTTATTTTTGGGTATTTTTTTTTGGTTATATTTTTTCGCGACCGCGATTTTGTAAGCAGCTTACGAGCGAGTCTTGGGGCGTCCGACTGTGTTCGTGTGCTGCAATGCACACGAGGCAGTTTCTGCCTGGCTTCACGATTTAATAGTCTCCGACAAGATCGAAATCAATAATGACGCAGCGAAAAAGAGAGAGTCCACACACACAATCCGGCATCACCCTTGAACTTCTTCCCAATCATGATTTCTTCCTTCCAAATGAAAAAAAAAAAATCAAATAAAAATCACTGCGACTCTAATAACAATCGGGATTTCCATGAGGCCTTTCCCTTTTTTTTTATATTTTTAAAATCAAATAAATTATGATGGGAATAATCTATTATTCTTCTCTTGAAATCTTTTGGCTTTCTCTTTCCTCTTCGACCGTTGATGTGTATTACAGGTATATTAATACGTGATATCGCATCTCTCTACAGATCTGAGAGAGATAGATGAATATAATACCCTCCTAGTCTGCAGCGCAGCTATGCACAGTCTGCATATTATACATCTGCATACATTAGACTATTCTTTCACTATATAGATGCTGGGCTGCTGCTGCTGCTATGTGGAGCTGGTCTATACTGATGCGACTCAATTTGATTTCAAAAGGGGATTGCTATAGCGTGATGAATAGACTGATGAATGGGCTCCTAATCAGCTTTGGAGACGAGCCGCCCCCCGTCGTTGCAGCATCACGCTGCCTGGTCGGGAGTCCCCCCCACAACTCTCCTTCTTTTTTCCTTCTTATATTATTTCTCCTCTCCTTTTATTTTCGCCTGGGTTCCCTTCTTCTCTCTTTCATCGCCCTCCTCCGACGCAATTCCTAAAAGAAACGGTGGAAAAACTCGTTTTCAAAACGATGATACGACCACATTCACAATTATTACTATGGCAGCTCTCATCAATTTCAGCCCGTCGGAGGTAGACAGATGGACGCGGAGCCATTCAGGCATCAAGGCAAAAAAAAAAACCATAGGGGGAGACCATAGAAGAAGAAGAAGAAACAGTTTTTTTCTTATTTATAATCTACAATCTACAATAAATAACGGACAAGAAAAAGAAAAAGAAAAAGAAAAAATACGTTGTAAGAGATCGCAAGTCGATGCTTTACAAGCCCCACACAGAGCCAGCAGTGCCAGTTTTCACGTCTCTAGACAAGCAGAAAGGACCAAAAGGTGGCAAGAGAGATAAGCTTATGCAAACGACCGGCTTTAATCTCCCATTCATTTCAATACAAACGTCTTGTTTCACCTTTTCTGTCTAGTCCAAGGTTGGACACAGGCATTCACTCGATTATAATATGCGTGTAATTTGTGTCTACGGTGAGAAGCGTCCCGACGCTTATTTTCTACACGTATATACATAGCATATACAGATGAGGGTGCTCTGGCTGTTATGTTACAGCGGGACGCCGTTTTTGTTGCACCTCTCTCCCTTTCTCTTTGACTTTCATTCCGTTCGTTACGGCAGAACAAAAAAAATGGGGCCCTATACGTATTCATCAAAAGAGGCTAGAGAAGAAACTGTATACGTCTGGGTCAGCAGGCTGGTTTTTCTGGCCCACCTAGGCGAGTCAATGTCAGGAGCGCATTATTGCGCTCTCCTTTGTCCCTCGGTGTCGGTTCCGCTGTGATTGATGATTCATTGGGTGTGGACACAAGTGGGCTGGCTTCGATATTAAGGACAACAAATAAAGCGAAAGACAGTCAAAACTGCTGTGAGAGATCCTTTACCAACGTTGTTCATCTCAGTGGCGATGATCCAAAGAGCCGAACAAGAAGAAGAAGAGGATCAGGTTGTTAAAGCTTGGAAATAAATTGGGACGGGGTTCATGAAATCGTTGTCGGTTGGTTTAGCCATCAGTCACGACACACATCGGCTCCATTGTTCTATTCTTCTCCAAAATTCCTGAGGACTCTGCCTGCGTGATCTATAGTATCTGATTCTTCATCTTTTTTAGACTTTTTTTCTTCTCTTTTGGGGGCCTGGGATGGTATATACAACTCTTGGGTCTCTTTCGGTCCTCTGCTTCTCCTCAGTGTACACACAAATATGCATATAGAGAGAGAAAGAGAGAGAGCGTACGAAACGAAAGACGTGCATGATTATACTCTATGGTCCACTGTTGTTGGAGCCTCGGTGTAGTGGCTCTCTCACGGGCCTCGTCTTTTGGCCATCAACAGCAGGGGGAGAGAGAGGGAGACAGAAGAGCAGAGTGGAATAGAAATCGGAGAGAATATAGAGGATAGAGTCCAGAGAGAGAGAGAGAATGAGATGGGGGAAATGGGGAGAAGAAAAAAAGAAAAGAAAAAAAGAAGTTGGAACGCCGAGTCGAGCCAAGGCAAACAACAGAATTCCATTTGTACACTTCAGCTAGAAAACTGGCCCGGACGTCGCAGGGTCTTAATCACATCGGTCGAGACTCGAGAGACCCGCCGTCGCTGCCGACTTGTACTAGAAGACTATAGCAACGATGTCTACGCACACAGCCCCCGTCGCTTTGCTTCGTGCCTGGTCCCTTCTCCCAGTGGCTTCCAGCCGAGGCGAGAAAAACGAGGGGGGCGACTTTGAGGGTTCAACTCTTCGCCGGGGAAACCAAAAACAAAACTAAACAAAAAAGAGTTTGGCTCTGCGGCGGTGTAATGATGCTGAACATAGATCACTGACAGCAGCACACGTCCAGCCACCAAAAGGAAAAAGAAAAAAAATCAAAATAAGGAAACCGTTATGTATGCAACGGAAGAAGAAGAATAGAAAAGGGGCTATCATGGATATACGTATATCCAGCTAGACTCTTATTCTTGTTACGCAGGAAAACAATCAAGTTGAAAAGTCTTTTGACAAGGGCTGTCGTGATTCATGTTGTTGTTGTGGTTTGTAGAGAAAAACTGAATGACAATAGAACGGCTACTGATGAGCTCACTGGCCCTTGTGCGTCCTGGCTCCTGGCTGGATCTCGGCAGCCGTGGCGTGTTGTATACACTTGATGTAGAGTAGTACTGGTACTACTACCACTACTACTACTACTACTACAGCACACACATATTTATTGACAAACGCGTTTGGATAGTCGGTCCACGTTCTTCCTGCGTCCTTTTATTATCTAAATTCGCTTTAGATGCGGGAGCGGAGATGGGAAGAAGGAGCGGGCGGGCGGGCGGAGGAGTGAGTTGGATGCCGGGCGCGAGACCAGCGCAGCAGCAACGCCTTAATATCTTTCCTCTCTCTTTCCTCTCTCTCTCTCTCTCTCGCTCGCTATGAATGTAATGTACAGCTTCTATATATTCCAACTCCCCTGGCCATCAAGCAAACAATCGCTGTGTGTGTATATCTGGGCGATGCGACACAAAACTACAATTCCATCTCTCTCTCTCGTCATCCCTCCTCCCTCCTATAGACTCTCTCTCTCTCTCTCTCTTCGCTATATCTACTCGTCTTTTCTCCTGGGGATGCCAATTGAATCATCGGAGCTACCGGGGAAACTATAGACACTATATACTGTGCTGGCTACTATAGTAGTAACTCCTATAGAGCGACTCGATCTCTTGGAGTCTATCCAATGCCAGATCTATCTGCGTGTTGTATTTATATGTACGGGGTGTGTGTGTGTGTGTGTGTGTGTAGAGAATAATCCGGGAGAGGTTATATAACTACACACACACACAGTTGAGAATCGAAATAAGGCGGGGCGCCGGCTCTTTGGCATCTTCGGCATGTTTAATGAAAGCCGATCGATGGATGCGAGTTGACACGACAAATTGGCTCACACATTCCCTCCCTCCGTGGCAATGCAGTGGTCGCATTTACTCGCGTACACATCAGCAAAAGGCAGAGAGAGAGAGAGAGAGAGAGAAAGAGAGAGAGAGAGAAAGAGAGAGAGAGAACAATCAAAAGTTCATCTTCAACTTTCGGGTGAGAGCAAGAATCAAGTACAGACACACACACACACTCTTTCCTCACTGTGTGTGTGTGTGTGTGTGTGTGTGTGTGTGTGTGTGTTTGGCGTTGCTTATGGGAAACTTATACAGTCTATATACACACACATACTACAGTCGTCTGTAGGCGGACTTACACAACTTCGTCAATAGGACAACAAAAAAAAGAAGGAAATGTAACGGGAAATAAAATAAAAGGGAATAAGGAGAGCCGGGGTGTGTGTGTGTATAAGCGACGTCTACAGTGTGGCATGAGAGAGGGAAAGTCTTTTGGCTTATTCTATATATCGTTCTCGAAAGCGAAGTATACAGCATAGAGAAGACTCGACGCTGTGCGTGGGCACGAGCCCTGGACGTCTACACACGGAGCTCAAGTCAAGGGACGGGCGATGCTGTGGACCAACTTATTTGACTGTAGGAGGACCCAGAGGAAATATGGACAACAATACAAACAAGAGAACACAAAAAAAAAATGGAACGGCCAGAAAAATCAAAGTTTCCCATGACGTGCAAGAAGAGAGAGAGAGAGAGAAAAAAAAATGTTACAGTATAAACATAACTGGACACCAACATCTTATCAAAAGAAAATCAGTTGACTAGATGTTACGTACGAATATAGAACGCGGTTCGACTAACTATATTGAACACTGGCGGAACTGGAGAAGAAAAAAAGTGTTTGACGGGCGGCCACCTCTACTACACATATATACGATATATATACGACCATCAGCGCGTTTCCATTTCCTATAGAAAACGATTTCGGCGTGTATATACATAACTGTTTTTTTTCTTCTTCTTCTTCTTCTTCTAGCGCTTCCCCTCTTCTTCGCACGGCCGAGATGAATGACGTCGGCCTCTATTTCTATCTCTCACATGCCTGAGCCTAGGAGAAACCCATCAACTTCGATCTATCGCCCATTGATCTCCTGTTTTTTTATATTTCGTGTGTGTGTGGGGGGGGGGGAGTAGAAAAAAAAAACTTTTAGACGTTCCCTTTTTTCTCTCTCGTCTGCTGCTGCTCTTCTCCGTCCCTCGCCGTTGGATTTTCGAGAGTAGTTTTCTTTACTTCCTGTATCATTTCTCTTGTAAATATATATATAAATCGCTGCTGAGATGTTCCTTGATTTCTTTCCTGCGATCCAGAAAAGGGGAGAAAAAAAAATAGAAGCTAGAAGAGCTTTCAAAGATTTCAAGGGAGGGCCTTGAGGGTTTGCTGGAAAATGGGGAGGGGGGAGAATTCTTACATATATTTATTTATTTTTTTTTTTTTTTTTAGTTTGGGAAGTCGGCCAATCTTATTCCAGCGCCGACATAAATCGTAAATTGTCCGCGTCTTCCTTCGCCTACGACTATACTACTCCATCCGCCAGCGCGCTGGTTCTCCTCTGCCTCATTTTTCAGCGTAATATCTTCTTCCTCCCACCGGCGCCGCCGTGGAATGAATGTCCTTCAATGACGCGATACCCTCGTTCGACGCAATACCCTCGTTCGACGCAATACGACCAGCGATGGAGAGAGAGAGAGAGAGAGAGCGTTTTCTTCCAGTGATTAGGTACTCACTTTTCGAGCGAGGGGCTTGAAATGATTAAACTCCATTTCCTTGGAAAAAGAAGAAGAAGGGGACCCCATAAACGGGCAGATATGTAAGCAGCAGCCTGTGCTGGTGGGCCATCGAAACCAAACCAAGGAGAGAGAGAGAAAATCGTGCAGCGAAAAAAAATGTCGAGTTAAAAAAGAAAAAAGGGATGGATTGAACGGTGCGAGCGGGGGAAACCCAAGTCGGTGAGGTACACATGGGAGAGTCGCTGAGCGGCTTTAACAGGTCCCCACCCTGCCAGACCCACCCAGTAGACCGCGCGCAAACACATTTTCATGTGCAAGTTCACAAACTTTATAAAGAGCCATGCGATGCCAAAGCTGGAAGGTTGTTAACCGTCGGAGCGAAAGATGAAACGGAAAATCGATCTTGTCGTGAGGTGAAATGTCAGCAGCCCAGCAGCTTAAATGACCGTGCAAGCGCACATCGGCCGCCGTGGTTGGAGGGGGGAAAGTCAAGGTCTTGGCCGTCTTGGCCGTCTTCTTCTTATTTTCTTTTTTTCTTTTTTTGACTTCTTATTTCTTGTCCTGTGTGTTATGTATCGCCCGGCACATATTCGGATATATAAGAGAGCGCGCCCATAACGGAACAGGATCCAACTTGTATAACCGACTGACTCTCGACATGGTTATATAGTCCTCTCTCTCTCTCTCCTCGTAATCCGACAAGGAGAAGAAGGAAAAACCACAACAATCTTTCAAAAAACAAAAACAAAAAGGAGGAAGGAAATCCAATGGGAGAAAGAAGAAGAGAAAGAAGAAGAAGAAGAGAGGTAATAATGAAGGGTCGGAGTTGATGGATTCGACCGTTTCGAATCACTAGCAATGTGCCGTAGAAGCCCATTAAAATAAAGAAGAACAACATAGTACCGGTTACACCAAACGGAGCCGTAGCCAATTTCGGAGAGTTTTGGTGGTTCCGGACGGCCGACCGGAGCATGGCGCTCTCTCGCTCTATGGTCTTCCAGGTATACAGGACTCTGTGTGTGTGTGTGTGTGTGAGTGAGAAGGTCTGTTTCCTTCCACGTGATAGAGCTTGTATATAACAAATGATGGGGCTCTTATATATTATTTCATTGCTTGCACATTATTATCTCCAGTTTGGAAAACGATTCCAACAACTCCATGGCCAGTCAAAAGGCCATAGAAAAACAAAGACACCACCAGCGCCAGCAACGGGGCCCGTAGGGGCCACTATTTTTATACACACTATAGGGCCGTTGAAGCCATATAAGAAAAAAAGGTATATGGGGGATAAAAAAAAAAGGAAAAATATATATAAATCGCTTCCACTCTTTGATGGACATTTGCGCTGTATAGTTTTCCTTTTTTTTTTTGTTCTTCTCTCTTATATTCCCTGCCAGCCAAACATTTGATTCACACGAAAGTTTTGCTATTTTTTGGAGGGGGTTTAAGAGAGGACTGACTGTTTAGCCAAGGCCGTTTTCAAAATTCAAGAATAATAAAACATATAAAAGAAAGTGCCGGTGTGGCGACAAGACCATCTTCTCACAAAAACAGGCCTGATCTGCAGTCGTTGACTGAGAAAAACAAAAATAGCAAGATAAAATAGTTTCAGCCAACTGCATGGCCCAGGAATAATCGTAGGTGCTCCGTACTCGACAACGATTTAAAAAAAAATCAACGCCACCAAATTTTCAAAAAAAAGGAAAAGAGATGAATGTTTCCTACCTTTAAGCCTGGGAAATACAGCCAGGCATCCACAAGTGCTCCATCGAAAAGTTGAATCCACCAGGCAGAACAGGAAAAGGGAGTCCTCGTGAATACACCCACATTCACATGGGCGTACACGAGGACATTTAAAGAAAGAGAAATTGAAGAGATCCTTAACTCGATCGACACTGACAGTTTCTCCAATCAAACGGGATGCTGTTTTTCCTAATAAAACATTTCAACAATGGGTTACAAAAAATATTTACAGAAACAATAACAAGCAAGGAAAAGTTGAAAATAAGACAGTTGTAAACTTGGGGTATACCCTAATTGTTAATTAACAAGAAAATGGAAGGTTTCCATGTAATACATTTATGCAAGTCATGGATCATTAAAAAGTCTGGCAGGTCTCAGGCAGGTTAATAAAAATACCAAAATCTATTACCTTAGCGATGAAACTGTGATTGTTGCTGATGACAGGAGGTCATCAGTCGAAAAAATGTGACTGGAGGTCCAACACAAGCAAAACTTTGCTGTTACGATGGATGGCTCTGGCCTCAGATCTGCACAGAGGAAAAGGTTACAGACAGTGCAAACAAGGGGATAAATAATGCTAGTCAGGAAGTACATTTCACACACTTGGAACAAGTTAAACTCTTCTATTTAAGCTCCCATAGATGAGTCATCCCATTTTTGTTCTGAGTAGTGACCTGCCAAATCAGCACGGAGTGAAGAGCAGAGCATGGAAAGCTGCGACTCTAGAGTAAACATGACGATGACCACATTTTTTTCATTTTATTTTCGTGCACACACGTCCAAATAAGTGATCATTCCGTTTTTCTTTGAAATCTTAAAAGTCTCCACTCTCCTTTTCGAAACGTGTAAACGAAAACTAAAGCAGACGACACTAATCTTCTAATTAGCAATTCTTAAGATATCGATTAGAATTTATTAAAAATCGACTCCCCTCCTTAAATCCAAATAGCAAAAAACGATAAAAACCGTATGGAAGCCAAGAAGGAAAACCCCAAAATCGCTTCCACTCTTTTTAAAATGGACATTTGCGCTGAATAGTTTTCCTTTTTTTTTTTGTTCTTCTCTTATGCCAGCCAAACATTTGATTCACACGAAAGTTTAACTCTTTTTGAGGGGGTTTAAGAGAGGACTGACTGTTTAGTCACGGCCGTTTCCTTTCGGTGCGTGTTGCAGGAAGAATGGAGAATGGAAAAAAATACCCAAAATAAAAATGAAATAAAAAAAAAATCCGAGGCAGTTTTGAGTTTCAGTCCGACCGGAATAGCATCATTTCTTTATTTGGTGACGCGGGGGCGTCTTTTATTTTTATTTTTATTTCTATTTTTTTTCTTTTTCTTTTTCTTCTTCACGGCATTTCTTCCTTATAGAGCTATTCTTCTTCCTCTTGACTTCTTCTTCTTCTTCTGTGTCCTATTATTCCTCTTATCCTGGCCGATCGTCCATTGTCATTCCGGAGCATGAAGTCAGAATCTCGTGACTGTTAAATCCCACACCAATCATGGACCATCTGAATCTATTGCGGGCCAGAGCGGAGAACTGACTTTTGCCCGTCTTTCTTATATATATTCCATTCCTCTTATCCGGCGATACATGGATGGCCATTCTTTGGGCTTCGCATCGAGGGACAAGGGGGAAAGAGAGAGAAGGCCAGCCGAATCAAAAGCGGGCAAAGAAAAGAGACGGTCACAGATTCATCTATTATTTTCATTCCCTTGGATTTTTCCAAATAAAAAAAATAAATAAATAAAAATGTTCCTGTAACCTTCTATTGAAGTCTGAGGTTGTTGTTGTTTGTTCGAAAAAGGTCTCGTGCGCTTCCCAACTATAGCTATGCTCACCAAGTCCGTTTCGCCCGTCGCCCATCGTCGCTTTTGATCCGGCTCTTGCCCTTTTCGTTTGTTTGTCGCTGTCCCGATTCGGTCGAGCAGCGCCCGCTTTTTTCTTCTTCTTTCTACCAATTGTCCGTGCACAGGCCAGCCAACCTGGTCCTTTATAATAGCCAAGAGCAGAAAAGAATATCTATTTTTTTCTTCTTCTTCTTGGCTTCAATTTCAATTGTGTTACGCATTTCTTTTACCACTGGGTATGTAATTGAAAAAAAAAAGAAAACGACAGCGACGCATCCTCCAGCGGGGAAGAAAAAAAAAATAACAAGAAATAATGAATGGAAATAAGTGATGGACACAGGCACCGTATCGGCTGATTGCGAGAAATTTGGACAACGACGCCGCGCCTCTCTCTCCCCGCCGTTCCCCTTTTTTTAATCTAATTGAATTGAAGTGTGAACGGTATCAATGTCGGGAAATCTGCCACGAAGCGTAGCTGGCCTTTTGCGTTGACCCCGAAATCGGCTCGTTCATCCCTTTTCTGGGAAAAAAACAAACAAAACAAACGGCCAGAGATGGAGAGAGAGACCCTGAGAATTCGTGAAAGAAAAACAAAAAAAATACAGCGGCCAGCCAACAGTTCTATTGTCTTTTTTTTCTTGGGTTGAAGGTGTTGTCTATGTAGACGCTCCCGTGTCTCTCGCTCACCTCTCTAATCTTGAACATGTAAGAGTCTCGGTAAAGTCCTATCGTTGCATCGAATGAAATCAAACGTCGTTCTCAATGCAAACAGCTGGCAAGCGCCTCTGTCGGCTTGTATGAAGTACTAGTTCGTCCAGCGCTCTGCTACAGCCACCATTTATTATACCTGCCCAATATATCTGTGTGTATATGAGGACCAACCTACGGTTGATTCTTTTAATAATTCAAATTTTCATTGTTACATCGAAAAAAAGCCGCTATCGACCAACATCGATCTTATCGGAGACTCCGGGCCACGTCATACAACACCTACTATTCACCGCATGGGAACGCGAACAGAAAAACTGGTTCGACTGGATGCATCATCAATTTCGTAATCAGGAAATTTCCAGAATAAAAAAACAACAAAACAAAACCAAAAATAATAGAGATAATATATAAAGTTACGAAACGAAAATGCCCTTGCGCATGAATTATACATGACGTGTGTGAACTTGGGGATTTCGGCTTGCATCCTTATGTGTGCCTTTCACTCAATCAACTAATCGAATGGAATATACATATCGTTCGCCCAGCAGCTAGATCCACACATCCCCTCTATGCGCGCGCTAATACGTCCAGCTAAAAGGTCTTTGTGTTGGCGGATTAGACTGGCCACTGCTGTCATGTCGCTTCAGCTGCTGCTGCTGCTATATGTACTGCTGGCCGAGTTGATGGGTCCCGTGTACACAAGCAGTCGAGGACCGATGTTTTGTCTCATTCTCTCTCGGCAAATTCCTTTTTGCCACAGAACCACATCGCGGGAGATAGTTGGAAAGAGCCGGCCGGCTGGCCATCAAAAAGCTGCCCTTGTATATTAGAGTCCTCGTTTTCTTTTTTGGGGGGGGTTCTTTCTCCTCTGTGTGTGTGTTTTGTGTCGACAACGATGGGGCAATACAAGTCATGTTGGAACGGACAGTCACGAAGGTGTTTAGATATGTATGAGCGCCGGACGGAGCTTTAGTGATACCCGCTACGTATACATCTATATATATTTGGCCAGGTGCGCGGACGTGACTCTGAGAATGAGCAACGGGGTAAACCGTCAAGGAATATATAAAGGCAGATTGGACTAACAGAGAGAGAGAGAGAACTCCAAACTTTTTTGGGTTGTTGCTTTTGATGTGTGTGTGTTTCATGGGGGGGAAATATAGGAGAGAGAGAGAGAGAACACAGCTGACCGAGACTTTTCTTTTCGATCTTTTATTTCTTTTTACCTTGGTCTCTCTCTACACGGGAACACACACACATATATACTTGATGGCGGAGATATGCATCACACACACACACACACACGAGCTGTATCGCTTGGCCCACATCGTTTTTTTTTTCTTCTTCTTTTTGCTCCTGCCAGCAGCGCTGCTCCTTTATTTTATTTTTCCAATTTTGTTGTGAAGGGAAATAATAAAAAAAAAAGAAGAAGAAGAAGAAGAAGGAAAAAAAAAACATGGAAAATTTAGGCGCACGAGTTGAAAGAACTGTTGACTGTAATAAATCAAACATCGGCCAGTCGGGGCGGTCGTTCATTCCTTTTCGCCTCTTGTATATAGCCGGCCCCAACCGGTACGGTATTATATCGGCACGTACTACTCACTGCGATAGACTCCGGCGGGAATCCAGGGCGCACACATGCAAGGGCAAGCCCAACCCAAAGCCCAGCCAGACTGTACAGTCGCAATGGATGGCCGCGTGAGTGGGGAGAGAGAGAAAAAAAATTAAAATAAAAAATAAGGAGGAAAAAATAAAAGAAGAAGAAGAAGAAGAAGAAGAGGAGATATAATAAGCACACCACACCGACGACGACATGCCTCATCATCTGCTGCTGTGGCGCGTAATAAATCAGACATTTTCATATATTTAGAAAGAAGAAGGCCACCCAGAAAACGACGAGCGGGCGGTCGTTTGGCGGTTCGTTCGCCGGCGTAATCATTCGCCAGACGCAAAACCAAAACAAAAACAGAAAATTTCATTTTTGTTTTTGTTTTTTTTTCTTCTTTTCCTTTTTCAATCATAAGTAAGGAAATTACCAAAAATAAACAACAAATCTTCTCTCGATCGAAAGGGAGGAGGAGTATATGAGAAAGAGCACAACAACAACCCAAAAAAATTAAGCGAATACAACGTCTACACAACACACACATGAGAGAGCGCGTCGTATTTAGCGTGTGCACCGCCGCCGCCGCCGCCGCTGTTGTACAGTTGTTGTTGTTATTTCGGTCCGGCGGCCGCAGACGCTTCTCTCCGATGCCTGTTGGGGTCTCATTATAGCATGTAGTCAGATCCGGGATAGAGTACATCTACCATCAACATCATCTCCCGCTTCATCACATTATTAATGTGTGTATACTTATACTGCCTAGCTTGCCTTGCCGGGATCTCTTCTTTTGTTTCACCACTGATTGGATAAGAATTTCCAACCGGAGAATCGAAACAAAAAAACCAGAAAAAAAAGAAAACATGCGCAGACCCCGCCCTTCAACACAACACAAAAAAGAAAAAGTGAAGGGCCCCCGGATTTCAAATCTGGCAACAACCGGAAATTACCAACAACACAACAAAAAAAAACCCTGCGTAGAAAAATAATAATAATAAAAAGAAAAAAATTAATTCGTTAAAAAAGAAAAAAGAAGGAAGAAAGAAAAGGGAAAAAATTAATGTTTTCGGTCACACGATCCGAACCGGAATTGATGACACACACAATAAGCCCAGGTGTGAGCGCTGTGCCGAGAGCTAGCTAGAGTTGTACGTCGTACGTGTGACTCACTCTCTGCTGCCGATAGCAGCAGCAGCAGCATACTATATAGTCGTACAGAGTCTATCTGTCCTGGTTACTGGGCAGTGGGCACAGTCCTGCGTGCGCTATACATTCGTGTGGGCCGTTTCCCTCATCCATATTTTTATTTTATTTTATTTTTTTCATTCCCATTTCCTCTCTCGTATTTTTTCTTTCTAAATCGCTATCCATCCATCTATCTATTTCTCTCTCTCTTTCTCTTTTTTTCACAATAAAGTAATGAGATTAAATGCACGTTCCATCGCTCAGCAAGGCCAATCGACATTACGGTATATACACTATAAGGCCAACTACCACCACTGCTATAGATCGTTAAGTTATATACTCTTATTATTATTATATATCTATTTCTCCTTATCTCTTGTTTTGGAGTCTTGAAAGGTTTTCGAGCACGATTTTTCTATTTTCTCCTATTTCTTTTTCATCCAATTGATTGCTATACGTTATTGTGTCTCGGGTTTTTTCTTGCCTTTTTAGATATTCTATCAACTCTCTCTCTCTCTTTCTCTCTGCGGCTGTGCCCGACTGTGCTGTGCCGTGCGTTCTCACCCGGGCCATGATCGTTTATGCATTGCGCGACCGCCGACCGTTTTTTGTTTTATGACCACACAATAATAATGTATAGTCTGTTCTTGTTCTCTCTTTCTCGGTCCCTCTTTGGGGGCTTTTGTTTGTTTTATGCCATCTATATTCTATAGCATATTTCACAGGATTGTGTTGAATAGAACCGCTCGATTCCTCCGACCTCTCTCTATCTATCTATAGACGTATAAAAAGTAAACCCAAAGCGAAATAGAAAAAAAAGAAGACAATTCCAATTGATATAACCACTAGAAGAGACGATGGGTGAGTCTACGACCTTTTAGGGTTGAAGGAACTCTCATTTTGGGAGTTCCGTTCGAGAAAAAGACCCGATAGATTTTATTTTTTTTCCTTTTTTCCCGTTGTGTATAGTTTGTCGAGGAGGTTACACACTAACCCTACATGTCTAGCTAGCTCGTCGTCACCAGCACTCTTTTCTCCTGCGCTGCCGGATAGAGTTGCCTTTATTTGCCTCTAAGGTTGGCAAAAGGTTGAACGTAAACACGACGCCCGTGAAATCGGGAAAATTCTTCTCCTCCCGACTCGCCCTGGGGCCGTGTCGCGTCCTGTCCCGACCCATCATCATCACACATTTCGAAATGATGGCTGTTGTTGCCTGTGTTGGGATATTTATAATTTCATCTAGACATTTTTACATCATCTGCTGCTGCTGGCTGCCTGTGCGCTGCGCTGCAGCACACCATTCACGCTCCTCGCCAGCAGACAAAAAAGAATAGACACACACACACACACACACACACAAGTAGATTGACATGTCCTTTGAACACGCACCAACAACAAAAAGCAGATGGAAATTTAAAAATCAAATAAAAAAAGAGAGAAAAGAAACGGCAAGAGGTTCTTCTTGCCTGTTATAAAAATTTTTATTTCATTTTCTTTTCTTATTGTTGTTCTTTTGGCCAAAGTTCTCGTTGAACCCGCGCATATTTCTGTTGTTTTTTTCCTAGTTCTTTTTCGATGTTAGTCGTGTGCATCGTAAGGTCCTGGATCCCGTGACTACTGTCCCGAAATCCCCGCTGTCGCTGAGCAATCCGGTTCGATTTGACGTAACGCACCGACCGTAGCTGGCTGATTTCTGATCCGGTTCCTTCCCAAAAAACACAAACAACAAGGCAACTTCCGCTCCTATTTCAATTCTGTTTGGTAGCTATACAGCCCTTCGCGTAATATAGTATTTCTTTGGGTTTTTTTTTTCTTCATTTTAATGCGGGACTTTTTATCTCCCCCGTTTTCCCCCGTTTGGTTTCGAATTTCCTTTCCCTCTGCGTGTGCCAACACTTTTCTTCTTTTTAATTTCGGGTAGTAGTAGAAAATTGAATCCCCTTTTCCAAAAACTTGTGTGCGAGCGTATAAATGTGCATTTACAACAAGACCCCTTGGACTTGTGTGCTGATGCATAGACGTTTGGCAAAGAGTGTGGCAAGGAGAGAGAGAGTCGGGCCGGGGCTGGGCCAAACTCATCAGCATAATAATAACAGCCCGTCTCTCTCTCTCTCTCTCCTCGGCAGTCGAGTCAAGTCAAGTCGAGTGTGTCGACTGTGCACAACCAAACATCAGCATATGTATAAACACAGTACACAGCACATAGCACAGCACACAGAGTATAATGATTTCAAATGTTTTCAATGAGGGACGGACGAGAGCAAAAGCTTATTTTTTTGTTTTGTTTTTAGGAGTTCGCTTCATTCTTTCTCTGTTTCAAACATTTCGCTCCTTCTTGTACACTTGTGCGATTGGCACGAAAGGGCGAAAAAGTAAAATAAAATAAATATTTAAAAATAAGTCCCAAAAAGAAATATATAAGAGAGTCAGTCGGGAGATGCAGGACCGTATAATTCGTGCGTGCGTGCGAGTAACTAGCAAAAGGCCAAAGAGATGAAAGAAAGAAAGAAAAAAATCGTCTGTGCGTTCTCTTATTTTTAAAATTTTTTTACAAGACCCAGCCAGCAGTGATGTTTTTTCTTTCTTATTTTACGTCTAAATAAATAAATAAGCGCCGCGTAACCAAATAAAAATAAAATACATGACTGTATGTACACACGTATAGAATTATGTCTATTTCTATTTGATATTATTACAGAGAGACTGGTTGTGAATATTACATGTATGTCTACACGTTTAGCTATTATATAGAGAAGAGAGAAAAAAGAGAGGTGAAACGCGTAGGGGTAAAAAGCAACGAAGAAAACGAGTTGGAGAGAAGCGGGAATCGAGTCTAAGGTTCAAGGTGACTTGACTACGTCATCGTGATCCGCCATATTTGTAAAGCCACTTATTCCAGTCCATGCCCGTTGAGAGACTCCTCGGCTCCTATTCACCGATACTGGAGATGGAAGTCAAATCAAAGGGGCGAACCAAACCGACGAGCGCGCCCTATCGGTTTTCTTGGGCTGGCGTCGCCGCCGTCGGTCGTCGGGCGGCGGCGGCGGCGATTTCTACTTTCTTCTCGTTGCTGTGGAATCAAATGAAATCAAATGTCTTTTCCATTTGTCTGATTCTCGTCGTTTTCGGGTCTTGAAATCGTCCAAGAAGAAGAAGAAGAAGAAAAAGGGCCATGACCAGAAAAGAAGAAGAACGAACGAAACGAACGAAAAAACAAAAAGGAAACGTTTCGTGGATTTCGTGAGGTTCCCTACTGTTCTTTTTCCCATCTGTATAAAAAAAAAGTCGCGGCGACAGCGGTCGGCCTCCTTCTTTTTTTTGTGTCTGTTTCCCCCCTCTATCCGCCCCCCTAGCTCTGTCTCTCTCTCTCTCTCTTTTTTCTTATAGTCTTTTCTCAGCTGATGCCTGCCCTCACCTGCTCGACCCGCCACGACCCGTGCATCACCTTTTGATTTCGTCTGATTGCGTCGACGACGCCCATGATCTCTCCCGGAGCCGCAACGGGCCCCCCAAGCGACCACAAAAACGTCGGCCTCACAAACACACACACACACACACACACAAAAACAACTTCTTTCTTCACTCACCACTTTTTATTCTCTTCTTCTTGTTTCGAAAATCCTCCTCCCTCCTCCTTCTCTCTCTCTCTTTTTTGATTACTCGACATTTACTACAAAGCAACCGAGTCATGATAAGAAACCGAACCTTATGCGGGCCAAGTTAAAAGCAAAAGACCCGGGCCAAAGAAGAAGAAAAGCGAGAAGAAAAGAACCAACAGCTTCATAATAAGCCGAGAAAGAAAGAATGGAGGAGAAGAACGAACGAACGAACGAACGAAAAAAAAAGGGGGAACTGTAGCTTGCACTACTCTCATTTTGGTTTAATCATCGCTATTTGATGCTTGGCTTCGTCGCTCTTTTTTTTTTATTTTCTTTCCCCCATTTGCCTCCCATGTATTATATACAGCAGTTGTGTGTGTGTGTGCTGTTCGGGTCTCTCTTTTTATTTTTTTTTTCTTCTTCCTTCTTTTTCCTTGGCTAGAAGAGACGAACGACCGGTTCCCGGGAACGATTTTGGGCAGTAGGTTGAGTGTGTGTGTGTGTGTGTGAAGAGTACACGAAACTGCTGAGCTGCTCGACGCGCTCCGGGAAAGAGAAGAAGAAGAAGAAGAAGAAAAAGAAAAGAAAAAAAAAAAGAGAATTGAAAAACTAACAACAGGATAGCGGCCTCGATCGAGATTAGATCGAGCCCCGGGTCTGATCGACAAAGTCCTCGTTCAATCACACTGACGGCCGTCTAATTGAAACCGGCCGTCATACATAAGATCGTAACTTGATCTCGGCGCAGCGCTGCCGCTGCTCCAATGCCGCTCCTCCGCTGCTGCCCCATCCGGACGAGAGAGCACACCAAGCAATGCGACCCCTATAGAGAGAGAGAGAGAGAGAGAGAGAGAGAGAGAGAGAGAGAGCCGAGGAGAAATAATAGCGCGTTACATGGGGCTTGATCCGAATAACAAACGCAATTTTCTTTTGATCTGGTCTACACACCTTGAAACGCTCAAAAGCAGCGAAAGATGAAGACGGATGAAGAGCCGGTCTCGGCTAACAACCAAAACTCCCAACTGGAATTCCCCTTTTTCTCTCCCGACCGAGAAGAACAAAACAAACGAAAAAACAAAGAACCTTTCCAAAAAAAAAAAGACAATTAGACGCAAAGGGAAAGAGAAACCAGCGCAGGGCAGTTCAAATATCACGGGAAGGACAAATGACGACAACGACTACAATGTTGTGTAGTGGTGGTGTGTAACATGCCAATCGATAGAAAAGGAGAAGAAGGAGGAGGCCGCCCTGCTGCCCTGCCTTGGTGGGTTCCGTGTCGCCTTCCCCTTAGACACATAGACCATGTCCACCGAACGCCGGGCAACGCCAACACACACACACACACACAGCCAGCAGGTCACAGCAGCAGCACCGATGAGAATAAGAGAAGCCGGGAGTTTCTTTCCGCCATTTGCCCGGTTGCCTCGTCGACGGGGCCCCCCCCGTTCCGTTCCCCTCTGGCTGCTGGAACCTGCACCGGCCTCCTCTTTTCTGTCCAAGGGAAAAAGAAAAAGAAAAGAAAGAAAACGAACGTCATTGCAGATAATGAACGCGGGGACGGACAAAGCGTTGATAAAGACGGGCCGCATTCGTCTCGGCAACTATACAGAGCGTCGCGTCCCGTGTCTTAACGACATAACAAACAGAACGGCAACACACAAGGCCGAATGCAACTTTACGGGGGAGGAAAAATAACGACAACAATCCAACCCAACAAAAAAAATGACTAGGCAGACACAACACGGGAGAGAAAAGGCTCCATCAGAGTCCCTCCCGTGAACGCGTTTGCAACGTGTTCCAAACGACGGTGGAAACAAAAAGGAGGTCGATGGCACTTTGGCGTATATGGAGGAGAAGAAAAAAAAATGTTTTGGTGGAAAAAAAAAACGGGAGAGAATGAGACTCGTGTGTACACCGTTTCAAGTACATTAAAAGTCAAAAGCTTGAGGCCAATACCGATAATGGAGTCAATCAAGAGTAATAGCTACGCGGAATGAAAGGAACATGCGAACTGATCGTTACCGCCCGCCGTCCTTGTGTGTCTGTGTTGAGCGGAGGCGCCGGGCATCTTATGGAACCAGCACAACACACAAACGGCCAAAATGAGACAAGTGCGAGAAAGTGAAGACAAGGTTCTCAATGTTGATTCCTCCGTCTCTTGTTTTTCGTTTTTAAAGAAGAAGGGGGGAATGACACGGCCGAAAATATAGAGGCTTTTACTACCCACACTAATAACTATTGCCAAATTAGACGAGGTCAAGGTGTGTGCGCACTCTGCAGAATTAACTCCGAAGGGTGTGCACCCATGCCACCACCTCCTTATACACATATGCTCGTCTGTACGTACACATCTCATCAAGCAGCGCAGTTGGATGTAGTTTTGACCGACGTACACATTAGAGTCGGCAGCCTTTTAACTGGATATACACAGACATTTTGACTATTACGTTACAAGTCTATACGTTAGGTATATATCTACTTGACTCGTTATATCCTTGGAACTCTCTCCTCCCACATGGAAGAGTCGATATATATATGTGGCAGCCACTGCTGTGCGTGTGTGTGTCTCTTCCATGGGGCTCGGCGAGAGACTCGTTGGCACACTGGAGCAATGAAATCAGGCACGCACGGACGACCGCCGCAGTGCTGGGCACAGCTCCGCCAAACAAACAGAACACACACACACAGAGAGAGAGAGAGACAATCCTCCTACTCACTCTCTATCCTGCAGCCCAGCATCTATATAAGAGAGAGAGATAGAGAGACGTGCTTCATTGATATTTTTGTTGTTGTCTTGGATTTATTTATTTCAAAAGATCCTGGCTCTTTTTTCGTCTGTTGTCTCTTCTTATTTTTATTCCCTGGGTCTCTCCTTTTGTACAGCATTCCTCCTTCGTGTCTTTTTAACGCAGAGAGCGATATAGTCGGGAAATGGGAAGAAACGGAAAAAAAGGAAAAACAATCATACAAAATAAAAAGACGAAAAAAAGAAGTAATAATAATAATAATAAGGAAGCAGAGCGCGTGCGAGTCGAGAGAATGCGAAACGAAGCGGGTCTCCCTCTTTCTATCTTATCTCGGGCAATCTAACGAAACAACAGACGCACACACACACACACACACAAGAGAAGGAAGAATAACAACAACAACAAGCGTATAAGAAGAAATCAACAAGAAAGAAAACAAACACGAGCCACCAGACGCCAATTAATGATGGGGAAAGTGATGAATTACCGCCCAAGCCAACAAGAAATCAGTTGGATCGCATACAGAGACTCGGCCAAAAAGCAAGTAGTAACGAACGAACGTACGTAACGTACACGACCCTCTTCTTCACTTCCAGACGAGAGAAAAAGAAGAAGAAGAAGAAGGAAAAGAAGGAAAAAAAGAAGAAGAAAACAACATCCTCCTCAATCAGCATTCTGTATATATACCGTACAGGAGAGGGGGGGGGGGAATGGCCAGCTTACATGTACACACAATCATCGAAGAATGCCCCGCATCGCGCTCGTCCGTTTTTCTTTTCTTTCTTCTTTCTTCTCTTTCAGCTGGTAGACGTCGATCAATTCATCTCTGATGAGCGCCCGCCCTCCTGCCACGTCGACAGATTTGCATTCGAAAAGATCGGAATCCCAGCAATCCCAATCACTGATGGGCTAAATGTGTTGACCTCTACCTTCGTCTCTACTACACAGCATTACCTCCTCCACAACAGCAGTACGTACCTTTATTCTTCTTTCTTATCGAGGAAAAAAAAAGAAAAGAGGTTTTCTTATTTCAGATGGAGGGGGGTTATCCAGCAGCAGCCAATGAATGGAAGCGTAATGATTCAAACAAGCTGATGCAAGCGACCGGAGAGAGAGAAAGAGAGGGGCGACAGCAGACAGATGACGTAAGATTTTCCGAAGATGTTTGTGTGTACTGTGTACGTGTACGAACGTGTTTATACAACGGTGTGTCTGTTCCTCTGTATTATGTATATATATTTATACATAGGAACGGAGCTGAGAAAGGAAAAGGAGGATCGCAGGCAGGCAGGCAGGCAGAGAAGAGCAACAGCAGCAAGCGGTCGGATTATTTATCAAACACGAAAAAGTAACTGGGCTGTCAAAGCGAAACGTGACCAAATAGGAGGCTCTCAGTTCTCTTTTTCGATATTTTTTTTGTTCATCCCTGGCAACCAATGGCGGACCCCTGCGCTTTAGTTGCCATCCGTATTGCGTATATATATATCCAGCGTGTGCGTATCTATGTGTTGTATAGCTATTTTACCTCGTGATGTCTGGCTGGACCCAGCAAACGTTAGCGTGTTTATTCATTGCCTTTCTGATTTCCTCGCTTGTTGTCGAGCGCAAGAATAACTGACGGAAGAAAGAAAAGTGATCCCGGCAGGTCGCCATTCGACGGAAGGCCATCAACAAGGCGAAGGGGGGAGGCTGGAGAGACGGACTGACAAAAGAACCCGAATGAATGAATGAAATACGTTTTCCCTGACGTTGCGTATGCACAATAGGAAAGAAAACAAGACGAGAAAATGGACACTTGGTGGCCAAAAGGAAAGAGATTTGCAAGACTCGAAAAGGTTATTTTTATTTTTGTTTTTTTGGACTTGGTTCCTCCGTCACAATTCTCGGCGTTCGTGCAGCTTGTCAGTTTTTTTTTCTTCTTCTCCCCTCTCAATTTATCTTTGGCTTTCCATGTTCGTATTTCGATTTTTTTTTCTCTTCTTTTGCAACGAGAGAATCCAAGCAGCAGAGAAATAGAAGAAGTAGAGAGAGAGGAGTTTTCTTACTTGGCATGAATGTGTACAGGACACAGAATCAGAGAGCTGACGGATTGATTGAAGGGCAGGGCGAAGCTGTGATGCCGGTAGTTTTTTTTTTCTTCTCTCCCTTGGAAACACGTCAACCGTCAGAAAGTGAAAATCGACAACAACAAAATGCTTAGCAAAAAAAAAAAAAAGGTCTAGGGAGAATATTCTTGGACGTTGTAGCTCCAAGGAACACGGAGCTCCGAACAAGAACACACACACACACGTAAGAATCCTGAAACAGCCTTCAGATTCCGCAGCTCTCTCTCTCTCTCACACACACACACTTTTGGAAGTTGTGTCGGTTCACGCGCTAGTGACGAGCACAACGGTTGAAAAGAACCGACTTCACGTCCGTCTTCCATCTCGCCATATTTTAACCTTTACACCGAGAGAAGCTGTATGTAACGACCCACCAATATAGTCTCCGCCTTTTTCCAAATACGCCACAATGTCTGTTAATTATAAATGGTTTTTGATTTATTCCCTTCTCTCTCTCGATGCCTTTTTGACGGAATAGTTTTCCAATCCTTTTTATTTTTTCTCTTCTTCAGAAAAAATGACTGGAATTTGTTTAGCCTCCGCTCAGTCGGATTGTTACGTTCACGATGGCTTTATAGCCCTCCCGTTCGTTAGTTTGAACGTGAGGGCGGATTCTCCATTTATTTTTTTCCCTCAACGATCCTTCTCTCTCTTGCATGTCAGCAGGAAAAGAGACGACTGGCTCGGACTTTGACAGCGTCGATATATGGCGGGTGAGAAGCAAATTGGACACCGTGTCTTCGTCATGTCTTTTCTGTCTTGCCTGCGCTAAGACTCTTTTTCTCTCTCTCTCTTGTCCTAACCAGCCAAGCGCTGTTCATCCAGCTTTTCCTAGATCTCTCTGCGTTGCCTTCAACGAGGCCTGGCATGTCGACTGTCACGGCCTTTTATACCAAATATTTCTGGGATTCTAACACGTCTCTTATTTTTTCTTCTTTTCCCTTCTTCTTCTTCTTCTTCTTCTCCTCCTCTCTCCCCTGTATCCTGGTGTTGTTGTTGTTGTTGTCTCTCGCTCCCGAGGAGAGCTGGAATGCGCATGGGCGCTCAATGCTCCAGCACATTGTTGTGTGTGCCTGATTCGTTTGTCGATTCTTTGTATTTTCATTTTCTTTACATATATATACGCCAGCAGAGTAACACCCCTCTGGACTTCTTTCATTCCTGTATTCTTGATTTCGTTTTTCTTATTTTTTGATTTGGGCTTTTTTTTTTTCGATTCTTATTTTCTTAGATCCTCTCCTCCCTGAACACAAAAAGGAAGATTCTCTCTACTTGCTGAGTCGCTGCTGCTGCTGCTGCTGCTTTCCTTCAAGCTGCGATGCCAATTTATAGTATCTCCGGACACTTGGGTCTCTCTCCGGAGTCGGAGGCCAGTGCAATAACAACCAACAGCCTCCACATGAAACGAAATTCTTTCATCATTTCTTTCATTCTTCTCTCATTCTTTTTTTTTCTTCATATTCTTCTTCGTTTTTCTTCTTCCAGCAGAAGAAGAAGAAACACACGAAAGAAATAAACCACCCATGGGCTTGATTTATAGTCAGGGAGTCGATCTTGCGCTCAGCATTCTTATTTTATTTTATTACATCTTTTGAGAGAAAATGAAAGAATTTTTTTTTTCCCCCTTTTTCTTCGATGAATTTCACTCAGTCGAAGCAACTTTGGTCTTTTCAGAGTCCTTACTTTTTGTGACGCAAGAGACAAGATAGGATCCATCGATCCGTGAGACGCATTCAATTCGATTAATCAAAAGATCCGGACCAAGTAACAAAAAAAAAAGAGAGAGAGAGAGAGAGAGAGAGAGAAAGAAGAGACTCCGTGGCACACAGCAGTCGCCAAGATGGAGAAGAAGAAGTAAGGTCTCTAACAGGAAAAGATTTGTAAGAATACGGCGAGGGAAGGAAACAAAAACAAAAAAATGAAAGGACGAAAAAGTTAAGAAAGAAAAAAAAGCAATGCATGAAATATGACCGAATGCAAGGAGCGAGAACAAACGAGAAAAGTCAAAGCGAAGTATTTTTTCTCTTATACACAGATTCTCGGAGAGAAAAAGTCCATTTCTCTCTCTCCCTCTCTCTCTCTCGCTTTCTTCCCTTGCAGCGTGTATATACCCACGGATGGAGCTGGGCTGCTTCTCAAGCTGCTCTCCGCTCCTTCAGCCTCCTTGGCTCCTTTCGTGTGCGCTCGTGTTGGCTTTCATTCGACGCCATCCAGAAGAAGAAGATGATGCCAGAGCACACACACACACACAGCACACTCAAAAGGAGACGAAGAAAAGATGGACTCTCTCATATTTATTCAGAAGAAGGAATACACAGACAGCAGCAGCAGCAGTATGCCCGTGCAGGCAGCCAAAGAAGAGAAGAAGAGATTGCTTGGCTTGGCTTGGCCTTTTACGGATTTCTCTCTTCTTCTCCTTGAGCTCCTTTTTTTCACTTTTGCCTCTCCCTGATATCGAAAGGAAATCGAGAAACCGTTAAAAAAAGAAGAATTGTCCGGCCACAAATCTGAAACAAACAAAAAGAAAAGAAAAGAAATGAAACATCAAATGAGGCACAAATTTGACGATGACCACTTCATCTCCTTGCCTTTTTTTCCCCCTGTTGATTTTACGTGCCTCTTTCCATGAGCGGATGAAAACGAAGCTGAAGGACTCATCCGCCAAAACATAAATGAAAGTCGAGAGCCGAGTAAAGCGCGTCTAACAATTAAAGTTCTCGCATTACAATTGGACTGCTGTATAGCTGAGGCCGCTTTGGCAATATCTTTCTCTGCCTTTCATCCGGAGTCACACAGCTCCCCTGCTCCCGCCGTCTATTACAGAGACTTTTGCATATGCTGCAAAGACCGTTGCATGCTGCGTATATATAATCGGCGTTCATTACACGTGCCCGTTTTGTTTCTTCTCATTTCTCTTGTGTGTGTTTTCTGTGCTATCCAAGTTGCGTTACCGTGCGGTGTATAATACCACCCAACTCGAGTCAGCTCAACCGAAACTCCACCCAAAAAAGAGAGGAAGAAGAAAAAAAAAACCTGCTGCCAGCCAGCCAGCCCAGCTCTTGTATCGAGCAGACAGTCTGTCCGGTTCGTGACCGTAAAAAATAAATAAATCAAAGCAAACAGTACTAGCCCGGTGCTGCAAGTACCTACTTGGGAATTCGAGTGAGCGGGACAGAGAGGAAGGAACACGACACAACTGGGAGCGTGAAGTAGGAAAAGACAACAACAAAATATAGAACCAAAACCCTCCCACCTATGCACCCCCCATACGTCCTCCTACTCGAAAAGGGGCGAAAAAAATGAGAAGAAGAATAAAAAAGAAAATATATAGTGGTTTTGGGTGTATATAGTGGTGGGCTAGTAGTGTAAGAAGTGTATCTGTGTGGTGTAGCTAATTGGAAGTCCGTGGCGCCTCTTGATTTACGGGACTGGAGGCAACACTGTCAAGCCATGGCCAAACGCTGACAAGCCCAACGTTCTCTTCTTTCTGGTTTTTGATTCCTTATGCCGTTTTTTTTTTGCATTACGATCTCGTTGGTCAGGGTTCGGCTGAATGCGTCGTAAGTTTCTGCACTATCGAACCGACTCCTTACAATTCAGGCCCATTTAACGACTCGTCCGAAATGTTGATGATGATTTATTCAGGTTTGAGAAAACTCCGAAGAAATCAAGAACTTGACATGACTTTTGGATCCGCAGATTTAAACTTCAGGGTGACTTAAATCACCTTGCTGGCCAGAACAATTGAGAGACATTTGAACACGGACCCTCTTGATGAGACGCGGAGATGATGACCGTTGATCGATGAGTGCACATCTTGATGTGAATCTGATCGAGTCAGTATAATTCGCTTACTATTGCCGTTAAATGAACAGCGCTATCCCCCCCCCCCCCCAAGAATTAAGAAGATCCTCTGCAGGATCCGTATTCCGCAACATATAACTAATTAGCGCCTCTTGATTTACGGGACTGGAGGCAACATTGTCAAGCCACGGCCAAACGCTGACAAGCCATGTCCGGTCCCAAATAACTATCTACAATCTAATGCGCCGGAAGACCCTGGTGCGGATCGAGTGGTGTTACAATCTCTCCCACCGCCCTGCGTAATAATAAATAATAATCTCGGCAATCTATTAACTGGCAATTGACTATAGGGCTGTTTAAAGTATGACCTTAGAAATCGTAGACGAGGGAAAAGTGAAGGTTGAATCGAAATCGTTCGGTACGGAATAAGACTATAGCCATAAAAATGCCTTTTTTTTCTTCTTTTTCTTCTACTTCTTCTCGTGAGAGGCCATCCTTCGGCCTCGATTCCATTGGGAGAGATCCGTTCACCCGTTCAGGGAAGGAAGAAGAGAATAATAAAACGAGTGTGCAAGTAGATGAAAGAATCCGAGACCTCGATCTCCAACTATCTTTCCATCTATCTGTGTAGGAAAAAGGTATATCTAAATGTATAATATGTATAGGCGAACCACGAGTTATTGTATAAATTGCCACAAGAGAAGGAACGAAAACCAGCAACTCCCTTTTGGTGGTTACAGAGCACTTTTAAAGAAAAAGAGAAAACCGTTCAGGAAAAAGAAATACAAGCCAGCAAGGAATAGACGCGCAGCTAAAATAAACGAGAAAAAGACTCGAGGAGAGCATTATGTAAGAAACGAAAGAAAAAAGAAAAAAAGTATGAGATAGAAGAGAAGAGATAAGAAAAAGGAGAAGAAAATAGATGGAAGCGGAGAACGACGGAGACGATTCAAGGAGAAGGAGAAAGAAATCACTGTTGCTCATTTGGAGGAGCCAGCCGATTGAACAGCGGGAGACGACGGCCAATCAAAGGCCATTAAGATAAGGCCCCAGAGCCGTAATTGAATTTGTTCCACCCATCTCGCCCGGCTCTTTTCTATATCCTGTGATGGTATGTGTGCGTCTAAATACGTTGTGTAGTATGTGTGCATGCTCGTGTTTGTGTGTAAATCTTGTGTGCGCGCTTCTCTCTCCCCCTTCGTATGCGCTTCTGGCCCAATCAATGAAACAAGCGCATTTACATCCTGATGATGTAAAACTCGGCGTTTGGGGATAAAGGTGTATTATATATAGAATGGCGAGGATTCTTCTCGCCCATCAGTCCTCTGCCACTTTCCTCTTCTCGATGGAGCAGCTATCTGTGTATATGTAGGACAAGCAGCTACACACAACAACCCTATAGGCTCTTTCATTCTTGACTTCCTGAAAGAGAGAAAAAAAATTATAATCTAATGACTTATGGCTCTGGTTTGGAATTTTCCTGGCGGGGGTTTCGGTTCTGTAATACGTTTGGTTTTTTTCTTTTCTTTTCTTTTTCGTCCTCTTCTTCGTTTTGGTTCCTCTTAGTCTTTTTGATTCGATTCGGCCAGTACCTACTACTACCTGGCAAGGAAGCAACTTATGCTTTATTTTCCCTTCCATTCCACAAGTTCTCTCTCTCTCTCTCTCTCGTCTCTCTGCGAGTCTCACTGCTCTCTCTCTCTCTTATTTATTTATTTTATTTTATTCTGTTTTTATTTTCTGCGTTTCTCCTTTTTTTGGTGTTCCTCGCTCTCTGATTTACTAGTGCTGGAAACCCCACCCGGACAGCGCGCTGAACGGTTCAGTGCCCCCCTGTGAGTTGGCCATGCGACCGCGGCCCATTCGAAATGAGCCGATGCGAGCAGCGAGCAACGTAGGCGTATAGCGTATACACACACTATGTCTGTGTCGAGGCACCAAAAAATGAAAGAAAAAGAAAGAAGAAAAAAAAATTCTTACCTAACCTTTTACCTAACCGTAGTTATAGTTAGTGACTATACATAGAAGGGCAAAGCGGTCATGCGGCCAATCAGGCGCCCATCCTTGAGCTGAGCGTGTCGATATTGGATGACATTGTAACTCGGCCGTGAACGTTTTGGCACGGGCCGCGGCGTTTGGAAGGCAATGCGACATGTTTGCCGAACACAAGGGTGGAGACTATTTCCAAGAGATGTGACGTAACAGGATTCATGCAAATTTGTCAAGAAAATTAGGCATTGCGACTCTGAAAGTAAATATCGGCCAATAACGGCCGAATTGAGTCGAGTTAGCAGATCGAGTTGACGCCGGATGCCAGCAGTGCTGGGTCTCTCCGTCATCTGCATGGCGATAAAACCTCCAGCAACTGTCGCTCCTCTCTCCCTAGCAGTATACAGCCGACGCCAAACTCAACTGGATCACTATTCAATCAAGTGGACTAATCAATCAACTTCAATGGAGCGAGACTGCGTAAACTAATGGCATGCCAACTCTCCGTGAAGGCTGCTAGGACACAGACGCACACACGGTTGCTCCTGTATAGACATACTGAATTACTAACTCCTATGAATATTAAATCGAATACCTCCCAAGAGGTGAAACCGGACTCCCGTCCATTGATATTCGATTACATGAATTCAGCTTCATACACCCAGCAAACTTGGTTTGGTTGGGGTACGATTCGAATGCGGATGAGAGGGCTTTGACGGGACCAGCAATGATGCTCCTTGGTTGCAAATAAAAAGTTTGATTCTTTCTAATTCTTTGCATCGGTGGAGAGGTAAGATCTGTCCGGCTCTCTAAGCTTATTCGCTGTCTGCTGGCTTGGCTCCGGTGGTGCGCATAGCTAATTCTATAATTCCGGGAAGATCCAGCGATCTCCATATGTGGTGGTGGTGTGCCCCTGCCGACGGCCTCCATCACAAGCAATCGGGTTAAATTAGGAGAACACTTTAAGGTTTAGGTATCGCTTCGCCCACATGTCAGCCAAAATTCATTATCATCATCATCGTCGTCAAGCACTAACGAACCACGTCGTCCGTGCTTGACAGCGCCGCACAGCCGGCACTGCACGCGGGAGTCATCGGGAGCAAAGCGATTGGGACGAGGAAATTAGACGTTCATTGCCACATCATTTCAAACCTTTCCCCAGCACTATATATGACATAAATAATGAGAGAAATGCATAGCGACGTGGCACAGCCCAGCACTGTGTATTACAACTATGAAAAAGAAAAACCCCTTTCCATAACAAACAAAAAATTTTGAAATCCAGTTGACTAAGCCGGGCCGGGCCGGCTAGCTGGCTGGCTGGCTGGACATGTCACGGGTGACAGGAAGTAGCCGAGTTGGCCATTTATTCTCCCAGTTTCCTTGACGATTGCAACGAGGAGAGGCGGAGGGGGGATACGGTCCAACGCCCCTCCAAAAAAAGCGTCCGCCTTTCTATTCCCATTCTGCATGTCAGTACAATGTGTGCGCTGTGTGTGTGTGTGTGTTTGCGTGATCTCGAGCCGAGCTCGGATTTCCAGCTGATGCCGGATGTGTGCACAACGGTAAAATATAAGGCGCAATGCTGGGAGTGGAGGACCCGAATATTCGTGTGTGTGCTAAAAGAGTCAGCAAGATGAAGAGACAGAGTCATTGCCGGCCGGCCGGGCCGTCATCATCTTTATACCGCTCTCTCTCTCACAGCGGTCGATAGCGACGAATCGCATTGAAAAATGTCGACTGAACGACTCGGGAAATGAAATGAAATGAAATAAAATAAAATAAAAAATCTAACAAAAAGAAATAACACAAGTCTACAGGGGAGTATACAAAAAAAATAAAAATCGTATAAAAATCTATACAACAAGAGGAGAAGAAGAGAAAAAATAAATAATATCTGAAAAGGATAGAATATGAGAGAGTAATAATAAAAAGCGGAGAATAAGAAAAAAGGTAGTGAAAGAAAGAGAAAAGAAAAAAAAAACCACTTTCGGTGCAGCAAGAAATGGCTAATCATCCACTAAACTTGTCAACGTGTTGCCAGTCGTGAAATGCCTGCAGCGTCGATGATATATATACCGGAATGCAGGTCCCGCCGAGCGCTCCTTTTTCCTTCCTTCCTTTCGATACATCCTCCATTTTATTTTTATTTCTTCTTCTTCTTGGTTTCTTCTTCTTTTTTTCTTCTTCTTCTTGAAGGCGTTTGTTTTCTTCGAAATTCAGTACACACATCTTTCTCTCCGTGCAACCGACGAGAACTTGTTTCTATTTATTCCTTAGCGTCAAGAGAGAGAGAGAGAAAGAGAGAGACCCCCTCGACGTTGAGCGGCCATATGTCTTACGCCATGCTTCATAGCTCAGACACGTTTGGCTCGCTCCCGGCTTGGCTACACACAACTAAACATAGACTTTCGACCGACCGAATTTCGATCCTTCCTTCCAGCCCAGTCCTTACTGTTTATACGTGCACGTACTACACTGTAAAGAGACGAACAGGCACAAAGTCAAGTTCGATCATCATGCGCAACCCCGTCTATGTAACAGCCAACACAAATAAAAGAGAAAAGACGAGAGAGAGAGAGAGAGAGAAGAGAACGGGCTGGAGGGACGATTGGATCAGCCCATAATTGCAATCATCATGAGACGCTGCTGGTGCACCAGCAGCATCAAGATTGATCATCGGGCGAGCTGCGACAGCTGCGCAGCCTCGCAGTTTTTCACCAGTTTCCTCATTTTTTTGTTGTTGTTGTTGGCTGTAGCCTCTAATGAACTCGATTGTTTGGCGATTGGATTACTGGAATCAACTGTGCAAGAGAAAGGAGGCTGTGTATGTATCCATCTATCTATCAAAGGATGAATTCAATTCGACACCACGGGCTAATCTACAGAAATGCCCGAATTGCTCGGGGCTAATCCACATCACGCACAACACCTTTTAGATCTGTGTTATCCTTGCAGTTCGTTGACTAATTCACTTTTTAGTGTGACTCGATTAATGATCGTCGAAGAGGGGGAGCGCCGACTAAAGGGAGTATATGTAAACTGTGTAGAGACTGAAATATAAGAGGTATATATACAGTTGGTGAGTTGCACACACCACCTGTTGTGGTGAGTGTCACATTTCCAGTTGGCCAACTAAAAGTCACTCTACTAAATCATCGGCGCTCACACAAGTTGAGACCCTTTGACACCAAACCTAAAAAGAAAAAAGTCACCTCGACCGAAAAGAAAAAAAGTCCTCTTCTCCAGTATACAACGTTATCCAGGACGCGTTGCAGTTGGTCTTTTTTCTGGGTGTACTGTGTACGTATGATGAAACGAGAAAATGGGCGTCTATTCATCAAGTCGGAGAATGGCATCAGCTAGCAGCAGCAGCAGCAGCAGCAGTTCTATCTAGCCAGCACACAGCATAGAAGAGAAGAAACAAGAAAGAGGAGATCAAACAGATGGGCTTGTCTTTCTTTTTCACCTCTCGTCTCTATTAATATACCAAGCCAACGTTTCTAATAAGAGACAAGAGTGTCAAGAAAAGAGGGAGACCATCGATCAACAGTTCAGAAAAGCAAGCCATCTCACATCGTTGCTTTGCATTCGGGATCCCCCCCCCCTTTTTTTTTCTTCTTCTTCTTCACTTCGTTCTCATTTTATTTTTTGATTTTCCTTTATATGCTGTCATTCATTCGTTCATTCATTTTTCGTGTTTCCTATAGCTGGCGGACTATCCCCGGCTATCTCTGGATATCCGTCGCCAGTGCAAAGCACGCGCCACTTTGGCCGACAATGGGAGAAAAACTGCTCTTGGAATAGAACAGCAATTGAAATAGATGAAGGATGAAAAGGTGAGAGATTTTCTCTTTTTTTTTTTGGTAAAAGGGAACCTCCCTTTTGGGTTAGGTGAAAAGATGATTAACTTTATATTAGTTCAACTATATAAGGACTTGACGAGCGAATCGTCCCGTTTGACACGTGCCACTCTTCTCTGTGACGTCATCGCTTATCCGCGGCGTGTCTCGCTAAAGTTGAAGGAAAGAATGAAAAAGGGAGAAAGAAGAAAAAAACCAAACAAATCAAAATGGAAAATGGATCCGAGACGGCAGAGACGACGACGACGACGACGGCGGAACAGAGCGTCGTCAGGAACAGCAACGGCGGCTGCAAAACTTTGCTCTCAAGGTTCTCTCTCTCTCTGTCTGCTGCGTTTTGCTTCACTCGCCGGTTTGGCTCTCTCTCTCTCTCTCTTGGTCGTCGCCGTCAGAGAGAGAAAGAGATCACGACACGCTAAAGTTATGAGTTTGCTGCGGCGCGTGCGTTTACCATACTCGGCATGCATTCCCTCCTCTCATCTCTGACGGGGTTGGACGCTCAACCTAACAGACCCAAAATGCCGTAGACCCCCCTCCCTGGAAAGGCGAAGGAAGAAGAAAACACTAAACGGGCTCTTTTTCCTATTGATATCGACTCCCATAGATATCTTTCTCTCTCTACTCTGCTCTCTCTGTATTGCGTATAGATATTACGAAGGCGCAAGGCCGCGTTCATTGCCAGGCCGGGGGGAGCTAGGTTATAAAAGACTCGAATTCGATATCAAATGGCTGGCGAGTATAACTCTCTCTCTCCCTCGGTCTGTCTGTATGTTACTGGCTCGATCCAAATTACCTTTTCTCTTTGCAGCTCAATAGAACGGGAGGGAGCGTATATATATGTGGTCCCTCCAGTGTCGCAGCCAGCACCATCGGGGTCTAATCCCGCTGAATACTGGATGTACTTTCTCTATAACATATTCCGTCCATATCCGTCACGCTTGGCCCCTTATTCTCTTGGCGGCTCCATTGGCCGGCTCCATCGTTTTTATACAGCCGAGATCTACAGGGCATATAACCATTTGCGATGAAATCTCCTCTCGCGCCCCGTCGTGGCGAATGAAGAGGAAAAAGTGGGAGAACTGGATTACGTGTGACATAACAGCATCCTGCCAATAAACGGGGCAGGAAGGAGAAGAAGAACCCGGTCGAGGGAAAGAAAACGGTTGGAGGGGGGTGAAGAAATGTAAGAACCCCCCCCCCCCCCTCAACCCATCTTGTCTCCTTCATTAACGATACGGTTGGGACGAATGAAGGGATGAATCCCGAAGCGACGACATATGCTGGGGCCCTGCTCAACTGCTGCTGGAACGTTCACCGTATATACTGCTGTGTGCTGAACCGTCCACATAGTTTCAGGCGAATGATGGCGCTCTTCTTTTAGTTACTACCGAGCATCAAACGTGAGCTATGGACGCGGGACCGCGGGTCTCTGCATCCCACCGACAAGATCACGATGCAATCAAAAGAAAATGGAAGGGAGGAGAGAGAGAGAGAGAAAGTCCGGCAGCAGGAGCGGGAGCAGCTGCAGCGGCAAAGAAGGAAAAACAGGGAGAGGTTGCGCTGGATAGACGACCGGCTATAAATCGGGCATCGGGACACATCCAATCGGCACGTTGGGCACGCAATCAAGCAGCTGTATCCTCGACATTCGCCTGGCGCCCATAGTTTCTTTCGATCCCGCTGACCCTTATCCCTTCAATTCTCTATGAGCTTTTGGCGTTTCCTTTTGACCAGCAGCACAGCAGAGAGAGAGACGAGAGAGGACAGCCAAAACCATTTTTTGTTCCCCCCTTTGGCCGCTCCTCTCTGTTTGTCGTAGACGGAATAGTAAGTAACTGTAGATCTACTGCGCTATACTGCTGGACGTATACATATAAAAAAAGAAGGGATAGAATGCCAGGGAGCGAGAACTGGCCATAGGCGAATACAATCGACCCCTTTCAATCCCTTCCCATATAGATAGATATAGTATACCTACTGACGATTTGAATGGGACATTGTGCGCTCGACTGCGATGATTGTATTCCTTCTTATACTGCCGGACCGCCCCGCTTCCCGGCTGACTCTCTCTCTCTCTCTTCTGTATTATAGTACTGCATTAATTAACTTCCCATCCTCTCTCTCTCTCCTTTGCATCCTCTATATCTATTCTCTCTCCCGATGCTGGGTCTCCTTTCTAATGCGTGCACACATGTTCACACAGTGGCCGTACACACGATCAATCCACCATCTCTTCTTTTTATTTTTATTTTTTGATTCCCCCGCCTGTAGGCCTAGACTTGTCTATTGCGTTGCCCATGTATAGATTGCTGCTGCTGCTGCTGGCCACCTCCCATAGACACATGACTGCGTTTCATGCCCATCTTAAAATATTTTCGATGTATAAGACGATGGATATATATAAATTATAGGAGGAACGAGGATGTGGATGATTAGTTGATTACTCGGTGGGTAGTAGGCAATCACGGAGGACTACCATGAAAATGCTGTGCATGTCGACTATACACTGTAACTGCTATTCCCATATGCATATTTGACGAATTCCAACAGCTAAATCACCCATGGTTAAACATGATGCGCTGTGAAATGTCAATGGCCACCGGGAATAAATCAGAGAGAGCACCAGCAACATCAGGGCCGCCGCCGTAGCCACCACCATCACTGCGGTATTTGTGTATATAGTTGTACAGCTGAAAAGTTTCGTATTTTGTTCGGGAAACGTTTGCAGCACACAGCAGTACTTTTACATCGCCGAAAGTTGTTTTCCCCCTCCCATTATAATCCGCGTGCGTCCCGATCCCAAAGTTTCTGTTCGTCGCTCCTTCAACTTCAGCACTCCTTTCTCCATCATCTGACACTCTCCATCTTTTGATTGCACTGATGGGATCTGACGTTGTTTTGTCATTTCCTTGTTTTCGTTGGGTTGTTGTTGTTTTTCCATATAGCCATATACTCAACTCGTTTTCTTCTTCTTCTTCTTATTCTTTTTATGCCATTTGCCGGCGTGTAGTCTCAAATCGATGGATGCATCCATCCATAAGCACCGGCAACAGAAGAAGTCGTAACTTTCTCTTGTATGCGCCCAGCATCTTCTTCATTCTCCATTCATATCGACCGTGAAACAGACTGATGTCTGCGCCCAGTTGGAGATGGAAATATAAGAGACTCGGCGCGGACTGTGCAAGTGCTGGACTTTCCCGAAATTATCCATATAAAAGGGAAAGAAAATATACACGTGTATTTATATATGCATCCTGGTTATATTACCGATCTATAAAAAGAATGAAAGAGCTAGAGGTACGTATACCAAAAGAGAGTTGAGGAGGATAGAGTTGGTTCGATGACACCTTGATAGCCAATATTATAGAGCTTTTCGCTAGAGCCGTCTTATTTTTGTGTTTTATTATTACACATTTTTATTCTTTTTAGATATTTCATCCAAGATTTTTTTTTTTCTGTGTGTGTGTGTGTGTGTGTGTGTTGAGCCGGATCCCGTCGGTCCGCCGAGCGGCTGCCGCGGCGGCCCCCATCGCCGCATGAGCCATTCACTCCACAGGGCCTTGGTGATGGTGCCAATGACGACCGAAAGGGATCCACTCCGGAGCTTTATCGATTTAGCCCCGGCACAGCGGAGACGACGAGCGAACGAGCACAACCCAGCAAAGCACAGTATATATATAAAATCTGGACGATGAATCCATGTCGTTCGCTGTAAATATATATATATATATTCTTCTTTCCTTTTATGTCCTCCTTTTTTCTTCTTCTTCTTCTTTCTTTCATATCTTCCTTACTACATGATTATTTTTTTTTCTTCCCTTTTTTTTTATTTTTATTTTTTTTTTACTCTGTCCCCCCCTCTACTTCGTTCAATCTCGGGAGATTGGTACGAAACACCAAACGCCCACATGACGTCAGTTTGTGGCGGCTCGTGAGAGCACCAGCGCCGGGGCACACGCAAACGTCACTCTAGCTTTTTTGGTTTTGTTTTTCCTTGATGACCATATATTTTGGCGCAGCGGACATCCGAGACTTTGAACGGGAGAGTTTGTGTTAGCAGCGTGAGTTTCTAGTATACTACAAACAAAATCAGGTAGATAGTATGTATAATTTCCGAAATATTTTTTTACAAAACTAGTTTCAGCACTCGGTTGTGTTTGAGAGGAGGAAGTGAAGAGAAAGGGGTTATATAGATGGAGGGGGTTTGGCGTATACAGTGTGGGTTATAGTCTTTATGCAAATGTCGTGATCAAACCGTCGCTGCCAGATGTTGTGCTCGCGCGTGTGTGAACTGCACTGCTAAATAGCAGCCGATATAAGAGGGAGCTCGCCAAGTAATAGTATAGGGGCGTCCTTTTCCACGTTTTCCTGATTAAGTTTCAGTTTTGTTTTGGTTTTCCCTTCTGCCGTTGTGTGTGTGTGTGTGGTGGTGGTAATGTTTCCCGATGGCTTAAAAAAAAAAACGTAGACGCTCACTGCGCTGGAGGACGACGTGGGCATTCGTGGAATGGAATCAGCGGTGGCTTGATTCATTGGAGCTAACGAGCGCAGCTGCTAGTAGTCAATGCTCGTTCATCCTCTTATTTCCTTTTCTTTTATTATTTCCTTTCTCTCTTCTCTCTTCTATATTTTTATTTTACTTGGTACAGTTGGCATCCGAGTTCATGTTCGCCTTCTTATGTATATATACCACCGCACCCCACAGAGAGAGAGGAGGGTATATAGCGACTCGGCGCGGCCGGTGTTCATTATGTCGCACTATCGCCAACAGCCGTTGCCGTCGTCGTGCATGCGAAATCAGTCCTCGCTCAACTCTCCTATTGAAATCTAATCCCCAATTCCCGTGACGCTTCTCGTTACCCGCGACCAAGTGACGCCATTGCTCTCCCCTCCTTTTCTCTGCTCCCTGTTCAACTGCTCCTGCTAATACTTTGGAGCTCCTTGTTTTATTTGTTTTCTTGTTGCTGCGTGATGCTGTGCTGCTGCTCCTCACAGTCGTGCCAGCCTGTGCATGCGTCCGTTCACTCGGACGTTCAACAAGTGGCCGCGGCATTCCCCGCACCATTTTTCGTTTTTCTTTTTTTTTTCTCACAAGAGTTTCTCATTTTATTTTTTCCCGCATCAGACGGGAGATCTGCTCTTCGACATTTCAAAACGACAAAAATGACAAATGGACGAGTCGAAATTCGAAAATTTTTCAAAAAGTTGCTGCGCAAGAAAAATCGAGCTAAGAAATCTGACGAGCGTTTTCTTTTCTTTTTGATTTTGTTTTTTCCTTCATTGAATTTCGAATGACATTACCAGGAAAAGTTGTATATTAGCTTGTTAAATAGATCGGGCGGCAGCCCCGGCGTCTAATATATGTACATTCTGTTTTGAATTGCAAAATGTGTAAATTCATCATCGGTATGTATATATACTTGTCGGCGGTACTGCGTATACCTGTTTGAATAAGAAAATGTGGAATAATAAAAAGGGCAGAGTCGAAGCCGCGCACCATTTACATAAACCGGTTGTGTGGCTCATCACAGGTGCGCGTATAGTTTTTTAAGAGAAAGAAAAGGAGAAAAAAAAATAATTTTACGTATCCGTACTTATGTACCTATACGTATACGTTAGACGTGCTAACGAACTCGCATTGCGTCCTCCCCCACCCCGAAAGAACCCCCCCTCCCCCTGAAAAATTGGATGGGAAAAGGAAACGACCAGCCCCAAAAAAACTCCATGTTCAAACACACACACACACACACGAAAGCGACAAAAAGGAGGATGAAAATCAAATAAAACGCAAGTACAGTCTATAACAGAGTATGTGCCAGCCTAAATGGGGTACAGCCCATCATACGTCATCGTTGCACCTGTGTGTGTGTGTGTTCGTGCGGCCCTTTTTTTTTCCAAAACGAAACGAGAGAAATAGACAAGAAAGAGAGGAAACAACACAGGAAGAACACTTCAATTAAAAGGTCTATAATATAGTGACTGGTAATGGCACGTAGCGAACCCTGTGTGTGTATAGGTAGGCAGCGCGGCTATATCTAGCGACTCTTCCGCGTGTGATGTACGGGCAGAGCCAACGAGATGAGACAATTTGTGCCTGTGTGGTGGTGTTGGAAATTCGTCGGTTGCTGCGCCATGGAGAAGAGAAAAACGAGAAAAAACCCTTCGCGCTGCTCTCGCCCCCACCCTTTTGCTGTCTTCTTTTACGAGCCTCCTTTTATACATTTTTAATGGCTGCTGGTTAACGTTCATTAATTAGTGTTTTGCGCTTTGAGCTCCGTCTAACGACCCGCCTATACCCCTCCAGTGCAGCTCGCCAATGCATTAAAGAAACCCACTTAACCAGCGCTAGAGTTTCTCCGCAAAGTGAGAGAGGCTATAGGGGGGGAAACCAAATAAAATAAGGCGCGCAAGCCAGGTTGATTTCCGCCTTATTTTTCTTTTTCCTCCACTTTTTCCGTTGGCTATTTTCTCTCTGTGTTGTTTCTTTTATCTTTTTATCTTTCTACATGAGTCTCTGGCTCAAGATTGAGAATTGAAGGAGGACCGCGGCTGGTAGTAATTACAATCGAGGTTGAGGACGAAAACGAGAGAAATTGAGAATGATCCATGCACAACTATTAAGGAGCAGAAGGGAGCAGAGAAAAGGGGAAGGAAGGAAGTGCAGGTCCGAGTTGGTGGGTGGGCTCCAGCGCTCCATCTCCCCCGAAAAGAGAACCGACTGTGATGAATCGAATTAACACCGACCGGCGGCTATAATACAATTTGGGTGAGAGAGAGGGGAGGGAGAGACAGCAGCAGCAGAGAGAGCCCATATGTATATATACGTTGGGGCTGCTACTGTATAGCACTCACTCCCGTTGCACGCGTCGACGCGGGCGGTGACAATGACGACGAGGGTCGACACACAGAGTCGCCCAGTGGGGGGGCTTATATTTCTGGGTAGAGAGAGAGCATCAGAGAGAGAGATAGGGAAAAGTGAATGAGAGAATGTAATGCGCTGACGAGAAAATTCGAGACCAGGGGAAATGGCGACCTCAAAAAAATTAAAATAAGCCAAAAGACATTTCCACAATTGCGGACGAAATTCTCCGCGTTGTTTCTTTTTTTTTTTTTTTTTTTTTGCGAATAATATGAAACAAACAAAAAAAAAAGGTCTAAAAGTCTGCTGGCCGAGATCTAATGGCTGATAGTAAATAGCGACTGTAGCAACGGGCACGTCAGCTGTATAGCGCCTTGTCTTTCATATCCTCGCGTCCGCAGATTGCTGCTCAGCTTTCAATGTCTGCGTGTCACAGCGCGCCGAGTCTAAGCTTTTAATTAGAGCGCACCGGTGGCCGACCATCTCGACGAGACTCTAATGACACGTCCGTAATGAAATGGCCGGGCATAAAGTATAGACGGAGGAGCCAAGGAACGACCCGACGTCTCTCCTTATATATTCCCGGCCCCGCGACCGCATAAGACACTTCTTCTTCTTCTTCTTCTTTTTCTTCTTCTCCTCCTCGTCGGCTATATAGTCACTCGGCGAGAGCCGGCCGTCCCCATGACGCGGCCTCCCATAAAAAAGCAAATAAGAAGAAAAGAAACACGGCCCATAGAAAAGGGAGAAAGACGCAATGCTCTGGACGACCATCCGAGCGAAAACAACGGGCCCGTGTAATTGAGGTCAGAGCGCGTGAATTGTGAGATTCGTCTCGGCCGTCAGCGCGGCGGTCGCTCAACTGGCCGAGAACAAGAAACGACGGCCCGAAAGGAAAAATGAAAGCGGCGAGCGACAGCAAAAAAATAAAATAAAATAAAATAAAATAAAATAAAAAAGAAATAAGAAAATACATTTTCCCTCCCGCAATTCAGTCCGACAAAAGAAAAAAAAAAATCAGTTAGAAGCGACGAAGAGTCAAGAGAGAAAGAAAGGACCAACCCAGTCATCCGAATCCATAACTATAGACACTGTCAATAAGTTGAAAAGAAAAAAATAAAACCGCCCTTCTATTTCTTCTGTGAGCGTTCACTCACGCATGCACACGCAACACCGATTCGGATCAAGTTCAGTGGCCAGAGTAACCAGATGGACCGTAGACAATTGTTCCATTTGTTTTCCCCGTGTTCATTGTCATCGATGGAATATAAGGGGGGCTGTGCATAGGTCTAGATTATATATATATTCACCGTCTACAGTTGGCCAGCGGTTTACGTGAGCTGTGGTGGCGGTCAGGCTGGAATAGAAGCAGCAAAACCCTCGATGGATGGAGCCGCGCTCGCCGTCGTCATATCTGGCGCGGCATCTATATCCCCCAACTGAACTCTGTAGGGGATGCCGCCAGTCGTGAGGAGCAACGACAGCGAAGAATGGGCCGGAATGTGAAACGACAATTTTTTTGTTTTTCTTCCCTCGAAAAAGAAAGAAAGAAAAATAAAGTTAAAGGTGCGAAGGCAGAAAAATCACGACGAAACGACGAGGAAGACGGAAAATGTAAAAAGCAGAAAGACAAAATATATATATTGTCGAGCTGCAACCGATTGATTTATTCAAGTGTGTGCGAAATGACGACGACGACGGCGGCGTAGAGCCGAACGGCAGTGACAGCTGGTCCCGCACGTGGAGCTCATCGATCGGCACCGGCATCGCAAAGACGAAAGGACGAGGCAAGGAGAGAGAAGAGGACAAGATGGCGCATATCCTACGAACACGCTGCTACCTACTACTGCTATTACTGTATAGGGCACCCAAGATTTTTATTCTCTTTTCCAGCTCAATTAGAATCTAATTATCTTAGCGTGAGGACGAAAGAGGGAGGAAGCGGCATCATATCAGTGAGAGCTGGGAACCCCGCACCGCGCCCGACAGATTCTCTTCTTCTCTCGGCAGCAGCAGCTATGCGACCCAATTTCTCAAGCGAACGATGGCCATCAACCATCGCCGCCACCGCTTCTCTATGCAATCGGCATAGTCTCCGAACCGTGGACGGCCTCGAAAAAATCATCAAAAAGGGAAAGAAATTAAAAGTCGTCCTTCTTCTCATAGCCCCTGTTGTACACAGTGCACCCATTCCAGCTTGTATAATCCACCAGAGTCAGTAGTTACTATGTACATCTATACCTATACACTGCTGTGTAATAACATTCTACCAATGGAAATAGTAGAGCAAGTGACGAAAAAAGAGCCGGGCTCAATCCGAAACGGAATGGCGAAGAAGAAGAAGAAGAAGAAAAAAAGAACTCGGACAAATATAACCGAAATGGGAATGGTTTTACAATGGGCGAGAGAATATAATATAAGAATAGAATGAAAAAGAAGGAAACCACAAAAAGAAAAAAAGGGGGAATTAAAGAAAACGTGACTCTGTGGCCGCTGTTATGTCACCGTTACTTTTGCTTCGTAGCTATATAGCATTCACAGCAACGCAGTGCAGTGCAGTGCAATAGGGGCGACTCTAATCATTCACGATCATCAGCGCGCGGTTGGCTCGTTTATAGCCTCGACTCTGTCGAGTGTCCTGTCGATTTCAAATCGTTTGTCGGACAAAGTCAATGAACAAAATCAAAATTATTGACCACAGACGGCGGGGCAGCCTACAAATGAATCCGAGTGTGACACCAATAGACACTGACTGGGCTGTACGTGACACTGCACATAACATATAGAAATCGAGGGCGAGATGATTGTCGTCATCACTTTGGTGTGTTGTGGACGCTCCTCGTTCGTATATATATTTTTTTTATCTGCCCGCAGCAGACGATTGGCGTCGTCCTCCTTCCGGACCACGAAAAACATTTCCGACCCATAAAAACAGCGACAACAAGCAGAAGAAAAAGAAAATCGGAATTGGTGGTGACACAATGGGGCAGCATTGACATAACACTTTCGTCTAGTCTTAAAGCAAACAAAAAATATAAAAGAAGAAAAAACATAAAAAAACTTTGCACAATCGAATGATATCAGCAAATTGATAGAGAAAGGCAACAAATGGGGTCGCGCAATCGTACAGTTACCAACTCTATACAAAATTATATTGCACAGCAGCAGCTGCTGCTGTTGGTTAGCTGTTCCGAAAGGGGGAAAAAAAGAAAGAAAAAAAAAGTGAAAGTGACGGCGACCGTGAACCATATTTTTCCGTGGAAAGAACGTGTACTGCTATATAATTATACGCACAAGAAAACTCCACGGACCGGACCTTGATCGTTTTTCAATGCGAAATTCGAGACGCGCGCGCACATACAAATTACTCTGGTCACGATTCCATCTCTTGTGAGTCTCTCTCTCCTCTCTCTCTCTCCCAATCCGCAAGGATAAATATTTTCCGAACCCCAATTTTGCGTCTTATTTCCGTCGTTTGTCTGTTTGTTTTGCGTTCAAGCCCGTCGTGCAGTGCCAGGCAATGGTTTGGTCTCCCGTCTTCTATTGATTTGATGGCCATGAGGAACGAGAGATGAACTTCCAACGGGGGGGGTACACACATTACAGTGTGTGTGTGTGTGTGTGTGTGTGTATTTCATTTTATTTTTTTTTTTCGTTGTTTGCCGGCGACGCGGAAACGCATTCCAGGCAATTCAAACCTAACGCACGCGCGCGCGCTTTTTTACATTTGCGCCAATCAATAGCGCGGCACTAGCGCGGTGATGTTGCATAACACTCTTTTACACGAATAAGTACACGCAGGAATGACGGTGCTGAGGCCGTTCGATAGCTCCAAGGAAGTCCCTGACTGCGAAGGGAAGCAGAAAAAATAACTGAAATAATAAAATAAAATAAGTGAAGAGACGACCTTGCGGTGGCCGAACATTCATCTGCTGCCGTTGCCTAGCCTATTCGACACTTTGGTCACGGCGACCAATTTCCGCCCCGACCAATGTCCCAATCGCCACCCGTAAGGTATGCGGAGCGGGGGGCGACGAGCAAACGATGGCAGTTGTTTTTCGTTTTTTTTTTTTTTTTTCTCTTCTTCTTCTTCCTTTTTTTCTCTCCTCGTTTCGTTCGTTCGTTATTGTTGTCCCTAGGAGGGCTACTCGTGATTGTCCTCGTACCGAAACTAACGCGCGGGGGGGGGGGGGATATGTGCGTGTGTAAGAGAGCACGTTGGACAGAGCTGAACACGAAAAGAAAAAGAAGAAGGTAAAAGGCAGGCCCAGTCGATCGACCGAGCGACACCCTCATTTCTCCGGGAAACCGCGAGCACACCCACACAAGCGTCGACTTGTCCTCCTCGTCCCCGGCAAAGAAATGATGAAATGATGACGTGATTATTCAAGTACTGTACTGTACAACCTTGAAGAGGTCGATTCTCTCCATCTCTTTTTCGCTTGACTTTTTTTTTTTTCTTCTCGCGGCTCGGCTCATGACATCCAATCAAAAAACCCAATGGCCGCTTCTTCTTCTTCTTCTTCTTTTTAAAAAAATTGCATAAGAGCGCATATTTACCCCCTGGCAGCAAATGTGTTTTTCTTCTTTGGGGCTCGTGCACTCGGTCGATAATTACAAGACAACAATAGATCTTTCTTCTCTTCTCTTTTCTGACACACGGGGCAACGAGAGAGACGGGCATTTTCGGTCAAAGGCAAAAAGATGAGGGGGGAAATCTCCTCTTGTGTTGGGACGATTTTGTTTTGTTTTCCTTTCAAATTCCACCGACTTTTTCCTAGCCTGGAAAAAAAAAGAAATGAATTTGTGCTGGAAGGCCCTATACTACTATATCTTCTTCTCGAACCCCCCTCTCTTTGAGTTCTCCCCTTGGTATAATATAGAGACTTCTTTTCATTCTTTGATGGGAGGGGGTTTGGAATGCAATCGGGCAGAGACGTAAGATCTTGTCATCTCTCCCTCAAAACTTCTTTATAGCCAGTTTGTTTTATCATTCTTTTTTTGTGTGTGTGTGTGTTGGTTAAAAAACTTTTCCCCTCTGAACCCTCTGCTGCTCTCTCTCTCTTTCATAGCAAGGCGCCCCATAATTCGTCATTATTCCCATTCAGAAAGAAAATGTACAGCAGCAACGGCGGCGGCGACAGCAGCTGAGTGGTCGGGCGCGCTCTTTAAAGGGGGGGGGGAAATCGGCGATTGCAGCAGTCGGCCTTTGATCTCTTTTTCATATCTTGTCTCTCCCCTTCCCTTTATTCAGATGTGTATTTTTTTTTTTGTCTACTTCTTCTTCTTCGAATTCAAACGTGGATATATCTAAAACATATAGAAAGAGAGAAGGGCCCTCCGTTTTAGTTGATAGATTCATGTTTCTCCCCTCTCCTGCCTCAGGTCTGGTGATGAATAGCGCATCAAGCGCATATGAAAAAGGAATTAACCCGCTCTCTTTTCTCTCCAGCCCCGTGTATATACTACGCAGATAAATACATCCGCTTGCAGTAGATTTCCAAATAGAGTGCGCAGCAGTCTAGCGCGCTAAATATATACCGTATACATACACGCGAGAAAGAAGAGAAAAGAAACACGTACACAGCAGAGCAGAGCAACCCCCCCGTTTTTCTTGCTTTTCCTCCGACCAGCGAAACATAAATCTATGGAAATGATGCGAGAGAGATGAGATGAGACTGTCATGTTCCTTTCCCAGTGGCTTAACCGTGCTGTATATACCACCACGTCTACTAGTGAGAGAGAGAGAGAGAGAGAGACGCACTAGACACGGGGATATGTGCGCTCGCTCTCTGCTCTGCTGCTGTGTCTAACACATCAGCATCGCTCGATCGAACTCGATGGAAGATTCGGCGAGGAACCCAGGACGAGGTTTATCATAGCGTGGGTATCTATCCGGAAGGATAAAACGACTCAAGAAGAAGAAGAAGAAGAAGAAGAAGAGAGCGCAAAGGGGCCAAAAAAGGAAGAAAAAGTCTAACATGGCAGAGAGCGGACCCTCCGTACTACGTATAGATCCCATAGAATATGGACGATCCATACACACACACACAGAGTGAGTGAGCGTGTGAGGAAAAAAGAGGAAAAACGGTGGATAACCAACCAGCTGCTTTGGCTCCGGTCGATGGCGAGTAGATTTCTTCTTTCCCTTTTTTTTTTCGTGTTTGCTCCTTTTCATATGGGGCAATCCGGAACTATTGCCCCAGCAATATCACGGCGCCTAGCAACTAGTTCTACAGCTTGCAACTAACCTATACCACCACCCTTGGCAACACCAAGTGTAGCCTATCCAACTACTGCAGAGAGAGAGAGAGCGAGAGAGGAGGGCAACGCTTATAGGAAAAATAAAAAGAAGTAGAAAAACAAAATAGATTTCCTCTCTGCGTCCTCGTCTTACACACACAGAGTGTGTGTAAATATTCCGTCTTTTTTTTTTTAACCAAAAGAACAAGAGGTATATACGCATAAGAGAGCAAAGAGGATAGAGTAAAGGGAATTTGTATCCTTTTGTTTTGCATTTGAACTAGAACAAACGAGCAGTAAATCTAGTGGTATAGGACAAAAGTGGAGAGCGCTCGACTATACAATATAGTGCGCGCGGCCGCCCTCTCCTGTTGTTGTTGTTGTTGTTTTTGTTGTTCTTTTTCTTCAATGTGTGCGCTGGCGTTCAACTTTCACGATCGTTCCCAATTCATCAGTGTTTGTGTTTTCTTTTCCAGAGTTTCTTGTTTCCTCGTTTCTTTCCTTCTAGCCGGAGAGAGAGAGAGGGAGAGAGAGCCGAGAGCCCGGCTCCGGAGAATTTAATAACAGGTTATATTTGCCCTGTGTGTGTTTATACACAACAACAACAACAACAACAACCCATCCTGAGCTGGGGCATGAATGCGACGGGGCTCATCATCTAAAAAAAAAAAAACCCTTTTGGTGTGGGATAATATTGTCAGGAGGAGAGAGAAGACCAGAGAAGACCGGAGAAGACCCGAAAAAAAAGAAGTAAAACAATCGACGACGGGCTTTAGCGCATAGACGACGCATTTTAATGCCGCCGTATTTGGACGGGACTTTGTTTTGACAGGGCGGGTCGATCTAATCACTAACGCAAAGGACTATGTTGGCGGTTCGTGTCAGCCGAGTTGGACACTTCTCTCCGTCTTCTATATATTCTTATTTGAGAGAATTATCGATCTTCGCTCAGGTCTCCGACGAGTGTTGAAGTCGTCGGCGATGGCCAGACGCCTTTTGTATACGCAGCAAGTGCTGAGCTGGGTGCTGCATGGTGTCTTGTACTATTACACTTGCATTGCGTGCAGCACACAGCACTGTCTGCTGTATATATATGTACATACAGCAGCAGCAGCAGGGCACGATATGGAAGGAGAAGGAAAAGAAGTCGAGGATCTAATCATTTCCTGGGGGGAGGAGGGGGGGGGGGGAATTGGTTGGCCGTGTCCGAGACTAAATTTCGTCAAGGGCAAATTCAAAATTCGCGAATATGTGCCCAGTCAGCGCTGACTGAATTGCCCGGAAATTCGTTCAGTTCCTCGGGATATCCCACCCACACTCGCCGCCAACAGCGCGCCAAACAGATAAATAGAAAACAAATTTTCAAATAAGAAAAATATTCTATACAGGATGAAAGCCAGGGCCCATAAAAGTGACAACACTTTTTTTTTCTTCTTTTGCTTCTTCTTCTTCTTCTTTCCATCTCGTCCGGCATTCGTCCTTCTTATATTCCATCCATCCATCTGTCTTTTGCTTCTTCTCTTTTTTGTTGTTGTTGTTGTTATGCCCAGTTGTTTTTCCCTCGCAGCAGCATCTTCTTGCCCGCTTAGAGTTTGCGGGACTGCATGGTATACAGAGGAGCAGAGAGACAGAGACGGAGCGGTACAGATCTGAACTGCTTGTGCGGGACCTATCTATATAGGCGCTATGGTCATGTCACGTCATGTCAGGAGACTTAGAGAGTCGACCAATTCGGGCTCACGTCAGCTGCGACCCGTCTCACATGCTCAGGAGTTTAGCTATGAATATCAATCAGATTTTGGCCAGCAGTTCTTCGTCCCAGCCATTCGTCCTTCACGTTTTTGACAGTGACCCAAAAATAAAAAGAATATATATATTATAAAATAAAAAAATGTGGAAACAAAAGAAAAGACATATCACATATGCGTCCATCCCAGGATGACTGGATTGATAGCTATTGGATGGATGGAAGGAAGATGAAGAGGTTTGATGAAGCGTGGATAAAAAGGGAGGTCGAACAGGATCAAGATCCGACAACGAGTGCCGTGTCTGCCACTCTTCTCCGTGTGCGGAGCCGGTTTTTCCATTCAATATTAAAATGTCTATCGCTCTGAGCTATCTCTCCCTCCCTCCCTCTCTCTCGAATTCAGACGAGATGAATTGTCTATCGCGACCGATCAAACAATATCTGACTCGACTCTAAAGAGGGCAATAATGCATTCGCAACAACAGCTTTCTCAAGGATAAATTTCCCAATTTAGACTGAACGGGTGTAGTATCTTTCTAATTTCGGACGTGATTTCTTTTCTATTGGTTGCCTTCATAGTATATCCTTGGAGCGTGACATATCTGCAGGCTTCCACGAAGGAAGACCCCTCTTTAAAAGGCGAAGCAAAAAGGAACTATATAAACAAAACAAACAAAAAATAAAAAAAGACAACAGGAAAAACAAACAAACAAACAAACAAACGGGAAAATACGACCGATGGTGTTGCTTTTGGCATCGGGAATCGACCAGACGGTCTGGCAGCAGCAGCTCTACGCCCTCGCCCTCTGTGTGTGTCTATATAAAAGTCCCCCCCCCCCCCCCCTCAAAATGTCACCTTTTTGCCGTGATATTTTCCTTTTGATTCCTATACGTCTTCCTTTCAAAATTCCTGGCTTCGACGAGTGCTGCGTTAAAAATACACAAATATAATCAAGGGGCAGTGTCAGTAGCTTTGGGAGTCATTAACACGGCCATATACAAGACGGTTTGTGTGTCCGTTTGTGTCTTGTATGCTGTGGCCCCGAGTCGTTAGATTCCAAAAACGTCTCTCGTCTCGTCACTTTCAATCGTAAAAATCGTTATGCAGCGCTCGCACAACAGGGCATTAAAAACCAAGGAGGGGGAGAATGAGTAGTAGTAGAATGCGAGAATAGAGTAAAAATTGCCCGGCTCTATATGAGTACTCCCTGGGTGTATGTAATGGCAAAAGTCCTCCTCTTCGACAGACAGCCAAAAAGAAAAAAAGGAACTAAAATGAAATAAAACATTTTTTGAAAAAAAGGCAACGGAGACACAGAAGAATTGATAGCCATCCGAGTTGGGAATGCCATGAAACTCGAGATGGGGGTGACTACGTAATAAGGCGATAGAATCCCATTTTGATGGCTGTTGAAAGACGACCATCATCTAGTCGAGTCATTATTCATCAAGAGAGAAAAGGAGAGAGACTATGAGCCACAACGATGAGCCAAGTAGAAGTTTTTCACTGGAAGAAAAAGAGACTTCCTTCTGCCTGTGCTCTCCCTGGGAGAGCAGCTATATAGAGTCGCATAAGATTCCAAAGAGAGAGAGAGAGAGAGAGAGAGGACTTTTCCCTTTTTCTCTCCATTCTTTTACAATTCAACAACCGGAATGGATATGTAACCCCATGGCTTGTTCAGAGTTCCCCAAACTCCCCTCTTGCGCCAACCTTTTCTTTCCATTTCCTCTTCTTTTTACCGGTTCTTCTGTGTGGCTATAATTCTTCATCCCCCAATACGAAAGGGGTAGTAGAGAGAGAGCCAGTATTAGTAGTACACTGAACGAAAAAGAAGAAGATGAACGTATGTATATACCAGCAAAAGAGAGAAAAAAATATATATATAAGTTGGGGGGGTCCCCTTTTTTCTCTTTCCGGACATATATTCCGGACCCTGCCGTTTTCTATATTTGGGGGAGATTGAAAGAAGAAGTGAGGCAACACAGAAAGTAAAAAAAAAAAAAAAAAACCGCCCTGCCTCTCTCTCCATCCCCCCCAACAAAGTCTTCCATCTGACGTGTGTCTCCGGAAGAGCCCTTCACGGTTCCTTCCGTCGTTCGGGGTTCTCTTTTCCCTCTCTTTTCTTCTTCCTATTCTCTTCCCTTTTTTTTCCCTCCCCCTCAAGTTGCGCTTCCACACAATAATATACTCTCTCCCTCACTCACTTGTCTTCCTTCCCCATCTTGTCTCCGTCTTTCCCCAATCAAATCTATTGAGAGAGAAAAGAGAAAAAATAAAAATAAAAAAAAATGGAAAAGAGAAATAGACGGTGGTGGTGGTAGTACGCACATGTTATAAAAAAAAAAAAAAGATCCGAAGATTACAGAGCTGGAAATAAAGCTCGTCTGACTGGCTCGTTATTTTCTCGCTCCTCGACATACAACAGCCGTTTTTTACCTATTCCACTGCTACATAATGCGCCAACTTGCGCATATTTTATATTCCGTCGCTTCTATTCCTTTGCTCCTTACAGCAGACATACCACATACAATAGCAGTACACGAGAGAAAGAAGAAGAAGAAAAATAAATAATAACAGGCGCCCGTATAATTTGAACACTGGGCAAAGATGAACGATAGGATTTAAATTATGAGACCGGAGCTGCTCCAGGTGGAAGGGATAGCCTACTACATGCACAACAACATCACGGCCAGCAGCAGGAGAAGTAAGAAGAGGAGGGATGGGAAGAAGGATGGAGCGCCAGTGCCAAAGTTAGTCCAGAAAAAAAAAAGATTTTCATTTATTTATTTATTTATTTATTTCGTTAAGGAGACACTATGAAATTATACCTGGTGTACAAATTATAAATTTTGAAATCGGGACAATTCCGGCGCGCGGGTTCATTTCACAGTCGCCTTGGTAAAAGCAATTCAAGCATGAAAATAAATAGACGCAATGCCAGCCAATGTGTTTGTACACGAAAAGAGAAATACTGCCGTAAAGTTGAAAAGGTTGAAATCACCATGGGAGAAAAGAGAAGAGACTCACGGGTGGAAAATGTACGTGTACATGAAAGAAAGATGGCCGAGTTCACGGCTAATGTGACCCCCCGCCGGAGCATCACAGCCCCCCCACCCATCTTTTCCTATATAATATTTTTGAATAAAAATAAAAGGGGAAGAAGAAGAGAGGAGAAAAAACTGATCCAAAAGAAGAAGGAGGAGTGAGAGTATAGAAGAAGAGAAAATCATCAAATTTAATGGCTATCCGAGGAGAGGCCGAGGGGGGAAGATCAATGATCATCGGCGGCGGCGGTGGCGGCAGCGTCGGCGGCTGCGTTCGTGGAGGTCTGATAACACCCAAGTCCCGCATTCCATCATACACACACACATACACAGAGAGAGAGAGAGAGAGCCAAAGCCATATAGCCTTGATCATACATACAAAATTCGGCTGCGTGCATAACCGTTTCCAAACATGTAAATGGCTTGAATTTGGAATGCCTTTTTACTCAATCTCTATGGTAAATGTTACCGGCCAAGGAATCTGAATTGACACTCAACGACCGACTGATGGCTTCACGAACGGCGCATGAATTCGGTTAAGTGGCAGGATTTTCTTTCATTTTCATCCCATAAAGATGTCCAAGATTGGGAAGAGGAAAGAAGAGGAAGATGAAGGGAATTCAATCGAACTCCTTTACATAAATATTTCCCAATGTGGCGGCCCATAGCCAAAATTCGAGTTGCCTTTTTTCGACGTCAAAGAAAAAAAAAAAAAAAAAGGAAAATAAAGTAGACAACATTGTAGAGGGAAAGTCGCCCGTGTTCCACGACGGGCACGAACGGAAAGAAAAACAGCAACAATTCATACAAACCCGAAAAGAAATAAAAAACAAAATTCTATGCACAGCTTCTAACTGGGTTAATTGGTAGTAGGCTATATAGAGGGGGGCACCATTCGTTTCGGCACGATCTCATCGAGCCGCTCGGTACCTTTCATAAACAACGCACAAGTGTCGAGAGTTGGAAATGGCAAACGGTCACGACAACAACAGGCGAGACTTATGTAGACTTATGTGTGTAGTGAGACCCATTATCTCCGTGCAGTCAAGGCTAAATCTAATCAACGTGAAAAATGACAAGCCAAAAAACTCTTTAGCCGAGTAGAAAAAAAAAATTTCTAAGTCTCAACCGACGAGAGGCCTCCCTGCCGAGCACACAAAATCAGAAAAAAACCCCATATTTATAGCTGCTTTTATATACAGTACAAGTATACAGCTTACGTCGTAATATAAGTCGAGTCCCGACTTTATGAAATGATCGGCACTTTTTTAAGTTGCCAAGTGTCAAGTTCGTTCACTTTCTCCTCGTATCGTGCCCAATCTGTGAATCACGTCACACAAACGCACTCGTGAAATGTGAACGCGACTGGAAAACGATTGGAGGGGGCTCGGGGTGCATTGAGGCAGAGAGGAGAATAAATGGACTTTGTGTCCCGATTGTCAGTCGATATTTATATATATGACCAGCAGCAGCGCAGTGTGTTTGGCTCGGCTTCTTTTCGCGTGGGTTGCGTTGCCATAGCGCTTATCACGGCCGTCAAATGATTTTCTGCCAATCGTTCTCGATGAAAATGACAACCCAATAAACCAGCCGGGCGGCGGTGACGACGACGCTGTGATTGCCCGCATTGAAATTATCACCATTGACCTGATTGAATGACGAGTCTATCAAGACGACGACTGGAAATGAAATCATTGAAAATAATATACTAGCCAATCTGACAACTTTCACGCTCGCTATGCAAATTTGATTTCCAAAAACCTTGGGCGCTGAATTCTTGTTTTTTTTTTCTTCTTCTTTCTGCTTTTTAATGGTGATTGACTTTATTATTGTTATAGAGTTGCATAATACACACATAATAGAAGCTGTTTGGGTTGAGTGAATCACAAGTGTCCATTGATTGTTTTTTGTTTGTTCCACACAGCCGAAAAACCGATCCCATTTATTTGATCCGGTCGTTTTGATCCGCCCTTTAATACTGTTTCGGTTCGCTACAGCGTAACTTGAGATGCCTTGCAACAACAACAACACTCACCAGAAAGGTTCAAAAACTCCCAACACAATAAATAAATTAGAAGGACCCGGAAAAAAATTGAAAAAATTGAGAGATGTGGTGGAATAGCTCAGCTACATTTGCATAGACAATAAGGAGAATGTATTGAACCTGCGGGAATAACGTAGGCATATCAAATTTGTTTCCATTTTCGCTTGTTGTTATTGTTGTTGTTGTTGGGGGGGGGGGGGCATTCCGCCTCTTCTTCGATCAATCAGTTTCCCCGATTTAGCATTTAGACCACACCCTTGGCTGAGTAGAAGCTCAGCTACAGTGAAGATGGAGTTCAATTTTTTGTTCGGATAAGGAGATCAATGCTCTTATGTCTACACCTCAAAATCGATCAAGTTAAAATACATAAAAGAAAAAAGTAAATACCCGGAACGGTACATTTTTGTTTTGATAATGAACCAATCCAAGGTAGACAAATATCGCTATGGGATATATTAAATATCCAAGTTTGGATCAACTCCATCATCCTTCAGAGTTGTTGTGCTTGGCGACATGTCCGTTACCCAGTCAACGTAAAAACTAGCGACAGAGAGAGAGAGAGAGAAATAAGAGAGGCAACGTCATTATCTTTCACTCGCTCCTCACTCATTGGCGTGTTTTCTTCTTTTTTTCGGGGCTGTTGTGTCTTCCCCGTTTGTTGTTCTCTCTCTCTCTGTCTTCAGATGATGATGATGATGACGATGATGATGAAATTGATGGCTGTTTTCTTCTTTGAGCCGAACAGCTGGCAGCTAGTGCTCTCCCTCTCTCTCTCTCTCTCTCTCTCTCTATGTGTGCCTCTATGTGTATAGCTGCTGTTTCCCTGGATACGCCTGACTGGGCTGGCTGGCGTCGCCGGGTACGTGAGAGGAGGAGGAGGATTCGACTCGACTCTCTGACGGCCGTCTCTCTCTACATCCCGAGTCCTCATTTCTCTCTTCCATCTCTTGTATAATGTTTAGTGTGTGTGTGTGTGTGTGTGTGTCTCCGTTGGTTCTTGATAAAAACAACGTCACGAGACGAATGGAGACGGAAGGCCGGGCGACAGCCCAGCAGCTCCAGCGACGATCAAAGTGGTGAACCAATTTCTCTAATGTCTCGAGAAAATGGGAACGGAATGCAACAACACACTCACCCCCCCCCCCTCCTCTCGACAACAACAACAACAGCAACTACATAATACGAGGAGGAAGGAGAGCACCGCCTTCCACTTCTTTTAGGCAAAAGAGATTCTCCAGCTAAAGGTATACATACGGCGACGATGATGATGATAAGGCAATTGAAATGAATTCTCATGACCTTGCTTAGACACAGCGCTGCTGCTGTAATATAGCCTGTACATACTTTTAAAGCATTAGGAAACGGAGTTTTTGTTTTTTTATTTTTGCCTGGGCCGGGAGAAAAGGTCACGTGACTCGACAGGAGCCCAGGGAAACCGACAACACAAAAAAGTAACGAAAAAAAGAAGAGAAGGGCAGCCATGGGAAAGGAATGATACAAAGAAGAATAAAGATTAAATGGGGGGGGGGATGAGGAGGTGGGACTTTTTCCTGAAAAAAAAAAACAACAACAAAAATAACAACAAAAAAAAGAGAAAATATAAGAAAGAAGGAGCTCTCGGTGGTGGTGGTGGAGCTGCTTGGGCTGTTGATGGCTGTAAACTGTTTACATCGCACAGTTCCCGATGCGGGAGGTGTACTCATCAATTACTCAAGAGAATGTTTCCCGACACTAAACATGCATTGCCAAGAAGACGACCGTTGTGGTTGTTTGCTCCAACATTCCAAACGGGACATACACACAAGAAAAGAAAAAGAAAAATGAATTTAATACATTTTTTTCGGTGTTTTTTGCGTGTGTCCGGTGTCTGTATATAGTAGGCTAGTATATAGCTTGGCGAATGAAACTAGATATATAGAGCGAAATCTCATGAAATCAGGGGGAAGAGTTATTACGTCTGAAAACGCCTCCTCATTGAAGATGATGTGTGCTACTACCACCTACTCAACTCTCCTAATTACGAGCTTCGTTGGCATTGCAGTGCAGAATATCTATTCAGCAAATAACAACCATTCCCAACTGCTGCTACAGCCCTTCAACAACCAGCAACGACTCCAACTATACATAGACGATTCTGTAATCAAAGAGCTGTTGTGTATGCAAACATAGCCAGGAGAGTTCTCCCTCCCTTATTGACTACGTATTCTCTTCTCTCTCTATTTTTAAAATCAAATTTTCCCGAATGCACCATCACGTGTATTCCCGGAATGAATCAGAATGATAAGGAAAAAAAAGAAAAAAGGGCCGAACGACTTTCTCATCAACTCAGTGTGCAAAAGCAATCAAGTCTAGTCATTCAGCAGTGGTTTCTTTCACTAAAAAGAGCGACGATCATCATTAAAGATATTCTCGTAACTAACGCACAAAAGGGACGACGACAACCAATTCCAATGCTGCCACTTTTCAATGAATTGAAGACCCAATTCATTCCGATTGAAAGTTTCCCCCCTCTCGTATATCACAGCACAGACGTCATTTCCTGGTAATCAATTTTGATATGCGGCTGATATTAGGAGTCATTATTGTGTGTATTAGGTCGCTGAATTTTACTCAAATGCGTTTCACAGAACCACTTGTAATGCAACAGTAATCATTTTCCTGGTTCGGTCACGTAGTAAGCACATCTAATCGCCATCAATAAGTTTGCTGAAGATCAGAAATCTCTCTCCCTAATGTCTCTTTGAAATTATTCAGAGGAGCTCTAAACTTAGTTGATGTAGAACTCACTTTTCCCGGTACTCTCGGCAGGAAGGAAAGGATAAAATCCAGGCAAACTCTGTGCGTATGATTATTTTATCCGGCAACTGCATACTAGTAGGACACTATTACCAGCACTACTTACTACTACTACTACTACTACTGCTGCTGCTGCTGCTGCTGCTGCTCTCTAAGTCGTGTCTGGCGCACAAGACCCCCACAAGAAAAAGGTGATGCCCTCATCTTATGTTCCCTTTTTTTGGCCCCTCTCTCTCTTCTTGGAACTGCTGCTGCTGCCATCATATAGGGAAGCTCTCTTCACTTTTTTTCTTCTCTTCTTCTTCTTCCAGAGATGAGTGATGAGACATATCTCTCTCGTTGCCGGAGCTATTCACAAGAGAAGCTCAAGTTGTGCATAGTGTGGTGTAGGAGGGGGCTCCCTGTGAGGGAATTCACCCGCCGGCCTTTCACTGTATAACACACACACAGGAAAATAAATTCCGGAATTCCAGCTGCCCTCGTCCACTGCGCTGGCTCCTTCTTCTCTCCAGCAAAAAGGAGAACTAGAGAAACTCTCTAAGCTTTTGAGATGATGATGATGATCTCCATGGTTTCCTCTTCCTTTATACAAGCGAAAGGCAAAATGGATGGAAGGAAAAAATAAAAGGGAAAGAAAAATAAGGAAAGAAACTTTGTATAGAAGGAGGGAATCGTCGTGAAAAGAAGGGGGGCCATCCAATACTCTACTGGGTACACACCAGCGGTCATAACACGTGCCCAGAGAAGAAGAAGAAGAAGAAGAAGAAGAAGAAGAAGAGGGCCCTCAATATATTCCAACTGGGTCTCTCTATATGGCACCCACAAAATACAACAAATTGAAAGCCGAGGGGTTTTTTTGAATGTGCTCTATGAAACAGTGTGTAAACTATGATGAACAGAACAGTTAGAGGCCGGTCGTAAGTCGAAGAAAGATAAATCACCGGTCTCCGAGAGTGCGCTACAGCTATTATATCTTTGGTGATGAATATTTCCCCCTCTATATCCTCCCCCGGGAAGAATGGTAGAAGAGAGGGGGGGGGGGGGATGAGCAGTCAGGAGGATAAAATGGGGATATTAAAAATTGGTTATTATTATGATTTTTATTTGTACGTTATTACATCCAGCTCGTTATTAAAGCCGGGTGTACTGCTCATGGAACTAATTATCAATGGGGTTTCAATGAAGAAAAGACTCGTTTGAAATTCAGACAAGGAATATTATTCTTATTATGGGGCAACTCATATAATGAGGCGGATCGGAATGAGACATTGTGTGTGACGGGCGATTGCCTTCGTTAATGTCGAGATTGGGGGAAAAGAGTTATGCAATCGAAAGAGAAGTCTTGTTTTTATTTTTTCCGTTCAAGAAGAAGAAGATGATGTATTATTCGAAAAGGGGAAGGCCGTTTTCTCCGTGATGGGAGCCTTGATTTATCAGATGCCCAATTTATATCGCCAAGATAAATAGAAAAGAGACGGACAGACATATAAGGGGGAAGAAGAAGGTTAGAGGTTCATTCACCGAGATCATTAACGACTGCTGCTCTATGTGCTGTAGCGCTGTGTGCAACTCTCTCGTCCCCGGATTAGAACTAAAAGAGAAGAAGAAGAAGCTTGGCGTCTCCGGTTGCGTGTAATCGCATCAAAAGCAGCCGAGCCCACATCAACAACATATAGAAGCGAATAACGCGAGAGAACGCGCGCGCCGAGAGAAAATGACGACGATGCTTTATAGATGATGCAGCATATGTATGTTTATATAGACGTGCCGTCTCAAACTTTCCGCACCGTCCTATTTTTCGATCGGAATAAAATCAACTTCTACTCGGCTCGCTCGGAATCGACACAAGGCGAACAGGTTCAATGTTGTTGTCGCTCAACTGCACCGAGTGTTTTATAGATGACGACATACACAACTATATAGGAGCAGAGGATATAGTCACCTATTCTTATTCCATCCAGAAAGAGAGAAGAAGAAAAAAACAACAACAAGAAAAAAGTTGTCCGGTAAGTAGTATTTCACGTCTTTCCTGTCGGCTCTTCCAAGTTTTTCTTCTTTTTCCTAGCGCTTAAATTCGTTCAACTTTTTTTTTTCTTCTACTTCTCCGTGTTGTTGTTGTTGTTCCTTTTGGACCTATCCCCATTTTTTGTCCTTCTTCTTCTTCTTCTTCTTCTTCTCTACTTTCAATAATACATAGGAATGATGATAGGATGCTTTCAAGCGTGGGAACTGGCTGGTGGCGTTCCAAAAACAACTGAAAGGAACGTTCCATATAAAGAGGGAGGCAACCCCCCTGAAAAACAAAACACAAAAAAAGGAAAAAGAAGAAGAAGAAGAAGAAAAAAACACACACACATTCCATCGTTTGAAGTAGTAAAATGAGAGAAGGAACAGAGAAGGAGAGAGAAAAACTACTATACGAAAAAGAGCTAGGGAAGAATACACAACAACCCCCCCGCTCCTCTGCTGGAAAACCAAAAAATAAAAATAAAAAATGAACGCATCAAAACGTATAGGAAAGAGAAAAAAAAGTTGGGCAATCTTGGAAAATAGAGTCGTAAACCAAAAAAAAAAAAAAAACGAAAAATATCACCGCCGAGACACATCCCAGGTTTCCTCCTTCCCCCCTTAAAAAAAAAGTCATCAGAAGGACATCATACATTACATAGGTATGTCTATAGAAGAGGCCTGCTAGTAAAAAGAAGGGGGAGCCATAACTTGTGTAACACTTGGGATCTACTTAGACTGTACGACATACATTGTATGTCACGCACCGTCAAGTATAAAGTAATTAACTGGGCCAAGTGCTGCTCTTGCAATTACTATACCTGGGCTCCTTGAAGCTTTGGCTCCTCACAAGAAACCCTGACTCGCTATTTAGTTTAAGACGGACCGTGTGACACGGCAGACGATCTTGGTGACCCTTAGATCCCCCCTGAACAACTATAACGTTGGGCTTCAACGAATCTGGCGAGAGAGAGAGAGTGAGAGCGAATAATGAGGCATACATAATTATGATTACACAACATCACAGGCGCTATACTGATATAGTAATATCATTTTTATGGACTCTGGCTCTCTCTGCGGTCTTGTGCGTGAATGTCGTGACTATCAATAACGTCATCTCTCGCTATAATACGTCAAGGTCTCTCTCCCGATGTCTGCACATAATAGTTTCCGACTTGAACCATTGATTCGTCGGTTTTTCTCGGGACTTGGCTACGGTGCCGAGTCCTTCGGTTGGGAAAAAAATAAATAAAATAAAATAAAAAGAGATAAGAAAACTGGACGGAATCGACAGAAAGAAAAACCCCACACACACACACACCCACCCACCCACACGGAGAGAAAAAAGCAGCCGCGTTCACTTCCCGTTCTCGAGACGACGGATAGTCTCTTGTATAGCCTGTAAAATATACACAGCAAGGGCTGGAATGAGGTGGTTGTTGGTCGGGTTGGCAAACAACATAAGAGGACGACGTCATCAGCACCGGTCCTAAGGTATATACAGTGGTCCTGTGCTGTGTGTCCTTGCCGTGCCACTACACACACACACACACACACACAGCAGAGCCGCGTGTGTAAAACAACCGAAGGATGTAGGAAGTAAAAGAAGGTAAAAAAGAAAGAGAGAAATAACATGCAGGTAATCAAAGTGCGTCATGCCGCGCCAAGGTGGTTTTTTTCGGGCATGGAAAATAACTACGAGGCGGAAGGTGGTGAGTAAGTGAGCAAAGGGGCGAAAAAGGATGAGAAGGGAATTGTCTTGGGTTTTTTGTTTTGTTTTATTATTATTTTTCTTCTTCTTTCGCTCATTCACTCACTTGTTGTTGTGTGTTAGTATTTCTTCATTTTTTTTTTTCGCCTTCTGCCGGTAAAGGTTTTTTTCCTTCACGCCGGTTCAAGGTCAAGGACGTCATCCACCTCTCTCTCTCTCTCTCTCTCTCTCTCTCTCGCGATCATTATTTCACCTGGGCGTGGAATGAGGCACATGTACGAGCACTACCACCATAGCTCGCAATTGTACCTCGATGTGCTGGTTCCATCTGCGCTGGATGGATGTGTGCATCGGAGCCGACCATCTATTTATCGTTAGTTGGGTAGTAGATATATATATGTATACGCAACGTTTCATTTTCTATATGTTGTGTTGTTTGAGTTGTAAAGCTGGCGCACACAGCCTCACAGCAGAGCAGAGCCATTTCACTCCATGATTATATAACAGAGCGACCGATCGACCGCTCGTTAAAAGCCGGTTGGCGGCCAGCTTAAGGGGTCGGCCAGTATTATACTACACAGCAGCAGCAGTGGAAACTCCGTGTTTTTCTTGTTGTCTTTGACCTCGTTAGAAGAAATTATCGTTATTTTAATGCGACATGTACAAAAGTCTGTCTGCATGTATACACGTCCGAGCGTCAGACGCACAAGTTCGCCATTTTTTAAAAAAGAAGAAAGGACGAGGATTCATCGGGATTTCACGGACGGCACGTTAAACAATACGACTGAATTCTCTATGCTAGTGATTTTCTTTTTCTCGCATAGACTCACATAAAACAGACACCTCAATGTGTTCATTATAAGATCGTTTATGGGCACGCCCGGATCGAAAAGAGCCGGACCCACACGCACGGCAGCGCAAGAGAATGTCTAGAAATTCCAGCAAATTCCAGTTGGAGCCGGTCAGTTATTCGCTGCTAAAAGGGCGGGCACATCAGCACACAAGGACAGACATCTTTTGAGTGGCGATAATTTCAGGTTCTAATTTAAATTAATCATCATCTATTTGCATAGCACACACAGTGACGACGACACTTTCACGATTAATGGGCCATTTGTAGTCTCTCAAATGTTGCACACAATTGCTAGCCTCGTATCTCTCCTCACGGCCGGCGAAATTCGTGAATTTTTGAACGCATGCCAAACAAACAAAAAAAAAACCAAGAGGGAAGGAACATTTTACCTCTTTTTTCCCGTTTTCTGCTGGCGTTTGGTTGTTAACGTGTACAAATAAAATGTGATGGTCGAACAGGAGCCAGCAGGACACAGAAACAGTCCTTGGGCATAGTTTTAAAAGAAGTGGGAGAGAGACGAAGGGGGGTATAGTAGTGAGAGAGAAGGAGAAATAAGAGGCGGTGGCGGTTGGTGAGATGTCGGGGTGGATATGCGAGAGAAAAGGAAACGCGAGAGTGAGTTTTAGCTTTTTTAATTGGAACTTTGCACACAAGGCCGGCCAAGAGGAGCCAAAATACTGAATGAGCAGGACCGGGAGAATGTGGGTTGAGAAAGAGAAAAAAAACAAGGGGGCCCTCCTCCCTTTGGTATTATATCGAAGGTTTCCTCCAAGAAAAACCAAACAGAATGAACACTATATGCACCCAAAAAAGCTCACGCTCGTTTTGCCTGGTGCTGTTCACCACCACCACAGAGATAGAACTTGTCATTGTAAAAATAAATAAATTGGAAGAGATATAAATATACATTCAACCAGCCCGTCCGATTCGCATCATCGAAATGAAATTAGAAAAACAGGGCGTCGTCCTTCGCAAACTCACGATTGATAGGCGTCGCTCTAAGCCATCGAATTTCACCCGAAATAACAAAAGACCGGAATATAATAATAGCAGTAGTCAAACCAGCCAATTGCTATACTGCTACCTACTATATAAGTTTCAATAGTTACTAATAATGACATATGATGTCCGTACCGTGAAGGGGTTATACAGTACATGTTGGACTGTATAACTCGTACATGTTGGACTGTATAACCTGCTATTTAAACCTGTACAGTACAGGTTTAAGTGCGTTATTTATGGGTCCAAAAGTTTGCCTTTTAGACATTGCAAGATACCCCCCCCCCCAAAAAAAAAAAAAAAAAAAAGAAGGAAATGCAGTCCATTCCGATCCATTTAAGGCAGTCGATTAGCATCAAAGAGTGTGTCTTTTGAATATATAGCGCATAGAAGGGGGGCAAGCATCATTATGGTCATCAGCTGATAGTGTATTCAAAGACCACTATAGCTGTACACAGGTTATTTATATCTAGCTCTTACTTAATAGTCTTGTGTGTGTTTCTTTCTATATGTATATATACCATCCATCCGCGATAATAATATTAGACGCGGTTACACCATCATCAGGACACGGTATATAGCAGGAGGACTGCTGATACGCTTCTCTTTTTTCCTCATTTTCGTTGTTTTTCGAAAACTTGGTTCCGAGCAATACGACCACAAGAACCAACTATAACCTTGGGGGAAAACTGTAAAGCAAAGAAGAAAACAGGATTTTCCAATTTTCTGATTGTGCTGTGCTACACGTTGTTCTGCGCTGCGGCAAAAAGGGCCATTGTCAGACAATTCTCATATAGCTATCGATTGTATTATAAATTACCTCCTTCTTTTCTTCCATCAATGCAAATTCCATCCAAAAGTTGCCGGGCCAAACGGACCGTGTTCGTGAGTTCAGGAGAAGTGGGGGGGGGGGGACCAATGGTAGAAAATCAATAGTCGGAGAATATAACATACACACACAGGAAAAAGGGCGAACTGTGAGAGAACAAGGTTCTTCCATTCATGGAAAGTCCGATCCGTTTCGGATCCCGCTGTCCTCGTACGAAGGGAGTAAGAAGATCACCGTCATCTGTTGTGTCATCGCTATAGAGAATACAATACCGATTCCAAAATTTCCGCATTCGTTATTTATTCATTGAGCAGTTTGGGGGCCCTTTTATAGCTGCCAAGCCATTCTGAACGCGGACACATTCATCTTGACCGAGCTGTTTCTTCCATTCCAACAGAGTCGCACTATTGTTAAGTTTAAAAAAATAAATAAATAAAAAGGTTTTTCTTATATCATGGTAAGGTTCGCCATTCTTGCTGTTATATACCCATAGCCGCCGAAGGCGATGTACGTACCGCACGGTGTGAAGCTCGATACCACACGTGCAAGTGTGTGGGAATAAACAAACGGAAAGGACCAACAGACACAAGTGTCTCTGATGAGTCTTATACATTGGCCGAAATAACCGGAAATATTTTCAGCGGCGAAATTTGACGGTTTAAAACAGTTGAACTCCCCAACCAAGAAAAGAAATAAAATTTCGACCAGAAAATGAAATGTTTCAAAAAATGGATAAATGTATTACCATATAGGCTATATATGCATGTAGAGAGGGAGAGAGAGAGAGAGACCTACGATACAAAATTTACATGAGAGATTGGGGGGAGGGGGGAATGAGGTGGAGCTGGTTGGGAGAGGGGAACTATATGCATAGATGAATATGATACAAGAGCAACAGAAAAATCTTTCTCGGCCAACACATACAGAGAACTCATATATATATATATACGCACACACACATATCATATAAAGGGGAGGTCGACACACACAGAATTAATTGAAAAGAAAAAAATAAAATTTTTGTTTCAACCCCCCCAGCGCAGAAAATTACAAAATAAGGATGTTCCAGAGTGATGACGAGGAATCCAGAAAGAAAAACAAATACAAGAATGCCATTTGTTTTTACTTTTCCAACAATTGAAAAAAAAGTGTTGATTAACAATAATCGCGACAAAATACATGTACGTTGGTAATTTTGTGTGTGTGTCGAAATATTAGACGTGTTTTTTTTTCGATATAGAAATAAAAAGAAAAAGAAACGACCGTACAAGGGCAGAAGGAAACGGCTGAAAAAAAAGATTGATGGGATTCTTTTCTCTGGAGGCATAAAACACAAAAAAATGATGATAATATTTTTGCGTCAGTGTTTTGTTTCGCCGTATTTGGATTTTTAAGGGAAACGAAAAAAAAGTTTTAGGGATAAAAAAAGAAAACAACAAGAGTTATTGTGTCGTGTTTCCGGTTTTTTTCCTTCCTTTCTTCCCCAGCCAAAAACACACACAAGACCAGAATCTCCCCCAAATGGGAGCTTCCGGGCGGTTCCGGCGACGAGCGGAGGGTCCGGGAAAAATTATACAAAAAGGGGAGAGACACAATCAGATGAGATAGCGAGAAAAAAACAAACAAAAGACACACATAGAAAACCGAAATGGTCATTCGAAAAAGCATCCTTCGCATTTCATGTATATATGTACAACTCCTCTCTAATATTTTAACAAAAAAGATAAATTTGAAACACACACACACACTATTCTGTCGACATGTAATAATAATAATACTCAAATAAAAGAAAAAAAAAGGAAGGGAAATAATGATGACGAATGATGGGATAAAGGAGAGAACGACATCGGCTCGCAAACAATGCCCCGCGTTTGTTTGTTTTGTTTGTTCATCTTCCTTCCAGAGAAACAAAAAGGAAATAGGGGAACACCCCCCCACCTTTGGATATCAACCAAAGAGCAAATTTATGCAAGGAATTCGTGTGGCTGTCGACCAAACGAAAAAAAAAAAAAAAAATCAAATCGAAATGACAGAAATTACAAAAGCGAACGATTCACCGAAAATTTTATTTTGTTTTGTTTTTTTGCGGGACGAATAAAAAGGTGGAGGGGTGGTGGGGGGAGGGGATTTTTTTTTTACAAAAAAAAAAATAAATAAGATCTCCCAATTCTTTTGTCGGGATCTAATAATAAAAAACTAAAAAAACTTTTCGTGAAGCGCAGATCAAAAGAAAGCTTTTATTAGAAAATTTTTTTCTTGTTTTTGTGTTCTGCCCGAGTGTGTGTGTGTGTGTGTGTTTGTTTCACACACGGTCGATGGATGGAAAAACCGACTGGCAATTGTTTCTTTTGGCAAGTGCAAAGATCCCCCCCCCCCACACACACACAGAAACACACGTCAGCAGCACACAGATACAACAGCAGCAGCAATTAGTATATATATTTAAAAATTTGGTGACGATTATTATGTATGTGTGTATGTATAACTATATGTACACAAAGGGGGGTATAGTGGTGGTAGCCAGCCTCAGGTATTGTTTTAAAAAAATGTACGGTATCAGATGTAGCACTCAGTCGGTTGGCTCCATATTTTCAATACCCGACACACACACACACAACATGGGAGACTGGGGATGGATGAAAACACGAATCGGAAAATTTTTGCTCCTCCACAGGCGGGAAATTAAAAAAAAAAAAAAAAAGTAGCGAAAACATAGAACCAAAAAAGGCAAATACCTGAATGTTTTTTTTTTGTTGTTGTCAAATCGGTTTTTATCCCATTCAACACAAAAAAATGTTTCACTTCTGCCACACCGCACACAACACAATACACACACACAAATCAATTTTTCTTGTTTCTGTTTTTCCAAATATTTTGTAACAATTTTCAAGAAGAGAGAGAGAGAGAGAGAACTCGGAGGAATTGTTTGACTTGGATGAACGATGAGCTTTTTATATTTAGTTTTAAAAAAAATTCAACGAGGGGGGAAATGTCCGTCTTTTGCGGAAGAGGAGGGATTGTACTGTACGGATGTAACCCAAAAAGAAAAAAAGATTTGACGCGAATGTGTCGGAGACGATGCGAAAGACGTCGATAGCGAGGGTGAGAGAGAGAAAGAATCTCTTTTTTCCAAATAAAAAACCATTTAAAAATAATAATCGACCGCTCCCTTCTCTCTCAACACATACAGACACATACAGCAAATATGAATGCGGTTTTGGATGTAATTTCTCTAAAACAACTTCTGACCCCGATTTTTGAAAAAATATTTCATCTACTTTCTACGTGACACTTTGTTTTTTCCTTGTTCGATATCTCGGACACTTTGTGTTTTGTTTATTTTGTTCGTTTGTATTTTAACACTTCCCACGAATGAATCCCCAAATGAAACGTTTGATTGAAATCAAAACGAATTTCCTCCTTTTTAATTTTAAAAAATGTGTCTGTATGGTGTATGTAGGTGTGTGTTCTGCTGTGGTTTCACAGTTAAAAGTGAGACCTGACTTGGCCAAAATATTAAAAAAAAAAAAAAATATTTGTGTTTGAATAAAAAAATCTCGAAAAATTTTGTTTGCTTTTTTTTTTCAAATAATCAACAGGTATTTAATGGTTAAAAAAAGGGAAAAACAAGTTTTTTGGGGGAGAATTATAAACGCCATGTGTGAAAACATATACGAGGGGGAGGGGGGAATCGTGTGTGCGTGCGTGACGCAGACGAGCTGAGGTGGTGGACTGTTTTTTCCTTTTTTTTCGATGAATCAGGTAAACATTGTGAAATAAATTTTTTTTTTGTAAAGGGAGGGTATTATTATTCAGGGGAGTAGAAGGGGCAAATAGCGATGAGATGAAAAATTTGTTTCCCCCTCAACTTTTTCTTTTCAATTAAAAAAAAAAATGAAAATATAAAGAATAAGGAAGGAAAAAATATCCCTGCTTGCTGCCGGTACCCACAAAACAGCTTTCGTATCATTTAAAAATTACACAGAGATGATTACACACACACACAAAGAAAAAAATTTACTCTTTTTTTTTCTCTGGTAAAATCAAGAAGAAAGAAAGAAAAATCGGGATTACACACGCAAATCTTTTTTTTTTCTCAGGTGACAAAATTTTTTGCGGGGAGGGATTAAAAAAAAAAAACAAAAGACACACACAAAAGAATAATTCTTTTTTTTTTAAAGGCCGACACCCTACGGCAAGCTCTCTCTCTTCTCCTCTGCACGACTCCTCTCCTGCACAAGGGGGTAGGGGGGAATCACGTCAGGCCCCGGGAATTGTTGGGATTTTCTCATTTGTATATGCAATTTTTTGTATATATTATAATAGTGTGTGTGTGTGTATCGGAGGGGGGTTGAAGAATCTCTTTCACTTCTTTTAATGCTGTTTTCCGAGTCTATATTTACATTGGCGAGACCCGCAAAGGAAACGAGCTGTTCAAACAATTTCGAACACACCCAAAAAGTAGAACCAACCCCACCAACTCACGAATTTAAAACAAGAAATCAGCGACACATTTTTGTTTCTCCCTTTTTCACGAAAAATGGACGAAATAACTCCCTCCCCGAAAATCCAAAATAAAACAAGGGGCGAAAAAAAATAATAATAATAATAATTTTCGAAAAAAAATTAAAAGTGTGTGGGGGAAGTACGTTTGGTTGATTTCAATCCCATCAGAAAAAGATTGGCGACACTCGCGTTATTATTATTCTTTTTTTTTGTTGTTTTGTTTGCTTTTTTTGTTTTTATCTTTTCTAGAATGAGGTTAACAATTATGACTATGGGAAATGAGGGGATGGTGAGAATTTCCACACATACACGCACACTCGCAATCGGGGGGGGTTTCGTCGACTACTCTCTTCTTTTCTCTTTCGATCGGATGACGGGGGGGACCTGGAAAGGACATTGAGCTCCGCATAGTCCTTTTCTCACGGGGGTAATTTTTTTATTTTCTTGTGGGGGGTTTTTCTTCGGTAGGGAGTGGGGAAGGGGGGAACGACGATGTTGTTGTGTAGGATATTTCGGAGCGGCCGACAACGAAGAGATCATGTTGAAGAGGTGATTTTTTTTTCTTTAAAAAAAAATAATAATAATGACAATCACACACACACACACACGGGGAGAGAGTGACATAAACAGAAGAAAAAAAAGGAGGGGGGGGGGGTTGTGGAGTTGTGTGTGTGAACGCGGTTGTGTGGTTCTGTGTGGATTTGGATGACACGCAGCAGCAGCAGCAGCCAGCAGAGCACAATAAGGAGAGCTAGTAAAGGGTTGATGAAAAAGCCAAAGGGCACACTACTACCCTTTTTCTTTTCTTTTTCTTCTTCTTCTTTGCTTCCTTCCGGCCGGCCTGGGACGTCTAGCAGTCGATGAGATTGGCGAAACTCTTGTCGACCCAGTCGTTGGAGACGCCGATATCCATGAGCATGTCGTTGACGTCAGGCGTGCAGGAGAACTCGAAATGGGAGCCGGATGAAAGGGAGGCCGAATCGATCGAGTCGAGATCGTCGGCGGCCAACGTGTCAATGTCCAGCTTCATGTCGGACGGCAGGGAAAAGAGATCCGTCAACGAGTCCAAATCGGCCAACGACGACTCGCCAGTTCCGCTGGCCGAACTCATCATCAAACTCGGCTCCTGTTTGATGCGCATCGACGAGTGAGTCGAGTCGCCACTTTTGCCGCCCACTCCGCCGCTGCCGCCGCCGCCGCCGTTGTTGCAACCGTTGACGCCTCCGACCATCGATTGAAGACCGAAATGGTGGTGACTGGGCGATTCGTCCATGTCGTCCGACTCGACGTCCGGCTCGGGAGTCAAAGTGGCCACCAAGACACCGGGCTCGCTCTTGATGCCAAACGAGCCCAGGCTGAGAAGCGATTGACCGCCGGAGCCGCCGTTGCTGTTGCTGCTGGGCGACGATGATGAAGAAGAGGTAGGTGGAGTGATCAATCCAGAGATGGGCGAGTCTCCTCTGACTACGGCAACGTTGTGGAGGTGGTGGTTGTTGTGGTGGTGGTGTCCAGCAGACGACTCCTCGTACATGGTCAGACTGGCAGGCGAGTCGGGGAACGAGGCCGACGAGGGGCTCGACGGAACTTTGGCCGGCGGTTGTGCAACTGCCGTCGTCGTCGTCGACGACTTAGTGCTGACGGCCAGCAGAGCCGTTGGGACGTTTTTGCTGTTGCGGATGCTCTCCTTGAACTTGCGGTCGATCGTCAGACGCAACTTGAGGCGGTTGTGATTGACGGTGCTGAGGCCGCCCAAGGTTTGCGTGATGCGCGCCCGTGACGACGACGACGACGACGAGGACGACGTCATCTTGGCCAGCGAGGCGAACCCGTGGTGATGGCCATTCTGGTTGGGAGTGCTGTGGCTGTTGTTATTCGTGTGGTTCGTCGTCAGCAGAGTGCCACAAGGTCCCGAAGTCACCACGGCGCTGCTGGTCCGGCCTTTGGACGACGTCATTGTCCTTCGATGGTCGCCAAGTGCCTTGAGGCTGCTGAGGCCACCGCCGCCACCACCGCTGCCGATACTGCTATTGCTGTTGCTCGAGTGGCTGACGGGGCTGGCCGGCATGGCGTGCGACGAGGAAGATGAAGACGGCGACAAGGACGAGGACGGACTGGCGCTGCCGCTCGTACTCAACTTGGCCTTCTTGCGCGGTCTGTACTTGTAGTCGGGGTATTCCTGCATGTGCAACTGACGGAGCCGCTCGGCTTCGGAAATGTACGGCTGACGCTCCTCCTCCGACAAAGTCTTCCAGCGCTTGCCCAGCCGCTTGGAGATCTCGGCGTTGTGCATGTCCGGCTGGATCTCGCAGATCTTGCGCCTCTCAATCTGAGACCACACCATGAACGCGTTCATCGGTCGCTTGATGTGGTTCGGGTTGTTCTTCTTCGTCTGTTGTGGGCGACATAAAATCAAACAAATCAAGAAAAGAAAAAAAAGAAAAAAATTGATTAGTTAATTGCTACAAATCGATAAGAAAAAGAAAATGTCTGTCTGTCTGTCTGGGCACAAGGAGAAGAAAAAAAAAAGAAAAAGATTACAAAAAGAAAAAGGGGCAACTTTCACCGTGGACCCTTGACCGACTTGGAAAGCGTTGACCCACACACACACACACACCCGAGGACTGGCTTCCTGTCCCGAGGAAATCCCTTGGCCAACTATCTCTACCCCCTCGTTTTCCCTGATTAACTATTCACTGGGATAATATGATTGAAAAATCGTTACTTTTTTTCTTTTTCTTCCTCGTGCGTCAAAATAAAGGATTTATCAAATAATAAAAACCCAAACCGGCTTCATCCTACAAATTTGCAAATTCTCGGAAATAAGAAAACCCTTTAACTCGAAGAGGAAAAAAGAAAGCCAAGTTGATTGAAGATCAAGGTCTGGTGTGGCCAAGGGAAACCCGGGGCCACACCCATAAGGTGAAGCGAAGACTTTTTTTTTTGGGGGGGGGGGGGGGGGTAACTACTAAACTGGAAGGACCCAAATTTTCAACTAGGAGGTTGTTTAAGGGAGATCCATCTTGTTGTCAAACGTGAAAAAGAGGTAAAAAGAGGGTGGTGGACTCACGTCCGTCTTTTTGCGGGATAGAGTTACATCAAGCCAGAAAACTTTTGTGTGTGTGTGTTTGGTACAAGTTTCATTTGGCCACACTAATGATTTCACATGCGGTCTCTCCGATCTGATTAATTCATAGAGCCGGGAGACACAGCTGTTTGGCGTTCGTGAGTGGGGGGGGGGGGGGGTTGAGGGGAGGAGATATTCTTCCCTTTTGGGCTCTTCTCCAAAAACTTTGTACGAGCTGCACACAACCCAACAGCGCCAGGGAAGAGAAAAAAAAGAGAGAAAAACATTACGAGCGGGCGCGCTAACCGAAAAGACATCCAAGGACTTTGGAAAATGCAAAATAAACACAAACGTCGCGGGCAAAGAGTCAACGACCAGAGATCAGATTGGGTAAACCAGAACGATAAGACCCCATCCTTTCACTACGCGTTACGTACATATCTCTCTCTCTCCCTCTCTTTATCGTATTATACCTCCCGCTGGTTACACAAAAAATAGAAGGGGGGAGGGAAACAAAAATAAATAAATAAATTGCGCAATTTGAAACTGAAATCATCAGCGGCTAACCCAAACTCCAGATTGTTATTTAAAAAATAAAAACTTTTACTTTTTTTCTTGTTTCAATTTTTCTGAAGGTCAGGGGGGAAAATAATTCTGCGACGTATTCAAAGTCTTTGGCCATCATGTGAAGGCGAGAGAGAACGTGTCAAACTCCCGGGAGTGCCGTCACTTTTCGGAAAGGCGGTTGAGTTCAAGAGGAGATGACGCATTGAAATTCGTTTTTCACGTCGTCATAAAACATTTTTTGGTATTAGTATTTCTGCGTTGGCCGCAAGTTGAGACAAGACCGGGCACGTCCCTGTTTGAAATCAACCGTCTGCCCGGGCCAGCAGGGCAATACCGCGTGCGCTGCTCCCGATGATCCATCATGGAGCCGAGCAGCGTCTTTTCCCAACACCAAACTGACGCAATACATCTTCTAAGAGAGAGAGGGGGGCAAGTTTGGCTTGGACTTGTGTTTTTCCATTCCTAAAACTTTGGGGTGTACGTTTCATGTAGGGGGGGAGGCAATGGGTCGGATGGTTGGCTCCTATCCATATGAAACGTGATTGCCGATGATGACTTTTTAGTCCACGTTTCATCGAACTTTGCGGCCGGAAAGTTGCGTTATATTTTATCGACCGGTTTACACGCGGCAACGACTGTGACGAAAAAGAACGACGACAGGGGGAGCCCTGAACGAAACGACATTCATTCCAACCAATTAAACTCGTATTTCACTCGGCGTTTGGCAACGGTTCTGCAATAAAATACCCCCGTGTGTGTGTCGATGTGGGAGAAGGAGAAAGAAAGAAACTCACGAAAAAAGGAAAAGAAAAAATGAACAGCGGCCAAGTGGCCGACACACACACACTCGTCGTGTATGCCGTTTACGTGCGCAAAGTCCCGAAAATAAAGAAACAAAATAACTTTTACAATTTTTCTCTCTCCTACAAACTTTTTCGGGGAGAAGAAAAAACACTTTTGAAAACTTATCGCGTAACGTGCATATGGCTGTGTGGTACTGCTGCGTGTGTGCGTTGCTATTGCCTGATCTGACAACCTTCACCAGCTGCTTCTCCCGGTTTCATGGCGATTCGCTTTTTTCTTGTCCGACCGTGAACTGTGTGTGAAACACATTGGGGGAGAGAACATTTTAACCCCCCCAGTCAGTCAGTGAAACCGGTAGAAAATGCGATAACTAACTTTTTAGTTTTTTTTTCCGCCTCCCACACACACACACACACACACTAAACCCGCATGAATCAATCACATCGTGTAGCACTTGACGAAAGATTACCAAACCGAAAAACGAATAAGAATTTTTTTTCTATCTCACTCTGCCGAGAGTTGGTTGGAACGTTCAAATTCTCGTGAGTTTCTCGAGAAGAAGGAGATTTCTTAGCTGGGAAACTCTATATCTGAGTATTATGTATAGAGCGTTGAATAACAAACGAGACTAGGCATGACGCCAAGTTCGTGACAAGGGCGCCGAAACTCTGGTGTTTGGCAATCGAAAAAAAGGGACTTGTTTAGGAAAAAGAAAAATGATTTTTTTACGTCCTTCCAACCCGGCCACGAGGTCTGTTGGGTTTCCTTTTTCTCTTTTTTAAATAAAAACTTGGGAAATCGACACACACACACACACACACACAAACATGTTTTTCACCAATATCACACACACACACACACACACACTTTGAAAACTCGCACAGAAGACACAGAGAAACGAATGCACACCGTTTGTTCGACTATTTTAAAAACAAAACAAGAAGAAGAAGAAAACGGAGAAGTAGAAGAAGATACCGACCTGAGTGGCATCCGAGTATGGCGTTGAAGATTTTCTATCCACAAGTTGCGAGCCAAATTTCGGTACGTGGTTGCTGGGACTATCGGCCCTGCTGCCATTCGTCTGCTGTTGAGGAACCATGGCGCTGCTGTCGCTCGTCGTCGTCGTGGCGCTTCTTCGGCTCTTTCTTTCTCTCATTTGGAAACGGATGAAGAGTTAACTTTTCGAATGGATTCAATTCAATTTAAGAGTTGGGCGAGGGGGAATCTCAGAAACGGGAGATGGCTTCTGACGAAAACAAATCAACGATGGCGAACAACAAAACACTTTTTCTTTCTTTAAGACACTGTGACACAAGTGAGAAATAACACGCGAGAGCACTGTCGGTCATACAGAGACAGAAGTTATGGCTTCAAATTGTCGAGGTATATCGGTCGTCGTCGTAGCCGATGGATGTTGCCAACACACACCACCACGAGATCCTTTTGGGATATAGAAGAAGAAGAGACTTGGGGATTTCCAAACACTTGCGAGTGTGTGTGTGAAACGTGTCTTCTTGTTCTGCGGCTAAGTCCCGTCAAATTTCTAAGTCCCAATTCCTTCCTGTTTTTCGGTCAATGTTGTGCACGTTTAGGGAAAACGTTGGGAAAAAGGAGGGGCAGCAACCAGGACGTCCAACGACTTGCCAGCCATGAGAGACGACTGGTGGGGACAGAAGTTGTACGACGTGAGTAAGTTGCTTTTTTTTTCGATTCAAAATGTGTTGGGACTTTGAGAAAGAAACTATCGGGTGTGTTTCTTTATTTCTTCCTTTTCCAGTTACTAGCGTGTGTCGTGGTGAGTTGTTGCGCGCTAAACCTAAGACTTCACTCTGAAGCTGGCCGGGTTGGCGCTGTCCTTTTTATAGGGCCCGTTGTGACGACACCAATTGCCCACGGCTCATGAGCCGCCCCTCGCTCGGCGCCTCCTCTTTTCCCCAACTGGATCGAGCACCCACACCACCTAGGCTCCTCCCTCTCTCTGGCGGGGGATAGGCGACGGTGCCGGATCCAGCTGCGCGCGACTCGTCTGCGCATGCGCAAGTCTCAGAAATCGCTCGCCGCTCGCCAGATTCGGAACGAAATTCCGCCGAGTAGCACCGTCCGCCTTCAATCCGGCAGAGTTTCAGTCACGGCGATGTGTGTTTTTATCAATCCTCTCCACTTTTTGGCCGTTTTTTCTTCTTTAAGCAAACTGTTTCTCTCTTGACGCTTTTCATTCGAATTTTGGACAGTTTTTTTTTTTGACGTTTCGAATCTTGAAATTTCCCACCCAAAAGTGAGTGAATTGTTATTTTCGGTGTTTTTTTTTCTTTTCAATTCAACCAAGTGCTCCAAGAATTGTCATCTATTTCAATTTGATTACTTCATATTTTTTGATTTTTTGACTCTCGTATCGTATCTAACTCGAAATTTTCTTACTGAATCGTTCTCGCTCTGATTTTCGACACTTTTCCCCAAGTCCACTGTATTTGCCACATTTCCTGTTGAAACTCGTCGACAAGTGTGTAATTCTCGAAATCCCATGTTTCAATACATGGTCTTGAAAATTTCAAATCAGTCTTCTGTGTTTTGTGTCTGTGTGTGTGTGTTTGTGTAATCATTCCCCGGTTAAAAATTAGTCAAGACTAGCGAAAAATCAGGAAATCCCCCCCAAAATGTCCCAGTCACGTTGATCCGTTTCCGACTGATTTTAAACGAAAAAAAACCCCAAAAAAATTGACACGTTCGACCAAAAAAGCGAGAAATATTTATTTATTAACGCAGTTCCCTTTTTTAAAAGTTTTTGAGGAGAAGAGTTTGAGGTCCGAGTGCTGTAAAAGGTGCGAAATGTCGGCAACTCCAAAAGGGATAGAAGTTACATGTTCACGATGGAAAAAAAAAGAAAGAAAACTTAAACTAAATGGTCGAATTTTTTAGTTTCTTCTTTTCCAAACGTATCCAACTCGTCCGCTGTTTGTTTATTAAAGAATACCGAGTCAGACCATAGAGAATGTGTCAGTGTGTGTGCGTGTGTGTGTGTGTGTGTGTGGGTTCTTCTTCTTCACATGTTGACTCTGGCCGAGAGGTTTTCCATCTTCTCTCTCTCTCTGGCCAATGTTTACAAGTCTGAAATTGGGGTCGAATAAGAAAAGAGAGAGACAGAGAAAACACTGGGCCAATAATATAATAATATTGCCCATGAACCCAATCTAGAGCTCTAGGATCCTTATCTTTTTTAGACTCGTATAGCTCCTAATTTCGATTATATTACAAAATTGATAAGGTAAAACATTCTCACAAAATTCGAAAAAGCTAAAAGTAAAACGCAGCCCTGAAGAAAAACGTTGACTGGACTCTGGGTCTGGTTGAAGGTGAAAAGATATGTGGAAAAATCCTGAGAAAAATGGTCGAATCGTACGGAGAAAGAAGCCGAGAGTGTTGAATGATTTGGGGGAAAATTTCGCGGAACTCTCTCTACATGGGGCCTTTTTGAAAGGTTCCAAGTTTTTTTTGTCCAGGCTTGGGACTTTTTAAAGTTTTCCTCGGCCGGCATATAATGGCGAGGGAGGTGCAGAGTAGGTTTTTCGGTTATTTTCTCCAGCAGCTCGCCTTTTCCAAGCTTATATATTTTTCCATCTTTTTTCTTTTCAAGAGACAGATGTGTGTGTGTGTGTGCTGGGGTCTAGTGGCAAGGAGGAGCCGCCCGTCTCTGGCCCACCAGTCACATGTACAAATAAGACAAGAAAATATGAAAGAGGAGGGAATAGAGTATGTGCACATAGATTTCTAGAGAGAGAGAGGAAACAGGGTCAACCGCACATCAGGTCACGGTCAAGACTCTCTGGGGGTATAGTAGAGAAAATTGAGGTTGAATGACCTCCTCTTTTTCACTGTATATTTCTGAAATTCGATAGTGTCTAGTATACTATATATACCTTTACAGCTCGGAGAAGAATTTTCTAGCCTCAACAGGCCCAAATACATGTGTTTTCTCATGGGTTCCAAACCTTTTCTCTCTTTCTCTCTGCCAGTAGTGTTCTATCTCGGAGTAATAGAAAGAAGAAAAAAGTTGTTGTTTAGTTCCAATCTATTCTCTCCATCCGTATACATGATACACAGTGTGGAGCTTGTTAATAAGAAATAAAGAGGAGGAACACGAAAAGTACTTTTTTCTTCTTCTTCTTCAACCATTTCAGCTCCCTTTATCTTGTAGTACTGTGAATAGAGTGCAGTCGAGGGGATTGCCAACTTGTGATGTATATAGCGAGGAAAAAAGAATAAGGATTTCCCCCTTGATGGCCTTATAACAAGGCGACTCTCAGCGGAGAAAGTCAAGACAGAAACTTTGATTTGAATTTATGGAAATGAAAATTTTTCTCGTGCGCTTATAGACATAGTGCCGCCGACTCTCTATTTATTATGAAACATCCTCGACGACTATGTGCATCTTACGTAACGCTCGCATTTAAAAAACAAAAATGGGCGGGGGAAATAACCGAGTAAGGAGAAAAAAGGGAACTGCACTGGGAATTGAAAAACTGTAGTGCTGCGCATTGGGGGGATATTTTATATTGGCTGGATTTCCATCAAGTCGACGACGGACCGATATGAAAATTCTTGTTTGAAAAATGGCATGAACTCTAGTCAGAGAGAGAGAGGTACATGTACAGCACACCGTAAAAGATGTATTGTATACATGTACATGTATGCGGTGAGGGTTTTTTCTTATTTAAAACCCAGAGAGACTCTATACAAGAGAGAGAGAGGAAGAACCTCATAGAGTGGAAATGCCACAACGGTCTTCTCTCCTCTTTTCTATACACTGTACATATATATATATGTGTAGTAAGGGGGGAAATAGAGAGAGAAGGGGGGGTTTGCGCCCTGGTTAGCTGCTGCTTTAGCTGATGATGATGGTTCTGCTGGTTTCTGGTTCTTTTCGGGGGGCTCTTGGGCTGGCTGACTGGGCTCTGCTGGCCTTGGAACAGGGGGAAAAACGGAGAGAGAATATATAAAAGCCGCGCGGTCGGCCCTGTTGGATCGAAAAGGGCAGGAGGCCCCCGGAACGGAAATGACTCCCTGCAGGGGTCTCTCCTCTTCTTCTTCTTCTTCTTCTTCTTCTTCTTCTTCTAGCTTTTTATTCTTCTTCTTCTTCTCTCGCTTTTTCTCAAAAGCAACTTGAGGCGGTTAAAGGGGAAAAAGCCGTAAAAACGCCGTCCTCCTCTTCTTTTCTTTTATATTCTCTTCTTTCTCTCTCTTTCCCTTCATTCTCTCTCTCTCTTTCCACTCTTGTTCTTATATATATGATCCACGTGAAGGCCGTTTCTTATATCATCGCTCTTTAACTAGCTCCGAAAAAATCGCCAGCAGAGACGAGAGAATCGTTTAAAAAGGGAAAAAGAAAAACGGCACATATATAAGACAATCCGGAACCAGATGGAAACGGACCCTGGGCCGCTAAGCATCTGCTCCTTTCCAGCAGGCCAGCACCACCACCGAAAGTGGAATTGTTTTTTTCTTTTCTTTTTTCTGCTTTGCGCAAAATCATTTCCAACTTGGAAGGGAAAGGGAAAAAGTGGGGGGGGGGGGGGACCAGTTCCATTATAGAAAATAACAGAAAACAAAATATAGATGGAAATGCATTGGGAATGTGTCGGTATATATATATCCGGTAAAGCGTGATTCCACAGTCTTTTGATGGACATCCGCACGTTGGCCAAGGTCGCAGCAAAAGAGAGACTTACACAGACAAATTTGTGAAACTTGAAAAGAAATCAAAATAAAAACATCGGTCGTTCTCGGAATCGGCTATTATTTGCAGCAATCAAAAGGGACGGCCGACTGGAACGAAAATGGCCGCGCGTTGTGTGCTGAAGGATTTCCTTTAAGGGGGAAAAGACAAATCCTCACTTCTCTTTATAAAAAAAATTGCTCTAATCCAATTAAAGTATCAAGGAGAGAGATATAGAAAGAAAAAGAAAAGAAACCGACAACTATTACACAACAGGCTATGGAATATTTAAAAGAGAGAGAGACCTTGTTTTAATAAAAAAATAAGGAGGAAATATTGTTATAAATAGAACTAGATGGATGTGTTAGATATATTGCGAACGGAGAATAAACTGGGCGCGGTATATACACATATAATAAGGAGGAGTTAGACGGTCGGTTTCATCTGACAGACAATATAATCCCCCATTTGAGATTTCAGGAGCACACCACCATATATGCCTCAGACTCGCTGTCTCCTTAAAGGCAAAAGAAAAACTCATATATGTTAAATGTGCAATCCAGTCAAAAAACCTTTTTCTTTTTTCAAAAAAATACAAAACAACTAAACCCAAAACCAAACACTCGAGAGTTGTTTGTTTGTTTCCCCGGGATCAAAGTTATTGTGACGGCCATCTCCGACAAACCCGAGAAACGGACGGAAACGATGCCCGGCAGCAGCAGCAGACGGAACCCTAAAATCCCCCCTCTCTCCCCCCCGACGTATGGGTTATATATCCTTCAAATATATATTCTCTCTCTCGTTTTTCTACTTTTTTTTTGTTCATCATCTGTCTGCTGTCCCGGAATGAAGGCAGTTCCGCTAGCCCTTTGACGAGGAAATTAGCTGGCCATCATATCCGGGTTGTCGGGGGCGACCCCACCCAAACAACATCCCCCCCCCCCCCACCATCACCACCACCACCAACCAAAAAGAAGAAGAAGAAGAATGTATTTATAAGAAGGGAGAGAGAAATAAAATAAAAATAGATAGGTATATATAGATCTGATGTTGAGTCAAAAATATTTGATAAGCAGCTCAGGCATGGGCCGGGCGATATATCTAACTGTATATTCCACATTCATTGGATTCGAGGCGGCCATGTTTTTCTCTCCACATCATCGCTGGAATTTCAATTCAAAAACCCACACAGACCGACTCTCTGCTGCTGCTGGGCTCTTTCCAGCTCGGCGGATCGATTCCGCTCAACGCCTCTCTACCAGCAACTTCTTCTTTTCCGACATAGAATCTATATACATGTACGAAAAGGGAAGAAGAAGAAGAAGGAGAAGAAGAAGAAGAGGAAGGAGTTTCATCGGAACAATGTAAAACGTGTTTGTTTCGTTTCGGATGATTTTGCCGGCCACATATATGGAAATCCGTCGTGATGAAATAATGATAAAATAATTCATGTTTTTTTTCTCTTCTCCTCTCTCTCCTTCGTTGTACATATCCCCAAGTTTCCAGTGCCAAGTTTGCCCATGGGGGCCACCACCACCACCACCAACGTCAGACAGGGGGCCAGTAGGATTTCCACCCAAAAACACACCTCGGCGTTAGATTCTTTTTCATTTTATTATTACTTTCTTCTCCTTCTTCTTCTTCTTCTTCTTCTTCTTCTTCACATCTCTCAAGTTTCCTTTTGGTTCTGCCCATCTAGATATGGTGAGAGCTGCTGGTATAGTATATAGTCGTGGTTATAGGAGGAGAAAAAGGGAGGGGGGGTTACCGGCCCCAGCACCAAAGCCTTGGAACTTTTTTCTCTTCTCCACTCTCCTAGGTGCTATTTTATTATTGATGTCCGTTGGATATCCCCCAGTATTCTCTTTTTTTGAGCCCCATCGATTCTACCAGAGGTTCCTCCTCCTCCTCCCTCCCCGAAACATATAAGAAAGGAATTGAGGGGGGGCCCTAGTTTTTTCCTTCTCCTCCGCTGCTGCTGCTGCTGCTCCGGCCGAAATATACTATGGCCCCATCAAGAAGAAGCCCAAAAGGTATAATTCACCATGTCACGCATATATATAAGCTCGGCAAATGTATGTGTTTTCTCTCTTCTTAAGAAAAAAGAAGAAGAAAGAAGGGGGGACCATGCAGCAGCAGCTCTTCTTCCTTATCAAAAGGATGTATATAACCTCTAACGGGGCGGAATGGAGCTGCTGGAGCGCTGGATACAAGGGAAAAGGAAGAAGAATCTTTTTTTCTTCTTCTTCATATGCAGAGCAGCAGCAGCGGCAAGCGCCAGAGAGCCCAATAAGTCGGCGTGTACGACCTCAGATGACCTTTTTTTCAAAGAAGAAAATGGTGAGATGGGCAGCCTCCCATCTTATCCATTTCTCCGCTTTCGAATGATTTAGATCGGCGTTTATTTAAGGGGTCCATTTTGGGCCGCATAGTTGACGTAATGGAGAGATACAAATAGTACATACCGCAACGCATATGTGTGTGTGTGTGTGTGTACACAGTGCAGCTGGGCTTGGGAATCACATTGGGTTATATGTGTGTGTGTGTGGGATTTTGTGGCGACTAAAGCTGCCGAATGTTTTTTATCATCGCCAGCAGCAGCCAGCGCATAGTTGGATTGCGCAATTGATAGAAGCGCGACGCAAAGGATTCGATAAGAGACCGCATTTTTCGGTTACCGGCTGCTGCTGCTGCTGCGCCATGCACAGCGTCGAACCCTATCGTCCTATTAGATATTGAGCCAATGCATTTGACATGATTAGCCCTTTGCACAGAGCAGCGCGGCGCTGACATCATCAACGGCAGCCAAACTCTCTCTCTCTCTCTCTGCCCGGGCTCGCTATATAGTTATAAGATAAGCGCCAAAAAGAAAAAAAAGAAACAATCAAGATAACAAGTTGCCTATAGTAGATCCAATCCCCCATAGCCCCCCCCCCCCAAAAAAACAAAACAAAACAAAACATGGAAATGTATATATCCACGCCGATCAGCTGTGCGCTTCTCTCCACTGGAAGAAGAAGAAAAAAACAATCAAAATGCCTAGCTCTTTTCTATTCGAAAAGAATTTTGAGAAAGAAAAAAAGAACTTTCTAAAAAAGAAAAAAAAAACACACCAAGGGATGTATACACACTATAATGTCCATGGCACGGCCATACATTTCTCGTGCTAGAATGCTGGAACAGGGCGAAAAGGCCCAAAAGCCATTGATCTAAAGCGGAGGAATAGAAGAGGAAGAAGACGAGAGAGACAAGCGCAGCTTTGAAATGTTGGAGAGATGGAAGAACCCAAAGCAAAAAGGTCGCCGAGAATAATAATCTAATAGATATTTATGATGGGCCAACGCGACAATGTATATACTCACGGCTATGCCGCTCCGTAATAAATATACGATCGATACGTCTAAACATTAGTAGGTTATGGACTATGTTATATAACATTTTTTCGACGAGTTGTATATAGGACGAGATGAGAAGGATTGAATTCCCGGAGCAGAAGAAGAAGAAGAAAGTGTTCAACTCTACATCTTGGCCGTCTCTCGACGATGATGTTGCTAATGACGCGCTGCAAGCTAATGGCGCTGCTGGCTAAATCCTCGTGATATATCTCTTCTTCTCTGCGGGCTGACTATGTGTGTAGTGTATCAGCAAGAGGATGGCCGGCTATATATACACACTTCTGGGGTAGAGTGGTTAAGGATTTTGAAGGGGCGAGGTTGATTATCGATCCAAATGAGCGGAGCAGAGATGAGAGAATGTGGAAGCCGGGCAAAGAGAGAGAGAGAAAATGCAAAGGCAAGATTAAAAGCGTGATATATGGACCGTGAAAAAAAAGGGGAAAATCGGGAACGCCTTTCGGCGAATCTAAAGGAAAATTTTCTTGCCAGAGAAAAAAATAGAAATCCAAAAGGCATCGAAATATGTTTGATGTGTACAGTGGGATGTATACTACTATATATATTAATCCCGGCGCATATATATATTCCCGCTGCCGGTCATTCATTTCGATCGATCAGCTATACTACTATATATACACATATATATACTTTCGTACAAGACAAACACACATATGAGGAATCTAGAAAAAGAAGAAGAAGGAATATACATGTATATAACTTCAATCCCTCCCTCGGGAGCTCTTGTTGGGTGCAGATCCCGCAAAACTTGGATGGGAGTTGGGAGGCCCTGCGCCATATCATTTGCATTCTGATTACAAAGTTGCCAACGATAGGAGCAGAGATAGGTGAAACGATTCATGATGGGATCTCTTTCATTTCAAACAGGAGGGTGGAAAAGCGCGCATCAGGATCGGGATTTGGTGTGGCTGTTGTTGTTGTTGTTGTTGTCACCGGGCGGTGCCTATAGCGCCACTGAGAGACGAGAGATAGAGAGCAGAGTTTGCTTCTTAATTCTCCTTTGGATGAAACACGGGCAAAAGCCCAGCGGCCGTTAATCCTCTCATCGAGTCATTAACGGGACATCTTCGAGTGGCGAACGACATTAAATTAACGATAGGCAATCCCTTTGCTGCTGGTTCTCCTGCCCTATATAGCAACAGCAGCAGCAGCAGCAGACCGCCCACTCACGAACGAAAAAGCACCGGAGGGGGGTTGCTGCTGCTCAGACTCCTGCTTACTATATAGAGTGCCACCAACGCCCCGAAGAAAGTTCACGATGTGTGTGTGTGTGTATATGGGAGATGAAGAGGAACGAAAGAAGAAGAAGAAGAAAAAAGTTCTTGTTAACTTTCTTCTTTTTGGTCTAGGGCCAGCTAGAAGCGTCAAACTATCCCCTCTTCTTTTGGCTGGGCCAGCTCACTATACACGCGTCCTATAAAGCAAACTGAGCTGCTGCTGCTGCTGCTGTTGACTTATTATTCATAGAAAGATATGGGAAAATATTTATTTCCTTCCTCCTCTAATAACAGATGATCTAACAATTTTTTTTTTCCCGATTGATTCGCCGGCACCGACCAGAACCGACAGCTTCAATTTCCTATCGGACACAGAAAAAAGAAGAAGAAAATTCTCTTGATATCACCGTTGTGTGGGGGAGTGTGTTGTGTGTGTGTGTGTGTGTGGAATATATCTACATACATAGTCACACCTGCCCGGGTCCTGGCGTTTGGATGAAAAGCGGCAGCTGATCCTATCCTTATATGTCTAGGCGTACTACTATATGTGCACACCTATATGGATTTTTTTGGGGCTGTGTATTATTGGTTCCCCATTTATCCATGTAGGGCGACCCTATAGAAACGCGCACAGAGACAAACACTGGCCTCCTCCCCTCTATAGTCCTCGTTGGCAGGGATATCTCCCATATAGGCAGTCGCTGTGTAAACGCCGGAGTCTGACAATTGGCATTCCAAACAAGCTGCTGGAAAACGTCATGGACGTATACGTATAGGGCCGAGAAGAGGAGGAGGATGTGGTACAACAGGGAGAAGAGAAGAGAGTGACCGGGTTTATATATTTTTCTCCCTTTTTATACATTATATATCTCGGGTTGCAGCTGCTCGCCCTCTCTTTACACACATCTCATTATAGTTGCGGGGCTGTGATGGCCACACAGCAGACAACAACAACAGAATCATCATCATCATTGCAGTGTTCACTGCTGCAGCACACACAAGCTTTATTATTAATATTAGGAAGCTGCTCCTACTTCGCCGACACATTGAAATTCTGGGAAGAATATCAAAAGTTGTTTTCTTATATTCCCCACCTTTTACATGGCCAAATCACTAGACAGCACCAGCACACATCTGTATTTAAAGGATATATGTCGTCGCATAATTATATATACGGAAAATGCAATTTGAAAAGAAGTTTTTCCCCCTTCGGGTCAAATGTTGTTACGTGTCAAGCGCTCACCGTCCTCCTCCTGATGGATTGAATCAAAATGAAATTCACGGGAAAAAAAGTATATGATGGTAAGGGAATATTATTGCGCGATTTTTCTTGTTTCAAATCAAATTAATTTCAGGTTTTTCATTTTCTCTCGTCAGCAGGCAGTTGTTCATGGCTTATATATTCGCAGGAGAGAAAAAGGCGTGGGTATACCTATTTATGCAGTTATTAGAATAATCAACAAAATAAACACATTCTTTAGAGCTTATCTTTTGGCGCTCACGTTAGGATAGACATGTGTGGGTTTCATCCCCTAATCTTTTCCTTATTTTATTTATTTGTTTTTTCGCCCTTTTATCATATACAAATTTGTCAAGCAGCCTTATTTTCGTGAGCTTATATGTCCGTCGTCCGCCGATAACGTATCACTTCAACTGGAAGAATAAGGGAAGAACGCAGGAACACAAGGTTTCCACACGACACTTAACATAATAAGTGCACGCCGATATCAATGAGCAGGAGCCCTTCGGAAACTTGCCTATACCGGACCTCTATATGTGCTAGACACGTTGGGGGCTCTTATATTCTTTCTGTTATTCTCGTGTGTTGGCGTACATGTATGTAGGGATGCGCTCGATTATCCAACCAGAAAGAGAGAGAGAGGAAAAAAGAAGAAGAATAATAGCGAAACATAATAAGCCGCATGAAATACGAGGCAATTCATTTATTCGCAGCTGGGTGGAGATGGAAAGGGGCAGCCAAGGAATTTCCTTCGAAAAAAAATATCTACTCGTACACAAGTTCCCCCCCCCCTTTTTTTCTACTTCTTCTTCTTTTTTTTTTTTAACAAGATGACGATGAAATAAAAAGCCACAGGTGGAGAGCGGAGTGGTTTCTTTTCTTCTTCTCCGCTTCACGAACCTTCACCGAAATTTGGTTTCTTATACCTAGTATAGGCTACATAAGAATAGAAAGAAGAAGAAGACGAAGCAGCAGCTTGTCCTTTTGGTATTTTGATATTTATTTATATATTGTCTCTCTCTCTCTCTATCTCTTTCTGTACTATGAGGTATATACAAGGTTCGGCTTTAGGACGTGTCTACACGAGTTTTTCTTTCTTATATAGCGCACAATATAGCCCAGACAGTCGCGGAGAGGAGGACTCTGTATAAGTTGCTGTAGAGTTAGTTTGTTGTATAAAAGCAGTAGCAGTCGGGTGTTTAGTCGGGACTCATTAATCAGCGCACTAGTCACTGGACGCTGTTTTTATATAGACTGGGGACTTTCTTCTATATATCCCCATGTCTATAACCCCACAAAATGGGCGCAAAACCGGTTGGATGAAGACAGAGTCTATTCAGATACAGTTTTTTGTTTTTTTTACTCTTTCCAAATGAGGTAATCATTCTATAACCGAGCTGATGATGTGATGTCTCAAAACACAAAATGCACCATTCGGGTGATGAAAATCGAGTTATTCTCGGGTCCTTATTCGTTCTTACTTCATAATTTCATTTATTCTAAAGGAGAAGAATGAAAATAAGGTAGACGCTGATGGCCATTGGTGATTGTTCAGTATATGTGTGTGTGTGTCTATAATATAGTGATGTGTGCAGGTATATTATTAGATCGAAATAGAGAAAGGGGAAAGAAAAAGGGTTGCAGTCGTCTTGACTTTTACGACTCGACTCCCTTATAAATTTCCTTTTCCATGTATAAAACCTATCAAAAAATGATGATTATTTTCTTTTATTTTTCCTTAAGGAACTCGGAATGGAAAATGGCGTTTGGAATAAATAAAAAAAAAATAGAATGAACACATATCCGCAGACCGGCAGCACAGCAGCAGCAGAGGATAGAAAAAAGATATAATATACTGGATGGAGACGGCCAGAGATACGATCCAAAGTGGCCGAGAGGCAACAGCAGCAGGAGGAACTGCAATGAAAACGGCGTGTTAATCAGCCAAAGTGCTTCTGTTTTTCGGTTTCTTTTCTAATATGAAAAAAAAAAAAGAAAAAGAAAAATAATAATAATAAAAAAATACAAGAAGAGACCCTCTATTGGACTCTCTCGCTGTATGCGACGACGGGACTAACGTCTATACAATAATCAACTTTCATTTTATTTCTTTTATCGCTCCTGCTCGTACCTCATATTTTTCCCCTCTTCTTTCGCGATCGTCGTTGTGTTATATTGCCGCATATTTTATACATACATAACTATAGGCCTGCCTTTCGGGCTATTAAAATTGTGGGGGCGCAAAAAGAAAAAGAAAAATAGATGAAACCCGTGTAGATATATATATACTATATATGCGGCCGCGCCAACGTCTATTTTACGCGGCCGGTTTTTCTTTTTTTTATTTTAATGGCGAAACAATAAAAGAAGGAAATGGGGTTGATATATACGTCTGCATATAAGGGTTTTCCCAGAATTTCTACATGTATTTTTCATGTTTTATTCAAACTGAGCTCATCTGTTAACGGCGATGAGATGTAGGAATGAGGGTTAGCATATATAGAACGCCATGGTTTTTTTGAGAGGGGGGGGGAGTCTAATCATCGTGACGATAATAATAATAATTGCCCCGATAAGGTGTTGTATGCATCAGCGATCCTGCGTTATAGTTAAAAAAAAAACCTTTCTCTTCTTATTTCTATATACGGCATTGGATATAATACGCACGGTTCATATCATTATTACATTTTTATTTTCTAGCCCCTTTCTATCCCTTATTATATGTGCACGCCCTAGTCTTATATGTATATACAAAGATCTGCCCCCCTATTTTTCCTCCCACAACTCGTACCCAGATAGCTTTTGTACATGTTTGGGTAAATCTTTTGGTGCGGGGGTTCACGAGGATTTTGCCATGGAAAAAAATAAATAAAAGGCTTGGCTTGGTAATAATAATTGCCGTTGCCAAGCCAATACATCTATAAAGCATATCGAAAAGGGGTAACAACAAAAAAAGTGGGGGGAAACTTTGTTCTATTAAGAAAACGGGCCGGGAGTAAATAGCCAGCTAGAGAGCTCTCCTATTGCGGACTCTGTGTGTGGCTGCCATCAACAGCAACAAGCAACAAGAACACACACACACACACAGTATATACGTCTATATGTGGCCGCTCCCCTCTACATAGCCGCAGCCGATTTTTCTATATAGAAACCAACTCCATGGCGGATGATATAACGCCTATATCTCTGCTCTCTCCCAAAGCCCCGGCTATTGTTAGCGCTGTCCTGTAGTCTATAGTATGTACTGTGTGTATATGGCGAGCAACTGATGGCATAGACCTTGTTAGGGACGAGAGTTGCACACAGCAGCTCCTGTGTATCGAATGATCGTTAGATGTTATATAGTACACGCACGGTCTAGATGTGGATATAGGCTGCGTACATAGACGATGTTTTAGAACCTTTCGCTTTTTGAAAGGGAAAACCCAACCGTCCCTCCCCTTCCATATCTTCGCCATCTCGTAGATATGTACACGCATGCACACATACAAATCAAGAGCATGCAGAGTGGGATGCTGACGAGCGCACGTGGAATCTAAAAAGTAAAAAAGAAAAAGAAAAAGGGAAATCTATAAAAGGCTTCGAGTTTCCCCTTTCCAATGCGGATCTCTCTCGTCGTCTCTGTATTACACCTTCGAATTTTAGACTATAAGGCTAAATATGCCTCCTCTCTAGCTCTACTATGGCTCTTTCCAAACTTTTTTATTTCTAAACGAAAAGGAGAAATAAGACTGGATGCACTGCTGCTGCTGTACGCCAGGAGCTATATCTAAGAAAAAGAAAAAAGAGATAGGAAGCAATATCAGTTGTGTAATCAGATGCCGGGATCCCGTCAAGCAAGGAGACTCTTCTTTTTCTATACGTTATATTATTCCCGAACGAAGAAGAAAACAAGCGACTCTTCTCTGTATAGTTTAGACTTACATATATTCAACTCAATTTGCCTATCGCTTTTATTCTTTTCCTTTTGTTATTTCCTTTTCGGTCGCTAGAAGGACTTGATGGTGGTGTATGTGTACTCGATGTGTAAATCGTTGCGCAACCGAATTTGGAAAAAAAAAAATCCTTTTATCGCCGCGATCGTCACTCTTTGCCGTTTCACGCTGGACGCAGTTTGTCTTGTCGCTTTCTTTTATTTTGTTAATCAATTTGAAATACGAGAAAACTCGTTTCGCATGGAGAGACAATTGGATATATTCTCCTCCTCGTGTGTAATGTTTGGCCAATTATACACACACAAGTTCTTTATTTTCTTCCTTTTTTTTCAGAGACAAACACGAGACATTAGGAAACACACAAATGGCGGATAAGGAGGGCGGGCAGAGAAGAAAAATACAAACGAGTCGTGCGGCGCAATTGAACGAGACCGTCGGACCAGTTCGTCCACACCCCTGACATCCATAAAAAAAAAAGGCAAACCAACCCCCCCCCCCCTCTTTCCTTCACCCAAAAACAAAAACAAAAAAAAGAAGAGGAAGATAAATAGTGGCACTTTGTACGGCTAGGAGATTTTTTTTTCTTTTTTGTTTCGTTCTTGTTGGCTTGCAGCGAAGTTGAATATTAAAAATACAGGACAGGAAAATGAGCTGCTGGAGCTTCATTAGAAGTGTATTTAATGGTCGAATGTGCCCAGCAGCTCAGCAGCAGCTAGCAGCTGGGTTCTGTATTTTTTTAAATGGCGTTAATTTCACGCCGGTTCCGGACACACACTACACACAAAAAAAGAAAGAAACAGAATGGACGACATAAGAAACAAGTTTTTTTTTTTCCTAGAACAATTCCCCCCCTTCAACTTCTTCTCTCCCCCCCAATGGACATGTGTATACCTGGGATAACGAAAGCCATACCTTATATCCTTCCCCCTTGTCCAGGGCCTCGTATATTACAACAGGAGAAACGTCCGGAGAAACACAAACTCTCGTGTGTATGTATATGGATCTCTGCTGTGTGTGTGTGTGGACTGTGGAGGGCTGCAAGTGGGGGGAATCGATTTCCGTCTGTATGCAAAAGGCCTCTCGATTTTCTATCCCCCAAAAAAGTAAGAAAGAAAAAAATTCTTTTGGTTTTTATTTTATTTTATTTTTTTCCCCCTTTTTTTTAATGGGCGTGTGTATACGGAGTGTGTGTGTGAAGGAATTTTAAAGATCCGAGAAAAAAAAAAGCCAAGACCCCGAAACACGGATGAGGGGGTTGAATGAATAATAATATATTCGTAGAAAAGAGGAGAAAAACTATATTTTTCTGAATTTTGAATGGAGGAGAGAGAGAGAGAGAATAAGGAACCGGAGGGAAATATTTAATATTACACACACACTTCTTTTTTCTTTTTCTTCTTCTTCTTCCTTCCAGGTCGGTGCGATGCTGCCCTCCTTCTGGTAGATACAACACCCCAGCTGGTGGCAATTTATATTGACGTGCACGCACACAAACGACGACACACCCCTCACGGTCTGTTTGATTCCCATTCAATTTCTCTCTCCCCCATACGCAGCAGTGGGGGCAGAATAAAGGGGGGTTCCTTATTTTTCTTTGCATATACGGTTCGTCGTCTCTTCTGGCTGGAATCTCTCTCCTGTGTTGTTGTTGTGTGTGGAGGGCGACCAAGAAAAACACCAAAACAAAAAAATCAGAGGGGGTGAAAACTATATATCAATGAACAAGTAAACAGGAAAAATAATCTAATAGACAAAACAAATCCGTTTGGCGAAAATAGAAATGAGATCCGTCCCAAACATCGACGCCATTCAATCAAGAAAAATCAAATTCAATGCGTCGACAAAATCCATCCGGTTCAGCTTAGCTCAATTTGAACGGGTACTACGTATATATATAAATATCACCGCAGTGATGAATAGTTTGAGAGATTTTAATTTGAAATGAGGGTTAAAACGCGGGTGTTTTTTCGAAATCATTTGACACCAGCCAATTCTCTTCTGGGAAGAACTAAAACTAAAAAAACAACAAGGTCATCAGAATAGAATAGGAAAAAAAGAAGAGCGTATCGTTTTGCATTATGATAAAGAGACGACGACGACGATGGCGGCGGCGACAGCGACGATGATGATGATGATGATACGATATCCTTTTGGGTGAAATCAGAGAAGAAGCCATTGCAAGTATCAAAAGAGGGGAAACTCGCTAATGTTCATCCTTGGGGTTCAGGGTTCTCTTTCGTGGAGTTGTTGCTGCACACACACACACAGGGAATATGTGGCCGGTGGTGGCCGCGGTGGACGACACCGAGTGGCACCAAGTTTAATTTACTGTGCGGTTCTATTATATATATAGGGGGGGACGCGGCTAGATAGTCTGCACATCCGGTCATTTGACTCGTCATCTCTTTTCTCTCTCTCTCTCTGGCCGTCGTCGGTCGTCTCTTTTCATTTTTTTTGTGTGTGTGTGATGGGTTTCGGTTACAGGGACGCGACTATATATCAATCACATCGGCAGCAAATGACTCGCTGTGCCGCTGTTGCTCTATTACGTTTGAATATATACGACTGTTTGTGTGTAAACTACACGCACACGGCATGGCAACAACACACTTTCTAACTTCAATCAAAAGAGCGACTCCCTAGAGCTGCCAGCATCGAGCGACGACATACATTTCACATGAATGACAGCCAACATGGCTGAAATTCTTTTTTGTTTTTTTCCCAAACGAGAATGAAATCTATAAAACAAGTCGGGGGATTTAAGCACGTCCGAGTTTGTCAAATGGATAGGAATAAAGGAAAAAAACGAGCAGATAAGACTTTAACAGGCATCACTCTCGCAACTGCTTAATGCATTATTATTATTAGACTACTACTCTCTTTCTTCAATAATAAATGGAAAACACTTATATGCCGACTGTGGCAGTTTTGTCGGGTGTCACACGACGGAGCCGTTGGCCGGCCGCTCGTCTTCGTCTTTACATCCAATAAATGTTGCAAAACATTCCCAACTGGCAAAGGTGAAACGACAGTCGGCGAAATCGACAATGGCACAAAGAGTTCCGCTCTGCTGTGTGTGCTGGATTGCATCATATTCTTTTGGCGCTCGGAGGGGCCAGCAGCAGCAGCAGCAGCTGGACTCGCTTAGCCCGTCACGTTCAATCATTAGAAACGAAAACAATCCGTGTCCATCAAAGTATACACGTCCCTCCTCCTCCCCAAGTGCACAACTCCCCCGTCCATATGAATGATGGCGGTACATATTTCTATGCAGCTTATCATCAGCACAGATGTGTATGTACATGTATAGTTTTCCTATATATCTTTAAGGTCGACTCCTCCTTTTTCCACGTACTCGATTTTCCAATTTTAATTTTTTCTTTTTTCTTTTTTTTTTTTTATTTAAAGAAATATACAAAACGATTGACAGCACCAAGCGACAGAACGTTCCAAAGGTAATTTCATTCTAGTGTGCGCATTTGAGTTTTTTGTTCTTTTTCTCTTTGCGCTGATGAGAGAGAAGCAGAACTGCCTTGTATTCATTTAGGGCCGAGGATTTCCCCCTCTTTAATTCTCTCCTGCTAAATTGACCCTTTACCTGTGAGACGTTAACCTTTCCCTTCACAAGACACCAACCTCTAGTTTAAAAAAAAAAGAGAGAGAAAAAGACGAAAAAGGAAATTACAAAGGCAACACTATAGAAACATTTCGGTGTGTGTTGTGTGTGTGTGTATGTTCCCAGGCTGCTGGGTTTAGATGCTGTTGTGTGCTGCAGGGAAATCATGTGAGGCACATCAGGCAAGGACCTCATTTTCTCTTTTTTTTTCCTTCGCTCCTCGACAACTTTCTGGAAAATAAAATTTAATTTGAAAAAAAAAAAAATAATAATAATAAAAGAACGATCCGTGCAAGGCAGGTAGCTCTATCCTCCCCTCTCAGGATATATCCATAGGTAAGACACACACACACTATGGTTTAGTCGCTTTCCCCTCGATGCCCCTACAGGCCCATATAGGGGCTATAGAGCTCTCTCTCCATTGCAACTTTTTCCTGAGTCCTTTTGCTTTGGTTCATGCATATGTTGGGCTGTTGGTTCCTTACTAGACGGTACGGTACTTCTCTCTCTGCGCACTCTAACTCTCCTTCAAATTAAAGGTAAATTGGATTCCATCAACGACACAGCCAGCGCCAGCAGTCCAGTAACAACACACGTAGTCTATACTTTACTCGGCTGTACTGTGTCTGTGTGTGTGTGTGTTAGTTGTTTGCCCCCCCCCCCCCCCTCTGCGAGTTTCCGAAGCTCTCCGGCTATAATCATTGTCTTCTTCTTCTTTCTTTTTTCACTTCTATTCCCCCCCATCTCTCTCTCTTCTTTTCCTTTCGATGTATATCTGCCGGTTGTTGCTGGGCCAGCCCGGTTTGGCCGCCCGGCTGCCGGAAGGGAAACAGGACGAGCAACAAGAAGATTTTTACAAGAAAATAACTTGATCGCATTTCTTTTTGGGAAAAAGATTTGGAAAAGAAGAAGAAAAAAAAGCTCCTGGCTTCACTCCACTGGTTGTTGTTTTCCCCCGTCCCTCCTATTCCAGGAGCTCAATAATGGAGCAAGTTCTCTCCATTAAAGAAAATCGATTCCGTCGTCTTCCCCAGACCCTCTTTTTATATTTGAATCTTCTTCTTTGGTATACGATGGTTTTTTAATGGGACACTTTTCAGCTTGTTTCATTCCCTTTTCTTCACCCTTTATTATATTTCTTTTTTTTTTCCCCCTCCAGTTTTATTACGTGAATAATACCAGAATAAATAACGCAACGAAAAGGAATAACAAAAAAGAAAACTAAATAATAATACAAAGTGAAGTGTAGTAGTTATCATCATTTTCTCTCGCCACCCTTTTCTATTATTTGCTTTTATTTCAATTTCTTTTCTTTCTTTTTTTCTTCTCACACCCTCTGGTTCTTCTTCTTCATCTTCTTCTCGTCCGTGATTGTCGGCTGCTTTCACGAGGCCAGCGATAATGACATCAAAGGCTTGCCTAACTCGCCTCTCTCTCTCGCTCTCCCGACATTCCCCCAAAAGAAACCAAAACAGTTTCCCCCTTTTGTATTTCTCTGCTGTGGTTTCCTTCCAGTGTTCTGTCCGGATGATGATGTCAGTTGGTGTTTTTTTTTCACGATCACGAGAGCGGCACATCAATGGCCGCTGATTCCTCCCGAGACAGTCAACATCAAGTAGCACAGTAGTATAGCTGTACATGGTCCGGGATTGTGAAAGGAGCCGGCCGCTGCCTAATAGACTCTCGTCTACATGTTACGTACCTACGTACGTACGAGCAGCAGATGATGATAAGACGGAGGGATTAGAGTTGTTGGCTCATTTCAAATCCCAGGGAGGGCAACAACAACAACAACAACACCAGGATGAAGAGAACACACCTTCACGTGACCCTGTTTCTTTCTTCCCCCCATCTCTTTCCGAAACCAATTCTCATCACCCAAAAGGGGCCTTACCCTGGCTCCTAATGATACAGAAAAAACAATCCCTTGGAGTTATTGACTTGGAAATTGATCCAGCAGCCATCAACCCGGTGAATAATAAAGAAACTTGGGACGTGTGTACCGTAGAGTAGGAGGTGGTTTAAAGGTAGTTCTCTCTCCTTTTGGCCATCATCAAATACCAAATAGATCCAGGGATATTTGGTCGAGAGAGAGAGAGAAGGGTCACAGATATGGGACCGTTCAGGCCCGGCGATGGAAGAGAGCCCATACACGTTAAGAGAGAGTATATACACAGCGTATATATCTATATACAAGAAACACATTCAAAGCTCCAAGGCAAGGAGGGAAGAGGAGGAGGAGTAGGTGAAAAAAGAAGGGAAGAAGAAGAAGAAGAAGCCCCAACGCCAGACAGAACACTGGCGCCCCGACGACCGCGGGTTCGCCGCTTGCGCCCCATCACGGGCGGCTCTCTGCTCAATGTGCCGTGGCCAAACACATCGACCAACAACACAAAAAAAAAAGGACCAGGGTCCCCCCTCATTCCCCTCTCTCTTTGAAAACAAGAAAAAAAAGGAAAAATATTTTTCAATGCAAACAGGGCCACAAAAATGTTTGAAGTTTAACTTTTTTAGTTATTGCCTTTTACAACAAGAAAAAAGTTAAAGTTTTCTCGTTTCCATCCGCCTTGTTCAATTTTCACCCGGGGGCCACGGAAAATTGTTTTTTTTGGGTGGGGCCTCTTCCCTCCATTATCCCAAACGCCACAAAATTTTCAACCTCTATCATTCACGAATGATGAGATTCATCATTCAAGATACCAGACCGGTTGCGTCTGTTACGTCGAAAATTTAAAAAAAAAAGTGGACGGTCGACTAATGTGCGAGCAAAAATAAGTTGGAAAGGATTTCCTTTTTTATTTTTATTTTTTTTACTTTCAACTTTTGGCCATGATGTAGTTTTGTTGGCCGGTACTATTATCGTCCACGTGTTTGTGTGTGTCTGGCAGAGTGATGATGACTGGGTAGGATCGAAGGGGAGGTGGTGCGACAACTCATTACCGAGGAGCAAACACGACGACGACGACGACTTATAGGTTTCCCTTTTTGAAAAGAGGAGTGCGGACCGGCTCCAGCAGCAGCTCTGTCCGTCTGCTGGGCTAGGGAGAGGGGGGACTGTGTCTGTGAGTGCGCACGCTTTAGCAAAGGCAAACATAATCGAGCGAGAGCTGCTGGGCCTCTTCTTCCCCGCACATACACATAATCCTAGTCTACTATATTCTATATATTTATATATAATATGACGATATCCAGCAGCTCGGTCATACATACATCGGCCGTTCTGTGGGGGGGTGGAGCGCAATATCTGCGATCCAGTTGATATGTTCAAAAGAGATGGCCGACCAGCAATATATATATATTTATCCAGGAAAAGAGAGGAGATCACATCGGCCGGCAACAAGGGGCAACAAGGGCGCCCAGGAGTGTATAGTATATGATTGGCCGGGCTTTTTGATAATATATATCATAGATATATGTACGCGGGATCAAAAAAGGGAGAACCGACTGTGCACGGGGCATATCAAAAGATTCGAGGGAGTCGTCATCAACAACATCAGCATCAGAGCATCATCGCGCCCGCCCCCTCGTAATACAAGACTTTCAAATATTACATTATATATTGTTGCTGTCGGTTGCTGTGGTGGTCTTTAATTCTCATTTGATTTGCCATTCACTATACGTCAACATCACCAGAGTATAGATATCCCAACTTTCGACATTGTTACGTATATATAGCTGACAAATATTTGGTTGGGTTGGAAATCTTGTACGGTGCTGCGGGAGAGTATAACTGAAAATCAACACACGCCGGCCGGGGCTTATCGTATCCGAGTCTATATCGACAGGGCAGCTGAGTCGCCGATATCTCTATTTGCTCTCGCTTTTTTCCTCACCACCTTTTGGCAGATAGCGTGCCCTTCCATTCTTTTTTTTTTTTCTTTTTATTATTTATTACGGCATCACGTGAACGCTGTGCGCAAGCCCGCAGCCGGAAAGGCAAACAGGAACGGTCTGGTGGCCAATGAACGAGCAAAGATGATGGTTTGCACGTGACACACTCACATCACAAAACAACAATTGATTGTATTCACTCGCCTGTTTCCTATATAACATGCATGTGCATATGCGCTATACATCATCAACAGCCCCGGCAATATAGATATATCTAACGACTTTGTGTGCATCTTAAACGTTGCGCATAGTACTAGTAGGCCTAATTTCATATCGAAATGTTAGACATGAGGATGGGGGGAAAGACATGATGATTTTCGGCTTGCCCTTTCTATATCCGTGTATAACCTAATAAGCCGTATTGACAGCCGTCCAGACGAGAGAGAGAGGGACGAGGGGGGGGGACACAAAGGATCGTTACAGGCTTATAATAATGTTGCCTGTGCAAAATCCCGTGCCAAAATATACATGTACTCGGTATTGTACATCACATCACATATATAAGCCTTTTCTCCCCCCCCCCCTCCCCCTCTCTCTGAAACTTTGTGACTATTAAGACGAGATAATGATGAACACAAATGAAAGTCTGGAGAGCAATGGCAGAATGGAGTGATGATACGAATGAGGGAGATGACATTGATTCACCTCGACACACACACACCCACACACCGAAATTCCCTACATCCCATCCGTTGATATTCCCGAGTTGTCATATCATTTCGCTTTGGCTCCCGTTCGCGTCCATGTCATAAATCGATGGCTGAACTGGAGCTGGAGAGTTCTGTACTAAGGGAGGAGGGTGGTGCTAGTATAGTATAGAGAAAATGGGAGGCGGTGATATCTATATAAAAATACATAAGATGGGGTCCCATATAAAAAGTCAGCGACAGCAGCGCGTTTGCAAAAGAAAATAATAGTCGATGCTGCTGCTGACCAGCACACCCCTATAGACCTCCCCCACGAAAACTAATGTCCTGTCCGCCTGGCGTGCCTTTGGTCGCTGCTGCTGGCCCAGGCTGCACACACTAATACTTACTAGACTACATAGTATAAAGTAAATATACATACTATATTTTGGTACTTCCATGCTATAGCCCTGGGTGTCTATTAGTATATATCACCGTAGCTGTGCGCAGTGAATGAAAAAAGAAAAGAAAAAACGAGAATGTGTGACGAGGCACTCTTTTCATGGCTTCACACTGAGCTAATGGACCTCTTGCTCGCCGTGCAGCTTCCCTCTTTTTATATATAAGAAATCAAACTCGCGAGCGTAGCTCACCGCGCCCGTACACCAGCGCATATAGCCGCCGCTCGTTTCCTTGGCGACTTGGCGTCCCACACACACATAAGAGGCACCGGGCGCGCCCCCCCTCTGCTGATGGACTACAAGTTTCGTGGTGGCAAGGGCTCCATCTCCCTTCACTGCACTTATGCTGTAATATATATGACGTGTCAGAGACTCTATACGAAGAGAAAAAAGAAAGAAGAAAGAAAGAAGAAGAAGAAGAGAGACTATAGCGCTCGTCGTTAAGCCATTTTGTGTGTGAGCTTTTTGGAGGCTTGTGTGCTGCAGTTGTCGAGGTAGCTGCGTGTTCTAAACCAGTAAAAACTGCAGGTGTTCCATCCGAAAACTCGGAGAAATAAATTTGGGTCTTTTTTCTTTTTCGTCCGGAGAAGAAGAACAAAATTTTTGTTTTTTTTTCTACGCTGGACCTTTTTTTTCCCTTTTGAGAACTTGCCCATCTCGTGCATCAGGCAATATGGGCAGCAGCAGCACGGGCCGGCCACATATAACCTTTTCATAGTTTCACTGGTCGATATCATCTTTCATTTTATCAGTGGGAAATCCATGAGGAGGAGACCTTCACCTTATATGTTCCACAGCCAAGGCATTCCAAAAGCAAATTGTGTGCACTGTTTGGTACTATACATCAGTCCGTCCTTTTATTTTTTACAATCCCAGCGTACCCAAAAACCCCCCCTCCCTGCCCGTAATGGTCCTTCAATGATCCGTGTCGTTCACTCTATGAATATGAACGTGATTCAATCAAGAATTTGCTTTCCAATCTTCTCCCGTTGAAGGACGAAAATGCGTGGGTTTATGTCTGCCGCTCCGACATGGACGGCCAGAGCTGGTCAATACAACCCGCAGTATATACCCGTGCTTTCACGCTTGGCGGAACCAATGGCGCACACACACACATCAAGGACTGATGAAGGCGGTTCAACATCTAACCGCCCGGATCACGAACGTACAGAGACAGGATAGAAAAGTATCTAGCGTCTCCCGATTGTATGGATTCCTCCGAGGATGAGGTAGGTTATATCTCTCTCTCTTGCGTGCTTGCTTAGGCGACCAGCAACAGAGAGAGAGAGAGAGAGAGAGACCCAATCCTATTGATTAGCTGACACAGGAGTTGCCTCCTCCCATTCGGACCTCGATCCTGCTGGCCGAGACTGTCGCTCTTATATTTCGGACAGACTTGCCATGTGCACATTATATATATATCCTCGCCCATTTCAATAGAATCCCCTCCCAGTTAGATTATTAGCTCTTGGATGTCGTTTTCTATTGAAACGGCCAGGATTGAAAAAAAATAAAATCACGGGGACCAGCAGGGATCGCCCAGCTTGGGCGAATAGACGGAGATGAAGCTGAGTGAATTTTTCACATCGCAACTCTCTCTCTCTATATATATAAGCCAAAGACAATTCCAGTCGGTTTTTTGCTTGTCTCTCTATTGTAAAAACGACGACGACGGCTTGCCGTTCCATTTTCCTGTCATCTTCTTTCCTCTAGTATCTCGTTTTTATCTTGAGTTCTTTTTTAACATCCTTCATCTTCTCTCTCTCTCTTTTTTAAAGAGCCTTTTGCCAACCAGCCAGCTGCCCTCCACCACCTGCCGCTTTCGGCTGTTTACAGAAGAAGATAGCTAACGGCCAGCTCACAACGTCCCCCCTCTCTCTCTCTCTCTTTAAAATAGCCCCCTCTCCAAAAATAATCAAAAAACTGAAACAACTTTCCTCTCTATTTTTTCCCCTCATCTTGTGCTGTGTGTGTGTGTGTGCTAAAAAAGATTCGACAGAGCACTCTGGAGAGAGGGATTCCAATCATCAGATGAGAATCCCGATAGGAAAAATAGAAGAAAACAAAATCAGTCAAACCAAATAATCCTTTAACTTGTGTGAGCAATAAAAAATAAAAACGGACGGCCACTTGAAATGCGTTTGCATTGAAGAGATACAAAACGCTCAGAGGACAGATGTGTCAGTGTATAACGTAACAACATGAGCGAAAAGGAGAATCGAGTCATGAAGAGCTCGTGAAGCGCTGATAGGCGCTGATAGTCGAACAAATATAAAGGCGCATACGCAACAACCTATAGAGAGAGGGGGGGGGAATTATTATTACTCAGGAAATAATAACTGGAGGGGACTGGAGCTATAAAAAAAATGGGGTTTGATAACGTCTTCTCCGCTGCTGTGTGTGTGTGTGCTGTCCTCTTGACTTTGGAGTGAGCCGCTATTGTGTCTAGAACATTAAGTTCAAAATTCCGTCCGTATAATATTATATACTATAGAGTTTAGAGTCGTCGTCCCTTGGCCGTGTCGGCTGTGTGTATAACTATATATGTACGGTTAGATGTACAGTAGTAGTAGTAGTAGTAGTTGTGGGTGTTTATAGTTTAGCCGCAGGAGCTGGAAGTCAAAGAAGCAGTGACAGAGAAGAATAAGAAAAAAGGAGAGCCAGTTAATCTCGATTATCCTAAATACATCAAAGCATGGTGGTGGTGGTGGTGGTGCTGGAATCAACCCCTCCCTTATGTCTCTCGGCGGAGGTATAAATACATAGGAACTGTGCACGGATGGATGGAAGAAGAAGAGGATTCAGTGGAGACGGAGGATCGATCGGAGGCGGCGTCGAGCGTCGGTTCAAAGGCAACCGGAGCGACTCTTAGAGACGGCCAATGTGAATAGAGCGGGAGAGAGAGCGATCAATAATAATGGCATTGGAAAGGAAAGGGGGGTTGGAGGGGGGGTTGCACAAGGAGCTAGGTGGGTGGTGGTGGTGGTAGTTCTCTGAGGAAACAATTGAATTAGAATCCGGTGAGATTAATCGCATTTCTTCTCGACTGGCGCAAGGGCGGCGCAGTCAGTCTCCCAACAATCTCCATCCAGCCGGGGCCAGTTCACTAGCCATTCAAAATTGAGGAAAAATAAAAAATAAAAAACTCTGCCTGCCTCTATATAGACCCATCGAAAATTTCAAAAGAGGAAAAGGCCTTAAGGGGGAAATCGATTGACGCCTCATTGAGTCCTGTCAAAAGATTTCCCCAAATTAAAAAGGAAAGAGAAAAAATAAAATAAAATATAATTTTTTTTTTCTTCCTTGTATAAGAGAAGGAAAAAATGTTGTGTCGTTATCCGATTGCCGGAGTTTGAATCGTCCAGGGAGCGGAGCAGGGGGTGGGGGTGGGGAATAGAAGGAGTTATTCTCTCGTCGTCTGCATCCGCCGCCGTCTGCATCAGCATATTGCACTTGTGTGTACACGTCGCTGGCTGGCTGGATGCTGGCGGATGCTGGAGGCAATTGGCTTTGCAGCAAGGAAGCGAAAACCTTGTTTTCGCCAATTCCCTACAACCCCTGAGCAGCAGCTTGAAATTCACTTCTTCTTCTCCTTCGCAGCAGCAGCCCTCGCGCCATCCTGGAAATGGTCCCGCCCGTCTGGAAATAGACTGGCGGATGCAATTTAAAGTTTTTTTTTTTTTTTTTCTTCCATGGAATTCCACGACATACACAAACACATCGACCATATCGATTCAATCAATCAAACGAAAATTTCTTCCTTTTTATATGTAGTCGAAGAACTCACGCCGGCTAGACACCGACGCGGGCTCACGACGCTCCTGGCCAAATGGAATGAAGAATGATGGAACCGCGAGCAGCCAGCCAGCCAGCAGGAAAAAGCCAAACGGAAAAGAATTTAGCAGCAAAAGTGACTGAGTGAACTAGAGAGAGAGCAGAGCAGAGCAGAGCAGAGCTAGCGAGGATGAAGAAGATTATATACAAATAAAACTTATTTTTTTCTTCTTCTTCTTGACTCTTCCCCCCTCGTCTTTTTTTTTTTTGCCTTGACAAGATCCAGGACGCGCCTTCGGGAAAACGTTGACGCGTTCTATCTGTGTGTGTGTGTGTGTTGGTCTTTGAGTCAGGGTCTTGTAAATAAGGAGAGGAAATTCAAGCGGAAACGGCCGACACAACCCGACGATCTTCACGTCACATCGTGTGCGCTGATGTTGCTCTACCCGAAATGTTGTCGGCTAAATTGAAACCAGATCGCCGCGGAGAGACGTCACGTCTTCTTCTTCTTCTTCTTCTTCTTCTTCTTCTTCTTCTTCTTCTCGTGTTTGTTTGTTCGTTCGTTTGGGTTGGAAAAGAAAAGAGAAAAAAATCTATAGCGCTCGCGCCACCACCACCAGTTTATGTATATAACATGAACTCTCGGGGAATAAACGTCGTTTCATCCAATCACTGTCACTCGGCTCGCTCCCGTCATAATTTAGTCCTTAGCAACGGCACCGGCGAAAACTCGGTATACCCCGGCGTCTTTATATGCCCCAGCAAAAGTTATCGAGTGATGGGCCTGGGCACCGCTCGTATATAGCCATCTGTGTGTACCGATGGGCCATGTGAAACATGTCTTACCGCGCGTACACATAAAGTACGATGCAATAAAATATCCCCCCCCCCCCCCGACCACTCTCGCTAATTATGTTCTAAAAAAGGAAGAAGAGGAGGAGGAAAATAATACAACATTCTCTCCACATATATAAAACAAGTCTTGCTGTACTATGTACTAGCGTATAACTGCTATAACGCTCCTGCGCTTTTTTTTTTTGTTTTTTTAATGGCTGGAAAGATGGAATTTTCTACTCTTTTACGACAGGAACAGAAAATTTCTTTTTAATTGATTACTTTGTCTTGGGCTCTTGATTTTTTGTCTTGTTATTTCTTTTCTCTCTCCATTTTTTAGGGGAATAAACGTATAGGGGGGAAAATGAAGGGAAGCATTAAAAAGATATCCCACTCGACTGACCACGGATTGGCCGGATTTTATTACGACGCTATTTAATACATCGCGCGCTTTTTAAAGTTTAAAGAGAGAGAGAAAAAGACAAAAAGAAGTCACCGCTCGCTCCTCTTATTATAGGTAATACCGGTAGATTCATTACATTTAGCAGGTTGATGACGATCGTTTTACTTGGGTAACTCGTCGACTAATATCACGGAAAAATATATATACATAGTATAAATTAGACACATCCCCAGAAAATTTTTTTAAATTTCGTTCTTCAAGCGGAATAGATAAAATAAAAAAAATAAAGCAATCGTGCGGACGCCGATGATAAAAAGAAAATATACATATACAAACAAGAAAACCGGTCGATATCACGTCATTTTGATACCCTCTGAGGCTTTATTAAAAATCGCCAGCTGCAGATGATGATGATACCGGATGATACAGCAAAGGCAAGACGCGTCTATTGTGTAACCTTTGTAACACGGGGCTGTAGAATCTAGCGACGACACATTTTTAATTTTTTTTTTTTTTTAATATTTGCTCTTTTATTTTCTATCTGTGTGTCGTCGCTTTTGTTGTCGAGTCGGTCTGTGTGTGTGTGTGTGTACCGAGCCAAGGACTCATTATCTCGAGCGTCGCCGGGATATGACACGCGATCAACGATAGATAATTTATTTGAGAGTAATTCCCTTTGAACGTTACATGCGCCTCGGCAGACAACTAACCAGCCAAACTAGAAGACGGGCAAACAAGTCGTGACCAGATAAAATCGATGATTGAATATATTAACAAATACTACCTATAAAATCTAGAAGAGAAAAACATGGATGGAAAACTATTTTTGATTTGATTTTTGCATATAACGTCAATTTATTATCATCAATGCAAAAATGGATGTCGTTGGAAAATGTGGGAGCCATTAGGCTTATACGGGGGTTTTTTATTTTTTTTATTTTTATTTTTTTCAGCTGGAACTTTCCATTGAATTCAAGCGGCTTTGATGCCTCATCTATGCGGAATCATTTGGCTGGCTCATTATTTCATTTTCCCGTTCTCTCCGTTTGAGTTCACAGAGAAAACCACAAAGATGAACGCTGCTGAATATAATTCCATTCTGTGTCACTCGACTGACGCAAGAATCGTCGTGATTTGCGTCAACAGCCGTATACAATCCTGTCATCGTGCAACCCGACACGAATCGTCAACTTGTCAAGAAAACTTGTTCGATTTCGACCAAAAAAATAAATATAAATAAATAAATAAAAATCACGGAAAATTCGAAACCAAAATTTCCAAGGGAAACCTGTTTTTTTTAATTTTAATTTTCTCTTTTCTTATCTCGTTTCTGGCGGTGAATGTCACCGACACATATAATATATATTCCCTCTGCATATCCTATGTAATCCTCTGTACACTAACATTATATATGAACGCAGAGGCAGAATATCCGGGATCTTTCCGATTGCGTCATGTCCCAAGCTGACGTCGCCAAGCAAGCAACCAAAGAATCAATTAAAAAGCCAAAATATTAAAAGCCGCAAAAAAAAGGGGGAAAAAAGAAAAAAAGGTTTTTCCAGTTTCTCTCACCTGCCGGGCCTTTAGTCACGTTTGCTCTTCAATCTAATATATCGTTCATGCTATATATATATATATTCTAGATACTAATGCACGTATCCTTTTTCTTTTCTTTTTTTGTTTTATCTATGTCCCTCGGACACAGTTGAATAAATAAAATGTCCATCATGGCCCGTGGATAATGATGTCACCCCATGCAAACGGAACAATGTTTGTGAAATGAATCACGCGTTCACTTTGCACGCACGTACGTGTACACGTTTTTTGGGGGCCGTCCTTTTTTTTTCTTCTTATCTATTTGAACTTTTTTTTAGCTACATCACAGAAAGAGAGAGAAAAAAAGATGTCGTAACTGGCTGAAAGAAATTGGCGCACAGCTACTTTTACTTCCGTGAAATTCTTTTTCATAATCCTTTTGCGACTATTTGTCTTCTTTGTTGCTGGCCTTGACACTTAATGTTTTTTTTTCTCCAACCCGGGGATAAATAAGGTGATAAGAAACGAGTGCGGAACAGCTCAACAATCGGACACGTCTAGAAAACATTGGGGGAAACGACGAACACACAGCACATCCCGAATGAAGAACAACAAAACGGAGGCAGAGCAACAGCAGACAGTTGCGTGACAAAAAAAGAGTTGTTTCTCCTGGGCGCCCAGCTTCTTCTTCGTTTTCTTCTTCTTTTCCTTCTTCTCCTTTTGCTCGGCGTTGTTATAAATATAAGTGAGTGCGAAAGGAAACACAATAGGGAGGAGGAGGAGAGAAGGAAAAACAAGACGGAGGAGGAATGATGGGCGGGAGGATATAAAACATTCACACCAAACTCTAGCTGACTGTACACGGTGGATTTTGTTTTCTCATTTTTATTTTTCCTCGGCTCCAAGGTATGTCTCTTCTCTTCTGTCACCTCGAGCGGCATCCGTATAGACCCGCTTCACACGGACACGCTATAGCTATACAGCCCCGGCGTATATAGAGAGAATAGTCCTGAGCTCGGCAGCACACACACTCGATTCTAAACTCTTTTGCCTCGTAAACATATGCCGTCACAGCAGCAGCGGTTATACAAGGCTAAAACAAAAAAAAAGGAAAGAAAAAAGAAAAGAAGAGTCGACTCGGTGACGAGAGATTTACGCTGGTGATATCTTATCTGAAAAGACGCCACATCGGGTCCGTGCTGGAGCGCGGACAGAGCAGCAACATCGCATACATGCAGCAGCCTTCCCCCCAAAAAAACTTATATATATATTCCACCTTTCCTTCTTCTTCTCTTTGCCGAGGAAAAAAAAAGGGGGTTAACAAACAAAGTAGCAGTCAAACTTTATCAGCGCCCACTTTTTTGTACTCGGCAGGATGAACGGTTAGGCAGCTTTCCAGCAGATAGCTCGCCATAAGAATATTATTTCAGAAAGAAATTTCCTTTTGAGACATGTCTTGTGTATATATACAGTTGAGTATATGTGTTTATTCATCGCTTATCCGTTTGATTACACGTGCCGACTGTTTTTGGGCATTCGAAATTGTAAAAAAAAAAACGGGGGGGGGGATTGAAAGGCAAATGACGCCTTGAAAAACAATTTTCCTTTTTCTTTTTTCGAAATAAATGCCAGAGCGTTTTGGTGTCGAGACATTTAGGAGTTTGGAGGTCATCACTCGGTTACGCAAGTTGCCTCCTCGTCTAAAGCGTCCCCTTTCACTCTGAGGTGACACAGACACACACAAATGAATATATCTTCTGGAAATAGCTTGTACGTGTAATACATAGAGAGAACTGCCAAAGAGATGGAGCGACTGCGATCGCTGGCATTGTTCTCTATAGGCGTAGTGTAGAAGAGGCGGGCGCCGATATATAAGTCTGTCAACCGCAATGGGTGACATTTCGTGGGTAGGAATAGCACTGGCAAGTTACAAGTATAGAGAGAGAGAGACTCTCGTCGTCTATAGAGCAACTGGAGAAGGCCACGTTTCTTCGAGCTATTCTTTTATATATTTCAAACTCAACTGCTTTTTGAGGTAAGAGCGATGTGGCCGGCTCGTTTGCCCGGATGAGCGCATTCTTCACTGCATCGATTGACAGCAGCTGGGCCGAGCGTGAGCGGCGAGTAATCTCCCTTATTGAGCCGCTAATTAAAGCCTTGTCAACCCAAATTTTCTTGATTGCAAAACGAATGCCTTCGCTCTCATCTCCAAAAATTGAGGGCCATCCAAGAGTCGATCGAGGGACGAGCAGGAGTGCAATATAATACAAGTCGGGAATGAAATTGGACTGGGAGAGGGGTAGCCAAAAAAACGGGCACAGATATCAGTCTAAGAAACGAAAGGGAGGGGAAAAAAAAAGAACGAAGGACGAAACACTTCATCACCGAAGCAGATTCTGACGACGACGACGACAGTGGAGAGATTCTAGAAATGGAACGAGATGAAACAATCACGAGCGAAGAGAGCGCCGCCTTGCCTTTTCGGTTTCAGTTGGTGGCCCAATGCCGAATTCCTCCACGCCAGCAAGCCAACCGCTTTTAAAATAAAATTCCTCTCCTGCAGCGCAATTTCGCATCGTTCTGTTCTGTTCTCTCTCTCTCTTAAGAATTGGACTGCAAAGGACTAATTCTCCCGAAGGAAAAGAAAAAAAAAAAAACAAGTCAAAAGAATTGAACGTTGCCAATTTGGCATGCGATTCGAATGCCCTGCGCCTTTCTGTTTCTATCCTACATGGTCCATCTATTACTTTGAGGTTGTGTGTGTGTGTGCTGTGAGCAGCTCCCCACCCGACAAAAACGTTAGAAGTGGTTCCACGTCGGAGAAACTCAATTGAACTTGGCACACTTATCGACACCATTCCGTCAATATTCTAAATCCCTCTTGTGAGTATAGCTTCTGCTCGCTGCTGCTGCGCTGGCCACAAAAGAAAAGTGTCGAGGACTTTGTGGCCCGGTGTACAGGCGAACGGGCGCGTGAGGTGGCGACGTTCAAACAATACAACACACACACACGACCGGGGGTCTATAATCTAAGGGAGTATAGTGCGCTGTGGCGTGTTTGCTGGACTTGTTTGTCGTGGAGACGAAAAGAGAGAGAGAAACGGACCGGCGGCCATGAACACAAGTCGATAACAACGTCCATAAAGTCCCTCACCGTCCACCACCAGCCAAGCTAGATCGCTCGTACACTATACACAAGGTCTAGAGCCGGAATGTTTGTCAAAGAGTCGCGAGCTCCGAAAAACATATATAGAGCCCCGCGTCTAGTGATCCGGCGCGGAATTGGATCCAGCGCAATCACAAATTCAAAGGGAAAGATATATTATATATATAGGGTATAGAGTAGATGTGTGTATAGTTGAATTTGTGGAATACTTCAACAACACAATAAATGAACACACTCACAAGAGAGCTGCTCTGAGCTGTGCTGGGGCAGCAGCAGCAGCAGCGAGCGGGAGAAGCAGCTCGCATGGAAAGATGATATATAAGTGGGTTCTCTCTCTCTCAATCCCCCAAGCGGTGGCTATATAGCAATAGGTTTCTGACTGCTCCTGTGCTTTTCAATCGAGTTTACAGCTGCGTGAATTCCTGGAACGGGGTTCTCTCTCTTTTCTTTTCTTTTTCTCTTCTCCTTCCTCCTTATCGTGTAGACATCAACTGGTTTTCTCTCTCTCTCTCTCTCTCTTCTTTATAGTGTCCTTGAAATCGTGTTGCCTGCTCTCCTCTGTTCCTCTCCACCTCTTTTTGATTCCTGAAAAATAACACTTCCTCCAAAGTGTAATGAACAATACACGAATTTTGGTCCTGGCTGCTGGGGTATTAAAACCCAACCCCCTTCTTCTCCCCTTTCCCGAAATCAACGAATAATAATAATAACGACCAGCTCCAGCTCTTGATGGGCTGAGCTGGCTGGCTGTGTGTAGTATACCGGCTATATGCGTATTATTATTATTATTATTGTTATTATTGTTATTATTTCGTTGCTAAGCCCCTGTGTGTTGTTTTTCAACGCTGCTGGTGTAGACACACACACAAACACCATCCAAGAGAATATAAGCCAAGAAAAACAAGGATTGTAATACCCAACAGCAGCCCCCCATCAGTCTCTCTCTCTCCTATGTATAAGATTTAGAGAGAAAGAAAAAACCTCATCCAGTCGGCAAACGATTTAGGGCCAATAGTCCAACAGGATTTAGAACCAATTTAACGCTCCAAAAGCCCTTTTACTCTTTTTCCCCTCGCTGGTCGACTACATAGCAAGAAAGAAAAAGAAAAACGATAGATATTATACTATATATTGTCCGCGTGTGTTGTAGCTGTTTGGGAGTCGCCATCAGCCCACAAGGAAAAGAATGCCAGGTACTGCCGCTATGCTGGGTGTTGTACTACATGGGTAAAACACATCGATATATGCTGGAGTCGAAATTAAATCTATCGCGCTCTGCTAGAGACCTATATATATACATACTATACTCTCACATACCTCAATGTATAGATGGGTTTTGTACATACATAAATAGAAAATGTGAAAAATGAGGTAGAAAAAGAAAGAAAAACCCAAAGAAAAGAAGTGGACGGTCGGTCCGTTTTGGCTTTCATTCTTTCTTTCTTTCTTTCTTTCTTTTTTTGGCTTTTTGCTCTTTTCTCCACGGGCCTCAGCGTGTTCTGAAATGCTTATAATACCACCCGACCAGCATGTTCGATTGTGATGCAAATGAGCCCAAAGGCCTGACTGGCTTTTGCTTCTTCTTCGTCTTCTACTTCTTCTTGTGCTGGCCATTGCAGTTGAAAAGAGATGGGAATTACTATGCGGTTATCCCGGTCGTTTTTCTCTCTCCTCCACATCCCTCATCCATTCTCCTTTTTCTTCTTCTTCTTCTTGCTGAGCTGCGGTTCCTCCTCCTCCTCCTTCTTCCCATATAGTTTGGGGTTTCGTGCCCCCGCCGTTGCAAGTCGTGATCCAGTGGACCAACGGGGCTCGGCGGAGCGGACTTTTCATGGTAATCAGCTGCGGTAAATCAAAGAAGAAATAGCTGAAGAGACCAGCAAGAAGAGAGAAAAAAGGCAGAAGAAGAAGAAGAACGTCGAAGAAACCCCCTCTGCTCGCTCCAGTGGCCTGGACTTGGACGCGTATAATAAACAAGGGATCGTCCCTCGCATTTTTCATTTCATTTTACATACGGCTTCGAATCGTCCACGATCGATTCACGCTGCCCAGCAGTATATAAATGCCATAGCGCATACAATTCCTTTCGGCGGACATCGTTCGGAATTTATTTTTTGGAAGAAAAAGAAAAGAAAAAAGAAACTCAACAATTTTTGTTGGCGTTCCCATCGACCTAGAAGATTTCTTTTCTTCTGGTAATTATGCAATCATCGGTGGTGTGTAGTAGTTTTTCGCTTTTTTGAGAGCGCAGACAAAGCTGCAGCCATAATCAGATGTGAATATCTAAATAAGGGCAAAATTAGGCTCTGTCGGCGATGTAGATAGGCGGCCCTCCTTCATCTCAAACGATCCGACCCTTGTGTTTTTATGCCCTCACAACTGCATGTGAGGTCTCGACTGGTGTGGGTCCCGTTGGTCTTTTGCTCTCCTCTATATAGACTCTCTCACTCTAGATGTGCTCTTCTGCTCAACATTTAAAAACTCATACCTTTCTACCACCCACTATCTTGTTGTCGAGTCTCAGGCTATCTATAGGTATATAGGTATAGCTAGAGTGAGGTTGACTTCTTTAAAAAAGCCAGGTGATTGGATCTGGAGCTTATAGTCCGGAAAACATCTTTTTCTTTTTCGTTTTCTTTTGCCAAAAGTTATAAAGAAATCATAAGATCAAAATGAGGAAAAAGGGACCGGCAGTCACATGGTACCACCGCATTCAAATTGATTTTTCTTCCTTGAAGAGTCACATGTCCATTTGAAAAATTGACTGACGACTTGACGTCTTGACGAGCGGAGAATTATTGCCCATAACGAGGTCATCTCTTTTATTTCCCCCTCCGCACCGCACACACACAAAAAAAGGAAAAAAAAAAACCATCAGGAATCGCTAAAATAGATTCTGGTTGGGTGGAATAGAAAGAGAATGAATATATAGGTCCAAATACTTCGTCACAAAATGTTTTTGAAAGAGAGCCCTGGCGGCGCCTCAAGGATTCCTGTGAGTTCCAAAGAAGAAGAAGAACATTTTACAGCGCCGTTTCGTCTTTCGGGCTGTTTTTCTCTTTTTTTCCGAGGGGGTTTAAAAAGGACCTCGCTCACCTTTCTAACCTGGGCCCAGCCCATTTCTCCGCTACTATTACATATACTCACTAACTTTTTCCTCGTGGCCTTAAACACGACATGGAGAAAATATCTATAAGGTCCGAGTTTGTTTTTGTATTTTTTCACGATTTTTTGTTCTCTCTCTCTCTCGCTCGTCTCCATGCACACACGAACGTGTACCAGCGCTGCGCACAAGTTTTCTGTGTGTGTGTATAGCTTGTGAGCCATTAAAAGCCCCCACTACTATATTCTATCCCCCCCGCATCATATAGTAGCCTATAGATACGTATATATACTATATACCTACCAGCTGCGCTGCTCGGTGCTGTGACCACATCCTCCAGCTCCTCGTCTCTTTTCGGGTTCTAAAAAACAAAAAGAAAAAACAAATTTTCTTCTTTTTCTTTTCCTTTCAACATACCGGTATACAAGCATTTTTATCTCTTTATCTGTTCCTCTTCGTGTCCCCTAGATATTAAATAAGGAAAAAGAAATAAAAAAAAATTTTTTATAGGAAAAGAAAGAAAAGGAGTTGCTCCATCTTCATTTTTAATAACTTTTTGAGCACACACAGAGAGAGAGAGAGAGATGACGACATTGGCGACATTGGAGACGATATGGCTGACTGAAAAAAGAAGAAGAAGAAAAATAAAAAAATAATAAGGGGAAATTCTAAATATTATATAAATGTAATTTCTTTCGATCGAAAAACATTTCTGTTGCGGTCTCAAATCCTCCCATCCCAGCCGAAAGGAAGGACGATCAGGAGAGGGAATAAAATCACGAACGTCACAAGACTCTGGGGCGCTCACGAACTTGTGTATTTACGTGTGTATCTCTTTGACTGTTTGGGGGGCGCTCGATAATTCGACACGTGGAGAAGAGCTACAATCAATAAAAGATGAATTTTTCTTTTTGTCTGTTTTGTCTTTTATTTTGAGTTTTATTTAGCTTTTGCGCTCACAGCCGAAGGAAGAAGAAGAAAAAGAAGAAAACAAGAGAGAAACGTGAATATAAAAGAAGAATCTAGACAAAAGATGTCTAAAAAAAAGCAGCTCGGCTCTTGTGTTTTCCAGTTTCTTCCTCTTCACCTTTTGTGTTGCCACCCCCTAAAAGAAGCAGAGTCATCAATGCAAAGTATGACAAACCTATTCTAAAAAGAAAATAAGATGGAGGAGGTACCCCGGCAAAGGCGTTTCCGTGGCCAATCTTGACATAGTTGGATATTTTCCTTCTTCTTCTTCTTCTTCTTCTTCTTCTTCTTCTTCTTCTTCTTCTTCTTCTTCTTCTTCTTCTTCTTCTTCTTCTTCTTCTTCTTCTTCTTCTTCTTCTTCTTCTTTTTCCTTTTTTGTTTTTTAAATAATAAAGGTAGAGAGAGAGAAAGAATAACACGGCAGTGTGGCATCTCTTTCCTTCTCCCATCTTCTTCTTCTTCTTCTCTACACAGAGAAGGGGAAACTGTTGTCTGCACGTAGTCCCGAGTACCACCTGTCATCCCTTTAGGCAACGTCCACGGTCTTGCTGGCTCTGCATATATACGGACATTGGCTGTAGATTTTGAGGCTCTACGATCTCTTCCATTTTTTTGATATTCTCATCAGATATCGTTATCACACACACACACACACACACAAATAGAGCTGTGTATATTCATTTCACGTCTCTGATATTTAAAAAACAAGAAGAAGAAGAAAAAGTGGTGTGCGGAGCAGCACTCTCTGATGCTCGGACGGGCGCAGGATGCGGGCTGTCTGTCGCTGTAAAGGGAAACCGTACGATAAATTTATGTATATCGCTTAAATGACGCCCGCTGATGTTCCATCCGTTCGACCCTTCTTTTTTTCTTCTTCCTTTTATATCTACGTGTTTTTTTCTTCTTCTCCTTTTTCCTTTTGTGGGCGTTCAGTTTTCAACTGTTCACCCCGTTCATAATTTGAAACGATCAAAGCTCAATAGAGTAGGGGACTATTGCTCGTTTTACTGCCCTGAGATACCGGTAGAAAAAAAAAACCAGAAAGAATATAAGAAATGGTTACATCAAGGATAATCAAATTTCACGAGTGTTGCGTCTTTCCCGCAGTATATAATTGGTTCCATTCGGTGTTCGAAGAAAGAAGAAAAAAGGAATATAAAAAAAAAAAAAAACAGAAAGGAAATTTTAACGACTCGACCCGATATTTAAAAAAGAAAAAGAATAACCGAGAAATGAGGTCTTATTTTTCTTTTCCTTTTTGTCGTGTATTTTATTCCACATCTCTCTGCTGGGTGTACAACACACCTTGTCGTCATCCGCATTGTTGTCGCTGCACAAATTGCACCGTAAAAATCACAATACTAAGGGTTCTCCGGCAGAAACAAGTCAACAGCCGCAACCAAATTCAAGAAATATGGAATTAAAAATCATAAATTAAAAGAAATGAAAGAAAATTATTTTTTTGTTTTTCAAAAGAGAGAGAGAGAAAAAAAAGGACCATCCAGTCAAAGAGGGGCACACACGGAATGCAACCATTCCTCAAAAAAAAAAGAAAAGAAAAAAAAAAACTCCGACTCCGACGAGCTACAGCAAAGAGCAATATAATAAGTGTGTATATAAAAACGAGTCCATGAGAGACCGGAAATTCCAGGTGCTTACCTTCCAACTTTAATGGAAGACACTAAATACAGCCGAGAGAGGCCTAAAGGCTCCTTGGCCCCTCCAACCACACTCAGCGAGTTTCGTTCGGCAGCCAGGGCAGAAAGAATATTGGGAAACCAACAGAGTCGACGAGGAAAAGAAAAAAAATTTCCGAAGGTGAGAGACGAGAGCTCATCATCGCGGCGGACCTCGCTGAAGGCGAACTTTGGCAATCTTTCGAGTCTCATTTCAGATTACTATTGTTTCACAACCGAAGAAAAAAGAGACACGACCAAAGAATCAAAACATCGAGCAGCTACCACCACCACTAGATGAGGAGGATATTAGATAGACGAGGGGAGGTTGTTGGATATAGAGAAAGTGCCGCTCCTTTGGCTGTGTAGTAGCTCCAGGGAGATCTCTTCCAGCGCACATCCATGTGGATACGTTTTTAATACACACGGACCACTAGGTCACTCTTCTTTCGTGATGGAGAGGGGGGGGGGATCTCTATTCTCCACCCCCTACCCCTCTGGTCGAAGAAAGAAAACAAAAAATATTGCCACTCGATCCGTACCACTGACTCGTAATAGAAACTGGACAAAGTGTCCAGTAAATCACCGCGCCCTTCTTGTATTCTCTCCTACTTTTTCTCTTCCCGATCCGCGTTTTGCGCACTGTTGTACCACACAATTCGACCGTGACACACTCTCCTTTTTTCTCAGACTGTTGTACAAGTATTGATGGCAACATTTCGCACAGCACCGGTCCAATTTTTTATTCCCCCCTCCACTTCCACAGGGAGGAAAAATAGACGGAAGTGAATCGAAAACTCTGGCTCATTTTTGGCTTGACGGGCAATAATTTACAGTGTGTTTCCGATTGTCGTTGAGCGTTTTCATCCGTTATTTTGGAAGGGTAGGGGGGTTGTATAGTAGTGTGCGTGTATAGAGTATAAGGGGGGTTTCCATAATAAACGCAACTCCACTATGCGCTTAAAAGCTTCTTCACCCCCCCCCCCCGCACAACTTACTGTTGCATCACCATTGATTGGCACCGGACAAAAGTTTGCCCCTGTGGCAATCATTCAACGCCGTGGCTATCAAAAAAGCCTTGATTGCAAATCAAGGAGGGAATCCGCCCGTGAAAAATTCCACGTACTATACAAGTTCATCCCGTAACTTAAATCTTTTTTTTTTCTTCCCCCCGTTTGACACCAGTCGGCAAATCCTCTCTGTGGATTTATATATCTATATCAGCCCCAGTTCTGTTATATATATACCGTTTGGTTATATTTTCATTTGAGAGATATTTCTTCTTCTTACTTTCCTCTGTCGCCGGTGCGCTGCTGCAATGCAGTGAGCTTTTGATTCGTCAGCACAACTTCTTCCAAGCAAGTCGAGTGCTCTCCACTCACGGTTACATCCGACAACTTATCCTCGGTTACTTTCTCTCTCTCTCTCATCCTTTTATCTGCTATTTCTCTCTCTCTCCTCTCTGCTATACTATATTTATACTCGTATATATATATGTGTGTGTGCATTCCTACATAGCTATCTTATCTGGAAGACTGAAGATTCACGACTTGTCTCTCCTGCCTGGGTTGTGTGTTTTTTTTTCTTCTTCTTTTTCTTTCTCCCTTCAATTCCTTGTGCCCTTTGACTTTGGCCTCGAGTTTTCTACGAACCTGATGCCAGGAGAGAAGAAGAAGAAATATAAGGGATAGAACTGGAGAACCACCTTGTTCTTCTCTCTCTTTGATCCGATCCTCGTCGCCCCCGAGTTGATATTATTGGGAATCTGCTCCTGTTTTTCAAGAGTGACACACTTGAAAGCAGCAGTCGCCTCCTCCTCCCACTTTCTCTCTCTCTATCGTCAACTTTAACAGGATGTAATAATGCGTTCTCGAAACTGAATCGACAGACCAATTGCAATTGTGTGTCGGGAGAGCTGGCGGATTGTGAAATAACCTCTTACATCCTCTTTTTTTCTACTTCTTCTTCTTCCTCTTCTTTTTTCCGATGTCCGTCTGTTGTATCGCCCCTGTTCCATCTCGATTCTTTATAGATCGTTCCAACAGTACGGGCTCAACTCCACCCGGCGTGATGCGATCGACTGCAGCCGTGAGTGTTTGTCATCTGGGGGTCTCTTCTTTTGTTGTCTAACAATTCGAACGGACACTTCAATTCGATCGCACAACAAGACAAACAGCGCAATAGATATACACCTATATATCTCTCTCTCTCTGCTGCTGCTGTCAAATAAACTCTTAGACATCAAAGCTCATGGGTGCGTATCGCTCTCACATCTTTCAATCTATTTCCTTGTTCGTGATTTCGTCGGCATATAGTAGTTTTCTCCCGCACTATACGACGAGTGTGACCCAAAATAAAATCTTAAGCCGATAAAAGTGGATGATCATCGTGTTTGTGTTGTGTGAGCTTGTTTGGGCTGAGACACGACGCACACGTATCTAAGGTCTTCTTCAAGAGATATAATATATATATTGAATGTTGATGTGCACAGCCACACCAGCAGCAGCAGCAGCATCTCTCTCTCTCCAATTCGTTGTGGGTTGGGTCTCTCTTCTCTCCGCGCTGGGAAATCGATGGGCCAGCACGAAATCGATGGAGGAGATCAATCTAAATGCGTGTGAAATGCAGGGAAAATCTCATGCACGAGCAGCCTCGGCGGCGGCACAAGAAGACGAGAGAGAGAGAGAGAGAATTCCCCAATTTCCGATTTATTTTGACTGTCGATGCAGGGATTTGCACAACAGTTTCCTGCGGCCGAGTCTGAGCACAGAAACAGAAGAAGCGCAGAATGCCCCCAATAGAAAAAGAAAAAGTCGCCTGAATTTTGGGGGTTGTTTTGTTTGAATGGAAATGAAAGAAGAAGAAGTAGAAGAGAAAGAAGAAGAAGAGAAGAAAAAATAGCTAATGCCTTTGGATTGAACCCATCTCTTTTCGAATAGATCAATGTCAATATAGTCGGCGAGAAATCCGTCGCATAGCCTGTCTGTTTCTTCTTCTTCTGGCTCTTTGCTTTCCCCTTTTTTTTCCTCTTTTTATTCATCTTCTTATTTCCATTCATGGAAATAATCTCTGTCCTGTAGAAGGAGAAAGAAAAAGAAGAAGAAGAAAAAGAAAAAGAAGAAGTGAAAGATCGACCGGAGTATATATGGGAGGAGGACCCCTGTGCGTCGGTCGGCTTCCAAAGGCACCAGCTATTGATCCTCCACACATCCACAGTACATGCAGTCCCACATGCAGTTTTCTACACAGCCTACAACTCTCTTCTTCTTCTTCTTCTTCTTCTCCAACTTCTTCTTTCAACCTCCTTTTTATTTTGTCGGGTTCGGTATAGGATCGAGTCCCTTCTTCATTTTGTTGTTCTTCTTCTTTTTCCTTCCAAGAGGGAAATAGGATCGTTGATGGGGGGGGGGGGGAAATCGGGGGAACTACTACACGGAGAGAAAAGGCAGTAACACATACACAGCACACACACATATAAATACACACACACGGGCACACAGTCACAGAAGCCCCCGGTCGTAAAGGAGCTGCTCATCCGTGAAAAAAAGAATCAGAAGGGAACGATGAAGAAGAAGAAGAAGAAGAGACAAAGTGAGTGGGAAGAAGGAGAAGAAGAGGAAGAAGAAAAAAGGCAAAGTCGTGTGGACACTTTTATTCCCAATCCCCCCCGACGACCCCCAACCAAAATTTTCTTTTATATTTGCTGGACCAGCGCAGTTAAGAAGTTGGAAATATAAACCACCAAAACCCCCTAACCCGTGGATGGGCTATATGGTTCGCCTAAATCGACTTCCGATATGCATCCGACAAGACCAGATTTGTCTTCCATCCCCGAAACGTCATAGACTATCACCACCAGGCTGGACATACCTTGATGGGATATGGTGGTGTATATGCCCCACATATAGTCGTCCGTCCTCCTCCCCCCAACAGCTGGTCTTCATAGAAATTCTTCGACATGCTTGTCGTTTTCTTTTTTGTTTTCGGAGCCCAGGAAGGACAACTTAGTGGGGGGATGGAGAGAAATCCTCTCAGCGATCAAGTGGAAGTCGGAGCTGGGCTGCTGCTGGACAGAAGGGAAATGGGTCCTGACCTCGTCTGACCTGACTTTTTTTTCTTCACTCCGCCGGGTCCCTTCCGCCCTTATTATAATTCACAAATACAAACTGTAAAAACATACTGCATCCATCAAAATGTTGAATTCCGGCGACGGCCATTATTTCTGGAAGAGAAATAATAATAATAAAAAAACAAAACAAATCCGCCCATCAGAGTATAGCATATCACATGGGAACTAGACATGACCGTGCAATTCTATTCTCTCCGTGTACTACTATACTATACCTTATTCCTAGATACTTTCTCCGCTGGATGTTTTTTGATTTTTCCCCCCTGCAGCCTTACGTTTCTCGAGAGGAGTCGGAGAAATTGGAGATGACGACTGTCTCGTAACCTGACGTCGTTCAACGCCGCTCTCACCAGCTAAATTACACACACACACACACACACACACACACACACCAAAAGTCCGCTGCCTATCGTTTCCAATAATAAGAAGAAGACGAAAGGAGTAATGAAAAGACAACGACATGGATCCAGTAGACAGGAGAGACCCAGCGGAAGAAAAATGGCTCCCATAGGGGGGAAGAAAAAACAAAAAAAAACAAATATATATATCGTTTATCCTGTAATAGGAAGAAGAAGAAGAAGAAGAAAGCCAAATAATAGCTTTGGAATGTTTCATCCACCCCACTGGATAGACGCCGACTCGGTGCTGATGGACCCACATCCGCCAAGATATATATATGTCTAACTATATACTCCGTATATATATCTATAAGATCCAGCCGTCTCAGTGGATATAGCCGAAAAGTTAGTCGTCGCCAAAGAGAGAGAGAGTGAGAGAGAGAGAGAGAAAGCGGCGTGTTGGATAGGTCGAACTTCTTGTATGTCGTTTGATTTCCTCTCCGCCATCTTCTTCTTTATACTTGCGTGAATTATATAGTGCTGCTGGACGGCTGTGCCGGCATTATTATTACAGGCGGAATGGAGGGAGAGAAGGAACGGGGGGGGGGATCGATTTCTAAAGCACCGAAGAATAATGCAACAATCCAATAAAAAAATGGTAAAAAGAAGAAGAAGAAGAAGAAAAATGGCTGGAAGAAACAAAGCCGTACTACAACACCGTAACAACAAAACCAAAAGTGGCGAATCATGCAAGTGTGATGAGGCGGAAAAATGTCCCCCGACTCAATGATAAACAATTCCGGGGCTACTGCGACTGCTGCCGTTGCGCAGGGGTGTGGGGGGTGTGAGCTATAGCGCGGCCAATGCTTCTAGATCCTATATATCTTTTTCGATATCTCTCTCTTCTTTTCCTATTAAAAAAGAAGAAGAAAAAAGAAGAAGCCACGGAATGATATAGGAAACCTTTAACTGCTATATTGCTGACTCAACAAGCCAACAGCAGCAGCAGCAGCAGCCAGAAAAGAAAAAAAAGGGCCTGAAGGAAAAGAGAGTCTAATGTGTGTGCCGCAGTCAATAAACCATAGATATATACATACATAGATATACAGCAGTGAGAAATATAAGAAACCAACACTATGATCTGTTCTCCCAGGTCTTTTTTCTTTCTTTCTCGGCGTCTATACGTATACATATATCTCAGCCTCTCATCCGGCACACAGCGGCACCATCTGACTACGACGATATATATATAGGACACGCGCACACATATTACTCTCTCACGAGCCCGCAGCATTGTTGACACTCCCCCTCGTCGAAAAATCTGGTGTAGTAGTACTACGCGATATATACGATAGATATATAAATATCTCGGCGGTGTGGCGACGATCGATATGTATACTTGTATATATATTCCAGCTATATACTCTACATGGTCAAATTTGACACACTATAAACGATATCTATTATATCGATTCCTATTCAGTCGGCAATTCAGATTTTCCATTGATTTTGGGCTTTTGGTCTTATTAGATATCCAGGATTCGTCCAGGCTGTCCTATTTAGTTGTTCTTATCGGCCACACGTGCCAAAGCATTACAAGTGCCAATCGGACGAGCTTTTGGAAGACAGCGACGTACTAGATATCGACTTATAAGTTATATACGTATATACATAAGACTTGGGGGCTACTTTTGAGTACCCTTTTTTGTATGTCCTCATCGCAGTTGTCTATATTTACAAGGGCGTCGTCTTATTATACATTGTCAGTAAATAGTCCTCTATCTGCAGTTCGTGTAAACACTCAAATAAGCCTTTGACAAGATTCGACATTCTTCTCCGCCCACATATAGGCCGTGCTGATACGGATTCCTTGTCGACTAAACGTAATTGGAGGATTGACGCCAGGGGCAGCAAAAGAAGAAGAAGAAGTCAAAAAAAGTTTAAACGGAAGAATGTCCTGCCTTGGTTGAGCCTATTGTATCTAGCATGGGTTCTGCTATATGCAGAGGAGACTTTGGACTGTGTGGTGCTGGCCCTGGCTATACGGATGGCGTCGTGCGGAGTCTACTCGTTTATTTTCTGCCCAACGCCGAAAGAGAAAAGACAGATGTGAACCCCTCACCTCTGACCTCGTTTGACAAGAATGCCATACGCAGCAGCAGCAGCAGCAGCAGCCCGATGGCGTCGAATGGCGTCGCCTCTATGCGGTTTTTTTTTGTCAGCCCCTTGACTGCTCGTCGCTCGCCGAAAATGCGCATGCATTACACATACAGAGTTGGATTGTGCGCGGCGCCAGTTGAATAGCCACGAATTATACGGTGAGCGCCAGAGAAAACTGAAACACTAGCGCTGCATGTATAGCCTGATGCACTTTGTTTAGCTGTATTATAATATCTACATACTATTATATTGCGCAAGTTGCTCCGCGGGAAAAGAATGTAACATATAAACCAATCCGCTCGACTCTTTGCCAGCATTAGAACCGCATAATGGCTATTAGGAACCTCATTATTTTTATGCTTTTCTTTCAGCTGGAGAGAGTCGCAAGGACATAACGGTTTATGAGTTAATTGAACACGTTAGCTCTTGATGTTGCCTCTATTATTTTCTATACAGTCTATAGTAGGCTATATGGCGACGACGCTCAACTTTCGAAAACGGAGCATCAGAAGCCGAAAAATATCCCCAACGGCCGGATCGTCAAACTATATGTAAGCCGGTTTTCACGTACAAGTTTCGCCTGCGACTATGGCTTATAGACATCCGTCGGCCGCTTGGTGTAGTGCGCTGGAGACTTCCGGAGCTAAATGGTGGAATGGGGGCCCCCCCATGTCACACCCGTCCGTCTCTCTTCTTCTCATTCATCTACTACCCACAATTTCTACAAACCGGTCTACTATACGCACGCAGAGAAAAATGATGGGGTTGTCTTGTGTTGGCACAACGGAACCCCATGAACCCCCCCCCCCTTTTTTTCAGTTCCAAATGAGAATCAACACCACCGCACAACCGAATATATATATACTACGCAAACACACACACATGGACATGTGATGGAAATGAATCTTCTTCACACAGAGAAAAAAGAAACCGCCGTCTCTCTCTCTCTCTCGATTCTCCTCATCTTTCACCCTCCCCGTTTGGCCCCCCCGCCCCGCCCGTTCATCAACGTAGAAAGAGATCAAGTAGTAAATTTTCACATCAACGAATATACAACCGTCTAAATTTGGTTAGACGAGGAAAACAGAAAATGGAATTTCTATTTTACTATTTTACTAAATATTTTACCTTGACGTGATGATGACGACATGCCGCTTATTATTATTATTATTTCGAATAAAAAATTGGATGTTGCATTCATTTCTATTATGTTGATAACTTTTTTTAATTTTTTGATTCTTCTCCAGAGCTGTTATTATACATGTTCTTTTATAATAAATTCCCATTCTACATTTATCTATACTCAACATCACCTATGATGAATTAAAAAAAACAAAATCCCATTTGATCCAGGCATTTTGATTCTAGAGAGAAAGAGGGGGGAATATTACACCGGTGTGGAGGACGCTCTGATGGGAGAATTTGTTGCGCAACCGTGGCATGTATATATATAGAGATATGCAGATGGAGACGACAATCAGATGTACTAGCTACCTACTCAAAAGCTTTGAACCCAAGTGGAATAATAAAGGGGGGGGGGGAGAGAGAGGGAGAAAAGAGTCGTAACTTTGGCGTGTTACATAAAGCGACATTACTGTTCGTTAGATTATTCACCTTGGTCTTCTTTTGAGCTCCCCAAAAGGGGGGAGGCAACAACACAGGGTGAGAGAGAGAGGGTACTATATATATACGTATGTGTGTGCTGCTGCTCTCCTTTCGATATATTTTCCATAAAAGCTCCCCATTGTTGCTCAGGATCGAGATTGGGAATCTAAAGACCCGGGCCGCCCAGCAATCTCCCGCTCCATTCCATGATGTATTATTGGGGAACTTTGTACCCTGCTGTACTATATACTACATTACGTGTGTTTGTATTGCAGTGCCAACGTCGCTCCTCCGCTGAGCCCTTGCCTCCCTATACCAGCAGCCCCACTGTCTGAGGGCAGCGTATAGTAAATAGACGTTCAATGGCGGCCATTCTGTTTGGAATGAGAGAGAGAGAAAAAAAAGCCAAGTGAATGGCGAGAAGAAGAGAGAAGCTCTCGGCTCGACGCCACACAGAAAAAGCAGATGGAAACCATGGGCGAACATCAGTGTTGTGTAGAAGAGTCTAGCGCGTTTGCTTTTTATCTCTCTCTCCTATATGGCAGCAGCAGCATATCCTATAGACTAGTTCACTTACTCACTTTCCCCTCTCTATTCGCTGCTGGGCTGTCTTCTTCTTCTTCTTCCTCCGACACAGTTATCGTAAATCAAGTACTGTTGTAACCGTTTTGAGCGTCCGGGGTCGGGGCGGGGAGGTCCGTCCGTCCCGCTTTGTACAGTAAATACACTGACGAGCGGTGGGGTGTGGGGATAACACCCAAAGTTGTGTGTTGGTAAATAAAAATCGTCGCGGGAGGTTTATTTTTGAATCGGCCATCGTTATATTGCATGATAACAATAATAATAATAAAAAGAAGCATCTGCTGTGTGTATACATGTTTCATCAGGAGAATTTGCGCCGGGCTGGATTGGATTGACGGACGGGCGGACGGACGGCGGCGGCGCACGGACCGAGTGACTGAGCGCGCATTGAATTGATCAAAAGCTTCACCTTTCTCTCTAATGAAATATTTCTCATTTTTTGGGGATTCGTCCCGTGTAACCCGCATAGTATACAGCCTGTATATATATCTATATGTGTATCGGTTACTCGGTAGAGTTGAAATATATAGATATTGAAAAAAGAAGGGGGGAAGCCAAACGAACAAGGGGTCACATGAAAGATCCTTTTCTTGTGCAGAGAGAGTTGGGAGCGTTCTTATATATGTATATGGTGTAGTATTAAAAGACGGATTCGTCAAAAAAATAAGGAGCTTCTTTTTTTGTGAAAACGACGTTTGTGTGTATATGTATGCCGAGGGAGAATATCTTCCGAAGGAAAGAAAAAAAGAAGAGAGGGGAAAAGAGTTCGTAGGTGAAGCACTGAAGCGGACGGAAAAGCTTTGATTTTTCTCTTGTCGTCCTTCCTTCATTTCACATCGATATTATTATTTGGATAGCAGCTCGAAAATATAGTATTTATCTATCCAATTTTCTCGAAAGGTTCTGAAAGCACAGCACGGGGCTCCCGTTAGATTTCCCTGTCGCTGCTCCTCTTAATCCTTCATCCCCCAATACTGGCGGCGCACATTTCTTGCTGCTCGGCTCGGCTCGCCATCTTTCCTCCCGTACAGCGCCCAGCCAAAAAAGAATTCAAAAAAAGGAGCAGTTCAGCGACTCTGAAAATATTGACAAAAACCGAGAAAACGTCGTCTTGAATGACACGTCCTGCGCTGCGTATATATATTCGATGAAAAATGAAACGCCCGCGGAAGGAAAAACCCACCCAAAAATATCAGGAAAAAAAAAACGCAGAGGCCGCGACGAATAACGCGTTCACTCCCGCTGAGAGCGACGAAAAAAAAAGGGCCCTTGACTTTCGGTTGTGGGACGTGGACGGACGGACGGACGGACGGACAAAAGAGAAAAGAAGAAAAGTCACAGCGAGAGATGGGTGATAAAGAGTGTATGTGGTAGACAAGTCGGAGAGAATGAAAATAGAAAAGAAAAAGAAAAGAGAATAGAGAAAGAAAAGAAAGGTTTATAAATAACTGCTTGTTACACGACAACTGATCGTTCACAATTAATACCCGCCGTGTAGGCAATTTGGCAATGGTCCCCGGGTCCGAGAGATGAGATCAACAGAATGGGAGGCTCATTTCATTAGCTTTCAAGTTCGGAGATGGAATTAAAAAAAAAAAGGAAAAAAAGGGAAAGAAGAAGAAGAGGGGCTACTATAGTAGATAGAGTCGGGAATGCATGGGGCTCTGCATGAGACTCGGGTCTTTTGGGAGAAGGAGGAGGGAGGACGAATCAAATACAAGGAGAGGGGGAAAGAGGAGGGATGATGCCCTTTCACGACTGATTGATTCCTTCCCATCAAATATGAAAACACAACAAAATAAATAAATGGTAAAAAAAAGGGGGAAAATAGAAGAAGAAGAAGAAGAGAAAAAGAAAAGCTCAATGCCATGGGATCCTCCCCCGATCCATTTGGCATGTGAGCCCATGTGAGATGAGAGGCAAAAGGGACGACTGCTGGTGGTGCTGGCGGTGTGTGAGGATGACTATCCAGCAGCAGCAGCAGCGGTTGCTTCTATATAGTTGGGTGGGTGGGCATGGGAGGTTCATTTAGTTTATCAAAGTCCCGCGTGACTTGAGCCATCCATCAGGGAGATTAAGCGAGCCAATATTCAAATATTGATGCTTCAGCACCTCGCCCTCCTTCCTTCCTTCCTTCCTTCCTTCCTTCTTATAAATATACACATACACATTTCGTTATATATATATATAAAAGGAGCGACCCGCGCGCAGGGCTATTTGCTCTGACTCTGGCTGCTGGATCATTTGCTGTTCTACTTTTGGCTGGCAGCAGCCAGCAGCAGCCAGCCAGCAGCATCGTTTATTAAAAAAGAATACAAAATAATAATAATAATATTAAATTTCGCTTGCCCATATTTTGGCCAGCGGTTTGCCGGGCCTGCCGAGATTACGAGATTGCAACTGGCGGCGCTCGAGGTTATATTCTCTACAACTATCGACGATTAACATGGACGAATCCAAAATAAAAAATAAAATAAAAAGAGAGAAAAAAACCCAACTGAATAGGATATAGGAGGAGCACAGGGCAAGGAAATGACTTCTTTTTCAAAAGGCAGCCCTGACGTTTCCTCTTCCCCCCCCCCCCCCCCTTCTCTGTATCAGAATGAGACTGGCGAAAGAAGAAGCGAGCAAAAGAGACGGCCAAGGCAACGTCGTTAGCTACTGACGTAGATTTATATCCTACGTCCTCCCCTCTCTCTTCCACCACACACATATTACACTGCTGCTGCTCTCCCCCTCTCCCAGTATACTCGGCTCTTTTCTATGCCGCCAATGTATACGGACGATCTGGTTATATAGAGGACCGGCAACGCCAGTAAAAAATAAAAAAATAAAAAGGCGAGGGAAAACGAGAGAGAGAGTCTTGCAGCAGCAGCAGCACGCCCTCCTTCTCGTTTCATTTCCTCGGAGACGCATTGATTCGCCCGTGATTGCGTTCGCAACGGCCGCCCGATGTCTACAGTCCTCACGCCAAAGGAGGAGCGAAACAATCGGCCCGGCAACTTTTCCTCTAAAAGGCTCACGAATATAACGCGCCTGGGAGGCGTATAGCTATAGATATATACTGTATATACAGTCAAAGTATATATATATATAGCTATCTCGATGCGCGGGGGGAGTTGTAAGTTTATTATTTATTTTCTAAACTGAGAGCCAGAAGAAAGAAAGAAAAAAAAAATATCGCGGCGCTTGAGGAAATCGAAAGAAAATCCCGGACCTTTTTTTTTTCTTCTTTTCCCTCTTCCCCTCCTTCGCCCTGTCAGTGGCACTGAATGTTCGGTCACGTACATATGTGTGCCATCATCTCACCTTATATAGTCAGTGGAGAGCAAAAAAAGAGACACGTATAGTATAGTAGTTCTTGATTTTCTTATTTTTGAAGGGCGACTTCTATTTTTTAGTTGTATAGAAAGTTGTGACGTTTCCCCCCCCCCCCCCGCTTTTTTTTCTGTATACTCTTTTGACGTGTTTGAATTTCACTTGAGAGAGAGAAGAGGGTTATAGGCAGAATGGCGTCAGTCGCACAACCCTGCATGTTCCCCCCTCTCTTTATATATAGGATAGAGAAGGGCCGCCGCCGCGCCCTGCATCCAGCAGCAGCAGCAGCAGCTCGTATATATGTGTATACATAAAGAAAATTGAATTTCCCTGCGCCCCAAAGATCTTTTGATCAGGTTTGATCCGCGCGCGTTACACAAAAACTGCCGAGAGAGAGAGAGAGTCCATTGTGCGGCGACGGCCCACATATAAGAGTTCCGTTCAACGTGGGGGTGACGACGGACCAGATTACGGGCCCAGCCCAGAGTGGAAAAGCCTTTCGAAAATCAGTCAAAAAAGAAGAAAAAAAAGGGAAATACTTGACCTAACCCAAACGGATAATAAGCGCCATCCATTCACCCGTAAGACAGCAGTATAGAGCAGTTGAGTCAGGAGGAGCGACTGAACGAATCTTATTAGGAGAACTACCCACTTGAGTGGGCTGATGGGCATGACAAATGTGCTGGCAGCAGCACAGTCAATTGCTGCAGCTGATTGTTGCGAGCTATAACAGATCTGTATAGAGAGAGAGTCGAGTGAAAAATCTGCTGGAACCCTCAGAGGCTTGTTGGCAAACGTTTCGCGGAATTTCTACAAACGAGTAAACGACCGACTGTTTGGTTTTAATCTCGAGCAATAGATTCAAATTTTTGGTTTGAACGCGAGATATATCTGCGTGTATAACCCGGGGCCGATCGTTTATTGTCGATCGCCGAATATTGTTTTGCTACGTGATTTTTGGCAATTGAAACGATTCCAGTCTCGCCGAATAATACGACGACAACTTGGCGATTATGCAACTATTAGCTATCGACTTGAAATTCATCGTCACGCATTTTGATGCGTTTTAAAACAAAAATTTACCATAGAAGTGATAGAACCACAAGTTCCCTTCTTTATTCGGTTACGCAGCACTCATCCAATGTAAAAAGAAAAAAAGAATAAAGAAAATGCGCGTTGCCTGGATGGCTTCATGTGCTCCAGTTCTTTTATGCATGACGCAATCTCATACATGTGCTGTGTATAGTCAGCGCGGCGAGATCCTGCTGTATTTCTACATGTTCGTCCAGCCAACGGCTGATTGGATTTGACTCACTTTTCCCCCCCCCCCCCCATTTTCCTCAAGACGGTCGATATGCGATCACAAAATTGTGACTTTGATTTAGTTTTGTGTGTGTGTGTGTGTGTGTGTGTGTGTGTGTGTTGGGATATTTGTTTGGATTCGACGCCGAAAAAACCGATCCCGTTAGATTTTCTCTGGATTTTGACCCTCTCTTTTGTCCTTGAAATTCCATCCGCTCTTTCGGCTGTTAGACCTCCGCTGGATCGGCATATCCGTCCGGAGAGAGGGGAACACACATACACAAAAAAAAAAACCAGCCTCAATCAATCGAGCCGCGACAGGAAAATGGGTCAGACACAAAAAATATATAGTAGTGAAAAGGGAAGAGAGACAGAGAGAGAGGGGGGGGTATATATTTACGATTCCGCATCATTGACACATCGGGCAACAGGTCATTATTTTTTATTTCGTTGTTTTGTTGGCCGGGCCGGGCTGGGCTACTGGCTGACTGTTGCCTTTTCTCATTTCCTCTTTCCCAAACAACAAGTCACTTTTCCCCCCCCCCTCCCAAAAATACACGTCCGCGTATCGCTGGCTCGTCACGTCGCTATAAACGTACCGAGCTGGGCGATGTGTGTCGATGCCGAATCAAGTCAATCACGTCTCCGTCAATAGAAACCGCTCCCCCCGTCAAAAAAAGACGGGAAAAAAAGGAATCGAACGACGGAAAAAAAAATAAAACTTGGAATGTTTGATAGAGTATACGCAGCAGCAGCAGCAGCAGCAGCGGTACACAGAACTCTACACGCCATCAATAGAAAACTTTTGGCGAAGTGGTTCGTCCTTGCGTCTAACTTGGTGAGCGCGCTGGATTATCGGAGATATAGTCGACAAAATATATCATTATCGTTACCAGTTGGGAAAATTGTATTTGCCTCCGCCAAAAACTTATTATACGACGTTTTCACGGAACACATTCTTTCTTTCGACAGGAAAATCCTGTCGCGCAGAAAAAATGAATGATTTTCGAACCGAATTGTGATTTCTTCTCCGGCTCGTCAGCATAAAACTCGTAATTATAACCAGTTCCACCAGTGAGGATCGCCTGCGATGATGCCCCGACATGTACACAGCCATAACGCGGAACGGATAAACAATTCACGAGTTAATTCTTTTTCATTTCTTAAAAAAAAAGAGAGAGAGAGATTTTACACAAATAAAAATAGTATGGTTCTCTTATCCCATCGCGTTTTCATTTTTTCTTTTTATATTTTATTTTTCCTATTAACACAAATTTCGGTCGGCAATGACGGGCTAACCACAGAGCCATTCTATTTAGTGATGAGCTTGTTTTTTACTGTCGGGAAGGAGGTGAAGAGAGAGGTGAAGAGGAGGGGGGGGGGGGAGAGCGAGAGAGAGAGGAATGGTTAGGGTGTGAGTTGAACGCCACTCAAATTGTATAGGGAAACGAACGAGGAGGGGTCGTGACCTCCTATCTCCTTTCTACCAGCCGCGCCATCCTCTTTAAAGAAGGGAGGGGGGATGAAGAGGGGGGGGGGGGGGATAAGAGCTGGATGCCTGCGGATACGACTGCCCTTCCGTGTCCTCCGTCAATTATCACTACCTCACCAATGCGCCTCCTATGAGAGAGAGCCTTGCTCTCTCTCTCTCCTATATACCTGTGTGCGTTCATGGAAGCAATCCCGAAAGACACGAAACATGGCCGCCAGGGTTTTTTTTTGTCTTTTTAAACTTTACAGTGCAGTGCTTGTTTGGGCGCCCCGATTGCCTTGGGTTTCGCCATCGTAGTTGTTTGGTTTAAATAAAATAAAATAAAGTTTCCGCTTGAAAAGAAAAAAAAAAATAAAACGCGGCAAAATATAATTTTTTTTTTCTGCTGGCGTCTATATCTTAATAAAGCCGAGCAAGCGTCTTATATATACGTGAGTGATTGGCTAGCGATATTAGCATTAGTTTCAGACCAGTGGGCACGCGGTCCGCTCCCAGTGGCTAAAAATATAATAATCCGGCCAGCAACGAAAAACAAAACCAAGCAAACCCCCTCAAAAAATTTGTACACGGTTGGTTCAGTGGAGAGAAACAAATGAAACTGAGATTTTCCAGACATGATAGATGGTGAGAAAATAGGGTTTGCTTCATCTTAATGGCTTCCAATTAAGTGACTATCGCATTTCCTGTCGGTCCAAAAGTTGCGACCGACATATTTACCTTGTCATCGCTCTCATCCTCAGCAAACTCTTTTTTTTTCTTTTCTTTTCTTTTTCTATAAACATATACGTGAGTTGATAATATTTATTTATTTAGATTTCTTTTTTTTTCTCCCTTTTTTTTTTGTTTGTTTGCGTTACGTTCAACCTTCAAAATGTTTAACTATCTGAGCTCTGAGCCCAAGGGTCCCAGGTAGCCAGGATTGGCGACAGGCAACTAATGGCGTCTTGTCGTCTGGAGAAGGAGGTGGTTTCAGAAGAAGACGAAGAAGGGGGGAAACAAAAACAGAGAACAAAAAAATTTCCCAAAAGGAAACCGAAGAGAGTCGTGAGTGATGTCAGTCGGGACAGGAGAAAGAGAAGAAAGAAAAAATCAAAAAAACAAAAAATAGACAAGCCACATTAACAACTTGGGTGCAGTTATGACACAGAAGAAACATCAAGAAAAAAGACAAGACAAGAATAGTTATAATAATAATAAGAGGACATAAAGAATATTAAGCAGCGGTCAAGCTATTCAGTGAGATCGAGTCATACCATCGAGCCATCAAGGAGTGAGCTGGATGCGGTCCATCGGTCAGAAATGGTCACCTATACGTCTCAATAGCCGAAAAGAGAAGCTCTTGTGTATTATAGTAGAGACAGAGAGAGAAAAGGCCTCTCTGTTGTTTTCCTCCTATGTAAAAGAGCAGAGAGGCGGAAGAGAATAAGAATAAGAAGAAGAAGAAGAAGAAGAAGTTGAGGTTTTTCTGTGTAGACGGTGATGGTGGCGCGGTGGTGGCATTTGTTTGGAGGTGATGTGGAAAACCAGTTGGCTTATCTCTTCGGGTATCAACAACCGGCTACACAAGGAACTCGAACCTGCTCATTACTTACTCAACTGTCAAGTGGTTCTCCTATCACCAGAAAGCCTCAAGCAAACAACTATCATTGACTCTCTGAAGTAATAACAGTAAATTGAAAGAGGATATTATTCGCTCACTAGCAACAGCCGTCCAGGAGAGAGAGAGAGTAGTATCAAGCCGAAGAAGAAAAAGGATCGAAGCGATGACTCTGCTGGAGAGAAAGAATAAAAAATTTCGGATAACACGGGAAAAATTAAAAAGAAAAAATAAGTTTGAGATATTAAATTCTCAAACAACACGGAAAACCCCTCGCTGGTTTCGTCGACACGTTAAAAGTTCGACCGGGCGTCGACGATGACATGGGAATTTTATACATATACACACAGCTTCCTTCTTTTCCCAAATGAGCCATGTGAAACAGCGTCTAGCTCAATCAACAAGAATAGGAGAGCTCATGGGGTCGTCGTCGTCAAGCGACCGAAATGATGATAAACATGATAATCAATGAAAAAAAAAAGACGTGCACTTTTTGATTAGGGTTCATTATCATTATATATACTCGGCCAGCTATATAGCTCCGCGCGGCGACCGGCTCGGCTCTCTGCTGGTATTACATATAATGCGGGAGGAAGAAAGAAATAAAAGAAGAGGAACGATGACGAGTTGTTGGGGGCGAGGGAGCCGGGCCACAGTAGCCGAACTCTCGACTCAGCTGGGGGTCCGCGCCGATGGCTCTGCGTTTAAAAAGGCTAACAAAGTTTCGAGTCGACGAGTGAGTGAGTGCGCTCACGCCGCGCTCAACCTATTCCAGCCAGCCGTAAATGGAAGATACGCAACAAGCAACTATAACCTCCAACGGGTTCGTATATACCCAAAACTATACACGCGGCCAAGATAGAAAAATAAGAAGACGACGAGAAAGGAGAGAACTAAATCGGGAAGTCTCCCAGCAGCAGAGAAAAACACTTTTTTACTTTTTCTCTCCCGTATCCCCGAGTTGTGTGTGTATTACTATTTCCGTTATAACTTCTTATATCATCCGCAGTTTTTTTTTCCCCATTCCGTGCAGGTGTTATACTCAGCAGCAGTTCTTCTCCCCGTTTATAACTTTGCAACTGCAATGGGACGTTGTACGAAATTTGGTATCGATGTATAAATTACTGCATTAGTGCGCGGATATTTATCAATATAATGCGTGGAAGAAAAAGAAGAAATAAAACAGGTAACTATAATAATACAGCGGAAAGAACGCGGTGAAAAGAGAAATGGTCAAACGAGAAACACAAGACATGTCTCAAGTCGATGGCCGGCATAAATATAGCTGCTGCTGATAACAAATTTTACCCGTTTTTCTTCTTCATTTTTCTCTCTCTTTTTTTTCGTTTCTTATCAAGTCGGGATGGAGAATAAATGTCAAAAGGATCTCGTCAGCTCTTTCCCGCGTATATGGACGCATATAAGGACATTGGTCATTTATCAATGTTTTTTTTTCTTCTTCCTTTTGTTGGTTTGTCCTCTTTTGTTTTGTTTTATTTTGTTTTAAATGCGACGATTCTTTTCCTTTTTCGTCTTGTGTATTTTTGCCGAAACAACTCAAAAGCATTGGCCAACTTCCTGTCCGTCCGTAAATATATACGCAAATGACAAATTCTGGCTCTTCCTCCGGTTTTTGATTCTTTTGTAACGCCAAGATCAAATCAATGGCTTATCAAGCGAAACACCAAGTGCCAACTTACTTTTTCTTTCCCCCGCTGCTCTCCGTTTCTTCATTCCCACCCCCCTTTTCTCTTTTGAACGTTTGCCTCGTCAGTTGGCCATGAACGCTCTCCTTTTGTCGTTCGTCTCTTTTTTTTTCTTTCTTCCCCATTAGGAGAGAGAGAGAAAATAGACGCGCTATTTCGCAAGAGTTGTGATAAGCAATTCAGCCAACTTACGAAATCAGATAACGACCGAAAAATAGAAACGCTGAAAGTGGACGAAAGGCGCTTGTGTGTGTATTCCTTTTGGCTCATTTGGCACACCAACTACAGCAGCAGCATCTGCAGTGACACTATCGTCAATTCGCTATAGCCTTAGACGAAAACTTCTGTAGCGACACCGTTATCCCTTCAGCCCCTATACATCTTGCGCAGCTCTCTCTCTCTCGTGTGTATCGGAGGGGACCGTTAAGTCGTCCCTTTTCTTCACGAGATCACGAAGGGTCGTATAGAGGAAAGCAGCAGCAGCAGATTAGAATGACACGAAAAAAGAAAGAAGCTGCTGTCTTTAGTGTGCATACATCTACCTACTACTACTACCGACTACTATACTACTACTACTACACGTATAAATAAAACTGGGCCGCCATGACGGTTTCGATTACTTTCCATCAGTTTGTTGTTGTTGCTCCTGCACTCCTAGCCTGCCTGCCCTATTACTGTATGTGCGTGTGTGTGTTTGCGTGGTGTGTGCCCGCCAGCTGTTGCAGACCCTGCCCATATTACATTTGACCGGGCACAGCAGCAGTAGCGTATATATACGGTATGCGTAAACAGTTTTCCCCACTTTTTTATTTTTTATTTTCTTGTATATTCGCTCCCCCCAAAAAACATATTTCACGCTCCTTCCCAATGTGGGTCATCATACGGTACGGGCCTCCTTTTTTTTCTTTTTTTAAATTTATTTTTGACGCATTGGTATCAACTGTCATCTCCGTCTATTTCTCCTTATAGATGGGCTACCATATATTGGCCAGCCCGAGATGATGATCAAATGGTCCAGTGTCCAAACTTGTGACCGTTTCTCCGCAGGCTCTTCTCTATTTTCATTGCCGTTTTGATTTCATCTCTCGACAGACTCTTTTTCTTTCCTCGGCAGCATTGGCTTCTTCTTCTTCTTCTCTCCCGTTGATTGGAAAGTTGGCCATCACGATCTCATCGCATCGGTGGCTCATAGCATTTCGTGCCTCACGGACCTTGTCTGCGGCCAGCCTTAAACTACACATCCACACACACACACACACACACACGTCTTCTCTCGTAATAAATAACAGACCGGTAACCGACGCAAGGCCAAACGCCCGGGCAGAAACCAGAAAGCATTTGCTTTCCCCTGACCGGCGCTCCCGCTTCTGCGGCGAATCATTCAATTTGGCACGGCAATCCCGCGCCACCGAAACCGGCCAGAAATCGGTCCCGATCCAGACAACTCGCCCATGTAACGAGTGAGAACCCATCGGGTATATGGGAATCCCGCGGAGACAATCAAGTGTTCCACTCCAGTGTACTTGCAAATTGAACCAGGAAGAGAGAGAGAGAGAGAGAGAGAGAAAGAAGAAGCCGAGTCTGCTGCTGCTGCTGTGCAGTTGGACGTATATAACACGGACCCGCTCGCATCAGGACTGCTGATGCTGCCCGGGAGCCACACGGTCCCATTACTTGGCTGCCCGTCTCCACTTCTTCTTTCCTCTTTCCAACCCAAGGGAATGAAGTGGTTTAGGACAGCTTTTTAACTTGTTCAGGATTGTTGCTCGTGTTTCCTTTCCTTTTTATTTTATTTTATTTTTTTATTTTTTTCCTTCTCTCTATAGCTTTTCTTTCTCGTTTTACCCCTCCGCATCAGTTTTGCTCTCCCTGCCGAGAGAGCCGAGAGCTAAAAAGCCGGACGGCGACAAGTCACATCCAACGGAGCCTTTTCCGCCGCCCTGTTGGGAGGAAGAAAACTACAACAACAGAGTCTGCTGCTCTATGGGCCCTGTTTAACGGAGCCAACGTCGACTCTAGGGTTCGCGGAGGGAGCTCCCAATCCAGCTAATTATACGAGGCCATCAAATGGTTGAAACAGGCCTCGAGTTAGTCGAGTGTATATGTTACAGCGCAGCAGCAGCAGAATAACAGCCAGGATTTTCTTCTCCTTCTTGGAAAAAACAAGGCTCTGCTGTGGCTGGCACAAAAAAGATTTCTTTCTGGAAACGAACTCGAGTCGAGCGAAAAAAAGGAAAGAAAAAAAAAAGGCCAACGGAGAAGAAGAAGAAGAAGAAGAAGAGGGAAATACGACCCAGTCTGGCAATAAAACACCACTGGTGGGTTCCTATTGTTATGTTTTTGTGGAAGAAGAAGGAGAAGAAGAAGGGAGAGATGGAGGGGGTATATTTCGTGTTGCCCCGGAGGTAAGACGACAGGTGCACACTGAGGCGCATAATGAGTCAAAAGCAGAGACTTTTCTCTGTGTGTTATATACAGCAATAGGAAGCAAGACGGACGAAAAAGCTCCGCAGCAGTAGCAGAAGAAGAAGAAGCTAAGAAAAGCTGAATGTAAATACATGGAGTGTATACAATAATATACTGTACATATGCAGAGATGAATGTTGTACAGGATCCCCCCATCATCCACATAGTACGCGTTACATGTCTACATTTATACGCATATAAAAAAAAACGAGCAGTTTACAATCAAAGAATGAAGATTCGGATAGGATTATAAGAAAAAGAGAATATCGTAATGCCATCCAGTACTTCTTTTCATCATCATAAAAGCCCGGCAATGACTCACCCCGTAGTAGATACATGTTGTAACTATAACCGGAATAACCCCCCGTCTATCTCATCGTCTTTTATATAATATATATATAAATATCCATTCTCTTCATTTGCCTCCCCCCTTTTATTATATTTCTTGTGTATTCATTCTACATGATATGCTGTTTGCCTTTTTGGCCGGTCCGTTATGCATGAGTTATGTACTATTAGTACCACCATTACGGCTACTCGTGCTACATTTCGGAGCTTGATAAGTTCAGCCTTAATGCAAGACAACATCTGCCATCTCCCTTTTCAGTTTTGTTCATTTTTTTTTTTTGTGTGTTGTGTTAGTTATATATATAGTGTACATTTGTTTTCCCCCTTCTTCTTTCTTTCTTTTTTTGTTCCTCATTCGGTTCTATCCATCTCCGTCGGCGTCGAGTCGGTTGCCGAGCTGGATCACGGGCGTCGGGTCCGTTCGGTCCGACAGCAGACGGTTACACAGCGAACATGGCCGCCGTCGAGCGTATCATATTCAATGAGCGCGGTCCGACAAATAGCCAATAAAAAAAGACAAACGCGTCATGCGCATTAAGACATTCAAACTCGTTTCAGACGCGCCGAGCGACCCGACGAAAATGGACACTCATTCAATTGCGCCTTGGCTGCTGCTCTGCTCCCCGTTTCTCGTTGTCCAAATAAGTCATCTCGGGTCCTTTATATATATACTATACACACATGACGTTCGCCAAGCATTCGAGACTACTACTAGGCACATTATTTTGAGTCGATGGGTCTTATTTTTCTTTTCCACCCTTGGCGAATCGACCATTGCGTCCGAGGGCAGAAGAGGAGGAAGTCTAAACAAGCACAAAAACCACCGAGAGTTGATGTTATCGCACGGAATAAGACGGATGCCGCGCTCCCAATATATATAACCAAAGAAATGAGGGCAATTCAACGCACCCGTCGCGTGTATTGACTTGGCTCCTACCATAGAGTCCGCGCGTATAGGGCTCGGTTTAGTAGTAGCCTGATGGTCTCTAGCCTACCGTGGCCCAGCTCTAATTGGACCTGACAAAGCAACGGAAGAGAGACTGTAATACACAGTCGCCATACATACCCGCAGCATGCATTAGAGAAGGAAAACGAGAGCGTTTCTATATCTTTTATCTCTATCTCTATCTCTCTATTACTATACGTATATACACGTATACACGTATACACAGCTGCATGGAAATTGGAAGAAAGAAAAATCTATAGGATGTAACATCGCGTGTCTTGCATATTGCGGTTTCAGACCGTATTCGCCGGGCCGGTAACTCAACACTCTCCATCATCCCCTGACTTCATCAGAACATTGCGTATAGATATATATACTCTCGGCTTGCTGCTTCACCATATCCATCCGAGTATAATATATGTATACCACCACGTTTAGGTATAGTTACAATATGGAGTGACGCTACAACGCAAAATGATGCGCATGAACGTTTGAAAAATATACCCAAATGGTGAAACGAGAGAAACAAAACAAAAAAAAAAGCGTCTATTATATGGGGAGCTGAGCTGAGCTGTCATATTGAATCCCGGAATTCTTCCATGCGGGAGGTCTGCACAAGGTCTCCAAGCGGCCAAACCACACGGTTTTACTCCGACAAGAAAAGAAACAAAAAAAATTTTTTTTTCAACCACACGTCGGTGTATACCCCGATTTTTTTGTTTTCCCCTTTAACCGCATAATTTACTTCGTTAATCTGCCTTCCTTCTTATATTTTGTTTTTCTTTTCTATTCTTTTTTTTTGAGGGGAAAAAATATTTTATTTTTGTCTTATATTTGTTGCTTAAAGAATCTCTTTATATTTTCTCCAATAATTTGTGTCTGTCTCAGCTACCGCTACCGCCACCTCTCCACACAAAAGCAATTCCCATCAAGTTTTTATGTATTCCTCCATCTCTATCACACACTACAATTCAAAAAGCTTGACCCACTGAAGAAAAGCGGAGGGAGAAGGTGCTGCTGCTGCTGTTGGGGAGGAGAATAAAAAACAACAATATACACATGTATAAGGGCGAGAGAAAAAAGAAGAAGGAACATTAGTTATATGTATTCATTCTAAAGCAGATATTAAAGAAGAAGAAGAAGGTGTCTATACACCGTATAGCCTCTCGAACAGAACGACTAGGCATTTAATCAAGCGTTCAGAAAAGAAACTTCCCTTCTTTTTTAAGGGTTAACAAAAAAGGAAAATCGAGTAGGATACTATACATATTGAGATTCATTGTTTATTTTTTAATAGATAAAAAGAGGCATAATTTTCTGTCGTAAAAAGAAAAAAAGGATAGAAAAATGAAAAAAATCCCATTCTCTCCCCCCCCCCCCCTCAGGTATAACAGAGGTGTGTAGTAGATTAGAACGAGGAGCGCATTAGTACAGTGCGGATAGAGAGCACGTATATAGTACACACAGCTATGTAGCACTTTATAGATGTATACGTCGTACATGTAGCGTATTAAAAAGGAAAGCGGGGAAAGAAGAAAACAGTTAAGCGACAAACGAAGACAGTCCAAATGCTAAAAGAGAGTCGGAGTGGATAGAGGGAAAAGAACAATTAGAAGCGGCAACAGTATAGTCTTTGTCGCTTGAGCTATAACAATCTTGCCCAGATGAACTTTTAATGCCTTGTCCAATCAGCGGCCTCTAATCCGTCCCTATATTCTTGAGTCTCTGCTGGTTGTTGTGCAACTGCCTCTAAGCGCAGCAGCAGCACACATATTACGTAGTAGTAGTAGTTGTGTTCTTGTAAAACCTCGACAGGGCTCGGCATTAATACCTCCGCCTTTTATTTCCCATGTATATTGAGCAGCGACTACAAGTTGCGTAACAAAACCAGCATCATCCCACTCTTACACAACATTGTTTCTCCCTTTCTGTGCTGTATCTCTCTGTGAAGTTGACGTCATATTTCTTTCATTAATGATGTCGCCCGACTGTCTGTGTATACAATTCTATTTCTCTCTATCCTACTGCCGCCTTCTCCGTTCGATACTTCACCCTCTCTGGATGGCTTTCACCACCGCTCCTGTTCTCTCTGCCGGAGAGAGAAACCCTCCTTTCTCCACTCTCATCAACTCAGTCAGGATCGATACGACGTCTATATGGGGTCGGTTCAATCCCATAGTCATGAAAACGGGTGAGGAAAAAAAAAATAAAGTAGTTGTAACGCGCTAGTATACAGTACAAGGTTGGCTGGCTGCTGCTGCTGCCGTGCTGCTTGTCTTCATTATTCATGCGATGAATTCGTAATCGACCATCTCGATAATAACCCACTGGGCAAACTCCTCTGCGTGTTCCCAGTCATCTACACTTACTATACCCCCGCATACTCCCTCAAGGGGGAGGGAGGATTCCAGCAGGGATGTCGCTGTGTATAGGACTGACAAGGAAGACATAGCCAAGTCACCGAAGACAATATAAACATCTGCAACCACATGTTGTCGAGCCGACGAAGACTCCGGAGAGAGAGAAATAGTTTAGAGTATATATACAAGAAAGAAAGAAGAAGAAGAAGAAGAAGAGGAGGAGCCGGAGACACACATCCACTAAAAAAAAAAAAAAAAAAAAAAAAAATGAGGAGGGGGGTCCAGCATTTAGACAAGAAGACGGGAATTGATGTTTGAAGAGTTATGGTGACTTGCGTTCCAGAAGTGCACTTGGTGGCTCTCTCCTGGGTTGGCAACCCAATGAGTGAGCTGAAGAAAAATAAAAAATAAAAAAAAAGTCGAGGCTCCGGAGAAGAAGAAGAAGGGCGGAAAAGAGTGAGAACAGAACAACACACTGGTGAGCTGCTTCTTTTGCCTCCCCTTCTGCAGCAAGTTCATGGTCGCCCCGTCGTCTTCATTTACAATCGACGACGTAGTGTATATAGGCTGCGAGAGAGAGAGAGAGAGAGAGAGCTGCACAAGTCTTCCACAGCTAGAAAGAGAGAGTGAAATGCCCCCTCGAAGTTCTTTTATTTTTTCCTTCTTCTTCTCCGAGGGAGAGCACAGCTATCTATACCCAGTAAAATATACTGCTGGGGCTCTGCATTGTAAAATACCATTGCCCCCCCCCACTCGTATTCGGGTCGCGAGTTGTTCAGGTCAAGTTTCCAAAGCTTTTTCCCTTCCACCAGACTATAGGCACAAAAGGCAGTTCTGCTACTCTTCCAGCTCTTGTATGTGCGCCCCTTTTCAGTAGAAACGCAATAGAATTATTAAATTTTGGGGGAAAAAAAAATAAGAAGGAGAAGAATGTTTGACTCTCTTATTGGCATTTTCTCGCCTTATTGTGCTGCTGCTTGAAACACGAACGTGCCAGAGCCAGAGCCAGTCCCGACAGAGAAAAGAAAACAGAAGCTCTCTAGCTCTATCGTCGTCTCTCTCTGCATAGGATTTCATTTTAGTGGCTTCTCTCTCTTCTCCCTCCAGACGAGGATACTTTATATGGAGCACGCAGAAATGACTGCGAGATCTCTACAACAAAACAGAGAGAGAGAGACGACAGCGCTTCTCTTAACTCATATTCATTATGCCACTTTCCAGCGAAAAAGAAATAATTAAATTGAAGGGAAAAAGTATCCCGGAGTCGAGTCTTTTTCGATGATGAGCTCATCTCCTCTGAACTCCGTCTGGCCCCAAGTTTCGTGGCTTATTAAAAACAAAACAAAAAACATCAAACTATATAAACCTTCGTGCAGCCCAACTCGCTCGGCTGGAGCCATTTCGATTCGCTCGCCGAGCGCTACCTCACACAGCCATCCAATTATTCTTGGCCAGATTGCGTAATGGCCGTCATTCAACTAATGGCCGTCAGAGTTTGAAAACCTTGTCGACTCTTATCGGTCAATCTGTTTTGGTGGGGCTCTCTCGTCGTGACGGATTCGGCGTGCCGTCCGAGACTCGATCCAGCTGCCCGCGCGCCCGGCATCACCGACAGCAGCCGGTTGGTAAAGCAACTGTCCGTGAAAAAAGCGGAGCTGCTCCTCTCGGTATCAATCCAATTTGTTGACACACGGCCTGTGCCCGTATAAGGCGCGACTGTGCCAGATAAGGACTCTCGTCCGATGATTATTATGCCCAGCAAGGGAACGCGGAGGAATAAGGCCGCGCATCGGTTAAAGCCGTACTGACATTTTCATGGCGGGAGGGAGAGAACGTTAGGTCCAAAACCATCGAATGTCTCTCGACGCCAAAAAAACAAACAAGAGAATTGGATTAGCATAGCCGAGCTGGTTATCTCAATCTTAATAATAACTTTTGTTTTGGTGGGTAGAAGGCGTAGAAGGCTTGCCTTTTTCACGATTTCCTTTTCGTTCTCTTTCCACGTTTTTTTTTTTTTTTTTTTTACTATCACGTTCCTGCGTGAAGGGTAGAGGTGAGAGCTGCGATAAGAGGTGGGTCTTCCATTTCAAATCAAGCCTTTTGTACCCGCGAATTCCACGCCAAGTATATCGGTCCGCAGGAACGAACGAACCCCCCACAACAGAAAAACAAGGGGAAAATGGGGGGAGGGAAGATAATCCTGGCGTTTGTGCCACGAAAAGATATTCGAACGGCTCTTTTTTTGGAAAGAAAAAAAAAAAAAAAAACAAAAACAAAAACACAGACGGGTCAGTGTAGCGTTCGTGTTTTTAGAAATCGGTGCCATTCAAGTGTATAAGGTTTCAGGTGACCTTCCGCTTTTGTAAGCGTGCAGCGTGTGCAAAGTCCGGGAAATCCTTGCCGGCAAAAAGGGGACCACGGCGGGGAGAGAGAGAGAGACAGAAAAAAAGAAAATAGAAGAAGGAACTGCAAGTGCAATAAGTCGACTATACAGTCACGCGTCAAACTATATCCCGAGGTGTCAGAGTTAAGCTTTTCCGCTGACCGCAATCATAGCCGCAGAAAGTTCCTGGTTAGGCAAACCGGGCAAATCTGAGTCATCACACACAGCACTGTTTTGCTCCTATTTACAATTGTGAAATCGTCCTGTTATGTGTACGGCTGAACGCTCAGCATTTTCTCAACCGGAACTTCATTTTTTTGGGAGGGAGGGGGAGAGGGGGGGGGATTTGGGTGGATACCGTTTTTCTGTCTGGAACTGATAAACAGGTCATAGCCCCACAATTGACCTCTGATGGGAGGTTATCGATTGAATTAGATATCTGCCGTATACCGTGTTGACTTTGACATAATTTTGACCCCTTTTTTTCTGTGTTTCTCCTAGGTCTTGTTCCAATACAACATCTAACTGATATAACTTTTTAACAGAGCTGTTATCTTCTATTCCCTGCAGAGTAGCAGTTAGATTTGTTGTTGGGAATTATCAGGATCCTTCAGAGACGGGTGGAGACGGGAACTTTGAGGGGCGAGTTCCCCCCCCCCCCCCATAGCTCCTATAGTGTAAGAGTGTGTGTGATGGAGAGAGGGGCACTGACCGTTTTCCTCGTCCAGCAACTGACGAAAGCGGTCAGCCGAACAGGAAGCTGAGAAGCCCACAGCCCAAAGAGGCGAACGGCGAAAGGAAACCTTTCTCCCGAAAGCCATTGAGAACAAGCAGCTAGCCAGAAGATGATCACCATTAACTTAATGATTACGGGGGCTGGGCGCAGTCACGAACGGGCAGTGAATGGGCACTCAATAACCCGCGGATAGTAGTTAAAATAAAAGTCTGAAATATAACAAAACAAGAGAGAAGCAAAGAGAGAGAGAGAGAGAGAGAGAGAGAGAGAGAAGAAAACGAGAATCATCGAGTCAATATGGATGCTGTGTAAACTGGGGGGACAAGTAATAGAGTTTCAAGTGGAAAGAAGAAGAAGAAGGAGGAGGAAAGAAAAAAAGAAAAAAAGAGAAAAAAAAGAAAAAGGTCGAACAGCACAGTCAGATAATAGACAAGATGAGACGAAACAACGGAAAGAGGAAACGGGGAATAAAAAGGGACAAATAAAGAAGCGCATAACATTTCCAACTCTTAAGGAGGATGTGGCTCCATGCTGGTCGAAAAAAAAAGAAGAGAAAGAGCCGGTATATACCTATACTATTAAGGCTAAGAGCAGTAGCGTCAATCTTTTGTGGGCTGATTAGAGTGCGTGTTCCGCAACTCCGAGCCATACGAGTCCATAAACAAGTCGACTGGCAGGCGAGGTGGGTGGAGTAAGACTCGTCACAGCTGTCGGAAGCGGCGGCGGCGGCGACGGAGAGTCTATCCATCCAAAGACTCAACCAAAAGCGCAAAACCCCTCGAATCGATAATCCGGGATTGCATGTCGGTTCTATTCCCACACGCCTATTGATAACTCATCATACGAGAGAGAGATCTCACTGTCGCGAGTAGAGAGCAGAGAGAGAGAGAGAGCCGACGAGAGTCGTGCGCCCGCACACAAACAGCAAAGGTTGGGCCTTGGGTTCGGTTGTGATTCGTCCATTAAAAAGTGACGGTGCTCACATGCACCATCATTGTTCTCGTCATCATCATCATATCGCTTCATGATGGCGGATGATGCAGGCGGTAAGGCAGCGGTCGGTATATACAAAAGAGACGACGACATTTTCCGTTTTGCTTCGGAAAAGCCGAAATCTCTCCCCTGCACACACACACTCTCTGCGGCCAGAGTCATTACTTATGAGCAATCTATGGATGAAATGCCATTTATATAGACGAGAATTTTGATCCGGCCCTGCACAATGCTTCGTTTCGTTCGTCATTCAACTGACTTGCTCGTCCGTGTCCCTCCTGGCGAGGGGATCATCGTTCCCTGTCGGCAATCAACGCAACGATGGCCATTGTACATAGGAAGACGGAGAAAAGAAAACAAAGTGGGGGAGCGAGAAAAAAGGAAGAGCGCTCTAAATACGAGCCGACCCAGCGATTCAAGTCGTCCAAATCTCTTCCCGAATGAACAAACATCCAAACTCAGGACGCTTGGGCGTCTAAAAAGCGAAGCATCAAAGTGGGTCTCGCTACTAAGGAGGGTGCCCTACCAGCTAGAGAAATCACAGGGTTTCTCTTATCAACGCAAGAGAGCTTGCGGTTAACCATATAGATGGAAGTTGCTACAAGAGAGAGAGAGAGAGAGAGAGAGACTAACTTATGATTCAAAGCTGTCGAGCAAGCCTTGCCACCACAGCTATCGCATCGCGGAATCTCGTGGGGTGGAAAGAAACACAAAATACAAGAAAAAGAAAAAGAAAAAACAAAACAAAACAAAATGGGAGAGAAAAAAACACACAGGGGAAGTTGTTCCGGATCTCCTCGTTTTGCCATTTTCACAGTCAGAGCTATACACAGCAATGGCAACAGTTCGTTAGCGCTTTTCGTATAAATATACCGCAAACGATTTCGAGAAAAACGATGACACGTCGGTCGGAAAACCGAGCTGCTTACGCTGTATAGACTACGTATATACGTCTCTTGATCCGCCGTATACATGTGTGTACATTTATTCGACACACAAAAACACAGACAGTCGAACTTCCGAAAACTCGTTATCTCTGAATCATACGCCGCGGTTTGTATCGTTTCTTATAGACACGCAGTCCCGTTTCGTATTCCCCCCGTCGATGGTATATTACAGCTCAAGTGGACTGAACCATTTAGTATTTATCATACGAAAATTTTAAGCTTATTTTTCTTCTTTTTTTTTTGTGTTTCTTTTCAAAGTTTTCCTTCTGAGAAAGAGAGAAATATATAATAAATAAATAGAAAAGGAGGCCACGGAGTAAAGCGGCTTCAAAGGAAGTACATATACAATGAAACAAGTGGAAAGGGGGACCTCCTGTCCGACTTCGTGGTCTCTTGTGTGTGCCGTGTGTATAGCTGCTGTGCTACCAGTATAGAGAGTTGCTGGTAGACCCACACTGTGTTGATAATTGCGTTGAGCTGTAATCAAAAGAAATGTATTTCTTTTCTCTTTTTTTCCCATTTTTATAATTTACCCCCTTACTAGACTAGCCTCTCTCTCTCTCTCTTCGATTTTTTATAGATTCCTCTATAGACGTATATACCCTTGGCAGGATTGAAAAGAAAGGAAAAATCTCAGGCCTTTCAACGAACTATTGTTGTCCGCTTTTATATATTTTCCATCCTTGTTCCCTCCGGATCCGTTGTGTTAGGTGTGCGGGTGCTACCTTCTCATGAAAAGAAGAAAAACCAGAGAAGAGGGGATGATGGGGGGGGGGAGGAGGTTAGTCTGAGAGAGACTATGTAGAAACCTCCCCCGATAATAATGTGCAGCGTCGTTGTTAACTTTTCCTTCACGCTATATCTATTTGACTTCTCAAATGTCTTCCTCTGTTCCGTTCAATCTCTTGGCGACTTCTTTCTTAACAGAACGGGGCGATAGCAAGAAGAAGTGGAGAAGAAGAGGAAAAAAAAAAACAACAACCTCTAAGAAAGACGTACCTCTCCGCTCTCTCATACTGGTGGCTCTATAGTGGTTTAGAAGATTGGATCGGCTAGACGCAGCCAAACGTAACCGTCACTTTGAAGAAGCAGCTGGGTAAAAAAGTTGGAAAAAAAGAATAAAGAAAGAATGGTGATTTAAAAGGAAAAATGCCCTTGACGATGTTCCATACACAAGAAAAGAAACAGGAAAAAAACAATTTTAAAATAGGAAAGAAAAAAAAAGAATCCATCTTTGAAATGATAAACAGCCGAAAAGAAAGTACACCATCATCAAACCGCCAGCGTTTTAAAAGGTGTCCTTTTTTTTATTACTAGTTTATTTTCTTTCAATTTCTTTTTTTAAATTTATGTTTTGGTTCCTGTTTCTTTTTCTTTTTTTGGTCTTGTGATTATCTTCGAGCAAAAATCGTTTACTGATCGGCAAATGGATTTTCTCCGGCGAAATCTCGACGACGACAACGACGTTGTTGGAATCACATTGTGCCATTTTCGTTTTACTTCAATCCATTTTTTCTTGAATTTGAAATTTCCTTTTCATCCGTGTCACACTTGAAGTTCGTGTTACCATTAGTTTTTGTTTTCTTTTCTTATGTTGATGGAACAATCATTGACTTTAGATAGAGTGAAATAGAATTAGACAGACAGCCGGAGATGGCATCACACCAAGTCAAGAAAGCAAAACAAAACGACAGATAATAAATAAAAAGCTCTCGCTCTTTCACACTCACGCAGTGTATAACAACACAGTGTACCATTATAACTATATATAGCCAGCAAGGTAAAAGGGAGGGGGGATGGGAGAGAAAGAAGACCTGTTTCATGATTTATGTGATTCTGGTCTAGTTCATACCCGTCGCACCTTTTTTAGCTATGCAGTTGAAAGGAAAACAAGAAAAATGTCAGTCAAAATGAGAGAGAAAGAAGAAAAAAAGATGAGAAAAGTTAATAACAAAATGACCCTAAGAACAGGCTTTTTCTACCCTCATTTCAGCCCATGTTTATTTTTTTGTTGTATACGTTTCAGCTTATTTTTTTTTCCTGTTTTTCTCGTGCCTGCTTTCAGTAGGCGGAGGGAAAGGGGCGAGGACGAACATGAAGTGGGGGATTTAAGGTGAATGTGCCACTTGATGAATCAAATATTTTCTAGGACACTGATCTAATTGAGGGGTCCAGGCTTCTTAACAACCCAATATGTGCAGTGGTGCACAGCCCCAGCCGCTCTGTGTATATTCTCCCTTGCTGCACCTCTATACGCACATAGGATCGTCATCTGTATAGGAATGGGCCATATGTTCATCATTCTGTATACAAAGCTTGGGGTATACCAGAAAGAAAAAAAAAAAAGAAGAGAAGAAGAAGAAAAAAAGGTATTTGAAAAGAGATAGAGAGGAGCAGAGACCGATGGGTAGATTTCCTTTGGTCGGGCGGGCGGTCCTTGAACGGCTCAACATTCCGTGGGTCACCAGGTCATACCAGATCCTGCCGACCCTTTGAGGAAACGTCGACCAACTGTCTGTTGGGCCCTTATTTGACTGTTTACAGTGCTTCACCAGAAACCATTGGCTACCCGCTACCTATCTCCCGACTGAACCAAACTGCTTTTTTAGACCATTTCCCCATACATTTGTAAAAGAAAAGGCATTTAAGTAATCGAATCAAGGTTATATGGGCAAATCGGGTTGTTGTACCTTTAAGGGCGAACCTCCCTTTCTTTTGATAAGTTGATTGCCGCTTCACTTGCCCTAAAAAAAACGAGTTACGAATGCTGGATCTATGGGCTCGAGGATGTATATAAGACCTCACTGGTAGAAGAGCGGCGTATCTCCGGTTCTCAAAGTTCAATCACCAGAACTTTAAAATCCAACAAGTGTACCCAACAACCTTTTCCTTTTTTTTAATCAGAACTCTAAACGGATATTACAAATCGTATGCCCCCACAAGTCCTCCCTTGGAAACGATTTCGAGCCCAAGGGGCTCCGGCTCCTCTACTTTTCTCTCTCTTCTCTCTCGCTCAATTTCTGCTATGAAAAGAGGGAAATTTCTGGCAAAGTACCCATAACAAAAGAAAAGAGAAATCCAGTCAAACTAATTGTAGACTTGGAGAACATCGCCCGTGAACTTTGGCCCGCTCGAAACCGGCGAAACAAACCTCCCTCACCACCCTTGGCACAAGAGCCAGCAACAGCAGGGGGAAGGAAAACAATATGTATATACACACCATCCGACCCGTATTTTCTTCATCGTCGTGAACCTTTCTACTGCGAAAAAAAAAATATATATATAAATTCTTTCTCGCTCTTTTCACTTGTCTTCTCCATCATCTTATAATGTGTTCCAGCTGCTTTGTGAGGACCCTAATATAAAAACGAATCCTCCTCCCACATCTATCCCAGCAGTTCCCTTTTTTTTCACACCGTATATAGCACATAGATCCACTATACTATACTCTGTTCCAGAAGAGAAAATCTTTCTTATTCGATCTGCTCAAGTTCCCTTCACGTCAAAAAGAGATTTTCGGATGGGAACATCAAAGAAGACAGCAGATCTGGTGCTGGTAGGCTACACTAAGTACAATAGCCGAGACTTGGTTTCCAAAGCTTTTCAAACCCTCAAAAACAACAACAACAAAAAAAGAGGGGGGAGGGGAAAGGGGTACAAATAAGCTTTATCTATACTTCACAAGAGATCAAGGACGCTCGGATGTGTCCAAATCCAAACATCTTCTTCCCTTCAATTGTGTCTGCCGATGAACATCGACACAATTTAGACTCCCTCGAGAAGAGGATCATTTGTAGTATAGTTTCGTCCTCCGTTCGTATACGATCCTCGTTAACGCTTAAGGGACCTGGACCTTTGGGCCGAAAAACGAGACCAGAATGCGTCTTTTAGAGAACAATCAGCAATGATTTCTCTGTTCCGAGCACAAAGCGCAAATGATTTGATGAAGTTTCGTCAACACGAACGTCAATTGATAATAAAAGAGACGGTGCTGAAATGGAAATCAGACCAGGGGCGGATAAGGGAATCAAAAGACATTTTGAAGAAAAGAAAGTATGGCTACAATATATCTAAACAATGTTGCTCTATGCGTATACTAGCTCCATTTTTTGTATGGGCCCACCGTGACCGTCCAATATGCAAGTATACAGTGCTCTCACGCAATTGTTCGATTGCACACACGGTTTGTCATCGACGGACGCAGTTCCATGCATCAACCATTCAAACGCTTCTTTTTTTCCAGGAAGGAAAAAGTTACATCAAACTATAGGAATATAACGGCTTTTACGAAAAACATCAAGAGAATAAATGGAAGAAGAAGAAAACAAAATCGAATAAGCAAGCTGTCTCTTAAATCATTTCTCGCTTCCTTCAATGGATGACCGAGTCATTAGTCACCGACCGAGGGCCGGGAGAGGTAGTATAGAGAGAGTTCGACCTCTTATTTTATTTTTTATTTTATTTTCTTCTTTTTACTGAAAACACATGTCCCATTTTGGTTTCTTTCGAAATCCAAGTGGCAAATGGCCCGTTTTCCCCCTCCCTGTCTCCGCCTAATAAGCGGATTTCTTGTCCATCCGCCAGACCACCTATGGGGGGGGGGGGGGGTGGGGGAGACTCCGGGGAAAGAGAATGAAAAACATTTCGTTCCTTTTTCAACACAATAGGCTGATTCGAGTTTGTCGATGAGAAGCGTTCTTTGAAGCGTTAGCCTATCGTCTATATCTGGGCAACGAACACGCCTGGGTTACCAACTTACCAATCGCCAAGTGGTTTTTTATCATCGGTCCACCTGTGTGTGCGCGAAACTTCGGTCGTCATTATATGTAAACCATCAAAACTTTTCCCACGACCGGCAGATCCGCCATTCGTGGAAGCGCGTAATACAGTGAGTCAACTTTGCCCAGATTGCTACATTCGAATCGAGTTATATTTTCTCTTGTCGAACGACTTCCGACTAAAGAGAGAAACAGAGACAGAGAAAAACTCCCTTATGCTCACAATCGCTTCTTGGAAAACCGCGGCTCACGGTTGCCAAAGATCCTGGTAGACGCTGCGTATAGTTTGAAAAAAAAGAAAAGAATACTTGAGTGCGCGTTCGTCTACATTATTACATATTACATCTTACATTATTATGAAGAAAAACACACACACCTATATGTGTCGACTGTATGCACACATTTCGAGTTAACCATGTTTGATGTTACAAAGACTTCCTGCTCATCGTCTCTTCATGCGTTGAAACGTAATAAAACGTTTTACACGTGTTACCAGCCGTATATACTAGTACACAACACAGCTCTAGAGTAGGGGGCTCTTGTCATGTCATCTTTTAATTACAATCCTTTCCATATGTTACCACTTGCGTTTCACTTCCCACCCCGTTCAAATAGAGAAGAAAGCCAAACACATAAAACGAAAATGCTGAGGGAGGTGAGACGATTCGGGGTAAAAAACAACAACAACAACATCATTACTAATATAATATACTGTCTGTAGATGAAAAGAAAATGTTCATGAATTCTGTCAGAATGATGTATATCCTTTTTGTAACTGAAATGAGTGGCGGTGCTTTAATAAAAAATGGCATTTCCAAAAGCGGACGGGAAAGACTGGATTTTTTTTTTTTTTTTTTGTAATGACATGGATAAAAGACAAATTCAAGGGGGGGGGGGGAGAAAGAGGTAAAAATGAAATTCAAATTCACACGCAGGTCAAAAAGTAAATAAACAGCCGAAAAAGGGAGAAAAAATAAATAAATGAGGGATACATAGAAACAAGAAGAAGATGGTGTATACGGCGTGTATAGGAAGAAAAGACTGATGTGCGTGATCGCAGATTCGGAAGAGGGAGGGAAGGAAAGTGGTCATTGACGCCTAAATGACGTCACGATGTTTTGTATTTGTATTTTTTTGTTGAGGTGGACAACAGTGACCGTTTCGCTCCGGCAAGAAAGAAAAGCGCAGGGCCTTTTGCTGCCCTAGAAAAAAAAATAAGGGGAGATAAAAGAACAAGATTAATGTTGTTTTTGTGGATGAACGTGCGGGTTTCCGTCACACGAGGTTCCGTGTCGCTGTCACTACACTGCGGCTACTGTATGTAGTTATGTTCCATCCAACAGAAATGTCGTGTCGACTCGACCACTCAAAAATCTAAAAAGAAGAAAACGAAAAAGAAGAAAAAAAAACTATTAAGACGGTAATAATAGTTATATTTTCGGGCCTCTTTGAAGCTCACCTTTTCCGTGTTTTTAACTGTTTCTCTCATACCTTTTACTGCGTGTTAATGAGCCACGCGAAGATTGGTCATCTTGGGCTGCCTGAGAGAGCTATATACAAGCGAAAATTCAATTTCCAAGGGAAAAAGAGACTTCAAAAGAAAATCATCTCGGAATAACGAAATAATAAAAAGAGCAGTAAACCGGTCGCTCGTAAAATGAGCAACTACGCAGATGACGGATAAAATTCGAACGGGCGACACTCCCCGACAGTCGTTAATCGACGAGCGTAGGGCCTGAATGGCTCCAAGAAACAAACGGCAATGACTGGCTGGCGCCTTATTTTTCCTCCTTCTCCGCTCGCTCTCTGAAGAAAAAAGAAAAATTAAATAAGAGGCGAAATAAAGAGAGAATATAAGTCTAGAAAGAAACGGAAACGGCTCTCACGGCCAATTCCACGAATAATCAATGAGCATTCATTCAACGCAAACGGGCCTCGAAAGCAATTTTCTTTCAGACGAAATTGGGCTTCGCGTATAATTCCAGCTTGTTGTACGTGCTGTACAATGGTATACTATACTACAGTATGTGTCCGCACACTGGCGCTCGAGCAGGTTGCCCCCTCTAACGTGAATAACATATCCTTGTGGATAGCTAGTGCGCGACCGCAGAGGGAAAAATGTAAGAGAACCCAACAGCAACTATTTTTTCTTTTTTGATAGTGTTCAACATGTCTCAGTACACCGCACGGCTATTGTGTTGAAAAAGAATAAGGCGAGCGTGTTGCGTCATTTCATTTTCACCCTCCTTTTTGACGAGATTAAAAAGTAATACCTCGTCGACCAAAGTCCTGCCAGGATTTTGTCCTTAATAACCCACTACAGTTTCCTGTTTGCCGGCGAAGGGAAAATTGGCTGACATAAGCTCATCGGATCAAATAAATGTAGATATGAGGCAGTGCAAGAGCTACACAGACGGTGAGACAGCCAACAACCCTCCTTGTCCCATGCAGTCGATCTCTATTCAACGCAAACTTGATTGGCTTCTCAATGTCTGGCGTGTATAGCTACCGGCTGGCTCTCCATCGATTCTCTCTGCTCTTTCTCTCTGTATGCTGTATTAGCAGAGCCTTTCATCGATACATTCCTTTGATAAATGCCAACATATAAAGCTTGTTATCGCATTCGCCCAATCTACTCGCTCACTGGTAGGGACTCTGTTGTCGGCCATTGCCAATCTGAAGGGGGGGGGGGCTGGCTTTCTCTTTTTCTTGACTGCTGCCTTTGAATGACCGATTTGATTTCCAGCGGTACCGCAATTTACCACCGCTCGAACGTCGACTGCGCCCTGGTTATTAGTACAGGCTTTGACAAAAGGCTTATAATCCGTGAGCTCCTTATTCGTGGACGGAAGAGTCGCTGGCTTCAAGGTGCAGTACTATATACACAAGACACCTGCCCAAATCTGAGAGAGACATGGAGGAGGAAAGCACCTGGAAAGAGGGAGGAAAAAAAAGGCAAAAGAATATATAATAATAACAAGTCAGTAGACTCTGGGGGGAAAAAAGTCGTGAGTAGCCAATGCGTGAACCATCATTTTTTGTTTTTTTTTCTTGGCATGAGTTCAGGCAAATCACAGCCAATTAGATAGAGACCGCCCTCACTGGTATGGCTGCCCGGTTGGTACTTTGCAGCTGCAGCTGCCTTTTGTTTTTGTTCGCCGCTGCTGCTCATATTTTATTTTACATTTTTCGCTAGATGTGTAGCAAGAGGGGGAAGGCAAAAGATTACCAAAAAATAAAATAAATAACAAATGAAAAGAAAAGAGAAATGACAGGCAAGACAAGGACACCCGTATAAAGATATGGGTTCCCTCCCGTGAATAAACTATTCGTCAGATACGCTGCTGAATTTTATAAATACGTTACAAGCTATATGCGGGGACCCTGCAACGGGAAACCGCACATCACGAAAGGGGCGAAACAAGACACAAAATGGACGTGATTGAAGCGATCGTGTCGTGACGGAAAGCAAGAAAGTTACGTTAAGTTGACAACTTCTCGTTTTCTTTTTCCTCTTTGCCGACAGTTTTTATCTTTCAATCATGTTCCTATTATAAGTTATGTCGGGATATACAATATCTGCATCGATACCGGCTCAGGGTTTTTTTTTACGAAATCAGAAGTTTATAAAAAAAAAATGCAGCTGTCATTATCAGCGGTCTCGTCATATATATACTGTGGGCAGGTCACTCGCCTTGTAGTGATTCACCAGGTCGCGCATCTACATATACATTATAGATCAACAATGAAATATACGAGAGTATATACACAGGTATTAACATACATAATATCCAAAATGAATCGCTTCTCTCCTTTCTACGTGTCTCATGAGTCATGAGAGAAGCATTATATCCTTAGCTCTACACCACCACCAATTGCCGCTTAATTAATTTTCGGTGCCGTTTCTTCTCTCTTTCTTCTCTCTCTCTCTCTCTCTCCCGCTGCCTTTTTCTTGTTATTCCTCCTCAGTTTTTCCCCTTGGCCTGGTTCAGCCAATCCTATTATCATTACTATGACCATTAATATGATTTACTGCCGACTATTATCAGTTGTTTATTCATTTCCACGTCACCGCTTTTTTTTCTCTTTTCTTTTCAAGGGCCTCCTCCCCTTCTTCTTTTTTTTTTCGTTTCGTTTCTCATTCGCTCTTTGGGGCTAATTGTTTCTGGCTGTGCTTGTCTTTTTTTTTTTCCCTTTTCCTGCTCTCTCTCTCTCTCTGGATATCTCTTCTCTGTTTTATTTTTTTTCTCGTTCTTTAGACATCGGTGATTTTCACCGCGGCAAACACAACCACACCAACGCAAGCACTTCAAGCGCGATGCTAATTTACGGTTACGATTATGACCATTGATTGTTAGTAGACAGCGTACGACCGGGAAAAAAGGGGGCGCAAGTTTTTTTTTAAGAAAAGAAAAAAAAAAGATGATGGTGAGGTGACGTAGCAAAGACACCGGAGAAGGCGCGTTCTCAAGCAACACAACTGTTGTTGTTGTGACACACTCAGGCAACTAATTACACCTGGGCCATTACCAACCGAACGCAGCGTGATGTCGCTCGCTCTCGTTGTTTTCTCTTGGTGTTTTCTTGGATTGCATGATTGCATCCCCTCGTTCGTTTTGTTTTTTTGTTCTTTTTTTCCGGTGTTTTTCGCCGGTTTTGTTTTTTCGCCTCCCAGCAACGGCAGCCGAACGCGTTCTGGGAGCTCTTGTTTGGTTAGATTTTCCTTTTGAAAAGGTGCCATCTATCCGTTTTTCCGCCCGTTTTCCCAACCACTTTTATTTAAACACAAAATGTGTTGCCTTTTGTGTGTGTTACTTTGACCAAACGCCGATGACAAACAAAATTGTAGATCAAAAATTTTGTTTAAAAAACAAACAAAAAGAAAACAGACAAATTGGATTTTGTATTTTGACCGACCCATTAATAAGACCGCGACGGAGAGGCAAAGAAGACACACAAAGTGTCCTTGGGAGTTAAGTGCTCTTGAATGTTCGTCATCGGGCGTGGGGAAGAACGAAGGTGAGGCGCATGTTCGCCATTTTTGATTAGATGGAACGAGAGAAGCCGGGCGTCGGGACGAACATAGCGGTGAGATGGATAAGTCCCTTACATGTTAAAACTTTGCAAGAAATGAACCCTTTCCTCATTTGCACCGGCTCTGTTGCAATGGACGCGGTCAAACACCTCCTTTCTCAGTCCCTCAATCATGATTTGCCATTGGCGAAGACATATCCAAACTTACGTCACTTATCCTATCGGTCAAACACGAAAAACCTCTTGAGCCCAGTCGACGTTATCGCACGAGTACTTCCATATCATCTAGACTGTCAACACAAATCCGCTTCTTTGTCATTTATAATTTGTATCAAAGATTTATTCCTTTTACGACCTATTTTTTTCCTGTCTGGGCCGACAATCGTTTCGCTCTCACTCTATAACTGTTGTGCGCATTACCTGTCCGTCTGTCCATTTTTACAATTCTTTCCTTGTTTCCTTCATTTTTCTTTTTGTTTTGTTTTGTTTCGACCCACCTCAAAGAGGAAATCAAATGCAAGGAGTCAAGGACCATGTCGTTTCCTTTCAAATTCGGCTGCAATGCAATTCCCAGCCGTCTGGCCTTGTCTGGCCCGTCTGCCCGTCTGGGCTCGAATCACAGCCCCGTGCTGGCAACGACAAATGCAGTGAACGCATGCTCGCACAGAGACGAGACGTCGTGCATAGAGAACACATTCAAACGTGCAGACAAATAAGACAAGCGCACACGCAAATTCAGACAAGAAGAAAGAAAAGGAAAGAGGAACGCAAGAGAAGAAAAAAAAAGAGACAAAAAGAAGAGAGAGAAAGAGCAAATAATTCACTTGAAATTGTCGTCATGACTGTTGCCATAATCCCGTTGTGTGCCATTCAAATGTGACAATATAATCACGCTCATACGCAAAAGTTGCATGTAATGCTGGATATCGATTATAAAAAAAACCCGCCCTCTTCTCCGCTTACTCAGTATACCGATGTTAGTTACCGCTCGTTCGTGGCAGTTCCTATTTCAACGCGCAAAAGAGCTATTTAGGCGAGAGGATGGGGCGTCATTATGTAATTCCACCTCACTTCCTCTCTCTCTCTCTCTCTCTCTCTCGTTCCATTGTATATTTATTCCTACATGGATACTGCTAATACTTATTCTACGCTACATACTATACATCGAGAAGAAAAAAAAGAGAGGAAGACGAGGCACCGCTCCGGTGGTCCGTCACCTCATCACCAGCTGGGCTATTCATTTCACAATTTTCCCATTTTTTTCTCTCTGTAAAAAAAAGAGGGGGTTACTCTTTAGTCTTTTGTCGAAACCATAAGCTTTGAACATGTGATGGAGCTCCCCCATCTTTCCACCCTTTTCCTTCCTTTTAAAAAATAACCCCAGTGTTTTGTGTGTATGTATACAATGCACACACAGAGCATATAATGTACATATACATAATGACTCAAAACGGGAGCCTCGAGGCCTCTACTTTTACTGCACGATTCTTCAGCGAGCGAACGTACGTACGAAAAAAGTAGGTGCGCCCCTGGTAGCAGCGAACACATTCGCCTGACAAATAGCAATTCAATTCCAGGAAAAATAATGTCGTACACACACGCTGAACGAATAATAAAAAAAAAGGAAAGGGCCGACCGGGAGAGAAGGGTGGGGATGGAAAAAGCTAATATAATGGAATGGATTTTCCATCATCAGGCTATAAGAATAGTAAAACAGAAAAACATAGTGTATGCTGCGGAAGAATAAGTATATGGCGGTTGGTGATGGCGGTGGTATGGTACATATATAGTGCGGCGAGGTACGTCTATAGGTACAGAACCATCTCTGTCTGGTAACCGGATAGCCCGGAGCGCGTGTATTGAATGGCAATATTGATGTGGATGGAAAGGGAATCTAGCGTAAAACCAATTGATCTTTAACAATCCAAATAGTTGGATGTTTGATCCGTTTTCAGCGCCTCAGAGCTTCACAATAACGACGCCGGTTGCTGTCATGACAACAAACAATACAACCGCAACTCCAGAACGCCGGACCAGAACAGAACCAGCGGACCCATGCACGCCCCCCTTCCCCCCCAGATCTGACCAATCCACGGGCTTCATTATTCATTCTTTTGGGTTTGAATGATTTCGTATTGATCGAGTTGGGTTGGCGGACGTGAATCGCGCTATAGATAGATTTTAACCCCCCAAGCCAGAGGGGGCCCGGGAAAATACACGTGGCTGGTCCGCCTCTATGCACGTCTGGAGAGTAGCAGCCTATACAACACGTCGGTAAAAGAGAGACTCTTGTTGGCAGGACGGTCGATACTTGCAGTCAGGCGCTCTCTTATACCCTTTATACCAAATTGCTTCCGTCGACGAAGCTGCCGAGCTACGCAGAATCGTCAAGACAGCAGCAACGGGGAATCAAACGGGATGTGAAAATGTCTGACACAATAGGCCGTTCAAGAGCGTAAGAGCAAACGAGAACTAGACGCCAAAGTTCCCCATCAAAATAACAAGACTCAAACAAAACCATCATCAGTAAATAAATACACACTCCAGTTGCAGTTGCTGCGGCAGCAGCAGCTACTACACGGATAAACCCAATGCAGCAATTTCCGCGCTATAAAGTACCGCGCCGGGTCCCGCCGTTGCAACCTCATTATCTGATAGAAATCAGTTTAGGTTCTCCTCGTTATTATCAGCGTGAAGAGAGAGAGAGGGGGGGGGAGAGAGAATGGAGGGAGGTAGCGTGAGGGAGGAGTTGGAAGGCGGGTTGGAAGGCGCGTCGTGCATGGCCAACTCAACAAAGTTCTGTCCACCTTTATCGATGTAACCTTTCACTATATGGGAGCTATCCACCTCTCCACCCCATTTCTCTACACCGTATTACCCAGGAGCAGCAGCACTGTAATTCCAAGTCAGGCATGCTGCCGGCCCGGACAGGCGGACACCGGCTACGACGTCCATATTTCTTTGCCTTCACTGTGTCGATTCTCGTCGCGTCGCTCCCCTTTCCACTGACGGAAGGAAAAAAGCCCGTACTAACTATAACATCGAGTTTTATCTCTCGCTACAATGCACTGTAATATCACAAGACAATGCTGTTACGACGGCCTTACGGATGCGAGCTGTTTGTTACAGCCTCAGATATATATACTTATATACTCGCAGATACATGTAGACGCGCGTCCTCTGTATATCCCCCCCCCCGTTCACCTCTCCGTTTCAATGTTTGCTTATTACGTGTCCGTTTTATCTCTTCTGTTATGTTTTTCCTGTCGTAAATCCTTTCAATAAAATTCCTCGTATGCACTTATGAAAAAAGAAAAGCCCTCGCCATATTCACTGTAGACACAAAAACTGCCTGGAAATAATCCACGCATAGCCTACAAAGAAATAAGAAAGATATAAGCAAGCAATAAGAAGTATAGCGGAATAAGAAAAAAAAAAAACGAATAAGGTAAATAATAAGCTATACAGTCGCCCCCCCCCCCCTCTTTTTTTCTATAAAGCAGGTTATTGCTATTGCCTCGACTACCGACAAAAACTTGGCGCGCGAGAATATTAGATAAAGTCCCGACGTGTGACAATAATGCGCATTGCGTGCCGCACGATACGCGCACCCTGCTGCCTACACAGAATTGGCCATGAGCGCAACGTGTTGTGCGATTCCATCGGAAACACTGTCACGGCACAGCCCTCCTCACCTCCCAACCCCAGAAACAACAACAACAAGCATCAGAGGGGGGGGGGGGGGACGAGCGAAGCGGACATCAATAAAGATAAAAACAAATCAAACAAACCAAACCCCCCCTCAAAAAAAAAAAACCAGGCGGCAATGAAATGAGTTGGAAATAAGGAGGGAAACCCAAAGGAGAGAGACGAAGAGAGAAGAAAAAGAAATAACTTTTGAAAAGGCGAAACGACGTCTATACGAAAGGAAACGAGAGAAAACGGTGGAAATCGTCAACTGGAACGTTTTGTGTGTACCAACTCGCTGGTTGAACCGCTCATCTATGATGGCACGATACGCCAGGCATTGCCATCTGTCTCGCACGGACAATTTAGAACCGGCATCTTTTTGCCAATGGTGTCCAAAACAGCCATTTATCCTGTGCGTTGTAGGCCTTTTTATGTGTTTTTCTTGCCCCTTCACTAATTTTTCATGTTCCCTTTCTTGCCGTCTCACCCCCGTTGTTGTCCGACTCGGTTCGGTCTTCGCGGCGTGGACGGAAAAGGAAACGAGCGCTTATTCGTCTTCTCCGCCGTTCTCCGTCTATCGTTTTCTCTCACTTTTGCGTCTTGCGTGCCACGTGATGCCCAAGAATATACCCCAGTAGTCCCCGACACGTACGTATCATTCGACATACTGCTCCGGTTAAGAGAAACAGACATAAATCCATTTAAAGCGACAGTATGAAACACGTTGCGCTGGGAGGTTAAAGGACGGTGCCTTTGATCTCGAGTGTCGTGGTCTCCCCCCGCGTCTATCCATCTGTTTCCTTTCGGAATGATGAAATCATCCCTCCTCAAGTTTCCTCGCTTAACTCTCACATCGCTCTCTGATCCTTCTTTTTTTTCTTCCTCCGTCTTATTCTCTCGTGTACGTTTACCTATGAGATTCCGTACGATGTATTTTACAACCCGGCATTTCACGCCACATAGAGTCGGGCAGCTTTCATTCAGGAGATGAAAAGAGACAAGCTAAGCGAAGAAAAATCTGTCCTCCTTTCACATTCCACTTCAAGTTGTCTTCTCTTGGTTGGTTTGTTCTTCTTTGGCTGCTAACTTGATTGTGATGTGTATATACGTAACAGTATACATCTGAGTGGGATGTATTACCGCTCCTGTCGCACGTCTCTCAAGCCAGGCATACAGAAGCATGCCATCTATTATATAGATATATAACAGAGATTCAATTCCAGCTTATTTCAACTAAATTGTGTAATCTATTCCATATCGTGGTCCATGTCACACATGAAAGAGAAAAGGTGGGCGATCTGTTATTGTCTGCCAAAATGTTTCTTCCGCATTAAAATTAACAGATGAATTTCAATTTTTTTTAAAATCAGACTCAGATCGACCATCTTTTCTTTCGACTGTGCAATCCTGTTGATAGTAAAATAGCCATTTGAATTGCTTCGAAGGGGAGAGTTGCTCCCAAAATGAATGCAATTTCACAAGTGCTAATTCCCTGTCGGGACCGAGAAATAACCAGGGCTCTGTCACCAAACTTCAGTCTGGATGAACCCAAGAGTGTTATATAATCAATCTACTTCCCCCGCCCCTTTTAACAGAACCATTCCAGCCATCACCGCCACCTCTGAGCTATGTAAAATGGCAGGGGTCTGATCAATAAAGCCAGCTGAATTGATTTTTCCCCCCTTCTTCTGGATCCTTCAAATTTTGACGAGAGCTTGTCAAACCAGAAGCCCCAATTCTCACAACTGTCCATATAGACTCGGTCCTCTGTATGTCCAGTTCAACCTCGAAACTGACTATTATGGAACGGTTGTTATTTCACATTTTTGAAGGGATAAAAAAAATCTTTGTTCCTTTATTGATTTTGCTCGGCAAGCAAATGAAAACAGAATATGCGGTAGGGTCGAAGATGGGTACTACAGAAAAAAAAGAGAAGGTTGGTGTGAAGTAGATGTTTGCTCAGCAGATTGGTGTGAGAAGAATGCGCCCTACCCAAAGCACACAAAAGGGAGGAGGTTAGAGGAGTCCGTTCACACAACTCACGCGCTACACACACAATCAAAGATGTGGGTCTCGACGGGTGGACAGGTCTCCATTGTCCGCCGTCCTTGTAGCTCAGAAATAGTCATTCTCTGCGCTTTCAAAGTGAAAGAAGAAAAAAAAAGTAGAGAGTCGTCGTACGAGTAAAGGGGTTAAGGGCGACAACGACGGCAGAGTGTAAGATATACGAGACTCACACAGCAAGTTCCTACAATGCGAATGAAACCATCGAATGAAATCCAAAGTGATTGGCTTCTTCTATTCCAATTGAAGTGCGCGGGGCAGGGCGCGGCTTGACAATCGGAGAGCAGGGTTCGTACAAAACCGAAAGGGGCGCTTTCTCATTTGTATCGCTCTACACCCTTGACTACCTTCCAATAAAGAATACACACAAGTATTTGGCTCTTATTTTCCACTAATAGTAACAAGGCGAGGGGGCTGTTATTTTGAAAACAAGGACCACTGAACTGTCAAGAGAGAAAAAGATATAGAACTGCTATAGTAAAAGGAAGAGCATTCATTTGACGAACCCAAAAAATCCCTACACACATACAGGCATACAACCTTTTCCTATGTGTTTGTGTCCTCCAGGTCCGCGAAGACTCTCCGCAACTGACAGGGGAGTGACAAGCAATCCAGGAGGGGTCTCCATGTATACTAGTCCCAACCACACAGTTGCAAGGGTCAACGTTTGGGGGTCAAAAAGTGTCAACGACTGTCACTCGGCTTGACACCCATCGTTGGCCCTTCTCTTCCAATCGCTCTGCTCCATCGTCAAACACGACCCGTGAACCCCAGCAATGGAAGAAGAAGAAAAAGAAAGTGTGCTCGTGAGCAAGATATATAGAGACTGTCTGTATACATATAAATGGCTTTATGTATGAGTCTGCTGGCTGAACGCACGGGGAGAGGGAAGCAGCCAGAAATGAGAAGAGAAGACACTGTCAATATTCTTCTTCGCGTTTCTTCTTAACCCTCCCTATATCTTCTCTACTTTTTTTTTCCTGTGGGGCGTGTCCATCAATGTCGTCTGGGGCCCTTTTTCTTTTGACCTTCCACCTCTGCCACGTTCACGGCCATCCTTTTCCGAAGAAGCAACCAAGCGGGGAAGGAGGTAGCCTACATAAAAGCCGTTTCTCACCAGCATAGGACTGCCGTCAAACAGGAGCACGCACACATTCGCTCCAAACTTGTATGTCTTGCTACCGCGTCCGTCACCACCGACAATCACGGTCTGACAAATAAGGAGACTTGACACTGCCAAGTGCCGACCTGTCACAATTCCTAAACAAAACTTTCGTTTTGTATTATAACTTGTTGTCCCTCGAAGGCCTCATTAACGACTAATCAAACACGGAGGAACGCATGGCAAGTAGTGTTAACATCACTGGCTGCCGATTTCGCGGCTTAAAATACGGCGCAAGGAAGCCGCGAGACGCAACACCGAATCCAGTCGAATCATTGTCCTGACAGTCGCACAAGTGTGTTTGTCATGTAGGGTAGCACGTGCCGCATATAGTACAGTGGCTCTTTTTTAAGGGGGGGGGTGGGGTGGGAGGGAGGGAGAAGAATAGAAATGGCATTGCGTCTTCCGAGCGCACTCATCGGCCCGGTGGCTTAATTATCCTATGAGCGCGCGTGTAATCCTGATACACTGAAACTGTCAAGGACCTGGTAAAGACAAAGAGAAGAGCCTCTCTCATTCTGTTGTCGTCTTGCTGCTGTGCAATTCTCCGGTCAGTTGCATGGGCTAAGCTCAACAATATTGTGAGAGAGAGAGAAGAGCTGCCGCACAGCTAATTAGTATCTGATATTTCAACAGAGGGAAAACCTTCGATTGTGGAAAAGACGAAGAGCAGAGAGAAAGAGAGATAGGAAGAAAGAGCTCTTTGTGTACGCAAGAGATCCAGTCGTGTAACGATGTCCTCGCGGCGACGACTAATCAAGTCCTGTTAAAATCCTCTTTCCCTTCTTTGTTTTCTGATAATTTCACCGAATTTAGAATTCACAACCACCATAGACAGCGTTCGATTTTTCTTCTTCTGCCATCTCCAATTCTTCATCGAACTGCTCACAAATCCCCTCGACCCTTATCTGCGCTTCTTTGAAATGTTGGAAAATGTTCCAGCACGTCAAAGCTCAAAGGGAGCATACTCGACCGTATACCATACAGATCTAGTGGTGATGGTTGCGGTGATGGTGGAGATGGAAAAGAGTGAGGAATCGATAATGCACAGTAAGTCGACAGAGCTCTGAACGGTGCCAAACAAACACAGAAGGCTCTGTTCACAAAAGCGCTTGTGAAGATGACTTGTCTGTTGCTGTGCTGCTGCGCCTTTTCGCTCGCTTCTCTCTCGCACTGGCTCAGTGACTTTATCGACGTCACACGGGCTGCACACTCATTTAAATTTAGACAAGAAGGGCTATGGAAAAAGGGAGGAGACTTCTGCACTTCACCAACAGCAGCAGCAGCAGTATAGCAGTCAGCCGACACAACAAGAGACAAAGATCAGACCGAGCTTTTTTTTCTGTTATTGTTCTATTCTCTTTCTATTTCCTTCATTTCTCTTTCTTCTCCAGTACAATCTTCTTTTGCCTATTCCTTCGTCGTCGTCATTGACGACGCCGTCTCCTTCGCAGCTTATTTTTCACGATGTCTTGCTGGTCTCTATGCGCTTCTTGGTTCTTGCCTTCTGCTTGTTGTTAGTGAATCGTATTTCCATGGGAAATGAGCACATTGATTCCTTTTGTGCGGGTGTGTTCTGAATGGCCTCTTCCCTGCGTCTTTCGTCTTCGCCTCGTCTCTCTCTCTTTCTCTATAACAGCGCTTTTATAGACTCGCTCTATTTCAAAATGTCTAAGCTGCCTCAAATGAGAGGCCGACAACTGACTGGCAGCTGGATGGAATCGGAGACCAATCAATGCCACTACTGATTTACGGTGACTGCTTCTAACCAGAAAAGAAGAAGTAGCAAAAAATTGGGGCAAAAAAAAAAAAAAAAAAAACTCGCCCCACACAAAAATTAACCAGTCAGAAAATAGTCCTCATCCGGAACCAAAATCGGTAAAAAGTGCGAAAGTCAAAACGCATTGACGACAACTAATGCAACTCGAGTCGCTTGAAAGTTGTTTGGAAAAGCCATTTCATTTACGACTTACAGTCGCCAAAATGAGATACGGATATATAGCAACAACTGCTGCAGTAGGAACAGGATTTAACTGAAGGGAAACTCAGCTAATGATGAATGCGTCTACAGTCCTAACTTTGATTCCTTGCTTTGCAGCTAGGCAACTATTCATACGGGACACGAATCGATTATCTGCGCTTCTCTCTTGACAGCTCAGTATAGAGAACGAGGCTGTACTATGGATGCAGTCATTGTCACTTCGTGATTCTCATTTCGATTCAGCCTCAGATTCAGAATTCCTTGCAGCTCTTTCCTATTGCTTCCTTACTGGCCTTTTCTTCTCTCCTCTTCAGTTCTCCCCCTGTCTCTTTCCATCCATACATCTATCTATCTATCGTCTAGAAACTCTCCAGTATAGACCCTCTAGACCACGCTTTAGATTGTGTCGAGTGTCCATCATCTAACTTCATCTGCAATTCCGCATTTCTTCTACGTCGTGGAACGGCAGCAAACTGGAATCCTTCGCCGTAGTCGCCGTCGAGTGGCATTAAGCAAACAGGCATGCCGTATACCAGTCACCATGCCTTTACTGCAAGGGCTTTGTTGTGCGGAAGCGCAAGTTCCAATTGGTCTTATATTCTCCCTTATCCTCAACGTAGGTCTTTCATGTTGAGTAGTAGGGAAGCGATGGCAAGTATACAGCAAGGATTTTCAAGGTAGGCCTATATCTAGTATATAGGAACAACTCACGAAAAAGAAAGACATGGACGATTTAAAACACCCCGCACTTCACCGATGTATAGAAGCTAAGGCAAATTTTGTTTTTTATATTTATGTTGCCGATTATATGTTGCGGAATACGGGATGCTGCAGCGGATCTCCATGTTTTTTTTTCTGGGGAATATTAGCACGTTGGTCTTAACGGGAGTAGTAAGGGAATTATTCTGACTCGATCAGATTCACATCGAGATGTGCACTCAACGATCAACGGTCATCATCTCCGCATCACACCACGAAGACCCGTGTTCGAATCCTTGTGTCTCCCAATTGTATCCCACACTGTGTTATATAACCTGTATGTATTGCTCGTCTGCTTCGTCTGTATATGCTGCTTCCAACCTAACCTCAATATCTAGCTAGTAGATCTCTCGACTGGCAAGGTGCCTTGCTCTGACCGGCAACGTGATATAAGTCACCCTGAACTGTCATGGCAGTCACGGCAATGCATTCACACCGCTTTAGGAGCCTGTATCACCGGGTCGTAGCAAGTTCTCACTCCAAATTCCTTCCCTTTTATTGAAAAATTTACCCAAGTCCTAATACCAAATATACTAATAGTAATGTCTTTGGCAGAAAATTCAAGTCACTCAAATATTAATTTACAAAATCATTCATTTCTCTAAGTTCTTCATTTCTTCGGAGTTTTCTCAAACCTGAATAAATCATCATCAAAATTTCGGTTGAGTCGTTAAATGGGCTTGAATTGTAAAAGGTCGGCTAGATGGTGCAGAATGTTACGGCTCAACCGAACACAGCCCAATGAGATCGTATAACAAAAAACGGCCTAGCTGAATATAGCTAGCGAAAAAAAAACGAGATAAGGAATAAAAAGCAATGGAGAAGAGAACGCTGGGCTTCATTTTGGCAGAAGATCATCAAGGCGAGAGCCTCTTTTCCAATCGCAAAACCCCGATATTTTTCTGGAAGCCATGCTGTCGATGATAAGAAAAGAGTTAAATTAAGATGGCGAACAGCGGAGATGAAGAGTGCATGCGTGGGACGGAGGTTTAGGGGTTCTGCGCGCGTGCATGGAAGACTTAACTGAACTTGTGTGTATAGCATGTAGGCAGAGTAGGCTACTGCCGGTTGACTACGATACTATATAGTATGGGCCAATGAAACTTCCTGGTTGATGGGGCGATCCGACGAAAAGCTCTCCGTTTTCCTTCCGGAGGCTTCCGCGGTATAGATCTGTGCGTTCTCTAGGCAATGATACAGAGACCGTAAACCTGTCTCGAAACGGAATCTTCCTATTTCTTCTTTTTTTTTTTTTTTACTTTCATTCGTTTTTTTTTTTTTTAGTTTGGTTTTTATTCTGTTGATGTGTTGTTTTTATGAACATTGTATGTTCGACAGAGAACTCGCCGGATGTGTCGGGCACGGATGCTGCATATCTCTGTGTGACGCATTTCGACCGTCTATGACCGACACTGCAGTATAGAGGCCAGAGATCCAGCAGGAAAAAAATACAAGGGTCGATAAGAGAGAAGGCGAACAAAAGGAAAGTATAGAATACATAAAGGAAAAGAAGCAGAGGAGAGAAAACAATCGCCTCGACGCCAATCGAGATGATGGTGTTATTTACAATCGAGGCAAGCCCCAAGGCCCTGTCATGCCAATCAATTAGGATCCCCTCTTTTCTCGTTCTGTGCCTTTCTCTTCATTTCAAATCCCTCGCATAAGTTAGTTTGGTCTTCGACACTGTAGTCTGTATAGCGAGCCTGAGGAGGCCTCTTCAGAATCGCCTCGTCTTTCCCCGAGTTCCAGTTTTTATCCTGTCCAAGTCTCTCGCGCTCTCTCTCTCTCTCTGCTCTCTCTTTGCTCCATCTACTTTCCCAGCTCCTCTTTCGTCGTCGACTGTCGTTGCCGCCTATTGTATCTATACCCCTCTTCCGTCCGTCTGTCCGCTCATCCGTCTATATCCATACCACTCGATTGGAGCTAGGTCCTTGTACGACGAGCAACTATATATAAGAGGGGCCTCAAACAAATTGGATTGTGTGGCGATGGCAGAGAGGCAGACGACATAGAGACAGAGAAAGAGACAGCTAGAGAGTGAGCGAAGAAGAAGAAGTCGAGGAGATAAGCTTCAAAGACAACGACGCAGCCTATGGCAACGTGTAGACGAGTGGAAAAAGAAACTTGACTACAAAAAAGACGACTTGGAACTATACAAGGCCAAGATTGATCAAGTTGCTGTAATATGTCAGACGCGCACCAGGATCTTGAAGGATTGCACAGTAGGCAGTAGGGAGCGATCCGTTTTCTTCGATGACATCAAAGACTAGTAGTCCTATCTCAAGATGAGGGGAGAAATCAAATACAAGCGACGACATCACCATCATATCGCCACCACTAACGCCCGCCACTAACGCCACCAGGCCCAGAACTCAATATCGCCCCTCTGTATTGTAACTCAAGTCCAACATATAGATGGTGATAATAAAGAGAGAAAGAAGAATAAGAAGAAAAAGAAACGAATAAAAGGGACTCGCGCGGCTGAAGTGGATGGCGAAAGAGGGAATGAACGTCGTTGGGAAGACCGACCGAGAGCAGAAAAGCCATTCTCTGAAATATTTATTAACTAGAAGTAATCCTTCTTTGCCAAAGTTACAAAGACGCAAAAAAAAAATGCCATCATCGTCTAGCGTTAGGGATCTTAAATCGGCCTGTCTTCGTGTTCGTCCAAAACCCCACGACATCGAGATAACGGCCGAATACTTCGTTGGTTTCTTGTTTTTCCTTTCCTACCACATCACACACACACACACACAAATATATTCGCCGCCATCCCTCGACTCTTAATAATGGGCAACCAAGTCTTGAGCGGCTTTTACCTAAACCCTGTAATTCACTTGCCTCCAATCCTGCATCAAATGGATCTCGATGCCGTCGTTTCCAACTGCATCTCAAGCTTCCGACTCTTCTTTCCCCCATTTATTTATCATTCCGGGCTTCTGGCTCGTCATCGATTCACTGCGATCCCTTCACTTTCCTTTCATTGCCCTTTAGCACTCTGCTTGCGCGTGTTATTGTTGTCTTGACGTGATGTCATCGTCATCAGTGTTGACCGCTCCCCCTTCTAGAGCGGCTCTGGATCCTGTTTACCCTCAGTGATAGCACGTAGCAGCAAGGGCGCACAGTGCTGAGCGAGAAAAACACTTGAACCAGACACACTGAATGACTAAGATAGTGAGGAACAAAGAAGAGGCAAATAAAAACAATTTCCCCCGATGCGTTCCACGAAACAGCAACCTAAGTTTAGGATCCTTGGCCAAACGAATGGAGAACCAATCGACTATAAGTCTCCCCAACTATACACACTATACTTCTTCTCCGATTCCTTGCTCGTCCTGTTTCTTCAGTCCTTTTGCTTTTCGCCTTCGCATTCTCAGACGACTCCTCTTGTAATCAAATCAACGATGCATTGTGAGGCCACGTAATTTTAGGATGCTGTGTGCACGCGCGCGCACGGTAGACATTGACTCACGTAGGACAACAGACGGCGGGATATATAAAAGAAGAGAAAGAAGAGAGGCTAAGCAAAGAGCCAACTGGACATGGCAAGAAGAAGAAGGCTTTGGTACTGTACATAATTAGAGTTGTTTCTTATAATCTCCGCCGCTTAATTTTGACATTCACAAAATCAAACACGAATTCTTATCTCTTTTATTATAAATCCAGTGACATACCCCTAAGACATCACGACATCAAGCAGAGCCAATTTATGGCCTTAAAAAAATTCCCAAGGTTTTTTTTTTCTTAACTTCTTTTTTCTTTTTTTGATTTAGAGGAGAAATGAATAAACTAACAAACACAACCTCATAGCAGCAAGTCAGCAGCAACAACAAACATGACTGGCATCAACGAAACGCAGCCGGCAGAGCACATCGTTAAGCACTAGAGACTTGCTATGAGAGAGAATCATGACGAAGGGAAACTCTTTTGGGAAAACAAGGAAACATAGAGGAGGAGAGTCAGCAGTGTCTATGGAATAAGAATCCAACAAATAAAGACGAAGAGATGGAGAAATGCCATATAGACGGTACAACAGAATCGGCAAAGAGGATCAAGAAGATCGGGAAACAGTAGCAAGATGAACAGAGCACAGAATGGGGAATACAGAATACGGACTAAGAAGACTGAGAAGACTCCCAAAACTTAGCGTCGAGACGTAGAAAAATTGGATCTAAGCTTCTTACGGCGCGGCCTGGGCGCGGCATCCGTTCGTTCGGCCACCGGACGAGTCAACCCCCAACCCGCCTATACCAAAGTCAAACCACCGCAGACAATTCTTTGAGCGCTCACAAAAGTAAAAGTAGTAGAAACAACTTCCCAAAATAAAGCAATGAAAAACGACAAAAAAGAAAAGAATTATGAAGAAAAGAAGCTTTAATGTGATATCAGCACGAAGGCCAGAACAAATAAGCATGCGACCGAGTGCCCGCCGTTTCCCATCGTTCATCACTTCCACCCAATGGAACACATTCAGTTCAGCCCGAAATATTGTCATTATCTGACTAAAATATCCACAGCCCAAAGCACCCCGCCCACTCATTCGAGCAAACTATTCTACAGTTCTCAATTGCTGGTTTCAAGACTCAAGAACAAAAGAATCAAAATCAAGAAGTAGGGAACAAAGAGCGGATAAAGCGTCGTCGTTGTCGTTGGAGCTACTCGCCCATGATCGGCGCACGTTTCTTGGTCCCAACCTTCCTCCCCCAACCGACCGAACGAATGAAAGAACAACCAAGGGAAGAGCATCAAATCAAGTCCCGTTTTTTTTTTTCGTAAGCCCAATCTCGCGTGAGTCCTTATTTCTTTGTCGTGTTGATTCTTACCCAATTTCTCCGACTACACACCAGGCAATGCAAACAGAAAACGGAATAACACCCAAATCGGATTTCTGGCCCACAAACTTGTTTTTTTCATCATCGCTTTCGATGCGTTTCTGAACCATAGACCAAAGTCGATGGCGAGAAATAATTGAACTGTGATAGTATATGGTCGATAGTTATCTCGTGCCATCGTCATAAATCTCGCAGAACATCACGGAACCCCCTCCCCCCGTCCTTTGTATAAAAATCTGTGTCTCCCCCATCCTTGTCGAGAAAGGGATGTGTACATGATAACCATCGCAATGCTCACTGCGGCAGCAGCGGGCGGTAGCGGCCGAGGCGGCGGTAACGGCGGCACTATACCAGAAACTGAAATGAATCAAGATTATCTTAAAAAGCTTTATTTACTGGAAATCAAACCATCTGATTGTATAGATGAACTGGCCGCGTTTGTATAGTTGCACACATGAGCATCTAATTTATGTCTTCCAGGTAGTGCGTGTGTACACAGAAAACTTTATACTGATAGTTGCTGTGCGTCGCCCTCTATTCTCCGTAAACGATTGCCACCTTTATCTCTCGAGTTTCGATCTTACGCAACGACCCGCGACCGCTCACTGTGCCAGGAAAACTAACAGCGTCAATAGACGCTTGATTAACCAGAAGCGAATCCTTAAAAAAGAACATTCGGTTCTACATTCAAAGAGATTTATGTTCTTCACTGCCACCGGGAGATCCGCTGCCGGTGAACCAAAAAGGCTCACAAAGTCCCGAACATCCTCGTTTTCTTCCCCTATTTTCTTCCTCGATATTTCACTCACAGCTCAAACTTCAAAACCGGAATTTTACGATTTTCGTTTTTTATCCTCAATTAAGAAGAAGAGATCAAGAGAACTTTGTATTTGCCTAGATCTTTATCTCTAGGCAATATATCTCTCGCGTGTAATATGCATCAAGTCTGTTAGATTTTTCTTTTGCTTTGCTATGTCTTCAATTTTACGATGTACCCGGCATCTCTTGCCAAATCACAAGATCCAAAAGAAATCTAGAGAAAACTTGGGTCTTCTCTTTCGCATGTTTATATTCATCTGCAGTCTGCACACCTACCACGCGAAAGCTACGATTTATGCATCTTGTTTTTTTCAGAGAAATGACCGAAAGAGAAGAAAAATAAAAAAAGAATCGGTAATGATCAGCAGCAACTCGAAGCGCGCTTGTACAGACTCGCAAAAAGCGGCCGAAAAATAACCCACCAAAAATAAAATATTATACGTTAAAAAAAAACTCCTCCTGCTATACATGCTATACGTATATAAATATATGTAGAGAATCAATCGCAATAAATTTCGAGCTCGTAGCCGAGGATCTAGGCGCTAATAGAAGGGAGCTCGAGTCACAAGGTGCCATTAAACGAATAGGACCATTGAGGCCATAAAAGACATCCTCGCTTTGCAGTAAACGTCCAAAACTACTTTAGCTACTCTACTCACTATACTATACACGCCGCCGGTCTCCCTCTTGTGTAACCTCCTCTCCTACTCTCGCCTTTAGGGGCCTCCCTCCTGCTGCTGCTACTGCTGCCGCTACTGCTGCGTGAGCTTCTGCTTCTGTCGGTCCCGCGGCTGATTTTTACAGCCATCAAGCAGCTTCCTAAAGCGGGAGGTTTTGGTAGTCATCTGAAAAGCTCGGCCCGACTTCCACGAGCTTTTCTCGTAGATTTTCTCGGAACAATATAATTGGCACGTTTTTACTTCTTGTGCGAGCGACACGAGCGGGAAGACAAGGAAAATCTCCGGGCAACCATCACCATCCATCAATTGGGAGGGGGACGCTCGCTCGCTAATTCTTCTTCTTCCAATCAAACGGGCGTCAGCACTTTTCAGTCTACTCGTGTTTTGTTGTTGAATTAGTTGCCCTCATTGTTACGTATTGGGTAGCCGGGGTAATCGCCGTGCCCTGCTCCACGTCTCCGTCTCCGTGCGCGAGAGATTCTTTATTCTCGTCTTCTTCTATCTCCGCAAATTGCCGTTACGGCACTCTTGATGCGTCAGGACAGGAAGTCTCCCCCCCTCTTTTATTACGCCGGGCATTAAAAGGAGAGAAAAGAAGAAGAAGAAGAAGATAAGAACAAGAAGAAGGAAACGTACAAAAGATACGAATGAGCCGACTGTGCCGTCGCGTATCCTGCATTTGAATCCGCTGGCACTCACTGGTCCTCTTTAAGTAAGCCTTTCATTCGCAAAGATGATAAGGAAACGGTCGTAAATGAACCAGTTCGGACGTGTCGGCTGCTCGGGAGCGCGTGAAAAGAGAAGTGGGCAATGGAGAAAAAAAAGGGGGACATGTATGCGGCGCAGTGCTGTATATGGTCCCGTATAATATATAGAAAAGAAAAGAAAAAGAAAATTCAAGCGCCCTCATTGATAATTCCATTTCAGCCCACACTCTCGCCCCAGCACACCACCTAAAGGCCAGTGTTTGATGATAGGCAGCCCCGTGGTTTTTATGATCTTATTTTTTATTTTATTTCCCTGGGAGTTGGGGCGGCGGCGGCCGGATCGGGGGCTGTTCCAAGGAAGGTGTACTCAAAGGAATCGCACCGATGCCTGCTGTTACAAGTCCATAGAAGCGAAGGAAATGAGGGAAGAAAAAAAAGAGATGCGCATTTCACAGCTTGCCGTCATCAAACGAGGCAGGAGGAGCAAAAGGAAGAAAAAAAGGGCAAAAAGAAAAGGGCAAAAAAGAAAATCGTCTTTTACTTTATAGCTTCCATTGCCTACCCCACCGCATACTCGGTTGGTTCTCCATTTCCACCCTACCCCAACGCACACACCACCAGCAGACGGACACTCTCTTTACCGCTCGGCTGAAACATGCATACATATTTATGACTATCCTGTTTACCGCTCCAAATCGCACGGCGAGTTGCGTCACTTGGAATTGGCTGGCTCTTTTGGCTGTTGCTTTTTTATTTTTTTTATTTTTTTCTCCTTTTGTAGCTTTCCTTTCCGCTTCCCTATTTCGGCGACAGCCCCACTTGCCCCGTCAAACAACCCGCATTTCACCTCGTCGCTCTCTCGCTCCCCCTTTTATAATGTGTATGGCACCTCGGTTTCGAGTGCGTCGACTATTGGGTCTTTTCCACGTGTATCGTTCCTGTCTATACACTCGCCATCGCTCCTGCTGACTGTAGCAATTTGCACATCAAAGTAGGTCGATAACTCAATTCCTCGACCGCAATCAATATGGAGGAGCACAAACGAGAACCAAGGCGCCAGTCAATCTACTCAACGTCCCTTTTCTCTCTCTCTCTCTCTCTCTCTCTCTCTCTCACTGATGCCCTGTCAGCCTCTTGTCATCGGAACACGTTATCCCTTTCATCGGTTGAGTATGGCGCATCGACCGTCGGTCTTAATACCTCCTCTTTATGGCGCTATACCTTGTACGTGTATCATATACTTCACAGTATGCCACTATTATATAGCGCGCTGCCGGGGCCCAACTTTGGGCGGCGAAACCTTATATACCAGTTTCGCTCTGGCACTTTCGCCTAGTTACGTATATTTTTTCTTGTGGACTCATTTCGGCCTGTCAGTCGATTGTCATTCGACGACGAGAGCATATAGTGCTGCGGGGAGAGAGCCAGCCAACGCCGAATAAACACAGGCGAAAAAGGAGAGAGGCCTCACGTGGGCACGAAAAAGAGAGAAGTGCAAGAAAATCGGACAGAAAGAGAAGCACAAAGTCAACATACTTGATAGTCATAACTCCCGAGGCCGCAGATAGGCTACCATATCGAATGTGTATCTATTCCCGGCAAACTCGCAAATAGGAAAAGCGCTCCGAGATCAAAGAAACCATTGCAGCGTCCTAGTCGTCGTCGTCAAAGAATCACGTCGTCCTAAATCAGAAGCTAGCATCTATTGAAGTCGCGCCAATAGCGGAAAATCCGGAGGAAAAAAAGAAGGAGAAGAAGAAAAAGAGTAGGAGAGATATATAGAACGACTTCTATGTCGAGAAGAGTTTCTCCCTCCTCTCCCGTGATCAATACTCCGCCTCATAAAGCCCGGATCCTATCAAACTGCGGCGGCCGACGTCAACTGGCCCGTCCATTTCTTATACAACGAGAGAAGAAGAGGGACAAAAAAAAATATAAAAAGAGCTGGGCGGTTTTGCACGTCAAATAAGTCTATAGACATAGTGCGGCCTATAGTGGGTTGGAGAGACTCGTACGAATTATTGCCATCGAAACGGCCCATTTCATCACGTTGGAAAGGGGGGAATGTCCACACACTCCAAGTCATTCTTCATGTTTGTATATCTCTCTTCTTCTTCTTCTTCTCCTATATTTCCAAGGAGACGAAGGGAAAAAAATACACGCCTGTCCGCTCCATAATAGACTTTTTGTTGTTGTTGGAATTGCTTTGAGATAATTGAAGGAGGAGGCGGCGGCAGAGGCGGAAAAGAGGAGGTCAGAAGAAGTGAAAGAAACAAAAAAATTGAAGAAAAACGATGGGGGTAAAATTGTTTGGTTTTTGGTTTTTTGTTTTTTGTTTTTTGTTTTGTTTCTCGGGTCTTTCTAGGCACCTGGTGAAGTAGTTGATGTAAGCGCAACGACCGACGACGTCTAGCCGAACGATTAGGTCTCTCTGTGTTTTTTTTTTTTTTTCTGTGTGGCGGTATAGAAGGCGACGCGGTTTCCCGCTCGTAAATCAGTCTGTCAAGAAAGTCTCGGCACTCGGGCACCAAAATGGTATCATTGCCGAATTGAAAACAGAAAGAAAGTAGGGAAGAAGTTAGGAGTAGAAGAGAGAGACCGAAGGGAAAAAGAAATTATAGAGGCATTTATATTTATATAGAGTCGTCGTCGTCGTCTTCCAAGTCGACGTGTAGAGAGTAGAGTAGGCACTATATTCCCATCTATGATTACAGGGTCTCTGTATCAGCAACTACCGCCTTGGGAACATTTCAGTCAAGCCAGGCCGTCAGAGCCGTCAGATGGTTATATACTGCTTCGCAATAGACTAGACGAGGGGAAATATTTTCCGAGATGTATTTGACACGAGCATTACACGCACACACCCAAAGTCTCTGGAAACTTTTTGGCAAACCAATTGGGGCGAGAGAAAAAAGGATATAGTCAAAGCACAGTCAAGTACAGAGCTAGACACACAGTGCAAGTAAACAAAATCAAAGGAAAACACAACAACAAAGATGATGCGAGGGAGGATCGAATTTTTAAGGACTCCACATGTGAGATACAGTGTTGATGGCATGTACACGTAGTCAAACGGAAAGACCCGGCTAATCGAAAGAAGCCGACCAAGAAAAGGGAGAAAAAAAGGGGGAAAAAAAATAAAACGTAACGTTTCGAAAGTCACTTTCAAGTCCTCCCGATAATCCCGAGCCGTCAAACCAAATCAATGCATGAAGAAGTAAGTCTTTCACACACTTGACTCGGTCCTTTGCGCACATCTAACATTGTGGCCAGGTGAGTCAAACACAAATAAAGTGAGTCAACCTTTTTTTTAAGAAATCCTCTTTATACAGCTCTACTCTGGTTCGTTTGGCTGGCTATTTCATTAAATCTATAGATAACCTGTTCAGTGATCGATTTCTTTCAACGTCAGCGGCTCGTTATGGACCGCAGCAAAGACGGTGGGGGCGAGGAATACAAGAATAAGAGAAAAAAGATGGTGGACACGAGTCCAAAGGTGATTCCTCCTTAGCTCAAGCGACCCATGTCGGCAATCCCATTCGAGAGGAAGAAATCAATACGTACAGGCTCCCCGTTATTGAGCTGAGCAACTCTTTCAACAAAAAGAAAGAAAATAAGGAGGACGAAAATGATGATCTTCAGCTTTATTTCGCTTCGTCGCAGCATGTCTCTAATACACAGCACAGCAGCGCAGGGAAGAAAGAGGGAAACGAGCCGAACCCCCCCCCCCCCCCCCACCAGATAAACACAAGTAATGGAAGAAAATGTCGCATCGAGAGAGAGATAAAGACCTACTTTTCATCCCTTTTTCTATGCAGCAGCTACTCGTCGTTCCTTTTTATTAACTTCCCGCAGTCACCGGGTCCGACGTCATCGATTGAGCTCCACAATGCAGCAGGGGGGGGGGGGATACACTACCGCGGACCAAATTTTCAAAAAGTATATGAGAAATATAACGAAATAAAAAAAAGAGAGAGAGAGAGAGAGAGAGACGACCTTTTTCCAAGGAGACGGCAGCAGACGCAGAAAAGTAAAGGAAAAAAAAATAGTTTGATATTTCTACGGATATTGTAGAATCACTATGGAAACGGGAGAGGCGAATTCGCTTTCAATCAGCAGATAGTTCCGCAGTGACAAACATACACCGCTGTCTAACTCTCTCTTTTCGGATCGTTACATATCGCAATAGACGAATAATATACGGGCTATCCGGTACAAGTGAATGAAGAGCGTCTACAGAAAAAAAGGGGCGAGAGAATAAGAAAGAACAAGCCCGAAAGAATTTCTGACAAAAGGTGAACCATCAAAGGCGAGCGATGATGGATGCTCTTATTCTCCAGACTTTTTTTTTAGTTTTTATTATTTTTCTGCAGCGTCTCAATTGTTGTATATTTGGAGCAGCGATCTTTGATCGAGGAGAGGAGTCTATACTCATCGGAAAACATAAAAGAGAAGGGCCTGGCCCCCAAGTGATTGGGTCGGACGGGAACATTATACATACACAATACACACGCGGGCAAAAACGGCCGTTCCCAGTGTAGACCTTGGGTGACGGCACCGTCGGTAACCAATGGTTGCCAAGGGGTTTCGGAGTCATCAAAGCTGATTCGATCTCGACCGAAAACGCCAACAAGAAATCTTTTGATGAGTGTATTCATTCCAAGCCTTCAAGTTTTCTAAACTTTTCGTGACATTCTCCCGCGACGCTCTACACACACACCAACCCCCCGGCCGCCTCACTCGGCCTCCGTTTCCTTGAACGACTTTGGCAGGCGACATCAAACAACTATTTGAGAGCTATTTACGCTCCAGCTGGTCGTGTGCTGACACACAAGACTTTCACTCACGGTCGACTGATTCTCCATTCCCCCCCCCCTTTTTTTTCTTCTTATATAATCACACAGACGGAGATGGATAAGAGAGAGAGAGAGTGAGAGGGAAAGATACTTACAATCACACACGGCTCCAATATATACAATCAAGAGATTGACCTACTCGAGTGGCAGAGTCGGGGGAAAGGAGGGGGTGCAGTCCAAACGCCTACGAGACTTGCCAAGGCACAGCAGTTGACGAATAGGATCGGGGGGCGCGCGATGGCACCGCTGCTGCTGCTGTGCTGTTTCGTTTTGTGCTTATTGGCATAAGCTAACGGCCGAAGGGATCACACAGGCTGCGTCGACAACAAACGCTGGCGGAAACTAGGGCGTTGCTGCTGTGTATAGGCAGAGAGAGAGAGAGAGAGAGTCAAGAAGGAGGGTAGCAGGAGCGAGAGAGAAGGGTGGAACGACAAGGACAATGAATTAGACGAGAGAGAAGCTAAGTCAATAGTGGATGAGACGGTTGCCCGCTGTGTACTGTTATATAGACGGATATCTTTATAACATCGCACACACTCTCTTTTCTGCAGTCTTTGCCGAGACAGTTTCCTTCAGCCTCGTCTCGCTCTTTCTCTTTCTTTTAAGGATTTTCCTTCTCTGCGCTGATGGGATATGATTACGTCTGAGCGCTGGAGAAGAAGAAAACAGGGCAAACTCGGTTCGGCCAGGGTTGTGAGAACGAGTCAGTCCTCGGCAGGAGAGAATGAAACGGTCGGGACCATACAGGATCATTCACGTTCAGTGCTTCATAACACGAAGCCATCGTCACACAACATAGAGAAAAAAACAAATAGAAAGAGAAGGAAGGATGGATGGATATATCCAAGGTCTACAAAATGAGAGGGGGGTGAAAGAGGGAGAAATAAGTCGAATAAAAGATCGTTAGTACAAAGTAGAGCAGTATACACCACACAGCAGCAGAAGCCAAAAGGGAGGTGAAGGGAAAATAGTCTAAAAGCTGAAAAGTCTTTTTCCGTACAGTTGAATATGTAGCGCATACGTCTCGCGTGTGTAGAGCACGGCCGTTGATGTAACGAGCCGGAAAAGGGGAACTTCTAGACTGGTATACGTTTTTCATTGTCACACACACACACACACACACACACAGAGACATAAGACGGGAAAGAATGAGGGCCTTGCATCACGATCTAGTGACTAACGTCTATTCAAGACTATATATATACTACAGGGATAAGCACTCTCTCGGAGTCACTCGTCAGTATCAAGTTGGTGGGTTAGAGAAACATTTCTCCCCGACGACCCCCGACGACTTCTCTCGTTCCCTTTCACCCCGGACAGAAAGCCCAAACAGACAAAACTACAACCCAGGAGAATGTAAAGTAGAAATGATATGCCAACCCTGTCCGCTTTTACTTGGATTTACAGGGACGGACTATATCTATACGAATTCGAGCATTTGTCTCTTTTGGACGGCGAAAAACGAAGCCAAGTAGCTAAAAACAAATAACAGGAGTTGTTTCGTTCCGCTCAACTTGCTGTGAGATGCTCCGGCGCCACCTTTTAGGGAGAAAATCTCGATGGAGAGTTGCTAGGGGAGGAATGTGTCGGAGGAGAAACAGGAGAGACCACTTTGGTAGCTAGACAAAAGTAATTTTATTACATGAAGCGACGGGAGCGGGCATCAGTGGCCCGTCTCGTGAAAGAGAAAAATGAAGTTGATCAGGAGCAGCAGAAGGAGCCCCCTTTTTCTATCAAGAGTCTCACATGTAAAGTGTTGGATTCAGCAGGGGGTGAAATGAGGCGAGTTCAACACACTTGAGCTCGCACAGGCCACAGCAGAGTCTGTTTTGTTTTTTCGAGTGTGTTTTTTGTTTTCCACTAGACAAAAATGAAGTCACATAGAAACAAGAAGGAGAGACACTCCCGGATAAAAAAGAATAGTGAAAACGAGCAAAGCCCGTGACGCCAACCGGGCGCGCCCAGCGACTCTCAATTCACTCGGGGGATATCACTAAATCGAAAATGGAAGTCTTCCGTCTCTTCTTCTTCTTCCCCCCTCTTTTCCAGGGTAATACTTCCAAGAGAGAGCTCTGCTGCTGCTCTCTTTGGCGAATAAAGAGCTTCCACCCAAAAGTGGAATCCATCCATTGTCAACTTTCGGGACCCCCCTTTTTTTATTATTATTTTTAAGACTCTCGTCCTTCTATTCCGCACTCGAGGCACTTTGGCCATCTCAGAAAAGAATAAGGAAGAAAGATCAGTTTCGTTCCACCAACCGATCTCGAGTCGTCTCTCAGCCGCTCAGCCGGCGTTCATTTCCATGTTGTGCGCCATCTTATAATATGCCAGCCATAGTCTACTATACCGCCATAAAAGCTAAACGCAGTTTTCTCTTGCTGCACTTTACCTTGAAGACGTTTTTCCGGCCGTATAGTGAAAAGCAGCAGCATCCAACAGCCCTTCCAGTTCCGTCGTCCTCGCGCAATGACGTTCAATAGTCAGGGGTGGATGCCATCGATTTCCGCACCGTTTCCTCGCCGCCGTCGCCACTTGCCCTTCGCTCTGCTCCCCCTCGTCTCTTTTCCTTGCTCCAATCCAACCCGAGTAAATGATGTTGACGACGGCAATACAATCTCGCCCGGCCATTTTCATCTCTTATTTTTTGGGGGGTTGGCGGGGGATTTTGTCGGTACTGAGCTGTCGGTGCTGGTTCCAGTGTCACCAGACACCATCGAGAGACACTGAATACACAGGGCCACTGCGTTGCATTTCTCTGAAACTTAATCATTTGTCTTGGTTCCCTCTTTTCTGTTTAGAAAATCTGTGAATTGTTTTGGTTTTCTCACCGAGTCAACGACATTCTCGACTTTTTTCGTTTAGGTTCGTTCGATTATTCACTTCATATGTTTTCTATCTCTCAAAAGGGATAAATTCCTGCTCAAAATGAATTCAAATGTCTTCTGGCGCACGTACGCCGCCACCGCCCCCCACTAATAACTTTAGACGGGAGAGCATTTTGGGTTTCGACCGGGCGAGAAACGACCCGAATGACGGGGCGACACGTGTGGATGGATGATGATGATGGACTCTGTGCCGGGGCGCGTTGCGTCGCTCTCGCCGGAAGTCGCAACCTCCGCCGGTTCAAGCTTTCGTGACAATTAATCACCGATGAATAGACGATCGACTGACAAGGCAAAAGTGAGAAAATAAGTATGAAACACACCAACGGCTCGGCCTTCTACCCCCTCCCCTCCTCTCTCTCTCTCCTAGTGTATAACGGTAGCTCATCAAAAAGATTAATTTTCTTTTGCCCAAATTATTATTATAATGGATGAAAAGAAGATTCCCGAGGATGGAGATGGCGATACGCAACGAATGTAAACGAGGAGAACTATATTTCTGTGAAATTTCGGAATTTGGTTGCTGCTTATCTTCAAAGCGTCGTGGAACTATTTATAAGGACTATCTCTCGGTATAGCTCGGTAGATAGAGCAACTTATGCAAATGTCATAACGCGGCGTGAATATAAGGAAAGAAGAGAGAGAGAGAGAGAGAGAGACGGGGGGAACTCAATCTCTTGACGCATCAACAAGAACCGCAGCGCCACAACCTCATTTCAAGGGAACAAGAGAGAGAGAGAAGAAAATTGAGGCAAACATTGTGAGGTCCTCGTGTTAGTTAACCATTTCAACGAGCGAAAAAAAACAAAACAAAACAAAACAAAAGAGAATCATTCCCTGTGTGTGCTGTGCGCGTTGTGTGTTTATACGTAGAGAGACTTGAGTTGTTTGGGTGCTCTGCGTGTCTGCGATGCACTGAGCGTGTGTTTTGATGGCTTTTCGGCGGGAAAAATAAATAAAAAAACAAGGGGAAGAAGGGGAAGAAGGGGGTTCCGTCGGTGGATGAATTCCGTGTTGGCTCGGGAAAACGACGAGCCTGGGAACGGCGCCTGGCAGTTAAGCTGACGATGCGTTAGCGGTGACGGCGAGAATGAACAAACCGAGTCGTTAGATTTCTCCATCATTGTCGACGGTATAATATACACATAGAGTGTGCAATAGAGAGAGACAGAGTCAGTCAGTTCTTTTCTCTTTGGCGATGATGGGGCCCCCGGTCAACCGCCGGTCCTCGTCAGCGCCATTTCGTGACGTCATTATAATTTCTGAATAAGAAAACACAACAAAAGAGGGAGGGGGGGATGAGAACCCGAAGATGAATCATCATCGCAGGGAACAAGAGAATGAAGACAAATTGTTAGATATTGTTTAAAATTGGGCCTTCCAAAGAAAAAAAGTGGGTCAAATACATTTTGTTTTCCCCGATAAAAAAACAACAACAACACAGAAAGCGAGAGAAAAGAAATGAGTCCGCGCCATTCCAATCCATTTGGACGTGCACGTCATCATTATTATATTACGTACTACTGTTGCTAGCAATAGAGTACCGTACTGATTGCTCATACATCCAGTGCCACTATACTATATACTCATACTACACACACATATAGAGAGCTATAGCATTAGCAGTACCACTTGTAAGTAGTATGATGTTGTTGCAATCACATAGTAACATCACGCGGCTTTCCCCAATGTGTGCGGTTGCAGCCGTGCCAAAAGTGTTGTGAATGTTGTTGAGCCCCGGTGTAAAGTCATTTGCCGCATCCGTCATGTCAATCAAACCACAACTCACGAAAGAGGGGTGGGGGGAGGGAGAGAGGGAAGACAAGGCTAACGGTGGTGGAGGTTCAGACGGGTATAGACTATAGAGCCGCGCCGCGCCGCGCGGTAGCATGCGCAAGCAAAATAGTAGCCGAGCTGTGGAGCATCACGACTGCACACAACAGGACACACACAACACCCCGCTCCAGCGCTCCCCTGCTGGAGGCCCCGGCCGGCGTTCGTCCCTCTCTATAGCACCCAAGATATACTTGGCATCGAAGCTCATCCATCACCTTGGACGCTCGGCGTGGAGATTCAGGCCAATTCGTCACGTCAACCACGGCTCGATTGGCAGCACTCTTCTCCTCGCCCAACCAATTGATAAATCTATTATATAGCCACCGCCACCACAGCGCAACCCCCAACTGTCTGACTGCGTTCTCTCCCGTCCATCATATCTCTTTTTGTGTATATGTATATACGTCGTCGGCTTTCGAGTTGGTTCAATCGGCCGCCATTTCCATTTTGACTCTCACTCGCTCTTTTTTTTTTTTTTTTGATCTCGGAAATGAAGGAGAATCAGAAAGAAGAAAAACACCCGGAGAAAGTGATAAACATAAGTGTTATCGATCCATTTCGATGACATCCCAAAGTTTCTTCCATTTATTCTCCGCTGGCTGCTGGCGCAGATTCTATTGAATCCTTTCAGACGCACAGTCAGCGTATATATATATATGGATTGAAAGCGGAATTGGAAACGGTGCGGCAGCATAAGGCCATATAGATGTGCTGCTGCTGCTCCTATCTATCTATAGGGCTACTGCTACTAGTATAGACTACTACTAGTTTCAATACGTTTTATGGTTAGACTATGACCCGGCCATCTTTCAACTAGCGGAGACTTGTCCGTGTGTGTATGGGCTGGCAGGCGCTGCGCTGCTATCTTATATATAGTGTCTTGCCGATTCGATTCTTCTCTTTCATTTTCTCTCGTCTCTTATTTGGTCCGTTTTTATCGTCTATAGAGTCGTGAAGGTCCATTACGTGAGCACATCGACTTGCAGGTCGTTTCTCTTTTATTCTTGCGCCACATCTATATCAAGTTCACCAGATCATAGACGATAGATCAAATAGATTTATAGTTAGCCATAAAACATCTATCGGCTTCTATAGGCTCGCACCCTTGCACTCCATGCATGGCCCGGTCAGGTCCCTGAGCGATCGTGCAAAACGAGAGACAGAATCACATACAAGAGAAGGAGAAAAAAAAAACACATTCCATATAGTATACAAAAGAATCATGATAATAATACCAAGGAAAAGAAAAAGAAGTTGTGCGTGTGGACTGATGGTGTTGGAGAGAGGGGGCTGATTCCAGCGCCGCGCGAGGAATGATAGCGTCGAATGAAACGAGCAGTCAGCCGGTGACTACATGTACATCTATATATCCTCCATGGCTCCATCCATTCCATTCTTTTCTCTCTCTTCCAATGTTGAATGTTACTATACTGCTATACCACTGTGTTGGCCCCCGCTCCTTAGACTATAAGGTTTTCCCGCACGACAGGCCCGGATATACTGGGCACCATTCCAAACACACTGACAGAACACTGCCACCCACCCCCCGTACCGGGAGCAAAGTATTGGGTTTGCTCTGTGTGAAATGCCGGGCAAAAAAAAAGAAATGTTTTATACTCCCTTTTTTCCCGGGCGAATAGACGGAACGGAAAGCAAAATGGCAATAAATAAAACGAGATAAGTAACAAAAACGAGTCATCGAAACGAGTCGAAACCGATCCAATCAGCAGCTATTCATCGCCAAAGCCATATACAGCGTACACACTCTACTAGATACTAAACTAGACGTGTGTGAAAGCCTATATCTGACTGGCTCCGATTGAATGCGCGGCTAATGGAATGATTTCCAACAGCCGTGCAGTCGTCACCCCCCCCCCCCCCCCCCCCGAAGGAATGAACAGCCAGAAGAGGACGAAAGAGTGTGAATAAAACTACATCATCGACTTTCTAGTTCAATTGCTGTAACGGCTGTTTGAGATTTGAGAGTGCGCCAAAGACATAGCGACCTATTAGTATATTTAGTATATATAAGTTTTATTATTTATTTTTATAATAAAAAGGGAGGAATTTGGAGTGCTTGAGAACTTGCTACGACCCGGTGATACAGGCTCCTAAAGCGGTGTGAATGCATTGCCGTGACTGCCATGACAGTTCAGGGTGACTTATATCACGTTGCCGGTCAGAGCAAGGCACCTTGCCAGTCGAGAGATCTACTAGCTAGATATTGAGGGTAGGTTGGAAGCATTGAGCAGCATATACAGACGAAGCAGACGAGCAATACATACAGGTTATATAACACAGTGTGGGATACAATTGGGAGACACAAGGAATCGAACACGGGTCTTCTTGATGCGATGCGGAGATGATGACCGTTGATCGTTGAGTGCACATCTCGATGTGAATCTGATAGAGTCAGAATAATTCGCTTACTGTTCCCGTTAAAAGAACAGCGCAAGATCCGCTGCAGCATCCCGTCGCGATCATGGTGGTGCGTGTATTTGATCTAGCGATGATGGAATAAAATTAAATCAATCACAATCCCATACAGAAATAGCCGATCCTTTTTTAAAACTAAATTTTCCCCCGACCAGCGTATATTTGTAAGTTAAGCATCGAACATTGTTTGCAAGCACGAGTCGCGTGCATATCGTTGATTTATTTCTATTTCCTTTAAGTTATTGGCTTTTTGGAAGTTTTTTTTTTTTAATGTCGCGATTTCTCTCCCTCACTTGCCTTCAACCCGTCGGCTCTGTCCTGTCGTTGGATTTTGTCACGAGATTGAACGCGACGCTTATATAGCCGAGAAAGAGAGAGAGCGTAAAAAAAAGAAAAGATGAAAGAGAGAAGAAGAAAATAAGCCTTACAAAGTTTTATGGCCGGGCTTGATGTTCGACGACATCAAGTCGATCTTCCGCTTAAAGCCCCTGTCTCTGTTTCTGTCGTTCCGCTCCGCGCCGCGCTTGCTTTTCTCATTTTTCATCGGGAGCCACGAGTGTGTGTGTGAGCCAAGAGCCTCTGCCTCACTCTTGAATTTCTTCGTGTCGTGTGTAGCCCGGCACTCACGCAAAGCTCACGCTCTCACCCGACCAGCGATATAAAAGAAACGGCAGGGGCTGCGTGCACATTGCAATGTCGGCCAACTAGTCTAGTCGGAGAAAGGAGACGGAAAAATCCTACAGCCAGGGTGGCAGACAGCAGCAGAGAAAAGATCTGCCGGCCCCCTTTTCCCCCACACAATCCCTTCATGACTTTTTCAGTCCCGATGGCGGCGCACACGGGAGTCGGTCGCTTACACACGCCGGGCGCATCCTTATCAAAGTTCGTTTTACGGACGCGTGCTGCTGTTGCAAACGTCTACTATTGCTTCTACTCCATTACGGACCGCATTCTTGCACGTCTAAACTGCGACGACAGACTGTGCCGAGCTTATTGACCTCGCCCATCTCCGTCTCTTTAGTTTCTGCTCAACAGCGGGATGGAGTAATAAGTTGTCCCTATACATAATAAGGCAGCGACCACTCTGATAATACAAAAGACTGATGGACTGTGGCCCTTTGATGTCGTACGACTTCTCGTTTGTCTATAGTTATATTCTCATTCGGACTCGCCCACCCATCACAGGCATCACATGTTCTACGCCCCAGCGGCGCACACAGGCCAACAGGAACAACAGAATCAACAACAAAATGTAGAGATTACAGAGCCGTACAAACATAGACCCCCAGAAAGAGGAGGGAGGGGGCCGATGGTAAATGGATCTGATTTAATAATGATTTGAAAAAGGATCAGAGAGGGGGGAGACTATAAAAAGAAAATAAATAACAGGAAAAAGAAGTAATCGTGTCAAATGAACGGCCGTATTCTAGAAGGCGGGGACGTTGATTATTCGTCTAATTCAGCGCTCTTGGTTATGCATTAATCAAGAGAAGTCTCTCCATCCAAGTGCGTTCGACTGAACCAAAAATGGGAAAACGACTTCTTTTTTCCTTTCGTTTAGAAGGACCATAATTTTAAGTGTATTTTTTTAGGAGGCCCAGGGCCCTGCACGGTTGTCGCGAGTTTCATAACATGCGTGAATGCTGCTGCACACAAGTATCGATCAATAGGAAGCGGAATAAAAGAAAAACGACCCCACTGCCGACTCCCATATATATATACTCCAAGGGGTTTGAACGCGTCGTTACCCTCCCATTAGGGTGCGAACCCGACATAATGCACCAGCGTCAAAGAAATTTGCCTCGTGAAAAGCCAACGTTGACAGGCTTTCTCCGGCTACTCCCACTCTCAATCTGCACCGTACGCTCCGTGTCTTTCGACTCTTTGGCTCGGCTCTCATGGCTCATGGCATATAGCCACACCACGCTCTGATTTCTTTTCTCTTCTTCTTCTGATTGTCATTCAACGCCGACTGGAATCTCTGGCGACTCTCAGAGTTGAACGCTCGCCTAGGTCAGCGACGGCCCACGGAGTGTCGCATTACAAATCTGGCATTCAAAATGTCACATTCGAAGCATTTGACAGGAGAGAAACAGGCGGCGGGCGGCAGAATGCAGTCGCATACATTTTGTCGCCATGCGACACGGAGCAGTCGAACTTGTAGTCAAACATTTCACATGATTTCCTACAGGAATAATATAAGAGAGAGAGAGAGAGAGAGAGACGAGGAAAATGTGTTGGGAGGAGTCTTACACGAGAGTGACAAAAGGAAGAAGGGTGGAACAAAAATAAAAATAAAAATGAGAGGCGCAAAAAAAAAGGGAATCAAAATAGAAACAGACACAGCGGTGCGTATAAAAACGACGTTTTACCAAATGAAAATAGACGACCGTGCACAACCGAGTGACGTTCCGTGGGAAATGGTTACGCTTTTCAATACCTTTTTTTTTTTCTCTCCATCCCCCCCCCTTTTTTTATTTCTCCCTCCCCGTAGTAACGGTGTTTAGGGAAAGAGCAGTAGAGCGACACATCCCAAAAGAATTTTTCTTTTTGGATTTTCTAAGGCTTTTTTCCCCCCTCTTATATACTATATACATTATATGGCGAGGGTATTCTCTTTGGGCTCTGTTATTTCAATTCATTTAATTTCAAAAATTTTTTTGTCATCGTGTTGATCTTTTACTTTAAAGTTTTTTGTTTTCCTGTAAAGTCGGAGAAGAGGAGGAGGCGACATTCCCATATTTTTCGGGGACAGAAGCGAAGCTACACATTAAGTGAAGGTTCCAGGTCAGGACCTTATATAACTATGTGTCTTTTGAAGTTGTCGAGAGTGTGTTTCTAAATAAGACGTTGCGCACCCACACAATTTTATTTGGTTTGTTTGTGTGTCTTCCTCATTCGTTTGTTGTCTGAGACAGAAAAAAGGGTCGTTCGGTACAGTTTGTTTCATTTGACGTGTCGTGTATTTCTTTTTTAAGAATGAAAATCGACCAAAATGAGAGTCGACCGTTAAGCTTTTTCTTTTTTCTTTTTTTTTAAAACTTTTGCTCGTATTCAGGCGCTTCACCTTGATCCGTATTAGAAACCCATTATGTTTAATAGAACGCATTCGCATACCATCGATATAGGCTAAGAAGAGTGTGATGGTGGTGGTGGTGGGGGGAGGGTGGCACTTTGAAACCGATAGCGAAGCGGAGATAAGCGGAACGCGCCAGCTCCTGATATCGCGAACGGTCGTACATGCGAACAAGACATGGCCGCCAAAGTTATTGGTTTGATGTAATAATACCAACAAGGGAAAATCCGACCCCCCCCCCTTTATACACCGCCACCGCTTACAATCATAACCGTTCTCGCTATCATCTACCACATACCCATGTTCTTGCGCGCTGCTGCGTGCGTGTTACAAGCCAAATCGGGGGATACATGGATGGCCCGAAGAGTGCGACAACTTGGCTGTGCTCTCCGCCTTGCACTGTATGTGTATAGTTTAGACGTATACTGTGGCAACATGCATATAAAAACGGATACGTAATCCTCTTTCAGTGAAGCATGGCATCGTTTCTGCAGGAGATGCCGAGGAAGCGCGTTATCAACATGCTGTCATAGCCAGAAAATGCCAAAATGGCAATCGCTGGGAATAAATAAGAGAGGGAGAAAAAGGAGCAGAGCCCTGCAACAAGACGTCCACTTTTCAGCCTTTTTTCTTATTGTAAATTGCCAAAGGGCGTGGCCTGCAAAGAGTTGAAAGATACGATCGAGCATATCATCCCAGGCCGAGGAGGCAGAAGAAGAAAAACGCCGGGAAAAACTACACACATGACTTGTCTCTCTCTCATCTCCAATGGAAATTTTTGAATCTGACTGCCAACAGACACACGACATTCTTCATGGCGACTACATCTAACTCGTCATTTCGCCCATTTCATGCCATTTATCTTCTTCTCAACGACCTTCTGCTGTGACGTCTTTCCTTTTCAAAAGGGAAAAGGCAATGAAGAAGAGCTGTTTTACCCAACTTCGTTTAGGGCAAATGGTTCGTTATGATACATTGTAACATCTTTTCCAAGTCTGTATATGCCAGGCCAGCCAGCAAGTTGAAGGATGCGATGACTGGCCGTTGCCGGGCATCATCCGCAAACAAATAAAAATTTGTTATTCTTTTGAAAATGAAAGAGCCCCCCCCCCCCTCCCCCCTCCTCTCTAACTCCATCTTAACGACTAAATAGTTTTTCATCATGCGCGTGGGCGGGAAAGCAATTTCTAGTTTCAAATATAATACCGGAGATCGTGGTTTATTTTTAAGTTACAATGTCCTTCACATCCCTTTTCGTTGTTTCCTTTTTTCGATTTGGTATGATTGCACACACAACGTCCCTCCGTTTCTAAATCCAACAGCCAACTGCTGTTTGCCGCTGAACACAGTGTATTGTGCATAATGCATAAATAAGGGCTCTCTGGTAGTAGTTATACATGTACACATTATTCACTCTGATCACTAGGGTGTATCCATCGATGTGTCGATATATACAGGACCGGAGGTCCGCACTCTGTTGCATTTCTGTTCCGCTCCCAGTCAGAGGCATCAGCAGCAGCAGCAGCCCCAGCAACTTCCGGGGGCTTCCTCTCTTTTCCCTCCCTACGTCCTTTTTTTTCTTTCCTCTTTTTCCTTCTTTTGATGTCAGCATTCATCCGTTCATCGGCTGCGTTAGCCGTCCGCCCCTAACTGTCCGCCCAGTACGCCTGTCAGCCTTCTGCTATAAGCCCTTATATTTTCGCTTCTGTTGCTACTGCCACTCCACGTCGTCGCGCTCTACTCCGGAATTACTGACTCGGAAATAAGGGAAAATTGCGGCATATTTCCAACATGCACACAGCAGTCCTACAGCGCTGGATGTTGTGTACAAGTTCTATAAAGTAGATGTACATGTACGTTGAAATAAAACCAGAGAGAGAGAGAGAGAGACCAGTCAGCTAGCGCAGAAGGGGAACGCACACAAAAAAAAGGACATGACGGACTCCCGTACGTCCGCCGACGGATATCCTTCCGGTATGTGTATACAAGTCCGATATAGACTATCTCAATGTCTTCTTTAGTGACTGTATATGTTAAAGAGGGGGTTGGAAGGCTTGAAACGTCACAGTTGCCCACTTCTCTATTCTCTCGTGAAAAAAGAAATGAAGGAAGTGGGTGGAAAAAGGAAAAAAAGGAGGAAGAAGTTGCCGTCCCAACAACACGGTCTACTTGTCAAGAGCAGCAGCATTTATAATATGGACGTATATCTAAATGAGAACTTTTGGCTTCACTTGGTTGCCTTGGCCTCCGCATATACAGTACCCCCGGTTTGCTCGGATACTGTTGTGTGATGCAACACGCACGCGACATGCTACTTGGCAGCCAAAGCGTTCCCGGGAAACCCCCCCGAGTTGACGTCCGACTCACAGATTTACCCTTTTTTTCTTTAAATATTTATTTTCTAGGTTTGTTGTTGTATAATCTGTGTAGTACGCGCAAGCTCGTTCCCTTCTTGAATGGGAGGCAATACATTTTGGTATTATACGCTCCGGATATAACTAATGAATTTCCGAGTTCATTAGCTGATATATTTCCCGATTGTGTAATATATTGCACAATCGCTCGCTCTGTGTCGAGCTCCATACACTTCCGTTGAGTCCGGCAGCTCCGCGTCCGCTCCTTGTTGACTCATTTACAATGAGCGTATATAGTAGATTGTGAATGAGCTTTTACAAGCCATCAAAGTCAGCTGGCGCTAGATGTTTGCCAGCTTGCGTGTATACACACATTCTGTTGCGCATTGATGAGATGCCGGCCATCCAACAATGCTCTGCTGCTAGCTGCTGCTGCTACATCAAGGATCGAGTGACCGGCGGCAGCAATCAATTTGAAACCAAAAGTCTATTGCCAGTCTATTGCAACCGCTGCAGAGCCGGACGGGTTGTTGCTATGGTCTCGTCAAATATCCACAAGTTTCTCTCTCTCTCTCTCTAGCTCGACTCCATTTTCCAATACTTATATACAAGGAAGTAGCACCTCCAGAGCGTATCGGACCATGTCGATCGTCTATAAGAAACCGGAGCTGAGGGTGGGCAGAGAGAAAAGCGTCACGTGGGTCTTGTGTTTGATGTGCGCTCGTCTACCAAGTAAAAGGCGTTTGCGTTGACGTTATAGACGAAAAAAAACCCCAAAAAAATCGACGAGCGGCAAAGCCCGGCAAATGGACGCGCGGGGGTTGCGCTCCACGACACCGAGTTATTGGCCCCGAGGACGGACTTTGCAAGTCAGATGGACGAGGAAAAGGGGGAAATATAGTAAAGGGTGGATGGACGTCGTTGGACACGACGACGACGACGCTGGCAACAGTCTTGCACGAACGGATGGCCGGCGCAACCGGTCGAATACATACTGTCACGAATTGGATGCCAATGTATTTGAATGTACACTACACACACACACACACAGTGCTGCACACAGCCTATATTTTGTTTTTTTTTCTTTCCCCTTTTATTTTTTTGTTTTATTTTAGAGCCAGCAGCGGAGAGAACCTTTAATGACAGTGAAGCATGAAGCGTTGCGGTTAGTTCCGCTTTGTAGGACTCACGCAAATAGCGAGGGAGGGGGGGGGGGATCTAGCGCCCCGCTATCTACTATATAGACGCGACCGTGTCTCTGTTTAAAGTAACTGGCACACAGCAAAGGCACGCGGGATATATATCGATGGAAAATTGGAGAGAGTGTTGCCCGATGTCCCGTGAGTCTCTCTCACCATCCGGCGGGGTCGCCGTGTACGATAATATATGCACGCGTATATATAGGCTATAGTTGCTGTCCGTTTCCAGTGGTTCTTATTTTTTTTCCCCGGTCTGTCTTTCTTTTTCTCTTTCTCGATTTGATGTCATTTCGTTATTTTCCATCTCCCGATGACGTTGAAATTGATGAATTACTGTGGCCTGGTGGTTGAATGAAAATCGAATGGAATGTTTCTTGCTTCCTCCCTGTCATTGTCTATTCTTTTTTCTGACACAACAAGTTGGGCGGACGGTAATATCGTGCAGACACACACACACACACTATCCGCTATCCACATTTTGCATATACGGTGAATAAACACGTTTACATATACCGCAACACGCTGCATTCGCTCGTTTCCTTGTACATAATTATGGAAACAAGTAAATAGCTTATAATATACATACAGTTCTCTCCGAGTTCTAAGTTGGTTTTGCAAAACTGCGGTTACCCGCTCGCTGGAAATATAAATGCGGTATTAAAGTTAGATTAAAGCGAGTGAGTGTATTAGTCGGCAAGTTTAACGCATCTCGTAGTATGCACTATGAGATGCGGTGAAAAATACAGTACATTTTCGCCGCTGCTGCTGCTGCTGATGCGGAGTTGGAATGAGAACGAGAGAAGTCCGGAAAGGAAGTTGAGCATTCGGGAAGTGCGTGTCTGAAAAAGAACTGTGAGTTTCAGAGACGAGTTAAGAGACTCATGTCAAAGGGAAATGAAGAGAGTTTCATTAATCCATTGATTTCGGCTTTCCTCTCTCTCTCTTTTCTCCGACATGGCGACCGTCGAGAAGGGAGGGGGGGATATGCTGTGCATCCGCGATGAATTCAATCCATTTTGAATGGCGAAAATGGTGTCGAGAGAAAACTGGAAGGCGAGCAGCTCCTGATGATGCCGACGAAATAAAGATGGAACGGGTGGATGGGGGCGGAGTTGGATGCGTCAAGCAATCTAGGGGATTTCCGTTTCGGGGCATCAGGTGGCGTACGTTCCGCTGGCATCCCCCAAATACATTACGCAAGAAAAAGAAGAAGCGGCGCGGTGACTTTGGTATTTTCTTTTTGTTTTTAATTCCCTCGCTTCCTCTCCGCTCAACGTTTTCGAGCTTGAATGACCTAACCTCCTCTCCTGTGCAAGATATTTGATAGCCTTACCTAATCGAGCTCAATCACTTCAAAAGTCTCTTTTTTCTTGAGGGAAGGGAGAGGGGGGGGGGGGTAGCGGAGGGAGTTGCTTTTCATCTGCTTCCGCTTCTTTCATTCTTGGTCGTCACCGTGCTGGTCATCGTCTAAATCATCGTCATATCGTCATCAAACTGAAATGTCGGAAGCTCGAAACCTTTTCGAGGTTGTTGGACCGGGCGAGCAGCACATCACATGTATCGAGAAGAGGAGGTGGAGGAGGGGGGGCCGGAGGGAGCCCTGGAGTGCTGGGCGAGGCCCGCCGCACACGCTGGATCAACAGTATAGACACAGGAAGTCAGCTCGGCTGGATTGTTGTTTTTCTCCCTCTTTTTTCTTTCTTCTTTTTTGTGTGTGTGTGTGTTGTGTTTGTGGGTCTGTTGGTTCCCAGCGGCCCAGCAGTCCGGCTCAAAAAATAAAAACCCCCCGGTAGCATTGTATATAACGATGACATGGGGGTTGGTGTGAAGCGGGCGGTGGCACCGGTATACCAAACAGCACGGCAACCGGAATCAACTTTTTTTTCCCCCTCTTTTTTCATTTTATTTATTTTTTAAAAAAGAGGAGTTTGCTGAGTTTGTTTCCTCCTCCCCTCGACTGCTAAATGATGGAATCTCCCCTTAACTACTGAAAAAAAAACCACCTCCCTGTCGTCTCTCTCCCCCGCCTTTTTTCCCCCAGTGAAAGCAAGTCATTTGATTGTATAACATGTGTAATATGCGATAAAGAATAAAGCATACAAAATAGCGAGGAGGAAAGCGGAGGCGGAGATGGTATATGGAAGTTGACATGAAATAGACGTGGGGGCATATATAGAACACAAACATGTAAACATTTTTTATTGAATATCAAATGAAACATCTTTGATGTTATTTCACTGCGTCAAAAAACACAAAAGCGTCGACGACTTGTAGTTACATTTTGCATGTAGAAAAGAAAATAGAGCCCCCCAAAAAAGAAACAAAAAAGAAACAAAAAACATCAAAAGACGAATATAGACGCCTGCATATGTATATGTGTTGGGCGGGAGGGGTATATATACATGTGTGCGGTCGTTGGACACAGTCGTGGAATTCCCGGGCACTGCTGGCGCAGTGGCGCTGTAGAATATAGCTGGGCGAATTCATCTCGTTTCGCAGCAAAGGCAGGCGGTGATCGACGGGCGGCAGCAGCGGCAGCATTGACGACTTGGGGGATTTTCTTAATGGCCGTAAGGGCAATCCTTCTCCTCTTCCTCTCGTTTACGTCGTCGTTGGCGTCGTTCCACCCGAGAGAGAAAAAAAATCAAAACACACACAAAAAAAGAAGAAAAGTGAGAGCATCAGAGAAAAGAGGCAAAACATTAAACGAGCGACGATTGCGCGCAAGACGTATACGTACACACGGTCCCCGATTTCTTCTCTTATCGGGGCCGTTCTTCTTTTTTTTTCTTCCTTTCCCTCTCTGTCCTTGCTATAGTCTCACCAACACAATAAGCTCTCAATGTATGTTAAGCTCAACATTAGTATGAGCAATATCCAGGCCGGAACACTCACACAATGTGTATAGATGGAAGAGAACCCATATATCTGTCCGTTTTCTTATCCTTTTTTTCTGGGCTGTGCGCAGTTTCTTCTTTCTCTCTCTCTCTCTCTCATACACATTCATTTCTTTTGGCTTTGGCTTCTTTTCTTCTCTTTCTTTCCTCGGCTGCCTTCATTTATACATAGGCCCAAGTAAAAGAGGGAAAGAATATATAAAGAACAAAAAAAAAAAAAAAAAAAAAATAAGAAAAAGAAAACCCTTCATCTGGGATGCAAAGCACATTTCGCAAAGTGCAGGCAGCTCTCTGGCGTCTATATAGTGTAGCGCACACAACAGCACCGCACTCAAGACAAATCCCCCCTTTTCTCTCCTCAACTGCCAGCCAAAGTTCCTTCTCTCTTTTTTCTAGCGATACACTCTTCTTCTTCAGACATTCTTTCTCGTTTCTGCACAGTTCGTGTGGCCCGTATATATGTATACGTGTATCGCATCGGCCCGCGCGCGCTCTCGCTTCTTTTCTTTTCTTTATTATTTGATTTCGATTTACTTGCGTTATTATTATTATGATACCCGCGGAGCAGAGGGAGACAGTGCGGAACCGGGGGGAGCGACAGTCGACGCCACGTACAATGTGTTACGCCCTCGTGACAGCGCAAATATAATAAACAACAACAGTAGTAGTCCTAGTATATTGTAGTGTAGAGTATAAATGCGAATACATATATAGAGTTCTGTGCTAGCGCACTTTTGCATGCGCCTGCTGGTTGATGTGCGCGAGAGCGCAGAACTGGATGATGGAGATGACGGCGTAAAGAATATGAAGAATATGAAGAAGAAGAAGAAGAAGAAGAAGAAGAAGAAGAAGTAGAGAGACTTGATGCTGACAGAACGGCCTGGCCCGGCTCTCCGAGAGATGATACATGCAGGCAGTATACATATGGAGTGTAATAATAACTCGTCTAGGAGCGCCGTCGCGTACATTACGAGAATGGCAAAGGCAAACGAGCAAAAGGATATCAAATGTAACACACCGTCAGACACACATTCGCAACGGGAGAAACGACAAGACACACATTTCTATCTGCCCGTCTTTTCTTGTTCTTGTTCTTTTTTTTTTTTTTTCTTTTTTCACGACTCATTTTCTTCCTTGGCGTTTCTCATTTCTCCGCCAACGGAAACGCCATGAAAGAAGAAACTCAAAAGAGATCTATATAGGCTGAGAGAGGCGGCGCGCGACACAGCCGAGAATATATAGTGCTGGCAGCAATCAGTTTTGTGAATATGATCAAGCCTCTGCTGTGCATCCTATCCTCTGCCTATATAGTCGCTGCTGCTGCTGCTGCTGCTGGGTCAAAAACTTTTTTCTTTCTTTCCGCGTCTCTTGTTCTCCACGTCATTAATAACTGAAAGAAGGCGGCGACTTTTGGGCTAGTGACGGGTCCTTCCTTATTTCCATCTCTTGACTTTTCTCTTTCTCTCTCTTGCATTTCGTATAGATGTTGATCTTTTCTCTCGTCATCTTTTGCCTCTGCCTCATCTCGTATTGATATACAAGAGAGCAATGCACGAATCTGTGTGCTCCCCACCATAACTTTCCATCTTGTATCTATACTTTTATATAGTGCATCGGCGGCGCTCCTGGATCCTTCGTACAACATGTATTTCACGTTATTAGCTTTCATATTCTTCTTCTTCTTCTTCTTTGGGTTTCTTCCTTCGATCGTTCTTCTTTTTGGACAGCCGAACGGATCTCATAAATCTTACACGGATCGCACTCTTGCCCTCCACTTCGATTGCAGCACAGAGTCAGTCTGTCTTGTCTCGCCAGCGCTCTTCATTGATGTCTTCAGATGGAAAAAAGCCCAAGAAGAAAACGCTGGCAAAGATGGGAAAGGTCGTGAAGCATCGACATGTCGACTCTCAAAGATTGTTTTACAGATGAAGCAGCAGCAGCAGCAGCAGCAATGTGTATTGTATACACACCGCGCATGATATATATATTGTATTAGCTATGGACGCATGCAGCTGGTATAGGCAAGAGGATTCCTTTTTTGCTGCGCATTGTATTGTCGAGAGAAGAAAGAAAGAAGAAAAAAAAAACGCAAAAGGACCCGAGAAAATAGTTGCGGCACAGCGGCGCAGGGATCGATAAGGACGGACGTCGACGTCGGTGCTCATTTATCCCAAGTTCGACTCGACAAAAGAGAGGGGGGGACCCTTCGATGTACTTTGATAGCTCATTTATATTGTGCTCTCCCCAGCACACACAACACGAGCCAAATCAGCTCGAGATAATTCCGGGGAACGACCGCACTGGCCTGACTTTGACATGTCATTAATTTCTTCTTCTTCTTCCTTCTACCCTCATTTTTCTCTCTCTCTCTTTCTTCTTTATTTATTCTCTCGATTCGTTTTTTTTTTTCTTCAGGAAGAAATCTGTCGGAAATCTTGTGTATAGTGCTCAACATTTGTTCCCTTTTTTGAACAACTAAGCGAATATTATACGATAAATATTTTCTCCCACTTCACAGGGCGGCTGATGTCACAGCAGAAATGAAAGCATATAAACCGATATTGTATTGACTTATTTTTGGCCGGCTGGGGGCCGGTCCTTTCTAAAATCGCTCCTTCCGCTGGTGCGCATATTTCGCTCGTAATTTGCAGCTTTTTTTTCTTCTTCTTCTTTTGGCTGCTCGTAAAAAGTCATCGAAATGGGACGGGGGAGGGGAGAGGGCTGTCGCGTCCAGTTGGCCGTCTTTCAAGAAGCACAAGAGGAAACTAGCCATATTATTTCCACTTTTTTTCTTCACTCTACTCTTTGTCGGGCAGTTCGTTTCCTTTCGACCGACGAGAGAGAAAAAAAAAGTCTTCAACGAGATGAAACGATTGAAACGAATTACCCCAAACTAGAAGGAGAAGAAGGAAACAAATTGGTAAGGGAAAGAAAAGGAATGTTGGGGTATACACACGTACTAATTGAAGTAGCGGCATCAGTCTAGGGAAAAGGGAGGAACGAGATGAGTGGAAGAACGACGACGCATTTCCACCGAGAGGGGGACGACGGACGGACGGGCGGACGGACAGACGGACAGTCTGAGAGACACAAAGACCAAGCAGAGTGGAGAGAGAGAGAGCCCTGCACCATTTGAAATGCGCATCAATCTGAACGGATCAAAAGCTTTCTATGATCCTCCGCGTCCTTTCCTCTGTTCTCTCTAATATTCTTCATTTGGCGGCCCCTTCCGTTGCAGCAGGGAAAGCTTACGATGAAACATTCCGACAGAAGAAGAAGCCCGTCACGTAAAACTGAGCAAAAAACACGGAGGACAGGAAAGACTTGAAACACACGAGCTGTAATACAGCGGGTGGAGACAGAAATAAAGGAAACGTGTCTTATAGCATATGACAAGTCGAGAATACAGCACACACAATAATATGCAGCACCAGAGGGACGGAAACAAATGAAGTGGACTTGCATACATTACTATATGGTATACCTCATTTCTTATGCATAAGGCGCGTCAATGGACCAAAGGACTTTATGCACATTGCAGCACAAACGCTGGACGACTTAGACTCTTTTGAAGACATGTCATCCTATAATATAGGTGTAAGACCACCTTTCCGGTTGGACCAAAGCTTTCTTATTCAGAAGAGGTAGAAGATTTCGCAAACAGCTTATATCGACATATATATTTATAGTACTAGCTAGGTAAAGGTTTTTTAGAATGGTAATTTTTATAAGCTGATTTCGCAAATCGATGTCCAGTTATTCGATCACACACACAATAACGCGCTTGAACGGAGAAAAAAAAAATTCGCGAAAATAAAATAATCCACCCAACCGAATAATCGTAGAAAGCCAGCCCTAGGTAACAGCAAAGAGCCTCTCACTTCCTAGGATCTAACAGAGAGGAGAAAAAGAAAAAAAAACCGGCCAAGAAAGATGACCTCTTATGTGAGTGCTGTGTGTGTGTGTGTCGGCTCACGGCCACGAACGGACGGAGTCATCCACGTGGAATTACTAGACTAGAACACAATTTTTTTTTCTCTTCTTCTTCTTCTTCGTGTTGCATTTAACAAAACTCAACAATGGATGAGGGGGGAATTCGGGGGTTCCTCTCTCTCTGTTATTTTTTGTGTCTGCACTCTGTGTTATTGTTGGCCTTCTTTTTTTCTCTTCTTCTTCTTCCCTTTCAAAGTGAAGGTTTTCTTCTTGTGTTGTCTCTCTGCTCCTTCAACATTTGGCTGCTAACAGAAAGAAGAAAAAAGATAACATAAAAAAACAAGGGGAAAATATTCCGAGGGAAAACTATGTTAACAACCCTCAAGGGCCGGCGGTGAACTCTCAAGTCACTCGCTCTCGTGATGGTAGCCCATACACGACCTACTACTGCAACTTTTATTCTTTCTCCTCTTTCCTCTCTCTGTCTTCGTATACTATATATACATACACAGACACACAGTGTCGACACACACAACCTAACAAATATAATAACATAAAGAAGCCAGAAGGAAGGAAGGAGGTACGACGGGGAGCAGATGAAAAAGGAGACGAGAGAAACTAGAGGGGTTGTTTTGAGATATTTTGAAGCCTCTGTTGCTGCTGTTCGAGTGTTTCCTTTTCCCCCCTTCGTATATATACAACAGCCCCGGCTTGTCACCATCAGTAGCGCGGCCATCAGAGCGTCAAAAGATAAATAATAATGCGCAACTCGATTGTCTTCCTCTCTCCCAATATAGGAAGAAGGAGAAAGTGGGGAGGGGGGGGGGGCATGTATGGACAAATTCAATTAACACACCCAGACTATATGTCGTCGCTATGTATAGGACTATGTAGGATGGAATAATAAAGATTATTCGAATTCAGTTTTTCAAAGGTTAGAGCTATAAAACACATAGGCATAACGCAATACGGATAATGCTGGACAGGAAACAGCTGCCGAGAATGACATTTAGGTATTTACCGAATAAAAGAAAAGAGGTGAATATATGCGAGCTGATGGATAGACTTATTAGCTTATAGAATGCGACTGAATCCAGTCCATTACACAGGTGGTGAAACTATTTCTTTCTTCTGGTTGTTGATCCTATATTGGCAGTCAACATCGTTGAACGTGTCTTACGTACGACTATTGGCTTCCGCCATATCGAGCGCTACTGTTTCATTTTTCTATAATAATGCAATTTCGATCATGAATCGCGTGTGCGGCATACCATTGTAAATGGCGTGGCTGAATCATTGAGTCCACCACCTGATAGGATTGCTCTTGAGGAATCGATACAAAATGCCTTTCGTGCAATGCAATGAATATGCGCCGAGCAAATCGTCAGCAGTCTATGCTATGTGCAGCACAAGCACAACTACTGTAGATTCACAATAACTCACGGTGAAAACAACTACAAGAACCTACCGGTATATGTACTGCCCACCTGGCGACCACCCGTGAAACAAGTCATTGGGGTTGCACGCGCGGGATTTCCCAAGCTCGCAATAATTCCAAAATGAGATAAGATTACGAGGAACATGGCGCACTAGAAGATTGCTGGGTGGTCAACCTTTGGCCATACTAGCTATATGTATGTACTACGCGGCGCAGCCAAAAGGGTTTTAAAATTCGATGGCTGATGGCTTTTGACTAGACATAGTGAGAACGATGAGAATGCCACCGGGAAAAAAAAAATTGTGTCAAATATTAGAAAAAAGAAAAGAAACGAGACAGCCAAAGCTGGACCCCGTCCCCTGTTGTACACATCCAACCGATTTATTTCGTTTGATAGGTAATCCAATTGTCTTTTCGATGAATGTCGATCTAGAATTATTCCTCTTCACCTACTCTCTACCCCACCCCTCTCCATCCATTCAACACCGACGAGATCCTCCTAATACTACACACGTCGTTGGGTTTATTTATTCCTGCAGAACAGGAAAAGGGAACGAAGAAAAAAAAGGAAAAAAGGAAAAAAACAGAGAAGAACTATCTGTCGTTCTTGTTCGGACTGTCCTCTCAAGTTCAAGTGCAGCACTCCGTGCGTGTGCGTGCCATGCAATATGCGGGTGTATGCGGCGGTGTTATTTAGTGAAAAGTTCGTGTCACCTTTGACGAGTCATCACAAATGCGCTGCAACTTTTTGCGACAAGTGCAATTCAATAAGATGAAAGCCTTCCGCGGTCCAGAATGGGAAACATTCGAACCCTGTCAACTCTCTCACAGAAAGAAAAAAAAATGTAGATCAGAGTCGGATTTGCGTCACTGAAGGACTTTAGTTATTGATCAACTCATCAGAGATTTTTTATTTGTTTTTTTTTCTTTCTCTTTCTCTTAAATTTTCAGATGTCTATTTGCTATGCCTGAGTCGTCTTTTCCGTCCTATGCGGCAGCGACGTGTTTTTACACATTTAATCCTAGATGAGGGATCGACCGAGAAAAATCCGATGGAAAAAAAATAATAATAAGAAGAAGAGCGTGTCGCTCCAAATCGATTTGATCGTCGTTTAATAATCGAGCGGAAATAAGGTCTCGGGCCGGAATGAGTCGCCAAAACAGGGCCAAAGGAGAGACGGAATGGAACGGACACAGAGAGAGAGAGGGGGGGGGGGGAGGAGACGGGAGATTATGGTCCGTCAACACATATTGGCATACAGCACACAACTTCCGTCAACTGCAGTAGTAAAGAAGGAAAAGGAAAAAGCAGCTGACCGGCTATAATAATAGCAGAGAAGAGAGGAAAAAGGAAGTTGCTCATATCATTTTCGTTCATCTCCGCGTGCGAAAAGAGCACTCACTACCGCGGGGCGCCATTCATCAATTGACCAATCAATCAGATTGTCCGGCTTTCATCGAAAAAGTGTTTGTATACACATATAGGATACGATATTCTATTTCTATTCTAGATTGATTTAGTTATTCGACGTTATATTCGCACAGTGTCACACATTGGGTGAACGGTCAGCGGCGCGGGCGAGAGCCGAGACGAAAGGCGAGACGAAACGTCCCTCCGAAAATGATCCACTGCTCGCGTTGTACCTCACCGACAAACAAAAAAAAAAAAAAAAAAAAAGGCGAAGAGATAGAGAGAAAGAGAGAGAGAGAGAGAGATTCTATATGCTATGGCCTTTCGGCAATGGCACATCATGTCTAATCTCTCTCGGCTCGGCTCGTCCGCACGTGTATGCGGACGTTAAAGGCTATATGGGATGGTATATACTATACGTGGTGGTGGTTGGTTTTTATTGAGGGCAGCAGAGAAGGGTCAGCTGCTACTGCGGCTGCTGCTGCTGCCTCGGCCATCGCAATATACTTGATGACGAGGCTAAAAGAGAAGAGATGAACGAAAGGCCGGAGAGAGGGTGGCTCAATCAATGAACAACAAAATCCCCCCAGCAGCAGCGGCGGCGGTGGCGGCTCTGTGTCGTCCATATATTTCCAGTCACCCCCTCCATCGCAACTGCCCAATCTAACGAAAAATACGTCGTCTGTTGTGCCGTATCTATCCAAGGTATAATAGCCGGGATTGAGAATTGAGAATCGGATGGGACAATAAGTCCTTCGTCGTCGCGGCGGTGGTTCGGACATTGTCAGATGGGGAAAAGAGAGAAGGGGGCGGACGGATATAACGACGTCAGGGCATCGGCGGCGGCGGTGGAGGACTCGGTGGTATTGTGGTGGTGGTGGTGGTGGTGGTTGAGTTTCCTCTGTTTGTATTCCCTCGTTATGGGCCGCCTTTGATCCTCCGTGTGCTGACGCCGTTCTATCTCTATGCCGATGGAATAAGAGGGGGGGGGGGGAATAGGGCGCGGCTATGGTTCACATGTGAGGTGCTTCCGAAGCGTATATACACAGCACTGGCATACGACTGGAAGACCCCTGGAACAGAAGCGACAGCATGACTGAGATTCTTTTTATTTTTATTTTCCATCTCCCCTCTCTGTCGTTTTTCAAATGCATTGGTATACACGGGACGAGATCATCATCGGTTGGACCGTTTCCTCCCTTCATAGAACCTTTTTTACAGACCGCGCTCATCTCGTCGTGCAACTCCTCCCTTCAATCTCTCTCTCTCACTGTGGAAAAAAAAAAGACTAGTTGTGTCTATCCGCTGCTGGGCACGCTGCGCAATCCCCCTTCATATGTAACAACACGTGTCTGGATGAAAGCAAAAGCTTGGGCCCCCTTGAAAAAAAAATCCCAGTCCTTATATGTATTTACTATCTCTCTCTCTCTCTCTGTGTGTGTGTGTGTATCTATAGTTTCTTTTTCTTTTGCTGCTGTCCTGATTTTTCTTCGGCCCTGTATTTCTCCTGTAACTTATTTAGACCTGGATGTCGGAGGCCAGTCACGAGTTCCCCATGTATAGGCAAGGGGCAGCCAGTCCATTCGGATGAGATGAAGGAGATATGGGGAGAGGCCCATAGGCCAGAAGAGAAAAAAGAAAAAAAAAAACGTACATGTAAGCCCCTTTGCAACTGTATATGCCATCGGGGGTATCGAGTAACTGTTGTGCGTGCGTAACTTTCGCGAGTCTGCTCGTCTGTGTTCCTCTCTTGGCTGTCGCCATGAAAGGCGGTCGCTCATAAAACCAGATATTATATACAAGGCCTCCCTCTTCATCTTCTTCTTCTCCTCCTCCTTCTTCCTGTTGTGTGTGTGTGTGTGTATCGCATCTTTCTTTTGATTCCCGTTCGCTTTATTTCAATCGTCCATTTGTTCTCGTCTATACAACATAGATGGGGACTATACACACACACACATAGACGTATATATACTCTAGATACTCGTAGATATTTATATCTATCTGTATATAGGCACAAGAGTTGGACGTTCATATATACTGGGCAGGAGAGAGAGAGCCTCTTCAGTATATATCCAGATAGATGTATCTCTCTCTCTCTCTCTCTTGCACTGCCTCGGCCCTGTCTTCTATATCTCCCCGTATATATATTTATAATATGGTATATGGATGTTGTCGTCCTATAGCTTCTCTTATGTAAGTCGAGTGTATATCTCTACGACGAGAAAGAGAGAGAGAGAGATACTTTTGCCAAGGGAAAGAATCACGCTGCTAGTCCCATCTTCGATCTCTTTATGTGGCCACCAATTCTTGCCGATGCGAGATATAGCTGACAAGTCCCAGACTATAAAAGAGAAGAAGCAAGAAGAAGAAGAAGAAGAAGAAAAAATTGTATAATATACTTATGCTATAAAGGATCAGAAGAAAAGAAGCGGACAAACCTTTGCCTCTCTATTTCATCAACCGTAAAGATATTGAAGCAAGGAGGGGGAAAAAAAGATGAAAAGGGAGAAAACTATACGTACATAATAGCTCTCCTCCATCAAACATGACGCTTTTTTCTCTCTCTTATTTTCTCTTTCTTCACGGATATCCTATTTGTTAGTAGATACATCATGATTATAATTGTTATTTCTCCTCATTTTTCAGAGAAGAGAATCAAGATTTGGTTGAACTATACAAGCATTCCGACGAGGGCCCGAACAGCAAGTAGAAGGCTATAATATACACCAACAGTTGAATCATATTTTCTCTATGTTGGCTCTTGCGCTATCGTGCCAGCACAAGATTGGCAGATGCCCTTTTCAAAACAGCCGGCAATTTTATTCCGTCGTTGTTTCTCTCTCTCTCTCCTCTCTCTCCACAGTCTTTCAATATGATAGTCAATAATAAACTCTCGGTCGATCGGTGGACGCAACACGGAGCTGCATCCAGCAGCACCGGGAGCTGGCGTTTATTGTTCACGTATTAATATTTTTATACGCGCGTTACCCCCGCAGAGAAAAAAAGAAATAACGCTTCCAGCCTGCGTATTATGGTTCATCTCCAGTGTGTTAGATACTACGGAAAAAGTGCGAGCTCGGGGGGGTTATACCCGAAAAGCCATCAGAGATAAATCAAACGAGAATTGTATGTAAGATTATGAGCGGAAAGACGAAGAAGAAGAAGAAAAAACGAGGTTTTTGGCGTTGGGTAGCTCGCCGCTCTGCGGCTATTTCCCGGCAGAGATAATAGACACAAGAATATGTGCTGCTGCTGCTGCTTCTGCGTGCACATAGTCTATATAGTATAGCCGCTCCCGCTTCTTCGTCTCTCTACATACACAGCAGCACAGTTGGAATCTGTTCCGCAAGGCGCAAAAAGGAAAAAAAAAAAAAAGACTCGGGAGCAATTGAGATAAAGAGAGACAAGAGGGCCGAGAGACGCGTTATAGATAGAGCGCGTCGTTCTTTGCTGCCTTCGTCTTCTTCGTCTTCTTCTTTTGAGGATTAGATTCTTGTTGCATCAGGGCTTTCAACGTGCCCGCACTCACGCGTTATTCTCCTACTCCTCCTTCTCCCCCCACCCCCCTCCCACTATATGTATACCCCTTTTTTTTCTAGACTCTTTTATCATCATCCTTTTGGATATCCTTGGCTCTCCTCTCGAGATTTCGGGCTTCGTGAGGGATGCGCTGCTTCAACTTGTTTTTCTTCTTCTTCTTGTTCTCTCTTTTTTTTATTTATTTATTTTTTTTCGTATATACTCTTCTTGAGTCGACGTAATTGACCTGTCATTAGATACACACACACATACAGAGAGAGAGAGAGAGACGCGCTGACACATGGCACACTGTTGCAACAGCAGCTGATAGCCCAAAGGAGAGAGAAGAAGAAGAAAAAAAAATTGGAACGTGAAAATGTCATGGCAGATGGAGACCAGATCGTCCCGGTCGTCACGACCGCGTTCACTTTATCCCGTATCTATTCTCTTCTTTTTCCATCTTTCCGCATCTTTCAAACGTATAGACACACACACACTATACAATCATATAATCATCACATGCTGGATATAAGAAGGGAAAATAAAATGTGAAAAAAAAAACCTTCATCTCTTCTTTGCATGTCATCATCTAAACAATTTTTCTACAGTGGAATAAAAGTCGAATATTATTATTGAAATATTTAGTCAACACAGCTGCCGGCCGGGGCCGGTGTGTTTTCATATATACATATTCATCATTCGGGTTGTCGTGACCCGCCTCGACGGATTTATTCCTAATGGCCGGCCGACCTGCACTGTACCTATACTAAGAGTGGTACGTGCCGTACGTACTCCATGCCCATTGTGTTATACTCGGTTGAACTGATACTTTCTCTCTCTCTCTTTTTCTCTCTCGAAAAAAAAAGAGAAACGGAAAAAAAAGTTATTATAACCGTCATCCAATGACATGGGTCGCTGACGCTAAGCCCCCCATGTAACTAGACGTATCTATATCAAGAGAGAATGTCACCGTGTGTATGCTGTGCCCCCAGCTTGTGCTGTGCAGTCCAAATAGCTCACAGGAGAGAAGCTCAGCGACCCGTACGCCATACAGACGCTGTATAGCTGCTATATAGCCCTGGCTCTGAGCCTCGCTGAGCGATCCTCTATTGTATACAACGTCCGCCTTTACGTACTGTGTAGACTGTGTATATACACTACTACACCGAGGATGAGTCACGCTTCCTTGTCACCTTCCATTTTCGTCGTTTGAAAAAAAGGAAAAAAAAAAAAAAAAAACCTCTCGACGCAACTCACGCGATATAAGCGGCCGCACAAGGGGGGCCCAGACGATTTTCCAGCACTTTTCAAAAGTTCCTTCGATCCTTTTTCAATTGTTTTTTTGCTTCTTTACTTCTTTTGTTTGTCCGCCAGCGAATGACGGACGTGTCATTTTACGCAGCTTTAAAACACTTTACGCAAACACAAAAAATCGGAGGAAACCCTATGAAAGCCCAGCAGCGCTTTTTTTCTTTTTCACGCCACGGTTTTCATTTTCTTTTATTTTTGGTATTTTCTATTTATTTATTCCCCAAAAATGGTTTATTCTCTGTTTTTCACCTGGCTGGTCGGTGTTGTTACACGAGTGCGGAGCAACTCCTGAGAGTGCCTGTAGTAAACAATAGCGTGATGAAGACACCCGGTCCGAGTCTTTCTGGAGGGGGGTTGATCGATGCATTACTTTTATTTTTCATTTTGTTGTGTTTTGTTTTTCGTGTGTTCTCTTGGACACCACCACCACCACCACCCAAAAAAGTTTTTCCCTTTTTTGTTTCTCCCTCCCTTCGGAACTTACCCTACCCACTTGTTTTCTTTTTTTTCCACTTTTTTATAAGATTATAAATAAATGTGGGCGTCGATACCGCAGACACGCAGAGCGATGATACACAATGTACACAAAACCGCTGAGCGGATCGAACCGGTCGAATCAAAAAAGATAAAAGAAAAAAAAAAACCTTAAAAAAATGCATCGAATATAAACGACAACAGCACAACGATGATGAAGGAAAAAATCCCAAGACGTCGTGACCGGAGTACTATATTGTATAGTATTTATACTACGTTGTTTTCAAATGGGCGCTGCAGCAGAGCTCATCTCTATGTACGCTAATATGCGCATCGACATCAATCAAACAATCGATGTGATTCCCCTTCTTCTATCTTGTTTGTTTTCTTTGGTTACTATTTGAATACTTCATCCATGGAACGACGGTGGATACACCGTTTCGATTATTCATTCTCTTTCGCCAGGGCCGGCCAGGGCGGCTGTGTGTGTGTGGGTTTGCGGAGAGCGGTTGATTATTTATTTATCAGATCATGCCGACGAAAATGAGGGAAAAGCCTACAATTTCACATCTGCCGGCTCTCGCCTCATCTTGCGCAGCCTATCGGATTTCCTTTTCGCTTTTAGATGTGTGTGCCAGAGGATATTGTGATTATCTCGACTAGACTTCTTTCTTGTATATCTACATAGACAAGCCGGTATCCTCTTCTTTTCTTTTCTGGTATGAAAAGAGATGAGAATGCTGGTCTTCGCTCTTCGATCCTCGTTATCGCTACGTATGCAAAAAGGTCGGCTATAATAGATCACGCTGACTTGGACTTCCAAAGGGACGATCAAACGAGACAGGCAACCGCGAGATGAGGTTCATGTTCTTTTCTCTTTTTCCATCCTTTCTGATTTTCTTGTGTTTAGCCTTTTAAACTCTCTTTCGCCTCTCAGAACGCAGAAAAAAAAAAAAAAAAACAAAAACAAAAAGGGAAAATGAAAATGAAAAAAACAGATTGATCAAAACATGTCTGCCAAACTCACGAACGATCCTCTTTCTCTTCTCGCTGAGACTCTAAGAGAGAAAGCCCCTCCCGCCAACAGCCTCAATACATTTCTATACAGCTAGCTGCTGCTTGCAAGTTAAAAAATAAATGCATCCGCAATTCAAAACGATGCGGACGACGGCCGAGCTGGAGAGGATATAGAGAGAAGAAGCGCGTCAGTCAAAACTATCTATAACCAGCAGTTTCTCTATGCATTGTGGATATACAATATACATATGTAGAGTAGTACCGCGCGCGGCCTTATGAATAACCCACTACGCTGTACAGCAAGTGACTATTTGAATAATGTACACATGCATATCGAAGTTCTATAGGCTGTGGTAGGATATACAGGCAACATTTTCTTCTGCTTTTTCTTCTGTCCCTCGGTGCGCTTATTTCCAGCTAAAGCCGCGCACAGCACGACCGATAAACCGCGTCCAAAGAGATTAGTCCGCAGGACCTGTCTGCATCGGTGATTAGGACAGCTCGTACACACACACACACACAGTCAGAGAGAGAGTCACCGGCGGGCGGCGTGCTGATCTTTATGCCTCGCATGCAACATGTTCCAAATAAAAAAAACAACAACAAATTTGTTTCCTTCTTTTTCTTTCTTTTTTTTTCCCATCGCCCTTTTATTTTTTTTTTCTTCTTCTTCTTCTTTCCTGATTATTTATTTGTTTGTTTGTTTCGTTTTTCACTCGGTATATACGCCATCGTCCTCGAAAGATATGGTGGATATATATGTGTGTGTGTTTGTGCAAGAGCTAGAGAGAGAGAGAGACCCCCCAGAGCGTCTAAAAACATGTCCCCAGCGGTATACAACGGGAAAAAAAAGAAAGAAAACCCGAAGGAGGCAATCGGAAATATTCGTTAGCTGGATATTTGGTGTTTGGTGTGCCCCGGCCTGTCTACTTGACTTGTATACACTGTACGCTTATAGGAGAGAGACTATCTAACGTCCTTGTGTGTGTGTCTGTGTGTTTGTGTGTTTGTAATTTGTGTACCGAGTATTGGAGCCCCCAACAAGCCAAACGTTGGACAGTTATGGCTTTTGGAAGGGAGGCATGAGGAGACACACGGGGGCTGTGGTGGCAGAGCGTGCGGACTCGGTGATGTTTACGACCTCACATTTAAAAAAAGAAAAAGAAGAAAAAAAAAAGAAAAAGGAAAAAAAAAGTTTTTCTTTTCTTTTTCTAGCTGTCAAATGTATATGTGTGTGTGTGGTTGCCTGGCGCTCCGGTAATGAGCTTCGAGTATAGTCGATTTCCTGCGTGGGGGAGACAGCAACAACAACAACAACAACAAGAGAAGAATCGGGGGAAAAAGAACGGCGTGAGAGTGAATAACCGATTGAATGAGAAAAGAACGGCTGGAAAAGAATTAGGCACAATTCCATCAAGAAAAGCTCTTCTAATTGCGTAACGAGTTCAATAGTTGTTGTTGCATAGCAACCGCACCGAAAAGACAGAATAAAAATAAAATATTACGCAACACGCCAAGATGATGAGAAAAATATTTGAAAAGAAAAGAAATAACTTGGGCTGATTGTCTCCCTAAATTGGATCTGCTCAATGCTCATGGCAGCGAATATCCTGTCAGAGAACCCAGGTAAAGATGCCGAGCGTGTGGATAGCAAAAGACCCCAAAAACTCTCGCTTCCGGAACAGCACGACCCCCCTCTTTTTTTTCCCCTCTGTGGTGGTGTAACTCTTAGTGTGTCTTCACTGCATATATAGTATATATCTAATAATAAGTAATAATGCACAGTAGTTTTATCTTATAAGGCCCCCCACTACTCGGGGGTCCCTGCCTTGTTAAATAAAAATAACTACCATACAGAGCTAGAGACAGACGGATTTTTTAAATCATATTCTCTCCCCTTATTCTTCTTACTTTTTTTTTTAACAGAAGGAAATTTAGAATATGAGTTGGACTACACGGGCTTTCACCTCGTTAAAGCCCAGCGAACAGCTGCGTTCGCCTCTGAACCGAACTCTTGGCTTTTAGGAGCCAAATAGGTAGTGGTAGAACCGTTGAAGTAATTGAACGAGGGGTGAAAACGAGTCAAATAAAAGAAGAGAAAAAAAAAGGAGAGCGACGAGAATGGGCGGACGAGATGGGCAAGAGGAAATTGTCGAAGATTCATCAATGTGCCCTCTCTCACCGCGCCCTAGCCGTATAGAGTATAGTCTAATTCCATTCATTCATTCCATTCATTGGCTCATATTCACTGTCCCCCCGGACGGCTGTAGGCCTACAGAATGGAAGGGAAAAAAAAAGAAGATGAGTGGGCCAACATTTTCATAACTGTGAACCACTCAGCGTCGACGAGAGAAGTGCATACCACACGAAAGCGACAACAACAAAGTGGGGCAGAAAAGGGGAGGATCGCAGGAATTAGGACCGAGAAGGAAATGCATCAAGAGTTGTGTTGTATAGTACAGTTGTCTGCGCGGCCCAGGTATATAGTATATACGTCTGGAGTGCACACACACACAAATACATATTCACACAAACGACAGACAAGAAGACACACTTTGGGGATGTGCAGAGTTTTGTTTCTTTTTTTTTCTCTCTCTTTCCTAATGGACGATTTCCGGGAACTGGAACTTGTCGTCACGTCCGGCCCCCGACGGAACACACTCACAAACCACCAAACACTGGCGCTGTGGTTCTGTTCATTTTCTTTTTGTATTCGAAAATGTGCTGGTCCGCGACCGCTATTCTTTTTTGGTGTGTGTCTTATTTATTAGGTACACGAAGCTTCTTTCCGAGAGCAGGGAGCGATGGACGCGGGCCAGTATAGTGTTGCACAATATCAGCCGAGCAGAGGACGAGCAAATTCCCCATCGAGTAACAAACTCACCTTAGTGGCATCGACTGGGCGCCCATGACAACGGCCGTTGCCAGAGGAACCGGAGGAAAAGAAGAAAGAAGAAGAAGAAGAAGAAGGAGAACGGATAAGAGAATGTGGAGAGAGATAAAGAAGAAGAAGAAGATGAAAAAAAAAAAAAAAAAAAAAAAAACGGGCCAGAAGGAAATGAGCCACTAAATTGCCCCGTAGTTGCTCGTCTCCTGGGCTCTTCTAATCAGCTTCACTGGACAGTCTCTCTCTCCCCTCCATTGCATTCTTCCTTATCATGAGCAGTTGGTGTTGTCTGCTGCTCACCTCAACTCTATGGGGCCCACCATCAGCCCGAAGAGAAACTATATGGGTCGCCTTTTATTTCTTTGGCTGGGTGTATATATTCCGCCCGTCCGTCCTTCTCTCTCTCCCATGTAATAGAAATCAAACAGAGCCCGGAGAAACGGGCAACCACGACGACGACGACAGGGGCCCATAACGAACGGTATAAGAGAGGGGGAAAAGAAAAATGGATCACAATTAAACCCCTCGCAGAGAGAACAATAACAAGACCATCGAGAGATAACACAACAGCACGGAGGTGGAACTAACGCCCGACGGGCGTCCAACAACAACAAACGCCAGAGCAGCAAAGAAAAACGGAAAGTAAAATAAATATGAAGTAAACGGACGGCCGCGCTGACGAGCGGAAGAAGTCGGATCGCACCATCAGGATGGTGGGGGGGACAACGACACCCACCCAGCGGCAGCACAGACATTAATATATCTACTATATATATATGTACTCCCGCCGAGAAACCAATCAGCGTTCCTTCTCCTTCCCCCCTTCTGGCAATCATCTCTTTAATCGGATGAGTGGCCAAGAGAATTCAAATCAAATGAAAAGAGGAGCGGAAATGGGGGATCACTTGGCTCTATAGACATTATCAGAGAATGAATCGATAATATGTAACGAATCCAATTACGTCGACAGAGAGAGAGACTCTAGCGGCTGACACAATTCCAATGGGATGAAAAGAGCCCCAAAGCATATGTTTTTTTTTTATTTACAAAACGGATACAGTGTGTGTGTGTGTGTGTGTGTGTGTACTATATTACGTCAAAGTACAGCAAATCTCTTTCTCCCTCTACAGCTTTCATTGTTTTTGCGTCTTCCGAGAGACTTTGAGACTCGACGATTTGATTTCACGGGCGGGGTTTTCACGTTGAACGAACATCCCCCTTTCCTCTTGAAAAATAAAGTCTTGTATTCTTTTCATTCAATGAAATCAGTCGTTTCTTATACAGAGGAGCTTCAGTGAGCTTTCACAAAAAATAAAAAAACGTGGAGCCTTATTTGGTTGAGCCTTCTGAAAATGTGTTGGGGATTTTATTTTATTTTGTTAGAAGGTACGGTGTACTGTAGAGAGACAGACAAAAAAAAAGGCTGAGGCCAACGTCAAAATACAAAAGACATGCGACAGTTGAAAAGAGAAGGAACGTGACCTCAATCCACCGATTCGAATTGTCTCTTTCCATCCCCTCAAAAAGAAGAAAAAAAAAACCTTATTCACGTCGTTTATTATTTATAAATAGACACACACCACCCAGCCGGTATATACGTAGCCTACACTTGCGAGGCTTTCACGAAAGAGAAGAGCGGAAAGAAGACGACAGGAATTTTCCCTTTTTTTTCTCTTTTTTCTCTTGCTAGTTGTCAGACGATAATAAGAGACGCCTAACACCAACAACAACTACCGTACCAGAGGTCCCGTACCGATGTCGAAAGCAAACACCGTCCAACACGTTTTTTTTTCTTCCTACTTCTTCTTATTTCCCTTCAGACTCTAACGCTTCGCCTTTCACGTCTAAATTCTTTATTATATCTATCCGACGAGTATCTTTCCGTGTTGTTTTCTTTTTCTTACCTTCTTATATTATGATTATTTTTTGACGTAACTCTGCTTGTTATATCAAAAGGAGACGCCGAGCGTATGTATGCGTATATGTGTGTGATGTCTGTGCCGTGTGTGGGATATATCTACACGAAATGATTCGATTTCTCTTCGTGAATATTCAAGGCTCTCCCTTTTTCGCCCTGGCAGTTGTGTAACGAGGGGTGCTGCACTGCTGCTGGCACGACGAGGGACCGCTCGTCCGGCTCTCTAACGGCCGCCAGTGGGGCACACAATAAGTCGACGGGATAACAATCAGTCGACATTAGCATCATAAAGACGGGGCTAGCGCCAGCCGCTCACGCCAGCGTACACGGCCAACCGATGTGGGCGCGTCTTGGTCGTCGTCGTCCGAATATAAGAAGGAAAAATGCTGGGTGGGGGGGACGAAAAAGAGGGGCACTGGCAAGACGTGGACACTATTTATGTCCACTATATTACATCACCCTCCCCTTCTTCTTTTTCGTTCCTTTTCTCCAATATTTCCATCAACGCATTTTGGCTCATTGCATAACCATCGGAAACTTTTTCTTTTCCCGCTCTACACCCCCCGCCGTCATCGCTCCTATGTGTGTGTGTGTACATCACCCACACACGCATATTTTGTCCTGCTGGGGAGGAGGAGGACTTGATAAAATACGTATTGAAGCTGCTGGCCTGCTCGGCCGGCCTCGGCTGCCCCTGCGTGCGTAGACATGATATCTGCAATGGTTGGCCGCTTTTCCCGCAACGAGTCGCAGCTCCGACCAACGGCACACAGGGAGACAGTATCCCGGGGGTTGGAGCGAGTGAGAGAGAGAGGCGGGTGTATGTGTGTATACATGTCTCGTATATTAAAGCCTGAAAAGACACGCTCAAATCGTGAAAACCGCAGAAGGGGAAAAGGAGAAGAAAGAAAGAAAGAAAGAAAGAAAGAAAGAAAGAAAGAAAGAAAGAAAGACAGAAAGAAAAAGGAAAGACTGAGACAACGTGAAATACGACGATGGAAACGGGCTGCCCACCACCACCACCAGCACCTATACCACACTAGACACCTATACTATACGTACTATGTGTGTATATATATTTATACCAACGAGCGACTGATTTAAGTTCGATACGGACGACATATTTTCCCGACTATATAGGAGAGATTTGAATAGGCGGGAGAGAAGATGGGAATAACTTATGATTACATCACGTTCATATTTTCCCATTTTTTTTCTTTCTACGCGTGTAGGATCCGTTAAATCCAATTCCGAGGACTCGGCGCATACCTCTAGAGATGCGCACAGTCGCATAATATCCGCAGCGGAATGCAATTGAATAAATAAACACCAGAGCCTTTTTGATTGGAGTATATACTATACCGGGAAAATCGTGGCTGGGGCTTTTCAAGAAAAATAAAAGATAAATAAATATTTCGGGAGTGAAAAAATCAGAGCCTTTGAATGATCTCGTCTTATAACGCTGTCCCGTTTTCATAGCCTGCAGGCAATGTTTTCAAATCGGCGTGAATGTTATGTTAACGTATCTTTTTCTCTTTTTTTTTTTCCTTTTCGTGGAAAACAGAAAAATAAAACAAAAGAAAAAAGAAATTATTCCCGTAAAAATTGTGACTCTCTCCGGTTGAAACACGGGCATGACGTGTAGTCGTGCATAACTCTTGTTCATTCTGTCGTCTGGCAACAAGACGAGACAGAAAGTCTCAGACGTCAATGAGGCCAACGACATGGCCGTCGTTGTCGTCGTATATTTCTCTACAGCAAATTGATGACCGTGGAATCCATCAACAACAATAACGACACAAACGCAGAAATCTAATCGTAAAAATATAATAAGAAACAAGGAGGCGATGAAATGAAAATAACAAGAACAGCAGAGTAGACTCGACTCGGCTCCTACTTATATGGAAAAAGAGTACAGCAACACACACACACACACACGTATGTATAGAGGAGTAGTACAACATAATAAAAGGAAGTCAACTTTCCAGAACTCTGAAACACTTGACGATGGGCTGTTGCAGCTATAGCCGCGTGATGACAGCAAGGCCATTCATCGGATATCCGCTCTCGACTGTGCTGTCCAAAATGTTGTGTTATTTTTTTTTCTTATTATTTGATTTCACAGAAAAATAAAATACAAAAATTGCCTTGACGTCATTTTTATATAATTTTTCCCCGGAGCGGCGCATTTGATTTCATCATCGCATTTTCAGTATCCAAATTTTTGTCATTTTTTTTTATTGTTATTATTATTATCTCATCTGTCCCCGTTTCTTTCCTTTTTCTTGTTGATTATTTTCCTAAGAGATTGAGATAATAAGAGACGACGGGGTTGTGAAGAAATATTCGAAGAATCTAATCTATGCGTGTTTGATTTCTTCCCTTCAATAATCGTACCGTATTTAGTATATTTTCTCTGCAGCTCTTTTCCCATTCGTTCCACTTTATTGTACAACTTGAAAAGTTGAAATACCTCTGGCTTCTAATCAACTGAAATGCGTCAGAGTCAAAAGATCATTCAGCCGAGCGAAACGATTCAAAACGAAAATACAAAATAAATACGGTATATAATAAAATAGATGGATGAATCATCAAGGAGAATGCGCACACACTTGGGCGTCGAACATTGTATAATCAGATTTCCCCTTTTTTTCTTTTCTTCCTTACAAATATTTCTTCTCCCATCACGGGAGAATAAGAAAACTATTTTTCCTCCTGTTAACTCGGGGGTTAACGAAACAAAAATAATAAATAAATATCCAATAACCCTCTTTCTCTCTCTCTCTCTCTCTCTCCCTCTCTCTCTCTAGCTAAGGGTTATTATTTATTTTATTATTTTTTATTTTCGTCGGATGTCGGAGCCCCTCTGCTTCTCTTTATCCAGCACACAGAGAGCAGTCATCCTTCATTTCCATCCTGCTTCAATGCGATAATGATAGTGCTGCGCTCCCTGTGCACCGGACCAGGTGAACTTCACCAACATCAAGAGGTCTTCACCCCCCTCTGCCAACTGCATTGTCTATAAAGCCCTTAGCTCCCTCTCTCTCTCTCTCTCTCTCTCTCTCTCTCTGTATAATCCTATCCACATTTTGGGGTCTCTCTACTTCTTATTCCTCGTTTGGGGGGTATAGTTCCCTCCTTATTCCGAGTTTGTAGCATCTATCTCTCAACTTATAAATATATTTCCGGTAGTTGCGTTCTATAAATAAGAAAAAAAAAATTCTAAACGAGTTGGTGGGCGCTCCCGTTAGCTTCGGCAGCTAATACACACGACAGTACATACACGTCCAACTGAATAGAGGGGGTGGGGGGCAGAATTCCAAGTAGAGAGAACACACCTAAAAGACCCCTACACAGTCATATAGTACCGGTTTATTCTACATAGATTTCCCTATCTGTCTGTCTGTCTGTCTAACTCGACCGGGGCTACCGGAGACGAGCCCAATATGGTTGACGTCGCTGTTATGGTGTCTGCCGTCTTTTCTTTTCTTTTTTTCTTTTTTCTTTCCCCCCTTCATCCTCAATAAATGCCCACTTTCACGACAAGGCGCTCGCATTAAGTAGAGTTCACCGAGTGCATTTTGTTTTTTGGCGGGGGGTATGACGAGTGTGGAAAAACGTGAAAAAAAAAGTTGAAAATAAACTTTCAGCCCCTTTTATATAGACGCAGAGGTGGAAAGTTGGGAGCTCAAGGAGCCGTGGTTATGGCATCGATATTTTCAGTAGTACAGGCCTACAGGGAAGAATCAAGCTCACGGGATATGCGGACATGTGGAGGGGAAAATTTGGAAACATTTTCCAGAGGGTGAACCCTTATAACCACAGTACTCACCTCCACTTCTTCTATATAGTAGTACTTCTTCTACTAGGTTATTATTATAAAATTGTGTACCGTGGCTGTCAATCTCTTTCAGCCCCTCTCTCTCTCGCTCTTATGTATATTCTAATCTTCGTGATGGAGAGGGGAAAAATATAAATGTGCCTACGTGCACGGGTTCACCACCACCACGCATCATATAAATCGGCGCAGTGTGGCTCACGCCGTGCTGGTTCCGGGTACGACGTGGTATCCTTAAAAAATATCAGGCAAAGTCAAAATTCCCGGACGAGTAACGCCCTGCGACAAGGAGCCATGTCGTGCGAAAAAAACGTTTAAACAAAAAAGAAAAAAAAAAATCCCCGTCCGCTCGCCCGTTCGCATATCCACCCACGTCGTCGAGTCTAATAAAGCACAAACTCTCTCAAATGAAATGGAAAACAGCGGTAGATTATGTGTGTTTGTCTACCTTTTTTTCTCTATAGATAATACGCGTACGCGCTACACCACACACGATTCTCGACTCCACCCACCGGAGACGAAAAATAAGAACAAAACAACACGACAGAGACTTTATATATATAACGCGGAGCAAAAGTCAACTAGCCGAGCTCTCTTGGCTCTACTCCGCTCCATTCGCTGTGCAGTTGAAAGTAAGTGATCCTGCGGTAATGACAGACTCACACAAGTCATGACACAAGAGAGAAACACACATCAGAAAATGGAGGCGAGAAAAACCTGCGAAAGAAATTCACGAGAACAAGACACTCGACACGTTGCAGGTCACCGGGGTCAAGCGTTTTCTCCGTTTTATTTGCCAAAATATATATAAGTCGCTCTATTAGCCTCGTGAAACCGCACTTCGTATATAAGCTACAAACAACACACGTAGTACAACAACAATGTCGCTGTCTCATATTCTCCCATATCTATCATCTCTTTATCATTTCGGCTTTTTGTGTAGAAATCAAATATTTGCATATGAAAAAAAGGTAGACTCTTCTTTTTTTCGGTGGTGGAAACGACAAATATAATGACACGATGGAATTGTGGAGTGTAAAAATAGAAAATGACAATCTAATATTGAGCGAAGAATGCAACAATGGACACCGGAGACGCGGACGGATGGAGAATGAGAAAAGATAAGATTAACCATCAGTGCAACGGGTATTTTTGTTGTTGTTGTATTCATATAAATATTAGACGCGATTGAAGAGTCCCTTGCGCCGTGGACTGGATATGGATGAATATGTATATATAGTTGCCGTTGTTGTGCAGTGTAAATGAGTATAGCAGACGGCGAGCGGATGTCCACCTCACGAAAGACAACAACGACAACAACGGACGGAGCGAGGACCATAATACAACAACAACAACAAAAAAGAAGAAGGGAAAATGTGTCTATTCATAAAAGAACATCTGACCACACCACCGGCAAATATCTGCATTCGATATGCTAATACAAGAGCGACGATCCACTCTATACTTTATTATAATAAAAACGAGTTACGGTGGAGAGTCGTTACGCTTCTACGATCGAGAAGAGACAACCCTCTCTCTCTCTCTTTCTTCAAACCAAAAAAGGGGGATAAAAGGAAACAAAATGGCTGTGAAAAGGACGGACTTGTATATGTATATAATCTATATGCCCGTGTCTATATATAGCGAAGAACAAGGGATGTATACTATTATCTTCTTATATCTATTTTCTTTTTCTTTTTTTCTATTTTTGAGTGTCGTCGAACCAAGAATATAAATATACGTCAGCAAAACACTGCAGCAGCGGCGGCGGTAGCCCATATTTTCTGAATAGTGAATGTAAGTGTACGGTTCGATTGTTATTCACACTACATCAACCCCATCTTTTGCGGTCAACGGGTTTTTCTTCTTTCTTTATACTATTATTGTTATTATTATGTGTTACTTAATAATAATGATAGGCTGGAAGGAAGCGGTGAGAGCTGGCAGCAAACGTTTGCAACAATAACGACTTTATTGATGATTGATATCGCCATATAGGTAGTATAAAGAAACGGTCGAGACAATAAGAACACAATTTGAAGTAGAAAAGTGATAAAAAATGACCCAGTCTCTCTGTAAAAATAACAGGGGACGACGAAATAACGAATCCAAAGTGTCAAATACACACAGCACAGTCTCGGAGCGTGAATCAAACAAACAACAGGAGAAATAGTGCAACACACAGCGCCCAGCTTTTTTTTTAATAGCAACTCTAAACAAACCGGTAGCTGATGTATACATAATAATAATGACTCTTTGTATTTCTCTCTCTTTTCCGATCTATCGCGAAGGGCCTCCCTCTTTTCGCCCCATAGTGTTTAATGTCCGTTTTCCATGTAAATAGCAGCGAGAGCCGAGTTATATAGTCGCAGCTCACCATTCACGACACCAACAGCCATCAGCTCGGGCAATATTATTATAACCGGTCTATACGTAGTGTACGTGTGTTGTAGGCGTATCACGGCAGACGCGTTGCAGAAAAATATCATGCCGAGTGACGATGAGATAGGTGGCTATTATCTCTCTCGCATATGCATGGAACGTATCTATCTAAAAAAATCCGACATGTTTTTTTGTTTGTTTGTTATTTCTTCTTTTTCTCTCAAACATTATTTTTTTTTTTCGAAATTTCGGTTTGCAGTTGTGTGTGTACACATTAAGAACACACCCTTTCCGCTTCCTGCACATGCTACAGTCGTGTTACTGTTGTTGTTCGTATTATTTTTGGGTTTTTTTTGTTTCTTCCCTCCTTCCGTCCATCGACAGACCTACAGAGCGGAGCAGATCGCAGTTGCGTGTCTGTATATACAAATACACCAGCATTATATATCTATACTGAATAACGTTTCATTTTCCAGAGCGAAATGAGAGAATGAGAGAGAAATCGGGATCCAGCACGATAGTTTTTACATGACATAATGTCTAAAAACAAAACAAAACAAAAAAACCCTATAGCGGCGGCCCATAGCCACGGATGTGTCAGGAGCTGACGACCATATCCTCGTGTGTTGAGTGTGCACTGGTTGGGAGAGAGCGTGCAGTGTAGATAAAGATTCCTCTACATGTACGTACTACTCTGTACAGCCCCATGCCAGTAGAACAAGTACCGGCATACTCGAGACCGTACCTCTATAATTTGGGAGCTCAAATCACAAACATCATCGGGTTCGACGCCGTTAAGAGGGAGGGAGAGCAGACAGCCCAGGTTCTATACGTTTCTGATTTCGACTCCCGACACCAATCATGTGTGTGTGTGTGTGTAGTACAACAGGCTGTGGTGCTCATCATGGCCTCTCTCTTCTTTTTCGCTCATAAATTACAATGAATTAACGCTTACACACACACACATAGAAGCCGAGCGGACGTCCCAACAGCCAAATACAAAAAGCTTCGAAGAAAAAAAGAGAGAAAAACAACAAAACAAAAAAGAATCAAGCTGAAGAAGTAAAGAAAAACAGTACGCCCCGTGATGCGCTTCCCACTTCTTTTCTCATTCTTTTCTAATCACCGGCTCAGGTTAGAGAAGAAGAGAGAGAGAGAGAGTCGTGAAAAGAAACAACAACTATGTGTTGGAAAAGGAAATCAAGCGAAGTAAAACAACAACGAGAGAAAAAAAAAAATCCGAGAAAAGAAAATCATTATAATAAATTTCAAAATAGAATGACGGCAAAGTTACAGCCATTTCGAAATAACTCGATTTTTCATCTTTTTTTCGATTATTCTCAACTTGTTGTCGTCGCTTATTGCACCATCTCTATTTTCTTCGTTCTTTTCAGATTGTTTTGTTTTGTTCCATCTTGTAAAATTCACGACACCGTCTCATTCATTAAATAAACAGGTTATGGTGCGCATCAAGTGTACTTATGGGACCCACTGCTGTTCAACTACCTGATAGCAATACATATATTGGAAAGTTCTCTTTATTTCTTCTTCTTCTATAGCATCGATCCATCATTGTTTTAGAGTGATGGCCAGCCTCTACGTTGAGAACTACGAACCGTATAGAAATTCCAGCCCACAGTATCAGAATTTAAATGGCACTAACCTATTTCGTTTTCTTATTTCATTTCATCTTGTATCTTTCCCTCTCCCCCTCAATTCACGCAAAAAGAATTTGGCTCGCACAAGTGCCTCTTATGCTTTGCCACTCCATTTTTGATGTTATACTGAATTAGATATCGACATCGGTCCTTCCTCTTCATACAGAGTGGTGTACCGTATAGTAGTTTTCCACACCAGACGACTCGGCGTCTTCATTTATATTTTAGCTGATGACTTTCGGCGGCCTTCTGTTGCTATGTAGTGCATTAAAGACTTAGTATTTCTATGTACTTAGGGTGACATGGCACGGAATATAGTAGTATAGCCGCACCTAACATACATACACACCGCACTCACTGAATGCGTCAATTGTCCAGCTTCTGTTGAGAACTCGAAAGACGGGCGACACAGGAATAATGGGTCACCAAACTCATCGGCCATTCCTCGTCGTCGTCGTCGGCATTATTGACTCGATCGATTAGGGGGTTGAATCAAGCCAATCTCAAGACACACACAGAGGGGAGTAGAGGACCAACTGAAAACAAAACAAAAAAAACTTCTTTTTCCTATACGGAATGGAATGCGAGATTGACTGGATCGGGTCGATACCCATGTCATGTGTACGTATATAAATATTGAGAAAGAGCCGAGCGTCAGAACGGCTCCAACCTATAACAGCAGCCACATCACAGAAATGGAATAGAGTGGTAGAACATGTCTCTTACTCTCTTTTCTTTTTTCCTTCTTATAATATTTATTTATATGTATATATCTTTTTTTTTTTCTCTCTCTCTCTCTCTCCTTCTTTTCTTTGCCCGTGCGGTCGTGCCGGGCCTGCGAGTGTTTGTCAGCTGCTACCACAGGCGAGCGGCACGTCCTCCTTATTCAACGCATTTAGGGCGACCCTAGCGACGGGCCCAAGGCTTATGTAATGTTTCCTCTCTGATAGAGTTTGTAGTAGCAGCCACTATATTCGGGCACACTACACGGTGGATGGAGACGGGATGGATGGACGGCCGGACGGCCACAGCTCTTTCATGTCACCGTATCATTCAAAGTTGGGAATGGGGCGCGCCATGCATCATCCTCTCTCCTACCAACGCCGGACAGAGGAGAACATGCACGCGGGCTACTATACATACCGCTACACAACCTCCCCTTCCACATTCGTGTGTCCGCGCCCGTCCGTCCGTCCGTTTGTGTCCCATTTTTTTTTTTATTTTGTTTTGTTCCTTTTTCTTTCTTTTCTTCTCCTTCTTCTTCTTTCCCCCCTTCTTCTTTTATTGCTCGTTCAGCACTAACGTTTTGCGGTAACAGCAGCGACAGCAAATCCGTGCCGGGCGCCCGGAATGGATTTTCCCTTCTCGCATCCGCTTTATTTCCCTTCTTCTTCCCCTTTCTCGGTGTGGATATGACGGGAAAAGAGAAGGAAAGACGTTAGGGAGAAGATAACAAACAAGAGAGAGAGAGAGAGAGAGAGAGAGAGAGAGAAAAGAAGGCCACGCAACAATCAATATTGATACGTGGCGTGAGTGATGCAAGCGGCGAAACTTTCCGTTTCGGTGGACGTGGATTGCGCGCGTCCAGTGACGCGGGGAGCAACAGCGCGTCCACGGAAGTGGATGTGTAAGAAGAAGAGAAAAACGTCAGCACGTGTAAGCCAATGTGAAAACGACGACGACCAAATTGCTTTTTCACGGCCTTCTTATTTCATTTCGAGTCGCCATCATCAGCGGCAGCAGCGCCCGGCGGTTTTTTGAGTCCCTCAAAACTGGTTCTCTTATAGTCGTGCCTTATTATATACACGGAAAACTTCAAGTGAATAATGTTTGATTCACGGAAGCATTTCTTATTCGCGTCTATAATATCTACCGGCGGGGAATAACCTGCTTGGGCCAGTAGCAGTAGAAGGACGATAATATAAGACACGGACTCGTTGCGCTACTTTGTCCATAACGAAAAAACCTTAATTAATGTGATTCTTTCGTCTTGTCCTCTTGTATACGCTTCGTTTTCTTCGTCTTTCGTTTGATTTGTCTTATACAAGAGCAACGCGGCTGTCTACCGTTTCTTTTCCCCCATCTGCTCTTTCCCGTCTGTCGACATGACGGAATTTTCAGAAGATTATAGACGCAGACGCGCGTTTGGAAAATGCCAAAAGAGACGATGATTTCTTACACAGGTTTGTAATCCCTTGGCATTGACCGGAGAGAGACGCACGGATTGATACGCGCCCTGCAGATGCGGAGGCAGCAGCTATTATAGCGCAGGAGAAATCGTAAACAAGGAGATGAGTCAATGTATTTCGAGCTCTTTGGCCCGCGAGACAAAACGACCCGGAAAGTTTTGGTCTTTTTTGTCTTTTTCCTCGTCCTTGTGTGTGTTGTGATGTATCTTTGGAGGTATGAAACGAGATAAGATAAGATTCCTGAGAGAGAGAGAGAGAGAGAGAGATGGGAGACAGACGACATAGTCTGTCTTCCCTTCACGACAGCCGACACGTTAAAGCGACGGTATAACAAGCGGAAAGAGCCACTGGGTTCGTATCGCTTTTTTGTGCGTCGCCGTTCAGACTCTCCTTTTCTCTCCTTTGCAAGTCTGACGAGTTCACGACGACAGATCAAGGAGAAAGGAGGAAAATAGCCGGAGACCGAGACGAAAAAGCGAGTCGAAAGAAAAAAAAACCAAACAAGAGCGACGACATTGACGGCAGCAGCCAGCCAACAGCCAACTCGGCCGGATCGCCGAGCAATTGTCAAACAAATGGCGGGCGAGAGTCAAGTTTGAAGAAAAAAATCGAAAAAAAAAAACAACCCTGAACCCTCAACCGCAAATTTAAAAAAATGTGGAAAATGGGCGGTTCAATTTTTCAATACTTTTTTCTTTGATTTTCGCAAGAGAAATTGCAACGTCATAGTCGATTTTTGTTTTCTTCTTTCCGATTCAATTTCCAAGTCGATTTGGGCGACTTTCAGCCTGGGCGTCTTTCGCGCGCGCGATCTGCTGGCTGTCGCACGCATCTCAGTCACGCACCTTCACGCACATCACGATCGCTTCAAAACACGACAATCACAACAACAACGAGAACTGAAAAAAAAAACAAGAGAAAGAAAAAAAAATCTTCTTCCCAAAATAAATAGGGAAACAAAATGTTGTATCGGGAATCCATTTTATCCGCGAGGCATCCAGGCGCGTCTTCCATCTTCTATTCGTATAGTAATAGAAGACGGCTAGGAAAAAAAAAGAGTTGTTGTTGTTGTTGGTGGTGTTGTTATTTTCTCTCTCTCTCTAGCGGACAGGAGGGGATCAACGGTTAGAAGAGGAGAAACACGAGTTGCATCTCGAATGTGGCGCAAGCCAATGACATCTCTGTGAGGCTCGTTTTTATTCACTTTCTACGAGAGAGGAAGAACTTTGGTGACGTGATATAGTGAATCAAAATGCCTAGCGACAGCTGATCCTCACGATCCGCCAGAGTGAACAGCGTTGGATGAGTTCAGACGAAGAAGAATAAGAAGAAAAAAGGGAAAAATCTCTTTTGTTAGTTTTCCCTTTTCCTTTTTTTTTTTATCTTTTGGCCGGCGCATCAATGCCTTATTCAAACCCGCCGACTATTTTATTTTTTTTCCCTTCTGGTTTCTTTTCTATTTATTTCATTTTTATTCTTCGAGTGCGAAGGAAAAGAAACGTGGTCAGACGACTTTAAGCTCCTCCACGAGCTCTTTTTTTTCTTCTCTCTCTCTCTCTCATTTCGTTTGCTTGTTTAACGGCGATTTTCTGTGAGCAACGAGTTGTTCCTCCGAGTCTCATAAAACTCAAATGGACGATTTAACGTACACGCTAATCGTAACGACCCTTTCGTGGTTGAAATTCAAGCTGCAGATTAACTCGTGAATATCAATCAAAGCTGATTGATAATCGTCTCGTAAAAAAAATCAACTAAATAAACCCGAAAAACAAGCGAGCAATTTTCACTTTGCGCTGTAACAGTCGCCAAGACCAAACTGGACGGATCCACTCCCATTTTCGTTGTATGTTGCTGTTCTGAGGTTTTTTTTTTACGAGGAGCCCCCCGCTCCAAAAACACAGAAAAGGTGGTTCTCGACAAAAGAAGGAATAAAAGTCAATTAAAGGCAATTAGATTACGCCATGGCTATACGCGGGGCTCGGACCGACAGCGGTTCCTAAATAGGACGGAGCTAAGAGAGCTATATATAGAGAAAATGGGAATAGTCATCATAATAGACGACGTAATAATCTAATCGAATTCGTGTTGTACAAACGAACGAGAAGAAAACTCTGTGACTGAACGATTTTTTATTTTATTTTATTTTATTTTTATTTGGGTTTGTTGGTATTGGCATTACATGTGAAACGACCCGGAGCTTCACGCACGACTTGAGCTCCAAAATGATACACACGACGTGTACAGATAAATCGGGAGGGAGAACGAAAAAAAAGAAATTGACCATCACCCTTAGTTGCCTATACATTATTATTTGTATTTCTTTTTTGTGTGTGTGTTGTTGTTGTTGTTGTCGTAATCGTCAAATTCCTGGCGTCGTTGTAATTCGTACAATACAACAAGCTCACGCGATGTGCTTGCTCTAGCGGCTGTGACATTTGCACGACCGATCGCTCAAGCCCATCGGCTCCTATACCGCTCCTCTCTGTGACTCTCTTATGGAAAGAAAAAAAGAAAAACTAAAAAAATAAATAAGATAAAATAAAATTTAGAAATAACGCGCCGGGGGTGTATAGAACCCGGGCCGTTCGTCACGGACTGCGCCCGCCCCGACTGAATCACTCTCCAGTCATCAATCCCAGCGCGTTTCCATTTATCCTTTCATTTCCTCCTCCTTCTTCTTCTTCTCCTTCTTCTTTTTCTTCTTTTTTTACTTCGACCATTTCTTTTTGTTTGGGAACATTTTTATTTATCTTCGTTTGTTTGTTATTTTCACTGCCGTGTTGGCTGCGTGCGGCGGGAATGGGATTTCTGAAACGCGTCGAGTGTTGTAGCGGGACGGCCAGGCGAAGGCCCATTTTCGAAAACTATCCGACCTCTCTCGCAATGATTTGGTTTCACGTCCGCTCAAATAGTTGAAATTCAAACAACGGACACGGCGCCAACAGATTCGTTTCAATCACAAATCGTTCGGCATCCGGACGTATCCGTAACGGACCAACGCCATAACACTCCGCCCTTTGCCAAAACTGCTTTATCTTTCTTCATTCATTTCAAAGAAAAAGAAAAGCGGGGGGAAATCTTTTTACACGAGTTTTACACACCTCCAAACTGTCTTTTTTTTTTCTTTTATTCCATCCAGCCGGAACGTATACTATACACCCCCCCCCCCCTTCCTTGCAATACCGCACTGACGGGAGAAAAGAAAAAGACGACTAGGCAAACCACTGTGTCATTTCGCCCTCGGTTAACCAAGCGTGTGTTTTTTTTCTTCAAAGAGCTCTGCTGTGTACATACTATACTATACGGGAAATTCCCTCTTCTCCTGTCAATCCCCCGACATTGCTCCGGTCCTCCCCTGATGGCAAAAAGTCTATATGTAAATTCGGTTTTCCTATTTCTCTGGGGCATTTTGCCGACAAGTGCGGCCGAACGCATTACCGGGTCGGACTGCTGCGTTGTTCTGTTAAAACGACCGAAACCTCCTCCTCTCTTCTCTCCTGTTCCTTCTTCGGCTAAATAATAACGGCTCCATTTTTTTTTTTGTTCGGTCCGTGTCTTTGTACACACTCTGCGATTGTTGGATGTATACGCCGCTCCACAAACTCACACGAAAAACTCATCGACGACGATGTGATGATGATGAGTTGCGGACTGCATTTTTTCAGCTTAGATTGTTTTAATGTTTTTTTTTTTTTTTTTTTTTTTTTTTGTATTTTGGTTCGTTTTGGTGTTGTTGTCTTGTGCGGGAGATACGCGGGATGAGCACGACCCCCATTCCACACACTTGCTGTGCTTATAGAGCAGTGAGAAGGGGGCTGATGACACAGATATATGAACACTAACGCTCGAGACACTATATTATGTAAGGAGCTTAGCAGTGGCGAAGAAGCATTCATCGCCGTCGTCCCAAAATGGTAGTAATGGCTCTCTTTCTCTTATGTATACTCCACATCGACTTAGACATTCTTCTTCCTCAATAGCGAAGAAAGAAAAAAAAAAGTCTCCACCGCAAAGAGACAAAAGGAGAGCAATTTTCACTGCTCGGCTCGGCTGTAGTACGCGGAATAATTCATCCCGTTAACACACACACACACACAAAAGGCTGCGAGCTGCTGTGCCTCCCATTTTCTTATTTTTTTCTTATTTTTTTTTTTTTTTTTTACTAAACCGTAAGGGTTCCATCCATCACTCGGCAACTTTTTTTTTCTCCCCTTTCCAACAATTTTCGTTTCTTTAGAAAAGCGTGTTTTTCTGTTACGCAACGCCATACGCGAGCATCATCATCAGAGATTTATAGATTTCCCCTTCGTTATTTCTGATGAACTGCGCTCGCTGCTGCATGGAATTCTGCATTCAGGCATATTTATTATTACACAACTACCCAGGGAACGGAACGGAGCTAATCAGTCCAATCTTTCAAGGAGTCCTCCCCGTCCTGTTCCCGTTTCAGTTATATAGCGGTGAGGGGGGATGGTAAGAAGAAAAAAAATTCTTCTCGTCTTTTGAGTTTGTGTTGAAATCCAAATTTCCCAATCAAAGGACATCTTTCTTTCAACAAGGAGAGCCGAGATCGTAAATTGTATCACAAGTCAAATATTCAGGACTCGGGAGGCGGAAAAGGGCGAGACAGCATCGAACGAAATTCAAAACATCGAGGGACGATAGCGAGCGAGAGATATATCCTACACATATATACACGGCCCCGGTGTGCACACAAGAAGATAATGGAATTAATAAGGATGAAAACCAAATGTAAAAGATAAAAAATTTGTGTAACACAATTAAATGTTAAAAACAAACAAGCGGAGGACGTTATAAAATAGTCCAGCCACATGGGATGGAATACGCCGACAACCATCGACTCTTTTCATTCTCTTTGGTCACGATTGCTTACTCCGTATAAATCACGGCGCTTGTGATGGAATGACGCGGCGGCAGTGAATGGGGGTCGAGTCGAATGGGTTGCAGAGTGCTAGTATTAGATGTATAGATCTCTACGTCTAGCCAGCCCACAGAGAGTGGCACTTCTCATCGGGATTCCGGGCGGTTGGCTATAAATTGATGCTGACTTTGTAAGTTTCCAAGTTCAGTGGGTTAACAGTCGCAGGACAGTCGTCCTTTAACTTGCCTCTCTGATTATTTTCATTTAAGGAAAGTCAAAGAGACGCAGTTCAGCTTGTAGACGACGAGAGAAATAAGGTCGGCAGTCGCCAGCATCTAGTCGAAATGGGGAAGGGAAAAAAAATGAATCGACGGACCAAAGGGAAGACATCACGACAAGAAAAGATGGAAGACTCCCGACTCCCGAGGACGACGAGCTATGGCACGCTCTTTCTATAACGGGGCCATGCAGACCGGCTCTCTCCTATTGAAATCGTGAAGTATAATTCAAAACGCTAATCATTTCAAGCGTGCGCTAAAGAAAAGAAAAAAGAAATAAATAAAAAATACCCAAATAAGAAAGATTTAAAAATAAAGAAGAAACGAGGGGGGTTGTACCGTGCAGCTGGGCCACGGAGTTGAGTGCCAAGAGTTTTTTTTTTTTTTTTTTTCGGGAAGTTGTTGCACAAGATCTTGCGTTATGCATGCATAATCGAGCATGAGCTATGGCAATCCACCGCCAAAGTCGGATCGTAATTGTCTTCAGCTCGAGAAGAATGGCAAGGAGAGAGAGAGAGAAATAACTTTCGAGACGTCCTTTTGAGCATCCGCATGCTGGATAACAACAACAACAATGCCTGGTGGCCGTCACAACAACCGAAAACAGGGTTCGCAATAACAACTCTTCGGCTATTCACTATCAAGGGACTACACAATACCCGAAATGTTGTATACGTATAAGATGTACCTTGGTATAACCAAATTCTTGACTCGGTGTAGTGAATTTTTTTATGCGGATGACGATGCCACTGCAACTTATAGTTTACTCAACTGCACAGAATGATGGGCTTGGCCGCCGCTGCCGTCTCGCGTGGATTTGATTAATAATCACGAAACAACATGACAGTGTTGTACAATTGCTGGTGGTTGGCCCCCAAGTTTCCCGGTATATCTTCTCTGGTAGCTCGCTGTCGTAACTCTTCAAGGATTTCACCATTGAAAGGAGAGCGGCCATCATCCATTCCACATCCGTGCTGCCTATTTCTTGTACAAACACTCTTTCAGGCTTTTAACTATATTCACCATGGGTACACACGGATATACAAAACATTTGCTGACGTCAACCGACGTCAATTTTTTTCCTCTTCCAAATAAACATATTGTCCTTGACAGTTTTGTTTCTCTTCTCGGTATTAAGCGAAGTGATCAAGCACAGCTTTTTGGTTCTTTTATTTATTTTTCCTTAAATTCGTTTGGACAGAGAGCAGGGCCAAGGATTTGCGGTCGTTTTCTCCACAGCACAATTGCTGCATAGGAGCTCCGTTATATCAGCTGGCGATGCAATTAAGATAATAACATATAAATCAAAAAGGGAAGAGAGAGAGAGAGAGAGAGAGAAGCGGAATAGACGAGGTTTTATCAGGAGCCATGATCGCGCCATATATACGAACGCGGTTCTACTAGTAGCAGCTCTATACTACTATACAGCTATATCCTGTTTTTCGGTCGTTCTGTCCTTCATTAGCATCAACTTATAAATGCCAAGGGAATGGGTGGAGGCGAGGAAGATGTATAACGATATGTAACGAAAATACAGGACACGGCCACCTTGCGCGGCACGTCAAGACGACGATGATTGATCTGTATCTCTTCTCTCTCTCTTTACACACAGACAGACGTACACACGCTTGGACGAACGGTGAGCCAGCCTTATATGTGCACACGCAGCTATTGAGAGAGGGGCCCTCTCTTAGCTATATAACCGCTCCGAGTATCGTTGCTGCTGCTGCTGCTGCTGCCCGGCTCGCTTCGTGCCCGCGTGTGTTTCAGACGGGAGGGAGTTGTTGTGTTTGCATAATTCATAGACCGTGAAGCTTTCTAATGCCATACGCATGTGTGAGCAGAGAAACAGTCGGTGCCACCAGCAAAGTAGTCGGTTGGGCCAAGTAGCAAAGGCAGTAGCATCGGGACGGAGCCAAGAAATCGAAAACAAAATTCAAAGAAAAACAACCGAATTTAATGTAAATCAACCCCCCCCCCCCCCCCCCGTCGGTTGTTGTCGGATGTGTATGAAATCGAAACGCCAATTCTCTCAAAACACACAGACACACAAACACAACAGACACAAGGGTATCTGTGCGACTCTCTGGTCTCCCCTTTTTAGGTCCGTGTAAGAGAGATGAGCATCGGGCAACAGAACGGTCGTGAAAGGCAACTTACACGCGGACAAGACGCGGGGATGGCCGGTCAGTCACGTTGACCCGCAGCGAATTTATCACCAATACAGATAGATATTTCCCAGAGATATTCCAAACACTCGTTGGCAGTCTATACGTAGTAGTAGTATAACTTATGATATTTCCCTAAAGAGGAGAGACCCGCATGGCGTCTGACAAGTTCAAAAATGCGCGTTACAGCCATCGCAGTCAAATCTATAGAGACTATATTATTATACAAGAGCGCCAGCAAAGTTTCGGCTCGCCGTCGTACCTCCATCCTTTTTTTTCTTCTTCCTTAGTTAACGACGCAACTTGCCAGAGCCGAAATTGGTCAGATTGGTGCGGTCACGTCGTAAAATAGATGGTAACAAGTTATGCCCCATCTATTGCTTTAGTTATTGTAGTGTAGATACGAACCAACACATTCATATCCATATCTATCTAATACATCATCGCATAGTAGAGCCATTATTCCACTCTGTGATTTCTTGTTTGTTTTGTTGGTTGTTTTTAATTTCTTTCCTTTTTTCGAACATCGACGTTCCCTTATATATACACACATTCGTTATTGGGGTCTAGACTTTATGTATGCTGATGGATGATGGAATATCAAGCCGATGATTATTACAGTTATAAACTGGCGCAAGGCCAAGACCAGCTAGTCGGAACGGATAAAAGTGACGATGAACCTAAAAAGTTTAAATCTATCATCAAGCCGAGAAAAAAAGAAAGAAGGAGAAAGAAGCTCGAGAGGTTTGAAAAAAAAAAAAAAAAAAAAAACGAGCTATGTAGCGATAACATCCCAAACGAAGGTGAAATAAAAAAAAAAAACCTCGAGAAAAGTATAAAGTTGAAAAAGTCTCGGGCGATGTACTACGCGGACTCGAGCCATCGCACACCTTCAAACTGATTTATGCACCAGACTTTTCTCCTTCTTTATTCTCCCTTTTTCTCTTTTTTTACAATGTTGCGGAAAAGAAAAAGTTGTTCCCGCTTTGCCGAGCGCAAAAAAAGCAACAGCCAAAGTTGGAAGTAATGCGCTCATGTTCCGAAAAGACTTTTGAGATCTTTACTATATATATGCGGCCCCAGAGACTTGTTCTTATTTCTATTTCCTGACATTCCTAGCAACGACTCTTGAGTTTGTTGTTGCTGGATGATCGGGGCGACGACCCATATTCCACTTTATTTTTATTTTACCTACGCCGAAAAGAAAAAAAAAGAAGAAGAATCAACTAAGAAGAAAAGAAGAAAAAACGATCAAAGGTCACGTGAGTCGAGAATAACAGACATCGGAGAGAGGGAGGATCACAGCATAGAGGATATTATATATATATATATAGCAGTCTATCTTATGATCTATCTTCTCCCGTTGCGGATGGCGGAGTGTTTATAAGAGGTATAGGAAGTCACGCTCTTTCTCCGCTCCGTGAGTTACCGCTCTCCGCTGTGTCTCGGGTATCGCTCCGACCCCCCGAAAGTCCCAACATGAGACGAAGAAAAACTCTCAACAGGATGATGGAAAAAACATTGCGGGTAAAAGAGAGAGAGAGAGAAAAAAAAATCAAAATCAAAAGAAATAACAGCTGATCGCAGCCGAGGCTATACACACCAACACGTCCTCTTCCTCCTCCTCCTCCTCCTCCTCTGTACAAATATATACAAATGTATTGAAATAAATCGGTCCTTATACGACTTTGGCTCTTCCAACCAACGGCTTGCCGACACGCATTTTCGCTGCTTTATCTTTATTTTATTTTAGTTTATTAGATTTCATTTTTCTCTTGAATTTATGTATGCATGTAAGGAAAGAAAAAATACGATGGGTGGGGCGGATTAGCTAATTAGCCGGCAGGAGCCCGGAGCCATGATGAAAACAGGGTGAGAATATATATAATATAATACAACATACATAGGAGCGGCCAAGAGGAAAGAAAAGAAAAAGTTTCTTCTTCTTCTTCTCTTTTCGTAACTTTCGTGTAGTCCTCTCCTCTCTCTCGTACTACCTAATACCCTATAGCGGGGACGTGTCAAATACTTTGACACGGAAAATGGTGTGAAAGAGGAGAGAAGTGTCTCCAACTTGCCGTAACGCAGCCCAGCGCGCCCGGCCCGTCACGACGCCTATAAATAATACCACACATTTTTATAATATATAATGCAAGCAATTAACCACCATTGTGAGGCTCTTCCACGACGTTCGGTGTTATTTTTTTTCCCCTCTCTCTCTCTCTCTCTCCCTTGGCCTCTACTTCATCTTCCCTTTTGTAAAGGAAAAAAAAATTGTTATCCGCGCTGTCTCTTCTTCTTATTTTTCTTCAAATAGATCATCTCAACGATTATACAGGGGCAGCAGCTAGAGAGAGGAAAAGGGGAGAATAAATTCGAAAAAATGTTGTATAGAAAAATCTCGCAGCTTCGGGCCGTTCAGGTTCAAGAATCGAAACGATGAGAGGAATATCTACATAAGGACGACGAGGGAGAAATTTCTTTGACCCAACTGAGCGCGGACCACATACTACCACTATACCACTGCTATAGTATATCCTTATAGCTATATTTACAATAAATAGCTAACTTTGGAGTTCTTCTTTTCATAGTTTTGGGCTGTTGAAAATCTCTATGTTGTTTTTTCTTCTTCATTTTCCGCTTTTTTATCGCTGAGTTTGAAAATGCACATAAATCTCGAAACCGTCTCGTCTCGTCTTTTTTTCTTCTTCTTCTTCTTCTTTTTTCAACCCCATGGAAGATCCCCAAAAAAAGCTGCGGAATGCGTGGCCGCCCGGCCCGGCGGTATGTCTAATCCAAAACGCGACTGGTATATATCTACCACACCGACCGAATTCTTCTTGATATAATATTTCGTTCCTCTAAAAGTTCACCTATTATTCCCCATTTTCTTGGTACTGACTATTTATTTACAAAGACCATAGCATCAACGATCTCATCCGACAGGCTCGGAGAAATCTTGAAAACTTTGTTAACGTTCGTTAGAAATAAATAATAATAATAATAAAAAAAGAAAGGAAAACAAAAGAGGAGATAATTCGACTAACTTCCGGCTGAATAAAGGCTTTAATGTACTCCACCACTATATTAGACTATAAGAGTAAAGTATAGGTCTCATTTCGGCATCACCATCCCTTTTGCTCACAAGTCTCCCTCATTGTCTCCGCTCTCCTCATATCTTTCGAGATGGGTGGGATGGATGGAGGGAAATACCATTAAACACGAAGTTTAATGTCATTTCAGAAAGGAATAATAACAACAGGGGGAAGGAAGGAGGAGGAGAACGTATATAAAAAAAGAAACGAAAAAAGAAAAGCAATTTTCGAGGTGGAATAAAAAAAGAACTGGAAGAAAGATGAAAAGGTGAGTGCGCGCGGCTCCGTGAATGAGTGAGCATCAGCGAGCATCACGAATTCACGATACAATAAACGACAACACCGGGAGTTGTTTCTCGTTCCAAAGAGAGGGGGGGATCCGACGGAAGACAACAACAACAACAAAAAACAAGAATACGAAACAAAACTAATACAAAAAGTTAACACAAATAAAAAACAAAAAAAAAAGAAGAAAAAGGAGGAGCGCCGTGTGGATGTGAAAATGAAAATTGTCTCCATAAAAAGAACTCGGGACCAGGAGGGAAAAAAAATGTATAAAATATATAAGAGTGTATAGTAGTACCAACACACGGAGCAGTTTTTAACAACCATTTCGTTACTATGCTCATCGCATATAACTCTTTGATTTTGCAAGGCTCATTATCGTCATCTCTTGTCTATATCCTCCAGTTGGACGATAACATTTTACGACCGAGTAGTTTTTCTGGCTGCTGTGTGCAATTCGTTTCAGACGAACGAATTTTTTTTTGTTTTTGTTTGTTCCCTTTAAAAAATTCAAAAAGATGGATCGATGGAGATTCAAACAGAATCCCAAATTGCACTTAATCAAAAGTGTATTTCAAATCGAGAATGTTGTATAAGCAATTTATCATATTTTTTTTCCAAAGGGAGAGAGACGGAAATGGGCAATGAACGACATAACGTTTCAGGACGTTAATCAAAAGAGAAGGCCGCCGCTTGCAACTTTCAAGTTCCCCCCTCTCCTTTTAGTGGTAGCGTAATAGAGAGAGAGGAGAGAGTGTCTATAATGAAGTCATTGCCACTTGAAAAAATAAAATAAAATACAATTTGTTCAATATATTCAACAACATCACAGCTAGGCAGAAAAAATGTTCTCTAAAAAAACTTTCGGCACACTCCATCCCGTCAGGAAGTGAACTAACCCTTCAAACTGAACCAAATGTCGATTCTTCCGGCCTTTGCAACTCCCTAAACAAAGTTGAATTCATTAAAGAACTTTAGATTTATTTAGTTTGAGTTTTTTCCTCCTCTGTTCATTTCCCAGATAATAATATTATGCGCTCCAGCCTTTTCCTCTTCAACAGCGGAACCTCCGGGTAGACGTACATACGTATAATACAACAACTCTTCGTATGATAAACCTCTTGGTCGTCGTTGTCGCGTTCTCTCGAGTTTGAAAGCGCAAATTATACGACATCCTGGTGTATAACAACAAGCCGAAAAGTGGAAGACCTAAAATTAGACAAGAAATTCTTCACCCTATCCCAATAAACATCTGTACACTAGTATACAGCGTCATAACAACAATCCACATCCCACATCCCAAGGATGCGCATAGGGGTCGGGCAACATCAAAAGAATGCTGCTGTAATAGTACTTTCTGTGTATGCTGCAAGTTAGACTTGGTTCCCCACCCCCACCCACTCACCCTTCCATTTCGCCAGAAGACACGTGGAATCTGTGCTTGTGTGAGCGTTCGTTATTATACACCGCTGCCAACAACGATCGTATAGTCCTCGCCATCGCCATGCCGTGAACGAGGAGCATATAGACCGTAAGAGTTCCCCCCCCCCTTTTTCTCTCTTCTTCTTTCTCATTAGCTCGGCACGTAATAACAATAGCCACCATTATTACATTATCAAATTCATTAGGCACGCCTCGGCCCTTCTTATTTATATTTTTTTTTTGTGTTTCTCTCTCGGGTGGGTTTTTTTTTGGGGTATTCAAACACTTTTGGGGGTGTCTACATATACGAGAGAGAGAGAGAGACGCCAGAAAGACGGCGGGATATAAGGAGTGTGTGTGTGTGTCTTGTCTGCCTGCCAAAGACCGGCAGAGTTCCCATCCATTCTTGGGTTCTTCATTTCGGAATTATACACATCCATGCGTGAGCGCTATACTGGCAATGAGGGGCAGCATGCAGCAGCTACAAGGGTCGTCGCGCATATAAACAGAAAGAATACAAAAATATGGGACACATTCTGCGCTTCTCGCTTTCGAGATTGCGGTGGGACCTATTAAAAGGTTGCGCTTGTCAAGAAGATCGAGACCGAAAAGGAAAGAACAAGAAGAAGAACGGCTTTTTTGGGTGTTTTTTGGGGGGTGTTTTAATTTTTGATGTAGTCAGCGTTGGGGTTTCCCTTCTAAAATCTAATCGAAACGAAACAAAAAGCTTCACGCTGTTGTTTGGATCCAACGTTTCTGTGTTGCGCACCTTACCGGTGGGTCTTTGCGTGTTTGTGCGGGCACTGCCGCATGCAAAGTATTATGTACTCCATGTTGCGTATATAAGGTGCTTATCTCCCTCTATAGACACACACACACACGCGTATATACAGCTATGGCTACACAGCTGTTATATGGTTGGAAAGCCGCTTTTCATTCCTGTAAAAGGGGATTTTGCGGTGTGATTTCCTTTTGTTTTCGGGGTCCGTTTTGAAGACAGTTTTTCATTTTTGTCGTCGTGCGTGATGCGAAAAGATTTGGCTTTTACGATTTAAGAAGTCGAGGACAACAACAAAAGAATAAGGTGGGGTGGATGGGTTACGAAATAACAACACCCAGAAATATGAAGGGAAAACAAAAAACACAAGTCTGCACGCTCACTCACGAGAGGGGTTCCCTGTAGCCCGGACTCTGTGTATAGCTATAGGGTTTTTGGTCCATATTATATTTACTGCCCGTCTTATATTACCTATTATATTTTAAACTGCACATACGTACCTACACGCCTTTAATAGTACTTTCCTTCGTTTCTTTTGTTTCGAGTCTTCAATGACCTGACCCTCCTATCAACCCCTGTAAGAAAAACGTTCTCCTATTTTTCTTTTTTCTTAGAAAAAAATATGTAATAACTTGGACGTAACTGTAAAGAATATTCGCTATAAAGCATCAAGCGGAATACCGTCCAACTTAGTTACTCCTGCTGCGTGTATAGACCTCTACATACGCCATATGCGTCTAAATAATATAAATCTCAATTTCTCGCGTCCGGTGTGTTTTTGTTTTTTTTTTTTCCCCCTCGAATCCAGCACACGCACGCATTTCAATGTGCCACCAAGACCGTAGAAAACAGTTGCCGATGCCTAGATACGCTTTTGCGTGATGCGCAATCCTCCCGCGTTCCTCCCAGTTTTAGCACCGCGAGCCCAGCGACCGAGAAAAAAAAAAGCAACGACATAACGAATATCTTTTTGATGTTCGTATTTCCTTTGAAACGAATTGCCATCAGTACATAAATATTTAAGGACTGTACAGTCGAGAGGGTTGATGGGGGAATGATATACATGTGCGCTTCCCATTATAAAATAAGAAACAAGAAAAGAAAGAAAGAAAAAAAGGATCTGAGAAATGTCAAAATCAAAATGGAACGTAATACCTTCCGAGTTTTTATAGATCTTATACAGTACTCTGGAGCGCGCTTCCTTTTCTTGCTCGAGCCTTTTAGCCCCCATATTTTGACTTTTAATGTCTTCCCCTAAAAAAAAAATTTGGAACCGCGTCGTTTTTATTTGTCGCTTCAAATTTCCCCGGAACCGAGTCGCCCTTTATTCTGGTTGTTACGACTCGTTATTATATTATCATTTCATTTTGATTCCATATCCCGCTACTTGTCAAATAGATTTGTGCTACCGCGCGCTGTCCCTTTCGTTTTTATTTTAATGACGGTACGGGGGCCGTAAAGAAGGAAAGAAAGAAAAGAAGAAAACAAAATGATTATTATTTGCTTTGTGAAATTCTTGTATTTTGTCCGCGGTCAGAAAAACGGAAAGGAAAATGGTGGGGCGAATATGTTCCGCCTCGTCACGTCCAATCAAATCGTCGCGGTAATCAAAAGGAGTTGAGAGAAAGTAACGGCGAAAACCCTAGACGTCGTAACGACTTGTGTGTTGTGACAGTTGGAAGAGGAAACGACAAAATAAAGCTCTCAAAAGTTCCTCACAGAAAGACACACACGTGACTGCCTGAACGAAAATAATAAAAGGTCGGGAGAACGAGAGAGAGAGAGTGGGGAAGATCGTGTGGTCACACATCGCCCCGTTCGTCTTGGGAGGTCAAAGATGGTTACCGATTAGATCTATTAAATCGACAAGAATAAGGGGAACAACAAGCTTTCATCTCCGCATATTTTTCGAGTAGTAACCCGCTGCTCTTGTATTTTGCTAACCTCTTCCACCCTATAAATAAATACGACGAGAGACACTCACACCGCAGCACTCCGTCTAACGTACAAAACTTTGATATAGTTGACCTCACGAGCAGAACCCGAAAAGAGAAAATTCCACATTTTTGTTTCTTTTTACCAGAGGCCTTTTTCTTTATTCATAAAAATTCTTTTTTAGAAAAGCTCGTCGGGGTTTGTTTTCTATATACGTCGAAGACAATAGCCCCGCGTGTTGCGCTTCCTCTCTGACTCTCCTCGGTTCTTCTCCTTCTACCTACTCACCAAAACAACCCACCGAAAAGTAGAAGAAGAAGAGCGAACCGACTGAAGCGTAGCGGAGATAGGACGACGACCAACCGACCGACCACCTTCTATCTTCTTGTGGGCGCTCGAGGTGGTGGTGGAGCAGAAGCAAAAGAGCGGCAGCGACTGCTGGCAATGTGATTTTTCATTTTCCCACGAACCGCACGGCTGACCCCGATGTTTGACTCTTTGAATTGCTTTGAGTGTAGTCTGCCTGATGTCGGAGGAGGCTCGCTCCACGATATTGTGTGGGGCGTGCGTGCAGAAAAGACTCTTCTTCTTCTTCTTCTTCCTCCTCTCTCGTCTTATTCAGCCGGGGAAGAATGCCGGGGTCGGCCGGCTGCAGAGATGAGCAGCCTCTAGTGTGGTCGATTGTTTCAGTTGAAGCGCATAGTGTACCCACTACACGCGGTTGTGTGATGCCATCATCATCATCAAAAGAAAAACAAAAAAGGGCTTTGCCCCGTTAATAATATTAGATTTTCGACCTCTCCAATTTTCCCGGCTTTCTACCCTTCGTGCGGTGTCGTCGTCATGGCTGTTAATATCACCCTATACCCAGCAACTGCCCTTTTTTCAAAACCAAAAATCTGTTCCACACAACCCTCGGCCATGTCGTTCATTAAGCGGCGAAAGTCATCATCCGGCTTCGAACCTTATAATTCGATACATTCTTTTCCCCTCCAAAAAATAAAAGACTTAAAAAAAAAACAGCATTTTTCAAATGGGTACATACGGAAAGATAAGAGAGATGAGGCTACCAGTTCCAATATGCAGGAGGGAGAGCAGGAAGGAGGGTTATAGTCGAGGGAAAATGACGCCTCTCACACATAGGGGAACACTTTATTGCATTTATGTCCGATTGCACTTACCCGAGGAGGCAAAAGAAATGTATTAAGTGTTGTTGTATCATTCAAAGGGCACATCTAGTAGTATAACACATAAGTAGTAACATACTGTACGGTAAATTCTCTTCTCCCTTATTTTATAAAAACGAAAATGGTGTTTCATTTTTTTCCCCCGTTGTTTATTATAGCCCGTAGCCGAGAAAGACGAGAGAGGGAAAAAAAAGACACACACGTAGTGGTGGTAGAGACCTGATGGTTATGATTACGGCCACAGCATTTAAAAAAGAAAAAAAAAACGAAATGCCGTGATCGTATGAATAAAAAAAGGCAGAATGATGGGGGACAAGAGGAATAAGAACTCAAAGTGACTGCTGCTGTAGCTCTGTGTGGATGTCACTCATAAAATATACATTAGAAACAACGGTCGCAATTAGCGTGTACGGGGCATTAAATTCTCTACGGTCCCGCACGACGCGCCTCGCCTCGACGTCCCCTATACGCCGCGCACACAAAAAACACGGATGCAAATCAATCCCATATCAATTACTTTCGTTTCAAGAAGAAAAAAAAAATACGTCAAAAGTTTTGAAAACAAAAATCAAGAGAACGTGTCACTTTCTTAGATACACTTTTTTTCTACCCTTTTATTTAGATTTATTTATTTATTTTTTGTTTGTGGTGCGCGGGTGATGTTTAGACAACTCTCGACGCCGGAGCGTCTGTTGCGCCGCGATATATCGCGCACGTCGACTCACGTCCAGTTCCTGCATCGCTCACACACACAAATTCAGTGGATGGAAAAAAACGGAAAAATAAAAATGCCGCCGCCAGAGTTTCGTGTCAAGTGAAAGACAAAAGCAAATAATCATCATAATGAATACGCTACATTATACACACACACATACCACTTTTGCAACCCACATACACACACACACCAGCAGCGGCCGGCTCTTCCCTATTTATATATGTATGCATACATGTAATATTCACGAATGTTATATTCTCTCACTCCTACCGACGCGTGAGTCTCTCTCTCGCGCCGAAGTCATTACGTATGGAAAATAATGTGCATGTGGTAGAGTCGGCTCCATCCGAATTTGAGTTTTTGTTTTTTGTTTTTTCGTTCAGGGGGTTTTTCCTTCAATTTCTATTTTTAATTTCATTTGTTATTTGTTACAAGGTGCCTGCATGGAAACAATCCGGAGCGTTAGAATGACTAAACAGTGCGAGTCTAGCATTCATTACAGTAAACCACCGACACCAGCTCACTCTTGAAAAAAAAAAAAAAAAGAAAGAATAAAAAACACACGCTGTAGATGTCTAATGCGTTAAATGAATGCTGGGCGGATGGGATGTTGTTAGAAGATGGAACCGAGTGAAGAGGAAGGAGAAGAAGAAGCGGTTCTTGGTAAATTTAATATGCCTCTATTCTATATAACAAAGCGCCATCTGGTTGATCCAATTCATTAGTAATGCAATACACTAGACCGCTGTGTGCGGAAGAGAGAAGGGAATTTGAAACTTTTTTTTCTATCTCTCTTGTGCTGCTGCTGCTGCTTTTGGTCCAGAGGAGGATGAAACGAGCGGGGCTAAAGGGTATGGCGCATATGTAATACACAAGAACATATTAGATGCGTTCGAGTGTATATCGAAAAGGGGAGAAAAACAAGACAGACATATAGGCTGGATACGGTAAATATAGAAGGGTATTATGATACTGTGCCGACAGCATTCAGCCGTGGCGACTATATGGGGGCGGATTGTAAAATAAAATGAAAAAAAAAACAAAAAAAAAACAAGGAAGAAGAAAAAATCACCCATCCGACCGTAGTCTCGGCTCACGAATGAAGAAGAGAAAAAAAAAATTTTCGTTAAAGGCATAGACTCAATTCAGCGACAATATAAAAGACACACAAGATCCAGAAGGATTTTTTTTCCCCTTTTCCGGGGACGAAAAAAAGAAGATGGGGGTAAAATTTAAATCGTGTAAATTGTGATGAAGATGCTCAAAGGACCGTGGCAGAATGATGCATGGCACAAGACCCCGTCGACTGTTACGCCGATGAACCCGGCACCGAAATTCTTCCTTTCTTAAGTGTGACGAAACCGGCTCGGTTGGGCTTGACTGGGGCTAAACACGGGCCAGTGCACAACGCGTATGCCGAGAATGTGTTTGGTATATCATTCCCATTTGAAAAAAAATTCTGAATCTTTTTTATTCCCCCCTCAGACGATATTATATTTCGAATTGATTTAGTTTAGTTTCATATCATTTCCGCTTCTTTTCTTCGGCCAGTCGCCTGGACTGTGCAACGTGAACATAACACAAATAACAAAACACACACACATAGCCACCAAGGGCGAAATGGTATAGCGATTCTTCCCAATTGTTGTGTATAGCTTTTCAAAATGCTCTTCTACCAAAACAACACGACATTTCTATACCTTGGAAGTCAAAAATACAAGAAGACGGAGATTTTCTTTGGGGAATAATAAATTTGGAAAAAGGAAAAAAAAAAAAAAGAGAAAGGTCTTAAAGGTTCCAAAGCAATTTCTGTTCCTGCTGCCCCACGTGTTGTTTTTCTTTTGGGGGGGTTGGATTTCTTTTTTTTTTCATCGAAAAGATGCGGCTCTCTCTCACAATCGTTTTGCAAAAAAGGAAAGAAAAAGGTGGAAAAAGTTTGGAGGTGTCAAACAAACGTAACACGGGCCAGCTAAAAAAAAAAAAGTAGAGAGAGGCCGGGCCATAAGGAAAAGAAGAAAAAAAAAAGGTAGAGAAGAGGGCAGGAGCAGAGAGCGCTGGTAAGATAGAAGAAGAATTACTCTTTGGGCTAAGTGACAAGTCTTTGGGCTCCGCCAGCGCCATAAAATCCATCCCCACAGCGGGGATGGACAAAAGTCTCTTTTTTTCTCTGTATATATATACGTCTTGTATTTATATACGCAGCTATAGATCTCTTATTTGATGTATGTGCATACAACTATACATAAACATTTTCCGAGATGGTGTATAGCGCTTTTTTAGATTTCACTTCATGCCAGCGCCGCCTTTTTGTCCAGTTATTTCCATTTGGCTGCTGCTGCTGCTGCTGCTGGATTTTCTTACCTTTTGCAAACGACCCCAGTTGGAAATGTACAAGAAAAGAATAAGGAATAGATCGATTGGGACAGCGCCCAAGTGGGTCTCGAGCTTTTTGGCAGAAAAACTCCACGGGGCCACCACCATCAGTTTGCGTCGTTGTTAGTGTGAAACGCCAAAAGAATCCGAATGTATAATACAAATCAGGGCGGTATAGTATATCTCTTATCCCGTTCAAATAGCGCTCGCAAAAAGTCACAAAGGTGTGCGGCGGCCGATGGGGGGGAATTACAGGCTACTACCCACATTGCATCACCTGCTGCCGTTGTGATATTCCTCTGAATATAATCCGAACGACAGTTTACCTCGACATTTATTTTTGACACGGTAACACGAATTCGGTCTCCATAGAGCTGCTGGGAGAATGGAAGAGATGGACAGGAAAGAAAGACAGCACTGGGGTGGAAACCAAAAAGAAGACGAGTATTTTTTTTTTTTTTTTTTTTCCCTCTCCTGGAGAGGTTTTGATTTTTATGGGGTCTTGTGCACGGCGGAGAATAGGAGAATATGAGAGACCCCAGCCGAGAAGTTATACCGTGCGCATATAAATTGTAAGACTATGGGAAAGGAGAGGAGGTCTTAAAGCACAACAGGACAATGAGAGGGAGGGAATCACAAAAAAGCCGAAGAGATGAGGGTAATTAGGTAATCTTAATAAAAGAATGGGGAGGTAAAAAAAAGGGAAGAAATTGTAAGAAATTGAAGAAGAAGACGATAGAAAAATGGGTGGAGGACTGGAGGTACCGCAGAAGAATCTAAACACAAGGAGGTGCTCGAAACGAGTTTATACCATCAGCGAAACAGACATTTTGTGGCCGGCCTCGCAGCACCGCAAGAAGAGTAAGCACACACACACACACACACACACATGTAAAGGACGCGTATATTCCGGAAAAATAAGAAGTAGGAGGGAATGGGGCCTTGATAAAACAATTTCCCATTAGCCTTGAATAATAATTAACTTTTGATCAAAATTCACAACGACCGAAAGCAGAGATGCAAAATATGAGCCAAACACGTACATGGTCTTGCCCGATAATCAAGTCAAAGCTCATAGAACAGTAGAAGCGTTTACATTGCCAAAATGCCAGTCTCTTCTCATCGGGCGAATAAATAGACCGAAACTGACGTCGGGAAAAGGCTCTCACGTTCCAAAGATCGCGCCGCTCCAGGACATTAAGATATCACATATGGACATGAGGGAATCAAAGAAAAGTTCTGTCTTTTTCTATCCCCAGCGCCGTCAACAAATAAAAAAACAAAAAAAAACAAAACAAGAAATAATAATAATTTTAAAAAAAGAAATCTAACCAATTCGGATGACTGACTGGGCGACCCTGTTGATGCGATAGTGTCACATGCGCATACAGCAAGGGCAAACAAACAACGCACAAAACAAAAACGCGAAATGCATAACCGATGGAATCGACAAAAGGAGCGAAGGAGGTCATCACTCCGTGCATAAATAGACGTGAAGCTTTTTTTCCCCCTCACAATACCGAGAAGCTTCTTGTTAGTAAAGGCAAGAAAAGAAAAGAGATCGATTTTTATAGAGAAGGATATCATACGGAATATTATATACGCTATATATATATATCGTTACACTCGTCGTTCGTGATTTCTTTTTGACCCGCTGCGCGTTCGCTTGTAGCATATTTTTCATCGATCGTGATTTTTGACTCCCTCTATCCTCCACGAGTTTTATTTGCCACGTTTCCGACGACTTTTGTGTTTACTAGAAGGAGAAAAAAAAATCAAACGATCCCGGCATGAAAGAGGATGACGACCGTTCTCAGCAATTTCACAAGATTATTATATTCTTTAGAGAAATTATTTGAAAAAAAAAAAAAAAAAATTATTTCTAAACTTTGTTTAATAGTTTTTTTTTCTTTCCTTTTTTCCTTCAAGGAATCAACAACAAAAAAAGGACCTGGAAACATTTCGCCACGAACGAGCATCACAAAACAAGCCACTAAAAATGCAATACACACACAAAAGAAAAACAAGGAATATAAAGAAATAATAATAACAAAAAAAAAGGGAAGAAAAAAAAAACTCCCACAAAACAACAAGGCATTTTCCTGTTTAATTGACGGTTCTTTTGCCTTGACGGGTTATTGGTCACGGTAGAGTGGCGCCATTATATTTCCTCCCAGAAAAAAAACAAAAAAAAAAAAAAAAAAACGAGAAAAACCCTTCTCGTCCTTCAATTTTCGTTAAAAATCAAACACATGGTTTGTGTAGCGTCGAGAAAAACGAGCGGCCGCCCGCCTCGAATGAATCAGCGTCTTCCAGAAAGAATTCAACAAGAAAAAAACAAAAATAATAAAATAAAAGATGACGAGGAATTGCTTACTTTTTTTTTCTTCCTCTCTTTTTCCTTCCTTTTCAATCCGAAGGTTATTTAGATGAATAATGGGAATTAGATTGTGTTTGTCCGTGTGCAAATGTGGAAAACCCCCAAACAAATGTTGAAATTAACCTTAAACACGTGCCAAATTTTGCGTTTTTAACATGTTTGATCGAATCTCGAACGGGCTGGCAATAACAACCTTCAAGCACGAAAACTCTAGCCCGCATTTCTGCCGTTCCGCTTGCAAAAAAAAGTATCACGATATTCGTAATGCGAATTGATTTCTCGAACGATTGAAATGACCCGAAAAGACAAGTTCCCTCCAAAAAAAACCTGACGACTCTATTTCCACACGTGTACACTCTATTTGATTCGTTCAACACGACTTAAATTGGATAAAAAAAATATTGGATAAAAAAAAATGTACGATAGATAAAATGTTTAAGTGCAGTGCGGACAAAAGACGGGTTTCTCCGGCACAGTCGTTTCCTCGTTTTTTTCTTCTTCTTCTTTTCTTTTCTTTTCCTTCTCCTTTGATGTTGTGAATCCTCTGTGACAAATCAAAGGGTAGCAGGTGTACTACTACGGTACACCGCCACCAACCATTATGCGATTCTATTTCTGTCATGTCGGGAAGTCGTTCAAATGCGGTGAAAGAAAAAAGGTGTCCTTCTCAGCTTATCTTCTATATCCTTATTATGTCCTTGTCTCTCTCTCTCCGTCGGTCTGCGGTTGTCAATTGTTCTCTGTTCTCATTGACCGCCCTCCAATCATTAGCCCATTCCGAAAGCCACTCGAGTCGATAAATAATAATTGGATAAACCAACAAGCAAACGAAACAAAAAACAAGAAAAACAAAAAAACGGAAAATTGATTACAGAGAGAGAGAGAGACAAGTCGGTTTACACGGGAATCTCGCAAGTCTAACCACCTTATTATATATTTATTCGCTCTATACTTTTTAAATATTAAATGATATACAACGCGTACCCGTTGAACTTCTGACGGGAGTAATCCACACGATCTCAGCTTGAGGAAGCCACACCAAAAGTGAAAAAAAAAAAAAAAAAAATTGATATTAAAAAAAGTGAAAAAAAAAAATACAACTCAAATAAAAAAAGGAAAGGAGAGACGTCCATAGGGAACGAATGATGTAGTACGAAGGGGGGTAAAGGCTTTATTGCATTTTGATGTTGGACGGAAATCGGGACGCCTATCTTCACGCATCGTCCCTTCTGTGTGCAACACCTCTCCGCTGGCCGTTTCTCTCCCCATTAACTTGTTTAATGTTCAAAATGTTTTTTTATTCCAAGCAGGGAGTTTCTTTTTTGTCTGTCGGTGCTCTCACTCGTCATCGCCTTATTATTTTTTCTCTCAATACTTTTTTTTTTTTTTAGAAAATAACACTCATCGAAATTCCGACTACAAAAGCTTCCGGTCTTTACGGTTCATTTTTTTGTGCATTAAAAAAAAAGTTACATTTAATTCATAAAAACGGCTGCGCCAGACATATAGGACGGAGAAACGATCTAATAAAAATATTAGAAAATCATCATCATAATGGGAAGGGAAAAAAAAATTCCCTGTTGGGTTGGAATAATGTTGAGAGCAATAGCTTATACGCTATATATTTACTAGCCGAACTGCTCTATAGAGGTAGCAGGGACTCTCGGAACACGCCCTCCTCTTTTCACTCGTCTTTCTCCTCTCATCATCAAATGTCTACGTGCGGCAGATGGTTACTCTAAAAACGAAAGAAAAAAATTGGATCCGGTATGTGTACTCTCTTTTTGTTGTTGTTGTAGTATAATATTTTTCTCCTTTATATTTTTTGCCTCGATCGTATTCACAGCGAACACGCAATCTCTTCTTGTCTGTGTGTGTGTACAGCGCGCGCATGATAGAATATTTAACTGACATCAGATAAACAACCCGAAAAAGTTTTTTTTTTTGCTCACAAACACACCTCATCCAACCTATGGCGCACATTGAAAGCGCGCACGTTATCAATTATGATTAGATGAGAGGGGAATACATTTGATGTCTGTTTCTTTTCATTTCTATATCTACTGCGCAACCTTACTCGGCATAATATAACCTTTTTTTTTTCCCTCCCGTCGACCCGTTGTGTGACGGAGGAATTGCCAACGATGAAAGACTCGCAGCTTTTATAGGAAAAGATGGCCAGCAGAGAGAGTTTCCGATTTCATGGTCAGCCGAAAGAAAGAAAAAGCTAACCGAAAGAAGAACCGATTCAAAGTCAGGACCGCGTGTAATCCGGGGGGTGGAAGAGAAGAGACGAGGGAGGACGACGTACATAATAACGGAATAGAAAAGAGAAGACGAAGCGGAGCAAGACATGTGCATTTGTATCCGTCACGATAGCCAGAAACATGTGCGCCCACCACATTGCGCTCGCTGGACTCTCAAACTGCTTTTTCGGTCCTACACCCAAGTTGCAATGGCAAGAAGATGAAAAAGCCAAGAAAATGGAGGTTACAGAGTACATGTTCAACATAAATTCTCATCTACTTCCCCCCCAACCCTCCAACCCAGGAGATGGTGTACAGAAATTGACTCATCTGCTCGTGGAAATTCATTCCAGATGACCGACTTGAAATTCAAACCGGATAGTATATAGATCTGAACTGTAACTAGCGTGCAGTATACGACATCAGAACTGATTCGCCGTTGCGCAGATGTACATACAACAACACAGCCATATTTAGGAGCAGTTTTCTCAGGTACGAATACATAAAAATATTGTATAATGTAAACGCCGGCTGACAATGTTTTCGGGTGGCCGACATTTATTGGACGGAAATTAGGTGGTAGAGAGCCGCGGTCAGCAGCGCTGTGTTTGATCAATGCGATAGAAACACGCACCTATTTTTTGTTTTTTTATTTATTTTGTCCTATAATTCCACCCCCGCTTTTGTGAGTCCATAAAAATCGGGCGACTTTCCGACTTTCACGCATTCTCATCCGGCAACTTTTAAGTACACAAAACTCAGTTAATCACTCTCTCTCGGAAAAAAAAATGTGTTTTGCTTCTTCTAACTGAAGCTTGGCTTATTACCTGCACACACACATACAAACTTGATGATTGCGCTGTGTGGGTGCCCCTGGAATGGCCATATATCTCGGGCGTGAAGAGAGGGAAGCATGTCCCGAGGCAACTGCTCACAAATAACACGATTACAATTGACCACCTTTCACATCACGCGTGATAAAAGATTGGTGGCCTTCAATTATCGTTCGTGTGTGTGCAACAATGTTGGAAAGAGAAAAGAAAAAGAAAGAAGAAGAAGAGTAAAAACCGCATGTTCATTTACGACAGACCACGGTACGTTTCAAAGTCACGTCGTCGTTCCCTTGCAAAAGAAAAGAAAATAAAGAAAAGAAAATAAAGAAAACAAACAAAAAAACTATAAACTACCGATACAATAATGATCATCACCCGGTTATTTTCCCTTCAACAACTATATTGTACGCCGGGAGTTTTTTTTTCCCGGTTGATCTATGATGGCTGTTGCGCGGCTGTTATCGCATATAAATCGAATCATTCTCCGTCACGAAATGTGGCACTCTGTACAGGAGCTCAAATTTTCAGTCGGAATATTATCCGTAGCGCGGACAATGTTTTTTGTTTTGTTTTTTTTTTTCGTTTGGCGTCGAACTATTTCCCATCGTCAGCCGGGCCGTTTCCGCCATCGTTCGGGAGAAATAACGCTCGGTTGACTCTCGGTTTGAGCTGATCAGCAGCAGTCAATGAGCAATAAACACGCATCAACCATTACCCGATCTGGTATTGCCTCAGCTCTCCGGATTGGCTCAGCACTCAACAAATAAAAATAAAATAAAAAAAAAGAGAAGGGGAAAAACAAAGTCTCGTTATAATCAGAACAATCCGAAAGTCATTCGAGCCGAGACAGAAAAAAAAGAAGAAAAATGTGTAAAGAAAATCGATTCGCCGATGCACTTCAATCACTCTTTGTCGTCGACGGGCCCCCTCCTTTTACGCTCTAGTAGCTCTAGCGCGCCAGTTATAAAGAGTGAAAGAAACTATTGCGTTATAAATACGGCTGACAATGTTTGCTTTCGGGACACATTTCCTCAAAAATAACGGTCGGAAATGTTGGACTGATGAATCAGTCAATGAGCGATAAACACGCATCAGCCATTACCATCGTCGTCACAACTGTATTAGACTATTGCCAGCCAGTAGGAGAGAGAGAGAGAGAGAAAAGTCTATTTAATCGCAATCTAAAACCATTAGAGGGGAACGTATAATAATAAGAGCGGGGCGGAATTGGAAACGAGGACAACTGCTGACACATTTCGTACGTTTTCATAGTATCTAGAATTCAGCGACGATGACGACCATGTCAAAAGGCTTATCAGATAATGGAATCTTCTAACCTAGAAAAAACAACAAAAATGGGAATACTTGAAAAGTTTCGAAGAATTTTCCCATTTAATTGTCAGCCACTATAGAAGACGGGGAAATTCGGAAAGAAAAAAGGGCAATTTTCAGTCGCAGTTGGGTAACTTTCCGCCGACAAGTCTATAGGAGAGCTGTCATTTGGAATAGAAACGGCCATCAAAGTCTTGCAGGATACCAAAGTTTTCCCGAGCGAGATTCCTGTGAAATGAATCAAATGTCCAATCCAGATGGCAGCAGCAATCAGAGGCACTCGCCTCGCTCGCAGCCCTACAAGTGTGTGAGAGGGAGAGCAGAGAGCTCGATCGGTCCGTCCTTCGTTCCAAGGAAAGAAACCGAGAAGGAGCGCTCCTCCTACCACCGTATAGATCACAAGAGCTCCGCTTTCGGAAAAGGCAAAACCCCCCCATCTTTTTTTCTTCTTCCAACCAAACTCCCCTGAAAAAACACAAGAGAGAAAAAGAGACGAACAGAAAAAAAGAAAGAAAAAATTTGAATATAATCTGATATTAGGGTGGTCTTCCTTCTCATCCTGGGCGCTTGTCATCCTTCGCATGAGGGAAACATCAAGTCCCCCACAGACCTGATGGTACACATGCACATATCTATGTATATATATGTGTGTGTGTGTGTGCGCGCATTCGTTCAACCCAACAAAACGTGGGGGCAACGGGATTAGGTTCCGAACATGGACAAATATGCCGTCTGCCCGTCGCCTGCCCTTGATGTTTTGTTGTTCGTTTTTTCCCCCTCAATGGTAAATATGTATTCCAGTTCTTTTTTTTTCTGTTCCTATATCCCTCCTCTCTCTCTCACTATCGTGGCTTTTGCGGTGGCGGATATATATCTCCTCATTACCAGCCAATATACTTTGGTTGCTCCAGTACAGACGATGTATAGCGTTTCGGGTTTTGTGTGTGTGCTTGTGTTCTGTCGATGGTGTGTATAGGATATGAGGTAAGCGATGCCTATGGGGGAAGTAACGTAACAAGGTTCCCTCGTTCCCCGACGCGTCCACCTGACTGCACTTTCTCAACGTTTTCTAATAGGGCGCCCACAATCGCTTATGACGCAACATCTGTGCCACACTCACATTATCGTCGTTTTTTTTTTTTTAATTTTTCTTTTATTTCGTTCGTTCACTCGATTTCGTCGGGCTCTGTCGCCGGAAACTTGTGGCCCGCGTTGATCCTGCATGATGCACGTCCAATGTCGAAGAAGAAAAGAACGACGCTCGACGTCGTTTTCTTATAATCTTTAATCTTCTCAATCACACACAAAAAAGAAATAAAGAAGAAGAAAAAAAAAGAGGAAGCTTCCTTTCTTTACCAATGCCCCCACTTTTTCCCCCCTTTTGGTTTCTATATGTTTCCCCCTGCGCTTTTTCTTCTTCTTCTTCTTCTCTTTTACATTTTCGCCCCCATTTTTTCTGGGAAAAACGCCATTTGTTCAAAGCCCTCGCTGCTGCTGCTCTTCGTGTCCGCCTGCCTTGATATCGTTTCAATCTTTTCGGACCATTCTTTTGCGTCATCTCCGGCGTTCCCTTTTTTTTTTGTCCTCCCCCCCCCCCCCATCGAGTTTGTTCCCTCCTACGTATAGATATAATATACACTGTCTTTCTTATTCCCTATAAATCTTTTATTTATTTTCTACGATTATAATACATTTGGAAAACAAAAATCGGGAAAAGAAGAGAGAGAGAGAGAAAAAAAATGTTCATTTGTCCTTGCACCATCTCTCCTTATACACATAGACACGCCGCCCCGTTTGCCGAGCAGCCCAAACAACGGCACGATTTCTCGTAGCGGCGTGTTCACGCTGGCAGTGACAGCCGGCATTTAATTTCGTTCCTCCCTACTGGATATATATATATAACCGACTGAACTCTGGGACTCTCTCTCTCTCTCTCTCTTTCTCCCATAGAGAGAGCAAATGCATTGCATAGCAATACCCACGTGAATGGGTTCCATCATCCGACCCCTCCAGGTCCCTCACAAGAGTCGAGGGACCAAGAAGAGCTCAGGAAGAGCGAGGCCGAGAGAGAGAGGGGGCTTTATAAACGATCGACTTAGCATCTCATTCAGGGCCCCACAAATCAGTCACGATTTTTCTCGGAGCCTCCAACTTTTTTATGCCATCCATCGTTGTCATTGGCGGGGTGGAATGGAGGATCAAGGCAAAAAAGAAAAGAGGGCGAGTATAGGGAGGAATCAAAAAATATATGAAAAGAATGAAGGAGGGACGGACCGGGACGGACGGACGGACGGACGGACGGCAGGCATATACATATCAATCCGTTATTCTAATTCCCAACAAGGGTATATAGCTGCTCTGGAAATCTTTCACCCCCCCCCCCCCTCCGAAATCACTCCGCCTTCCACTGGTTAGCAGGAATTATTAGATGATAGCAGTAGCGGCACAGTTCCATCATAATTGCTAAACAAACTGGGAATAAAATATAGCTGTTGTTGTTGTTTTTTTTTCTGGATTTTTTGGGGTTTGTTGCTTTTCCCCCTATAGTTTCTTTGCATTTCAGGCTCTCACAGTATGTGCTGCTACCCCCTCCAAAGCTGCTATCTCTTTCATCGTGTATATATGGGTCGGACGAGAGGAACTATGCTGGAGAAATGCTTTTTTTGTGTATCTGTGTGCTGTTGTTCGGTGGTCACCCAAATGGGGAGCTAGAGAGAATATCAAGCAAAGAAAGAGAGGGACGGCCGAGAGTTGTGGGTTATTTCTGTGGTTTGACTATCAACTGCATCATTTCCTTGTCTGCCAGGAGAGAGGTCCCAGCCAGGAGGCCAAACAACCAACAACAAGAACAAAACAAAAAAAAAAAAAAAAGGAACTTCTTCTTCTTGTATATCTCCCTGACCTTGTGATACAAGAGACGGGCAGCCCCCGACCGACCACAGGGATAGGCGCCGCCACCCAAACAGTCCAACAGCGCAACACTCTATAGGCAATATACATGTCCAAAAGCGTACGTATATATATATGTACATGTGTACAAGCCAAAGCAATGCATTCGCTCTTATGATTATTAAATTCTTTGGCGCAGAGAGACCCCGAGTTTCTATACTACCTGTGGTGGTCGACGGTGAGCCAACCACCGCCCAGGTCGAGTGTGTGCATACAGAGAGAGAGAGAGAGGTGACGTGACCACCAACCTGCGGAATAACACTGGCGACATCCAATTAAGGCTCGACTCTGTAAGGGCAAAGTTTCGGCTGGGTATTTAGATTCTCTTAGATTCTATACTATGTATACGTGTGAGTGTGTGTGTGTGTGTAAGGTAATGAACCGCTGGCACATACAACACGGGCCTGTCGGAAATCATTATTCTTCTTCTTCGTCTTCTTTTCTCTTTTGAAAATATAAAAAGAATATAGTTGAGGATTTCGTGGCCAAAAGGTTATGGGAAAAGACCGCCGGCCATTTATTTGGACGTGGAGGGGAGAGAGAGAGAGAGAGAGAGAGAGAGAGAGAAATATATATGTATAGAGAATGAGAATATAACACTTGACGATCGCATAAAAAAGCTCTGAACCTACTGAACGTTGTATATACCTGGGCGCTAAAGAAAGAGAGAGAGAGAGAGACGATAATATAAAATTATAAGCGCTGAAGAAGAAGAAAAAGAAAAAGAAGAGGGAAGAGAGATAATAACAATCGGAATAGTGGGTCTGGATGTAGTTGAGAGAAGGCAACAAAAATGTCGAGGGAATGTAATAATAGTTTCCTGTGCCAATCTCCTTTTGATCTCTCGGCGATGAGTTTCTCATCGCATCTATTTCTGTCCGTCCCTTGAAAATATTTCAAAAAAGGCAAAAGAAAAGAAAAAAAGAAAAAAAAAAAAAAGAATAAAATATAAGAAACTGTAAAATCGAATTGATGTGTGTGTGTCTGTGTGTGTGTCACATTTATAACGAATGGAGAGGAGGCCATAGATTGTTTGCTAACGGAAAATATCCGCTCAAAAAGCGATTGGCTCCTTCTTTCTCCTCGCCTTTTTGATTCCATTCTTTTATCTTATTGAACTGCGACAGTCTGAATGGGACCGGTAATGAGACGATTTAGCTCGCTGACGAGGGAAATCCAGCCGAAAATGATGAGATGCACAAGGTCTCTCCCCTCCCTATAGACTCTTTTCGCTTTGAGCCTCCATTCAACTGTAAATGGTCTTTTTCCTTCATCATCATCATCATCATCATCATCTCGCTTTTCCACTATTATACACTGTCTCTTTCTTGTGTGGTTGTGGTGCGCTCTCGCTGCCGGTTCATCTAGCAATCCCGAAATGATAGCTCCGAGGGACATACACGCGCGTATAGTCTAACTGGCGAGACTCTAAATATTCTGAAGCAGCTCTCTCATCCAGCGCGCGGAATCACTCTCAACTTATTATAGACATCTGCTCGACTGCTGATGCTATCCCCCCTCCCTCCTCACGTGCTGCGGCGGTTGGCTTTGATCGTTAGAGACTGTGATGTCTGTCCGCGAGCAGTTGCCACACACACGCGGAAGTAAAAATTGAGAGCGCGGTGCGAGCAAGATATGCACATACACAAGTTGCGTCTTTATTCGCCCCAGCACAAGGACTCGCTCAACTCGTTCATTCCAATTCAAAACTATCTGTCATCGTCCCGGATTTAATCTCATTTTTGCCACATCGCCGACAATGGATGCCCCGGCCGCTTGCTCTCTCGCATCCCTCACTTGTCTTTTCTCTCTGCCTTTGACGTACAGCACACACAACGTCGTTCTTCTTCCATCATCATATCGTTTGCCCCCGTGTCTTTCTTTTTTTCTTATTCCCCGATCGCTGCCGAGCAAACTTCCCCCGTCGCCTATTCCCTCCTGCGCAATTTTTATATCATTTTTCACACCCCCCTCCTTTTCTTTTGCCGCTTCCGGCGCTTCCATCAGTGTTCTGGCGACGATCGGGCCACCTCCCCCCCTTCAATTTCATGACACACACACACATACATAGGAGGGGGGGGGGATAAAAAAATGAATCAATGTTGCCATAGTACCTCCATTCTCTTCTTCCGCTCGTCCCCACCACCGCCACCATTATTTCCTTTTTGCATGTAATATTCACCACCTCTCCCTTTACAACTCTAACCCCCCTCCTAACTAAATTCCCTTTGATCCCGACTATTAGTTCCGTATAACGGCGGCGGCGGCGGCAGCGGCCCCCCCCCCCCCCCAACTCTCTCACACGCATAAACGCAGCGACAATAGAGCGGGCGCAGACAATGCGATATAGTGTGTGTGTGTGTTTGCTCCCGACAACATTGGCTCCCGACAAATCGAGTGATAAATGCATTTAAGCCGAGCGCAAGGCCCCGTTGCCTCTTATAACATCTCTCAACTTTTTTTTTTTTCCCCGTTCTTTCCGTCCGGCTGGCACTGGCTGCTGCACGACGCAGTCTAGCACACACACACACACAGCTCAGAGATACACGAACGTAACACACACACACACACAATGGCGACAAAAGATCAAGGGAAGGGGAGGAGGAGGAGAAGGAGGTTGCTCGGTTTCGTCGACAAAGATTTACTGCTCGTTCGCGCTCGGGTGAATCCCGCCGGTCGTCAGTCAGAAATCATCACAATCGAATCAATATCTGAGAGCCCCCCCTCCCTTTTTTTTTTTTTTTTACTATCCCTCCCCCTTTTTTCGGACGTCCTTTGCCAGTGAAGAAGAAGAAGAAAAAAAAATGGGAAAAGTCAGTTCCTCATTGATCAAACCTTTTATGTCGTTTCGAACCGATTTATCAATTCCAACGGAGAAGAATTCACGAAGAAGGGGAAAAAAAGAGGAGGAAAACGAATGACTCAGAGATCCATTCAAGTAATAATAATAGGCTACAAAAGAATTTAGGAGAGGAGAAAAAAAATAACAAGCTTTTTAGAAAAACGGATCCAAAGAAGAAATAATAAGAAGGTTTTTTTTTTTTAATTATTTTTTAAAAAAGAACTAAAAGAGATGAGATTAAAAATAGAACTTGAATGGTGGTGGTCTCCCCGGCATTTGCTGCCATATACACAACAAGAAGAGTGTCGTGTCATCCGTCATGTCACATGCCGTTGGACGATGTGGCATCCGGGTTTGACAGGTCAACCAAGATGTAATTGCCCCAGCCGAATGTAAAATAAAACGAGCTCAAAAGAAAATGGGGAAACTTTTGCTTTTTTCTTTGCGAACATATCGATGAAATACAACCGCTGTCGCCATTTCTCTCAGGTATAATATAAAGGCGCTATCATTTCAAATTCCGGATGAATCCGAGAGACACGGAAAATGAAAAAAACAAATAAAATAAATTCCCTAGTTGCGCCATTGCGCCTTTCCTTAAAATATACGAGGCTATTACTATCAAGAAAATTTCGTGGTGAAGAAGAAACATAACACCTAAACACGAAAACAAAATGACGACGACGACGATGGAGCAATCAGAAGGAAAAGTTACAACACAAACGTTCTTCCGTCTCATTTGGTGCAAGCTGATAACAGTCGTGCCCAGTCTCCGGGCAAATAACAATAATAAAATAAGAAGAAGAAGAAGAAAAAAAAAAAAAAAGGAGAAAAACTAGTATTTTTTCCTTTTCTTTTTCGACCGGTAATTACACATTTCAGACGTGGAGGACACACACCAGCAGGAGGAAGGCCAAGTAGTTAACATATACTCTTTTGTGTAGCTATGTATATATTATATATATGTATGTGTAGATACGTTCTTACGCAAGTCCCGCGGCCGTATTTCTTCTCCTCTTTGCATCCGGACTGAGATATATACATAGGGAGAAGTAAAAAAAAAAGGGGGTCGAGTTCAAGGTTATTTTATATTTACACCCTTATTCTCTCTTGCTTGTATGAACCAGAACCGAGTAGAGAAGAGCGTTACGTGTTATTATTTATCCACTACCTTCTCCTCTGTTTTTTTCTTTTTTTCTCTCTCTAATCTATAAAGATATGTAATTTTTGTGGGGATTTCGTTTTTTTTTTCTTTCGTGGCTACTGGCCTCGAGTCCAGTAATTGCCGAGGCAATTGAACAAGCCCCCTGGAAGAGATAAGAGCTAGTTCTCAACAGTCAACAACAACTATCCAAAAGACCAGTTATATGTTACGTGTCGATGTTGCTGGACGTAAAATACGGGAGGCCTGATACTTTCGTAGCTCTTGTTTTTGTCTCGGAATTCGCTTGAAAAAGAAAGAAGAACAAATATGCAAAGTATCGTAGGCACGCCTTTAATTCTAGTGGTCGAGGGAAAAGAAAAAAAAAAACGGTAGGCAACAACAACAATAGTCACAAGCGATACACATTGGTGGTATACCCCAAAATGGGTTACCCAAACCAAACGCGTGTGGTTAATTACGTCAAACCGCCGATCGTGTGTATAGCGTCGCGATAGTCTTCTCTCTCTCTTTCTCTCGCTTGGTGTGTGTTTTCACACAAGTAACCCATGCTCTCTACGGTTCTTCACCGGACGAATTCGGTAGGATAATCGTCGGTCTATCCATCAGGGAGCGCCCATTGTATTTCGGTGGACACTGGTATTACTCTTCGTCCCGGTTGGCGTGCACCGCCGCCATATTTGCCCACCTTCTTCTTTTTTGTTTTTTGTTATTCTTTTTTACAAAAGAGTTTTCACACGAAAAAAGCGTTTCAATGGGACCGGCACATTCTTCTTCTTCTTTTCCAAGCTCTCTTACACAAGTGATATGTGCACACGATTTTACGAGACTATGTACACCAGCAGCAGCTTTGAATCATCGACTATTATTGCCCAATACGTCGCCATGAGCAATGTTCTTTTTTTTCTCTACGGCGTCGTGTACGATAATTGACGAATACATCATATAAGCTGGGGCCTGGGGGTAGTAAATAGACGAAAAAAAAAGAGCCGGAGCTTTCGTGACATCGGCCATCTGGGCCAGCAGCAGCAGCAACGCTATATGCTGGACTTGCGTTTGGACATATACACACTAGCACGCGACCTCGGGTTTTTCCCATTTTGTCCTCGCAGAAAACTGTTAACTCGTCAAAGGTTTTTTTTTCATCCATCCAATTATTCATTTTAATTTATCGGTTTCTTTTTTGCTCCCCTTCTTATCGATCGATAATCCCGTCGTTGCGCTTTTGTGAACAGGTTGAATAAGAGGAGGATATCTCCTTGCGATTGCAGCATGGAGACAAGTCATCGAGATGACATCAGCAGTCTCTAGACATGCACGTTCACTTTTTCTTTCGCCACCAAATAAGTTTATTATATTTTTCTTGTACGGGGAGGGAAGCAACAAGAGACTTTTTTTTGATAGTGTCATCATCAACCGCGATGGAATTCATTTGAAATGTGTCCAGGCACCCCACACTGCGAGCTGTAGACTCGGTTACCTTTTTTTCCCTATTCAATCCGCTCATATCCGCCCTGGCATTTTTCAATAAAGTTTTGAAAACACGTCACGGTTTGATTCATTCCGGGCATACTGTATCTCCTTAACCAACCCCCTTGGAAGACGACCGTGAAAGAATTTTATTTTCTCTCTCCTGTGGAAGAATTGAGCCGCAAGATGCGGGGGTGGTATAGGGAAGAGAGAGAGAGAGATAAAAAAGAGGAACCAGGAAATCGTCTTGTCCGTGATTATTTAGTCGACAGCAAATGTCATCATTCACATAATTGAACCTTTTCATTTCCCTTGGCGCCGCGTACACATTTTTCGTTCAACGGGATGTGACAGTGATTTTATTTCTCGTTCCGATCAAATGAAAAGCGCCTACCTTTTTCGACTATAATTTTAAATCGTTTAGTTGGTTCAAATATTACTTGAATCATTTGAAACGACAAAATAACCCAAAAATAGGAAACATCAACAACAAAAAAGATCAACTTGTTTCCCTTTTTTTTTCCTTTCAATGATGGTTGTTGGTGTGTTAGGCCTACAAGTTAAATCGAATGTTATTGGCGGAAGGTAGGGGAGGAAAAAAACAAACTTGGGCGTTGACATGCCTCATCCTCCTCACCCGACTGCTGAATTGAAAACGGGAGAATTGCGCCCGGCGATGATTGAATTCCTTTTTCCAATTTTTGTGTCGGACGTCTCCAGTGTCGTATAACCAATTCCCTTTTCCATAGGGAGACGGTTGAATGACTCCGTCCAGTCAAGTTAGACGCCAATGAAGTTATTTGCTAGTATAGTGACTGCTGCGCTCCTCGGGCTCAGAATAAGGACAAATTCAATAAACTCACGATGTATCTTTTCCTCTTTTTTTGGGGGGTCCCTTCCTATTCACCCTTATCGGAAATAGTAAGGTCCCCCGGATGGATGTACTAGGGCAAACGTGTACACTGTACACACACACGAGGACAGAAAAAAGGAAAAAAAAAGGATCGAAAAAAACAGCCATGAGCGACCAAAAATGAAAAAAAGAAATAAAAAACTCGGGTTGGCTAAAGTAATAAACGTCAATCGATTTTGGCCTGTACCCGGCGATAGGATAATATACAAGCGAGAGTGGCACAACACATCAGAGCGCATTTGAGGCAAATGTCTAGAGGGATGATGTGTGTGTGTTTTACAACAGAATAGATACACACAGCACACACACACGGCGGCCGACATTTCATCGTCTCTCTCTCTGCCCTTTTGAGCAGATATAATTTGGAGATCTCGTCTTTCAATCGTATCGTCACGTACCCAAATATATATTGACTTTCTGGATCTAGTGGGGTCCTTTCGATTCGGGCTTTATCTATTCGGTGGAGAGGAGGGGAATATAAGAAGGCGGTGTCGTCTATTTATACAGCAGACCACCCCCCGGTTACATTTTCAAGAGTTTGGTTTTCGACCTTCTTCTTCTTTCGTTTCCCGAATGTTATCACGTCAATCCTCGGCTACTAGTCGATGAGATCCAAACTACGGGGAGAAAAGATCTCCCCGCAAAGCGGTCCCATGCACATACAACGGGACCTACAAAGAGGAGCGACTGGTGAGGATCGATCGAGGGGGAGAAAGTGGAAGAGTAATAACAATTCACGAGGTCTTGTATGTACAGCAGTGCTATTACCTTTCTCCTTCTCTCTCTCTCTCTTGATCGAAAACATGTTGGCGAAGGCTAAATATCAAGCGAACGAGAGGAGAGGCCGATCGATCGTGTAGACTACTGAAAGCCGGAGGCAACGGACGCGGACGCGCGAGTTGGAGGAGGAAGAACGCCGACGGAGAGAGGAGCAAAATCACGTTCATCCTAGAGCTAATGCCAGTTAATTCTCGCGCAAGTCGAGCTGCTACGCTGTCGGTGTGAGAAACCTTTCATTAGGGAAACAGTCTAAGAGGCAGACAGAGAGGAAATCATGCTGTATTTACAATGTCTAAAAAAGAAGAATAAGAAAAAACCAAAGAAAATAAAAAGAAGAAAGAATCTCGTCTGGCGGAAGTGCGTTGCGATGTCGTGAGGCCAGCGGGATTAACGAAAGAGAACGTTAAAGAAAGTCGGGAGGGAAGAAGAGAGAAAAAACAAAATAACAACTAAAATATATATAAGCAAAAGAAAAAGAAAACCTTTTCCATCACGTCATCGTGATGGCCCAGCAACGAATGTTAAAAGAGTTTGAGAAAAAGCCTTAACGCTGAAGCAATATGCAATTGGCGTGACTGCGGTTCATCTCTTCTGGAAACTCGTCGTCGTCACTCTGATTCTCACTTCCCAGGATATTAGAAAATAAAAGAACCCAAAACATAATACGAAAAAAAGGGAGAGAAGGCCAAGAGAATATAAAAGAAATATGAATCAAAAAAAAAGAAAATAAAGAAAAAGAAAAAATAAGCTTTTGATAGAGCTCAATGTCAACGGCGTTTGGAGTCGAGCGTAACGTCGAGGTACGATTGTGAGCATCGCCCACGCCTACAGGCAAAAGGAAATTTTTATTTTTTGTGTTTTGTGTTTGTCTTGACTTTGAACAATAACATTTCCGATTCCAGGAATATTATAAGAACAAGCGTTGAAATCGCTTCAACTGATTGTGATTCCCTCCCTATTCAGGGCCACTGGTTGTCGTGTGTCGAGATTAAACTATAGTACAGTAAACAATAGTTCCTCTCCTTTTTTTTCTGTCCAGCGCAAGAAACAAAAAATCGAGATGAGAACCAATTACATGACAGTAACTAACGTAGATTGTATTCAGCTACTGTCAGGGCAACTCGGTCGTAAAGGGGGGTTTGATGGTAGGTGGAGTCTAGCGCAATTACCATGTTTCCTGGAGTTCTCTTTGGACGTTTCACAATAGCTCTTGGGGAAAAGGGGGGGACGGGGACGGGGGTCTGTCATCATCAGCTTTTCCCTTAGACTCTCTCCTTACTGCTTTGCTGCTGCTACTGTGCTACTCTCTCGCCTCCGCGTGACATGACGCATTGGGAGAGAGCAGCAGCCCTGGGAGACGACGACGACGACGACGCTGAATCAGCCCCCCAAAAAGAGAAGAGCGGGGGGCGCGCGCGTGGTCACCGAAGCGAAATCCATCGTGCACAGTTGCTGATGTATAGTGTCGCTCCACTTGGCGATGTCATAGAAACTGGTCACAACGTCAATCAACTTGCACTCTCTCTCTCTCTCTGTCTCCGTGTTTTCCTTAGTCTCTATATGTAGCGAAGCTCATTACTTACTTTGGCCCATGTCTGCCAAGTTGTTTCCTTTCCCCCTGTAAACCCTCTGACGTGTACTCTATATCCCCTGAATGCGTTTAGATATATATTCTTGAGCTTGCGCTACTACATCTAATAGATAAGGTTAATGAATTGGGTAATCCATACAGCCAACGCCATCACACTTATTATTTCTTCGTAGGGGGCTTCCCCCCTCCTCCCAACACGACCAAATCAGCCGATGGCCGATTTGATCCGGCTTCGATTGTATCCGCTATGGATTCTTTTCGGGAACCCCGCAACGAACCCGCTCTGTCACGCAACGCGTCCACCGGACTTCAATTCGTAATATCTCCTTAGATACGGCTCGACAATAATGGCCGGCGACTCTACAGCACAGCAGAAAGTTTTATTAAGGCGAAAAAGAAGTTCCTTTCCAGCGATCTATTTTTTTGGGGGGTTCGGGGGGTGGGGGGGGGGATGGGTAAATTACTTTAGTTCTCTCTCTCTCTCTCTCTCTCTCTTTGAATGAGTGAGGAAGAGAGTTGTGCGGATCATTACGTCGGGCAGACAGGGGCCGAGGGAGAGGAAATGAGTAACGAAGTAATGTTTTTCCTTCTTCTGTTGCTGCTTGGCCCTATTTCTCGGGGAGAAAAGGATTGATGTTCTCTGGTGGCCAATCCAATTTCTGTGGTCACAACGACATTCTAACAAAAACATCCAAAGGAATAAGGACGCGAGGGAGAACGATGACGAACCCTTTCGTGTGATGTAGCGCTAATGACGGGGTTTTCTGGCCAGTTGGAAAATTTAATAAATTGTTATGCCTTCTTCTTCTCTCTCTCTCCCCCATTTTCTCTTCTTTTTTTTTCTGTGCATTGTATAGTCAATATGGTCAGTAGACAAAGTTCCCCTGTCATTTGCTTTTGTTTCTTTCCCTTCGCAGTCCTTCCTCTTCTTAATGATCGCTTTGTACTGGAACGACTGCAGTTATTACAAGCCGAAACTGCCCTGCATAGAAGGGGAGGGCAGTTTGCCTCGTGAGCGTGAAAGCCCCAAGACATTCGATGCATTTAACGACTAGTCATGCTGTATATTATGCGCACACAAACGGACAGGCGAGAGTAGCGGGGTAAAATATATCTAGAAACGCCTCGAACAACTATAAAAATGTGATTGAAGGTAACTCACTTTTCTAGCCCGTCCCTGGATGCGAAATTACGTCAGGGCTAGAGGAAGGGGGATTACATTTATTTATTTCTCTCTCTCTCTCTCTCTCTCTCTCTCTCTCTCTCTCTCTCTCTCTCTCTCTCTCTCTCTCTCTCTCTCTCTCTCTCTCTCTCTCTCTCTCTCTCTCTCTCTCTCTCTCTCTCTCTCTCTCTCTCTCTCTCTCTCTTTTTTTTCTTGGAAAAAACGGGTTACAATTTATTTTACGACACCTTCAATTTTTATTTTTCTCGAAAAAAAAGGAATAAATGTGAAATAAATTAAATCGGGGGGACTCGACGAAGGTTTTTCCCGTTTACCATTACCACCCCCCCCTCCCCTCAACGGGAGAACTGAGAATTAGTAGGGAAAAAATACTTTTGTAATTAATTTATTACAACAAAAAAAAATAATAATAAAAAAAAATAAAAAAACTCAGGCACGGAAAGGCAAAGACGTGGGAAAACGGCAGCGGTTATATGGCACGAGATCGCCAAGTTCGAAAACTCCCCGATCGGTCGCTTCCCCTCACAGACGCCATAGAGCGCAACTTGCTATTAAAGAAGTTTCTCGTTAAGAAAAATAAAATAAAAATCGACAATTTATCCAGCAGCTGAAGGCCCATTTCTCTTAACGTTGGGAAACAATTTTCTGTATCCGAGAAGACGAAAAAAGGTATACAACGAAAACAAGTCGAAATCGAATAGTTGCTTCCACTCTGAACGCATAGAAAAGTCTCATCTCGTACGCGCGTATACGCCACACAGACATATAAAAACCGTGAGTTTATGGATTGGCTGGGGGTAGTACAGGACTGATTATAGAGAAAAATGGGCTTATCATTATCTTCCGGCTTGAAAACAAATTTGATGGGGAGACTGGGAGAAGACAAAAGGAGAAGAGGCTTTGGCTCTTCCACCACCATCACCATCAAGATTGCAGACATTATAATACTCTGACTGCTTTCATTAAGCTTCTTCCTTCTCCTTATAGAGCCGCCCAGGCATTAGACTATACGTGCGGTGCAGCTTCTACTGGAGCGAAATGACGCAACCGACAAGGTTAAAGAGAAAGCGTTTAGAGCTTAAGTCGTAAGAAGAGCCATCAAGAGGATCTTTAGTCCAATTGGAGACCGTAGTATTTCATATTGGCCCACACACGCACACCTTATAACGCTGCCTCATTATGTTTAGTTTTTTTTTACGACCAGAGTGCTGGGTGTATATTCTGTATATAGCTTCGAAGGGAACGTCCACAAACTTTTTGGCCTGGCATACTCCAAAAAATAAAAGAGGGAAAAGAAGAAAAAGGGGAAAAAAGAGTGATGGGACTGGGTCGACTCCCCTCCAAAAAACATTGGAGCAATGACGTGCCAGTTGCATGCGGAGCGCACTGTTTTTCACCGTCCTCTCCCGTCTTCAAGTACTGCTCGTAAATTGGAGCCATCTGGGCTTACATTTTTATGTTCGACACTTTCCTTCCTCCTCTTCCTGCTCCCCCCCCCCCCCTTTCTGCGCTATTACGTCTCCTCGGCCCGTGAAATCAAGTGACCTACGCACGCACCTCCCCGCATTGCAAATAGAGAATAATGCAGGGCAATACTACATCCCCGAGTAGAGTGAACTTCTTTATTACATTTCGTTTGATCCGCATCACTTTATACGAGAGCGCAGCGATTTCAGGGCAAGACTCGCAGAAATCAAACGCCCAAGATCCGCCCAACTGTTTGTGCGGTTCGCGCTATGCTACTCTGGACGACTTCCGGGGACAGTAGAGAGCGATTTGATAAGAAGAAGAAGAAGAAGAAAAAAAAATATAAATGAATAATACCTCAGTCAGAACATCGTCTATCTCTTTCTCTCTCAGTCCTTCTTTGAAATCCGGAGAGGATGATGTCTCCGTTCCCAGTCAACTGCTGGGAGAAAACGGTAATTACGCCCATTCGATCAAGAAGCTTCATCTTTCTCGATCTCAAGTTGAATTTAATACTTTTCAACATGCCTTAAGAGAAGAAAAAATAAAATAAAACGGGATAAAATACAGCAAACAAAACAAAGTAAAAACAGATTGAATGAAGGTACGGATTCAAATGCAATCTAAAAGTAAATTCAAGCAGTTTGAATAAATTTCTCTCTCGACCAGTTCTTTCTTGTCTGAATAACTTGTGAAAGATGAAATGCACGCAAATGAAATACGTCATTCAAAATAGACTGGAATCGATCCGCTGGCGCATTAGTCGTGGGAGATCTATACTACACGTATGTAAGTTTTAGAAAGAAAACACGTTCGAAAATGCTGTCGAGTAGCAAATAGATTATTCCCGTCACGCTGTGTGTGTGTGTCTTGTTCTTTTTGCTTCGACTACGCCCATCACGCTCGCACACGTCGACGCACGCTTGCCTATGAACCTGAAGGATATAACACATACACAAACGGAGACTACACAAGTGTGTTTTGACTATTCAAATTAATTTGTGTGACGTGGGATGTTTCGGTGCATACACCTACAAAGAAATTTAAGAAAAGAAAAACAACTTGCAACTATAATACCGTACACTCATCGTCTCGTGTTTGCTTTGGATGAATAACAAGACACAGAGAGCGAAGCCAGGGAGACATCGACACTACAAAAGTTTTTTTTAGTAAAAAGTGAAGGGTAGAGAAAAGGAGACGGTAAAATGTTTGAAAAATGCAAAGCTTCACTTGACAGTGCCCATTCTTTGGTCGTGCACTCATCATTCTTCAAACTCGGGGAGAGAAAAAAAAAAACTCTTGTCAAAGTGTGATGGTAAACAAACGTCATCGAAGGTTCCTAGAAGTACGCTATTCCAGGCTGTCGAGGGAGAAAAAAAAAAAATAATCGAATCAATAATTCAACGGTGAAGCAACAACAGCACAGTTATTCTCTTTGCATCATGCTTGGCACCTATTCACGATTGACGTTGTTTTCCGTTTGCCGGCTGCCAATGCTGACCAAATGGAATGGAACATTTGGCAAAACACAAAAGTTGAGCCCAAAGTGTTAAATACAACCTTTATGCGTCGAGACGAGGACGTCGGTTTGCTCAACTTACTATAAATATTTTCTTACCGAAAGAGCAGAACGTGTCACATCCATCTCTTCCTCTCCTACAAGGAAACAACACAATGCAATGCGCTTTAATCATCGCCTGAAAACATATGTATTGATTCTTTGTCTTTTGTTTTCCTTTTATAGGTGGCAGTCGAGAGCTGAACCAACCCTAAAAAAAGGTGGGATATTTTTACTGTGGTACTGTGAGAAAATTGATCATTAAATCAATACAAAGTTACAAATCACTAAATCATACTATATTTCAGCTCTACGTCCTTTCTGTGTTTCTTCGAATAAATTTGTTTTCTTATATGTACGTTTGCTATATAAAAATTTGTTTATAAAAAAAAAAGAAAAATGTGTTCGCAAAAGAAATGTTAGACAAAATAATAATAATGCGCAAAAATAAAAATAAGAACGTCAAGATACGTTGGTCTTGCTCGCATGAGGTAAAGAGTTGGAAGAGTGGATCCCGGAGAATTTAAAATTCAGCAGAAGACGCTAAAAGACTACAAAAAGTATAATAAATGGTTGTTGTCGAGATCAAGAAATCCTGAGCGCAACAGATTTTCGGTTCCACTCCCTTTCTCCGTCTAAAGTATCTATGCTACGACGAACAGATGCGCACGAATCCGATTTTCAATTTTTGGCCAAAATATGCCACACCAGAAAACATAAGGGTCAACCCCTGTTTCATTTGGGACACATAAACATGATCAACCTGTTGATAGAGAAAAATGAAAAGATAGACTCGACGTAACCAAATCGGAGCGAGCCTCAAGATCATCAAGCCCCATTTTTATCGCATTATATACGAACCGGCAGTTGATTGCTTTGCCCGAAAGAACCTTGTTGCATTCAGCTGAATCTGTAAGTGGGAAGGCCACCAACGGGCTTTCACAATTCGATTCGGAAAACTCGAAATGATAGATTTTGGGTTGAACTTGCATTTCCCCAAATGGTCCACGTAGCATGAGAAAGTAAAGTGTGATGGGACTGGTGGCTTTTGATTTCAATATTAACTGTAAAAAGCATAACAAATATAAGCGTTATTAAGGAACCCAAGTGTCACGGTATACGGAGATGGATCGATGCGCCTCGACAGCTTGGAAAAAAGAAATAGAACCATCGACCGTCGTCAGTGCCGCCACCTCTGCACATTTTGGCCTATTTTTAACTAAGTCAAATCACGCCACCCAGCAATTGTCAGTTGTGCAACCGTAGAATTCGCCGAAATTGTGATGACGATATAATCCTTCAAATGTCTTTCATAAACTTGTTTTCTTTCCTTTTTGGACACACTCTTGACTGAAACTCTCCATCGTTCTCTCTCTTGGCTTCAAAATTGAAACGATTGCCCGCATTAAAATTGCGTTATCCAATCCTCGACACGCGTGGAGATAGGATATAGGGCTGTGTGTTTCAGGCCAGAGTACAATGCACTCGCAACGATTTCTTGGAGTCTCAATTTTTTTTATCCTCAAGTGAAGCACAATGCTCTTTACTCAACTGTTGGTTCAACGACTGTTGATCACGATTGCAATTCTCCAAGTCGTTTGATTACTTCAATACATATGGTCCTGTAGCGTGACACATGCTTCATCCAAAACTTCAGTAAGTCTCTCTCGAAAACAACTCAGTACTAGGATTGATCATCATAGAGCCCAACCAAGCAAATTGGCTCCTCCGTTTCAATTATAGTCTTAACTATTCACGATTAATAGTACTTAATATACGATAAACCGGTACCTGATAACTTATTCCACGTTCCGATGATTGAGTAGGATCCTTTTGGTCTGCGTTGATGCGTGCTTTGATTACCCACTGGTGGCTGAAGGCATAAAACCGGCTGGTTTCATAGTACAATTTATGAATGAACTCGTCAGTTCGATACGGTTTTAACTGAACGTCTAAAAATTACAAATTTTAAATAGTTAGAAAACATAAATCATGCTAAATTAGCTTAAAAATAATTGGGAAATTGGAAACTACAATCTGAATGAAGGTTTTCTTGGGACCACTATTTAATACAGGATCAACTTAGAACAACCACCGACAACCTTTCTATTGTGGCTTTAAAGAACCGAATACTTGACATTGGACGAGATTCTGCTGTAATGGCAATGAAACTTTCATGAGAACGTTACGCTCTTCTCGCTTGCATCTATTTTGCACTTTCTATCGCCTCGATTCTACTTTTCCTTTTTACGAACCGGTTCAAGTAACCATTTCTTTTGTTCATTTTTAAGTCAGCATTGCGTACTAGGTAACTGAAAATGTACAAGTTAAGCTCTTTTTCGCCATTTTAACGTAAGACTTTATCGAAAGAAGAAAATAATGCCTTTAAAAAAGAAAATGGCTAGGGCTGAAGAGTTATTAAACGAAATTTAGCTATAAGTCCGACTATAAAAAAATTTAATTTAGACGGATCACTTATTTTAACTATGAATTACCACTGAATGCAATTTTTTCGAATGATAGCAAATCAAACAAAGTTCCATAGAGTTTTTTCTCTTCCTGGTGATTTCCATCCATATTGAGAAGATATTCCATTAGCTCACCACCACTTCTGTGTGGGTGAACACAGACAGATTCATGAACCTGTTTGAACAAAAATGCATTATTAACTCAAAATATTTTGCTGTAAATAACGACTTTACCACGACTTCGTGGAATGGACCACGCCACTGACAACCAATCCGACTAAATTTGCACATAGTTGTCCTGAATTGTATGTTTAGTGTAAATACATTTTAAATTCCTTTCAATTTCAATGCTGTAACTTTAATACCTTTCCTCACACAGTTCCTTTTCGTGTTTCTCAACAGTGTTTCTGTCAACAGAAAGGAATTATTAATACATAATATATACACACATTAAATAGTGTAAACTTACCTAGAGTATTCATTTGAACAATAGCGGCATTGTGCTGGAAGCTCAGAAACAGCTTTTTCAACAGCCAAATTTCTGGAGGACAAAGTTTTACTGATTTCTGTGCGGCAGTTGGGGCATGTTGCAGTCTCATCTCTCTAGAATTGGAAACAATAATGCAATTCCTCAATTACATTTCTTTTAACTTGTAACAAACTCAACATACCATACGAGCATCTGCTAGCAGATGGTTAAAGCAACCAACACATGACAAATGTCCATTAGAGCACTGAAAATAAAGAAATATAATAAAAATTTTGTTTACTAATAAGTAATTTGTAAGGGGTTAGTTTCATCTTTAAACCTATGAATAAGTGAGTTAAACCAAAATTATTAAAACTATTATCAAGCCTTACTAAAACCTGGCTTTAATAAACAGCAAGGTTATTTAAACGAAACCATGTAAATGGGGCTCAAGACAAAGTTACAAAATAGCTATGCCCCTGTGGTAAGACAAAAAGGACGAAGAAGTAGGGTTTGGAACACCATGACAGACAATAAGACAAATAAGTTGTTCCCGGTATGCAGATAATATTTCCCCCATTGAATAACAGATCAGAGGATATTTAACATCAGGAAGGTGCAGCCATTTTGAGTAAAAGTCGAAATGATGACCTTATGGAGAAAATAACTCACTTGATATACTGCGCTCGAAGGCAGATCCAGGCACACGGAACAACACAAAATGCCCCCTAGTCGAGTTTCTAATCTTTCATCTGCGTTTTTAGTTTTCTCAACGTTATTTTCTTCTTTACGCTGCTTTTTTGAAGCTGGTTCGAAAGCTTCGTTTCCTGTTTCGATAGAATCTCTTGATTCGATGACGACATCACTTGAGCTAGCTAAATTTACGTCGGCCATCGCCCTATTTGTGTTCTTTTGTTGTGAACCGTTGTTTAGTTTTCCGAAGGGATTCTGGGCCGCGGTATATTGTGTACGTTTGTCGTGTGGCCGGTAGATCGCGTATTTTAACCAAAAATCGTGAATTTTGAAATCTCCGCCCCGTAATGGGGAGGGGCTTACAGCCGTGTAGGTCCTTCAGTCAGTTCGGTCATGGTGTATTAGTATGGTGGGGGAACTTTTGTTGGAATCGGCTATCTCGAATGAAGCCAGTTTCCGGACAAGAGGCGGAGCTTAGTGAAAAGTAAAAATTCTTAACAGCCAATTGCAGGGCTGGTCGGCTATTGTCAGTGCCCTCTATGAACCAAAATACTAATCTTTTGTAAAATAATTCGTCTGTAAAATAGTATACATATTTAACATTTTCGAGTGCAGACATCAACCGATTGTCGCAGTGGTTAGCGTCTCAAGCTACGACTCATAGGAAGAAAGGTTCAAATCCCAATTACATTATTTCTTTTTTTTTCATATTTGTTGTCTATTAATTTTGAAATAATTTAAGCTGGAAAATAATACTTAATTACTGTTATTGACTCATTTTTTACGATTTTATAGCTTTATAAGTACATAAGCAAAGTGGAATCGGACTTAGAAAATTTTCAAACCGTTTATAGCTCATAGTTCACCCAATTGTCCACCAGGCAGCGCTGATCATAGGTGACCAATGGCTTCAGCCGAGATAGCCGATTCCAACCATAAGTTCCCCCACCATACTAATACACCATGGTTCGGTGCCCGTACGGCCGTACGCGACAGATAGCTTAAAAGTACTTTTTTATTTTTTTCCCCGTTTCCCAAGCTTAGGTTAGCTTACATTAGCTTATATTGTACATAGTAGCCCAAGAGTTAGGTTAGTTTTGCTTGACGTAGCTAGATTTTTTTTATTCCGTCGATAATGTTTTATGTCAAGCTTTATTCAGCTGAAAATTACTTTTATTTTACCAGGCAGACTTAAACTCAGATCATACCTTTTGTTAGTAAGCTTGAACTTACTTTTACTTTTTCTTCCTAGGTTTTGATTCACCTTAAAAATACTTGAAATCGCTTGAAATAATAATAGTAATGAAAATAAAAGCTTGGGCAAGCTTTCGTTTTAAAATCTAAGGAAAAAATAAGCTGAAAACAGCTAACATTTTCTTTCTGATTTTATGCTATGTAATTCTTATGTTAATTTAAGCTTTATTCTATGATATGATTAGAAAAGTAATGATTATATAAGCTGAAAACAGCCGAAAACAGCTAACTTTTCTCTTTATTAATAATCAGGCAATCAGCATGCTGCAGTCAATGTGTACATCATCTGCTCTCTTAATCTAGATTCTATAATGTTAAATTTATTTTTACCGATAAATTGACTATTTTATAGTCTAATTTCTTACGGATATACCCTGCGCTTTTTTTCTATGAATAAAAACAAAATATGTATATAAATTGCAAGTATTTTTCATAAACACATGCAAGCCATATCAACTAATGGCTAAATATACATCGAGTAATATATTCAATAAAAACAATGTTAGCTAAAGGTAATTTTAATAAGTGATAACGATGCATTAAAAGGATTAAGGGAAAGAGAAAAAGAAGAGAAGAGAAAAATATATTCGGTGTAATTTCGATAGTATTCATTATTGGAATTTAAATCGTATCAGATGATGCCACAACAGTACCAACGGAGACCATCAACAAGGAATGCAGCAACCCCTCATCACATCACCAATTGGATAGGTGACCCAGAATTTACGAAAAAGCATAGAAATATAAAAGTTAGCTAAGTTAAGCTTAGAGAAAGGTGCGCGCGCGCCATTTCTTTATTTTCCCCTTTTTTTCTAGGATAGATGAGAGTAAGCTGAATAAAGCTTCAGAAAAAATAGCAATCCTTAGCTCACCACGGGAAAGCTATGTTTAGCTTATATTTTTCACGGTTCTGTGTGTTGCAAAGTTAAGCTTACTAAGTTTTTAGTAAACAAGGGATTTTTTCCATTTTTCTAAGCTGAAACAAGTACTTTTAAGCTATCTGTCGCGTACGGGTGGATTACAAAAGTTAAATCATGTTCGAAAATCTACTTTAATTATTTTTTGTTGACATTTTCGTGTTACGATTTCAAGATTTTCATAGTTCGCCACGGTCGAAATCCCAAACGAAAATTCAACTTTAAAACCTTTAGGGGAGTGTCCATAACACGTAGAGGGGCAAATATTCCATTACCCCATAGGATTTCAAAAGTAATTCATGTTTGAAAATCTACTTCAATTATTTTTTGTTGACATTTTCGTGTTACGATTTCAAGATTTTCATAGTTCGCCACGGTCGAAATCCCAAACGAAAATTCAACTTTAAAACCTTTAGGGGAGTGTCCATAACACGTAGAGGGGCAAATATTCCATTACCCCATAGGATTTCAAAAGTAATTCATGTTTGAAAATCTACTTTAATTATTTTTTGTTGACATTTTCGTGTTACGATTTCAAGATTTTCATAGTGTGCCACGGTCGAAATCCATTTTACCCAAACGAAAATTCAACTTTAAAACCTTCAGGGGAGTGTCCATAATACGAAGAGGGGAAAATATTCCATTACTCAATAGGATTACAAAAGTTATTTATGTTTGAAAATCTACTTTAATCATTTTTGTTTTAAATTTTCGTGTTACAATTACAAGATTTTCATAGTGTGCAACGGTTGAAATCCTCGTTTCCAAAACCAAAATTCAACTTTAAAACCTTCAAGGGAGTGCTTATAATACGTAGAGGGGAAAATATTCCATTACCCCATAGGATTTCAAAAGTTATTCATGTTTGAAAATCTACTTTAATTATTTTTTGTTGACATTTTCGTGTTACGATTTCAAGATTTTCATTAAGTGTCACGGTCAAAATCCGCGTTACCCAAACGAAAATTCAACGTTAAAAACTTCAGGGGAGTATCTATAATACGTAGAGGGGCAAATATTCCATTACCCCATAGGATTTCAAAAGTTATTCATGTTTAAAAATTTACTTTAATTAATTTTTGTGTTAGGATTTTAAGATTTTCATAGTGTGCCACAGTCGAAATCCGCGTTACCCAATAAAAATTCAACTTTAAAACCTTCAAGGGAGTGCCTATAATACGTAGAGCGAAATATATTCCATTACCCTATAGGATTTCAAAAGTTATTCATGTTTGAAAATCTACTTTAATCATTTTTTGTTGACCTTCGTGTTAGGATTTTAAGATTTTCATAGTGTGCCATGGTCGAAATCCACGTTACCCAATAAAAATTCAACTTTAAAACCTTCAAGGGAGTGCCTGTAATACGTAGAGGGGAAAATATTCCGTTACCCCATAGGATTTCAAAAGTTATTCCTGTTTGAAAATCTACTTTAATTATTTTTTGTTGACATTTTCGTGTTACGATTTAAAGATTTTCATAGTGTGCCACGGTCGAAATCCGCGTTACCCAAACGAAAATTCAACGTTAAAACCTTCAGGGGAGTATCTATAATACGCAGAGGGGAAATTATTTCATTACCCAATAGGATTACAAAAGTTATTTATGTTTGAAAATCTACTTTCATCATTTTTGTTTTAATTTTTCGTGTTACAATTACAAGATTTTCATAGTGTGCAACGGTTGAAATCCGCGTTACACAAAAGAAAATTCAACTTTAAAACCTTCAAGGGAGTGTCCATAATACGTAGAGGGGCAAATATTCCATTACCCCATAGGATTTCAAAAGTTATTCCTGTTTGAAAATCTACTTTAATTATTTTTTGTTGACATTTTCGTGTTACGATTTCAAGATTTTCATAGTTCGCCACGGTCGAAATCCCAAACGAAAATTCAACTTTAAAACCTTTAGGGGAGTGTCCATAACACGTAGAGGGGCAAATATTCCATTACCCCATAGGATTTCAAAAGTAATTCATGTTTGAAAATCTACTTCAATTATTTTTTGTTGACATTTTCGTGTTACGATTTCAAGATTTTCATAGTGTGCCACGGTCGAAATCTGCGTTACCCAAACAAAAATACAACTTTAAAACCTTCAAAGGGGTGTCTTTAATACATAGAGGGGAAAATATTCCATTACCAAATGGGATATCAAAAGTTATTCGTGTTTTAAAATCTACTTTCATTATTTTTTGTCGACATTTTCGTGTTTGGACTTCAGGATTTTCATAGTGTGCCACGGTCGAAATCCGCGTTACTTAAACGAAAATTCAACTTTTAAACCTTCAAGGGAGTGTCCATAATACGTAGAGGGGCAAATATTCCATTACCCCATAGGATTTCAAAAGTTATTCATGTTTGAAAATCTACTTTAATCATTTTTTGTTGACAATTTCGTGTTAAGATTTTAAGATCTTCATAGTGTGCATATAATATTTATTTCACTTGTTAAAACCATTTATTTATTACAAGATGTGTTAATCGATGTCCAATAGACCATTTCAGAAGAATTGAATCAATAAATTCATAAAGCAAATCATGAAGAAATAGTTTTAGAAAAATGGTTCAACGAAAATCTTCCAGGAACTGCGAAAAAACACTTTTATGAGATTGAAGTTGCTATAATATTTATTTCACTTGTTAAAACCATTTCTTTATTACAGGATGTGTTAATCGATGTTCAATACACAATTTAAAGTGTATTGAATCAATAAATTCATAAAGCAATTCATGAAGAAAAAGTTTTAGAAAAATGGTTAATAGAAAATCTTTAAGGAACTGTGAAAAACACTTTTATGAGATAAAAGTTTCTATAATATTTATAGAAACGCCAAGCTTCGCCAAGCTTCGCCAAGCTTCGCCAAGCTTCGCCAAGCTTCGCCAAGCTTCGCCAAGCTATATCTTGCATTGGCGTTGAAGAAAATCAAAAATACTGCTTTGGCGAGCTGGGAAGCACCAATTCAATGAATTTGAATTTGATATATTTATTGTTTCGCTAATTCAAAGCAATTTATTCTTACAGGATGTCTAAATCACTGTCCAATACATCATTTAAAGTTAATTTAATCAATGAATTCATAAAAACATCCATGATGTTTATGAAATAGAACCAAGAAGAAATTCATCCAGGCACAGCACAGCACACCACTTGAAGTTGCTATAATATTTATATCATTTGTTAAAACCATTTGTTTTTTATTAAAGGATGTGTGTCTAATACACCATTTCAAGTCTATTGAATCAATAAATTCATAGAGCAATTCAAGAAGAAAAAGTTTTAGAAAAATGCACAGCAGCGTCACAGCATGCTTTTCTATCATTTATAAAGGTAATTATCATTCTGAATAAGTGTGGAATATGCTATTCTACAATAAAACCACAAGATAACTCCTGATAAGTTAAATCTTGCATTGGCGTTGAAGAAAAATCAAAAATACTGCTTTGGCGAGCTGGGAAACACCACTGGCCAGCACAGCACAGCACAGCACAAAACAGCACAGCACGCCAAGCTTCACCAAGCTTCGCCAAGCTTCGCCAAGCTTCGCCAAGCTTCGCCAAGCTTCGCCAAGCTTCGCCAAGCTTCGCCAAGCATCGCCAAGCTATATCTTGCATTGGCGTTGAAGAAAATCAAAAATACTGCTTTGGCGAGCTGGGAAACACCACTTCAATGAATTTGAATTTGATATATTTATTTTTTCCCTTATTCAAAGCGATTTATTCTTACAGGATGTGTAAATCACTGTCCAATACATCATTTAAAGTTAATTGAATCATTCGTGATTGGAGACCTTTCCTATCACATGTAATGGTATTTTTCATGTTGAATCAGTGTAGAATATTTATATTTTACAATAATTATAAGAGAAAACTCATTACATGTAACAGGTTGCATTGGTGTTGAAGAAATACCAAAAATTGACCCAAACTTCTAGCCTGAAAGATTTCCAAATCGTGGTGGAGACCTTTCCTATCACATGTAATGGTATTTTTCATGTTGAATCAGTGTAGAATACTCTGTTTTACAATAATTATAAGAAAAAATTCACTACATGTGACAAGTTGCTTTGGTGTTGAAGAAATACCAAAAAAACGACCCAAACTTCTAGCCTGAAAGATTTCCAATTCGTGATGGAGACCTTTCCTATCACATGTAATGGTATTTTTCATGTTAAATCAGTGTAGAATACTCTATTTTACTATAATTATAAGAGAAAACTCATTACATGTGACAGGTTGCATTGGTGTTGAAGAAATACCAAAAAACGTCCCAAACATCTAGCATGAAATATTTCCAAATCGTGGTGGAGACCTTTCCTATAACATGTAATGGTATTTTTCATGTGGAATCAGTGAAGAATACATTGTTTTACCATAATTATAAGAGAAAACTCACTACATGTGACAAGTTGCTTTGGTGTTGAAGAAATACCAAAAAAACTACCCAAACATCTAGCCTGAAATATTTCCAATTCGTGGTGGAGACCTTTTCTATCACATGTAATGGTATTTTTCATGTTGAATAAGTGTAGAATATTCTGTTTAAAAATTATTAAAAGAGAAAATTCATTGCATGTGACAGGTTGCATTGGTGTTGAAGAAATACAAAAAAACGACCCTAACATCTAGCCTGAAATATTTCCAAATCGTGGTGGAGACCTTTCCTATCACATAATATAGTATTTTCGTGTTTAATTAGTGTAGAATACTCTATTTTACAATAATAGTAAGAGAAGACTCATTACATGTGACAGGTTGCATTGGTGTTGAAGAAATACCAAAAAACGTCCCAAACATCTAGCATGAAATATTTCCAGATCGTGGTGGAGACCTTTCCTTTAACATGTAATGGTATTTTTCATGTTGAATTAGTGTAGAATATTCTGTTTTACAATAATTATAAGAGAAAACTCATTAAATGTGACAGGTTGCATTGCTGTTGAAGAAATACCAAAAAACGTCCCTAACATCTAGCATGAAATATTTCCAAATCGTGGTGGAGACCTTTCCTTTAACATGTAATGGTATTTTTCATGTTGAATCAGTGTAGAATATTCTATTTTACAATAATTATAAGAGAAAACTCATAACATGTAACAGGTTGCATTGGTGTTGTAGAATTTTCAAAAAACGTCCCTAACATCTAGCATGAAATATTTCCAAATCGTGGTGGAGACCTTTCCTATCACATGTAATGGTATTTTTCATGTTGAATCAGTGAAGAATACTCTGTTTTACAATAATTGTAAGAGAAAATTCACTACATGTGACAAGTTGCTTTGGTGTTGAAGAAATACCAAAAAACGACCCAAACATCTTGCCTGAAATATTTCCAAATCGTGGTGGAGACCTTTCCTATAACATGTAATGGTATTTTTTATGTTGAATCAGTGAAGGATACTCTGTTTTACAATAATTATAAGAGAAAACTCACTACATGTGACAAGTAGCTTTGGTGTTGAAGAAATACCAAAAAAAAGACCCAAACATCTAGCCTGAAATATTTCCAATTCGTGGTGGAGACCTTTTCTATCACATGTAATGGTATTTTCTCCTGTGCTCTCCTGTGCTCTCCTGTGCTCTCCTGTGTTTTCCTGTGCTCTCCTGTGCTCTCCTGTAATCTCCTGTGTTCTCCTGTGCTCTCCTGTGCTCTCCTGTGCTCTCCTGTGGTCTCCTGTGGTCTCCTGTGGTCTCCTGTGCCCTCCTGTGCTCTCCTGAGCTCTCCTGAGCTCTCCTGTGCTCTCCTGTGCTCTCCTGAGCTCTCCTGAGCTCTCCTATGCTCTCTTGTGCTCTCCTGTGCTCTCCTTTGCTCTCCACAGGCTACCCGACAATAGAACTCAAATAACTTGAATAATTTTTAAAAATTCAAATGCTGTAATGTGAATTTTTCTAAAACTTTTTATTCATGAATTGTTCTATAAATTTATTGATTTAATAGACTTGAAATGGTGTATTGGACATTGATTTACACATCCTATAATAAAAAAATGGTTTTAACAAGTGAAATAAATATTATAGCAACTTCAAGTATTGAGCTGTGACCTTCTGTGCTCTCCTGTGCTCAACTTTACTCTCCTGTGCTCTCCTGTGCTATCCTGTGTTCTCCTGTGCTCTCTTGTGCTCTCCTGTGTTCTATTGTGCTCTCCTGTGCTCTCCTGTGCTCTCCTGTGCTCTCCTGTGCTCTCCTGTGCTCTCGTGTGCTCTCCTGTGTTCTATTGTGCTCTCATGTGCTCTCCTGTGCTCTCCTGTGCTCTCCTGTGCTCTCCTGTGCTCTCCTGTGCTCTCCTGTGTTCTCCTGTGTTCTCCTGTGTTCTATTGTGCTCTCCTGTGCTCTCCTGTGCTCTCCTGTGTTCTCCTGTGCTCTCCTATGCTCTCCTGTGCTCTTCTGTGCTCTCCTGTGCTCTCCTGTGTTCTCCTGCGCTCTCCTGTGCTCTCCTGTGCTCTCCTGTGCTCTCCTGTGCTCTCCTGTTCTCTCCTGTGCTCTCCTGTGCTCTCTTGTGCTCTCCTGTGCTCTCCACAGGCTACCCGACAATAGAACTCAAATAACTTGAATAATTTTTAAAAATGCAAGTGCTGTAATGTGCATTTTTCTAAAACTTTTTATTCATGAATTGTTCTACAAATTTATTGATTTAATAGACTTGAAATGGTGTATTGGACATTGATTTACACATCCTATAATACAAAAATGGTTTTAACAAGTGAAATAAATATTATAGTAACTTCAAGTATTGAGCTGTGACCTTCTGTGCTCTCCTTTGCTCTCCTGTGCTCTCCTGTGCTCTCCTGTGCTCTCCTGTGCTCTCCTGTGTTCTCCTGTGCTCTTCTGTGCTCTCCTGTGCTCTCCTGTGTTCTCTTGTGCTTTCATGTGCTCTCCTGTGCACTCCTGTGCTCTCCTGTGTTCTCCTGTGCTCTCCTGTGCTCTCCTGTGCTCTTCTGTGTTCTCCTGTGCTCTCCTGTGCTCTCCTTTGCTCTCCTGTGCTCTCCTGTGCTCTCCTGAGCTCTTCTGCGCTCTCTTGTGCTCTCCTGTGCTCTCCTGTGCTCTCCTGTGCTCTCTTGTGCTCTCCTGTGCTCCCCTGTGCTCTCCTGCGCTCTCCTGCGCTCTCCTGTGCTCTCTTGTGATAGAAGTAAAGGTTGATACAAAATCTTCCAGGAAGTAAAAAAACAACTTCAATGAATTTGAAATGACGATATAAATTGTTTTACAAGTTTAAACAAATTTCTTGTTACACGATATGTTACTTCGAAGTCCAATACACTATTTAAAGTCTTTAAAATCAATGAATCTATTAAGATACTCTTGAAGGAAAAGAAATAGAAATAAGAGTTGATAGAAAATCTTCCAGGAAGTGAAAACACAACTTCAATGAATTTGAAATGACGATATAAATTGGTTAACAAGTTTAAACAAATTTCTTGTTACACGATATGTTAATTCGATGTCCAATACACTATTTCAAATCTTTGAAATAAATAAATCTATTAAGACACTCATGAAGGAAAACAATAGAAATAATGGTTGAAAGAAAATCTTCCAGGAACTGAAAATCACCACTTCAATGAATTTGAAATGACGATTCTGATTGTTTTACAAATTTCAAGGGTTTCCCTGTTACAGGATATGTTAATCGATGTCCAATACACTATTTCAAGTCTTTAAAATCAATGAATCTATTAAGACATGCATGAAGGAAAAGAAATAGAAGTAAAGGTTGATAAAAAATCTTCCAAGAAGTGAAAACACAACTTCAATGAATTTGAAATGACGATATAAATTGTTTTACAAGTTTAAACAAATTTCTTGTTACACGATATGTTACTTCGAAGTCCAATACACTATTTAAAGTCTTTAAAATCAATGAATCTATTAAGATACTCTTGAAGGAAAAGAAATAGAAATAAGAGTTGATAGAAAATCTTCCAGGAAGTGAAAACACAACTTCAATGAATTTGAAATGACGATATAAATTGGTTAACAAGTTTAAACAAATGTCTTGTTACACGATATGTTAATTCGATGTCCAATACACTATTTCAAATCTTTGAAATCAATAAATCTATTAAGACACTCATGAAGGAAAACAATAGAAATAAGGGTTGAAAGAAAATCTTCCAGGAACTGAAAATCACCACTTCAATGAATTTGAAATGACGATTCTGATTGTTCTACAAATTTCAAGAGTTGTCCTGTTACAGGATATGTTAATCGATGTCCAATACACTATTTCAAGTCTTTAAAATCAATGAATCTATTAAGACATGCATGAAGGAAAAGAAATAGAAGTAAAGGTTGATAAAAAATCTTCCAAGAAGTGAAAACACAACTTCAATGAATTTGAAATGACGATATAAATTGTTTTACAAGTTTAAACAAATGTCTTGTTACACGATATGTTAATTCGATGTCCAATACACTATTTCAAATCTTTGAAATCAATAAATCTATTAAGACACTCATGAAGGAAAACAATAGAAATAAGGGTTGAAAGAAAATCTTCCAGGAACTGAAAATCACCACTTCAATGAATTTAAAATGACGATTCTGATTGTTCTACAAATTTCAAGGGTTGTCCTGTTACAGGATATGTTAATCGATGTCCAATACACTATTTCAAGTCTTTAAAATCAATGAATCTATTAAGACATGCATGAAGGAAAAGAAATAGAAGTAAAGGTTGATAAAAAATCTTCCAAGAAGTGAAAACACAACTTCAATGAATTTGAAATGACGATATAAATTGTTTTACAAGTTTAAACAAATTTCTTGTTACACGATATGTTACTTCGAAGTCCAATACACTATTTAAAGTCTTTAAAATCAATGAATCTATTAAGATACTCTTGAAGGAAAAGAAATAGAAATAAGAGTTGATAGAAAATCTTCCAGGAAGTGAAAAAACAACTTCAATGAATTTGAAATGACGATATAAATTGTTTTACAAGTTTAAACAAATTTCTTGTTACACGATATGTTACTTCGAAGTCCAATACACTATTTAAAGTCTTTAAAATCAATGAATCTATTAAGATACTCTTGAAGGAAAAGAAATAGAAATAAGAGTTGATAGAAAATCTTCCAGGAAGTGAAAACACAACTTCAATGAATTTGAAATGACGATATAAATTGTTTTACAAGTTTAAACAAATGTCTTGTTACACGATATGTTAATTCGATGTCCAATACACTATTTCAAATCTTTGAAATCAATAAATCTATTAAGACACTCATGAAGGAAAACAATAGAAATAAGGGTTGAAAGAAAATCTTCCAGGAACTGAAAATCACCACTTCAATGAATTTGAAATGACGATTCTGATTGTTCTACAAATTTCAAGGGTTGTCCTGTTACAGGATATGTTAATCGATGTCCAATACACTATTTCAAGTCTTTAAAATCAATGAATCTATTAAGACATGCATGAAGGAAAAGAAATAGAAGTAAAGGTTGATAAAAAATCTTCCAAGAAGTGAAAACACAACTTCAATGAATTTGAAATGACGATATAAATTGTTTTACAAGTTTAAACAAATTTCTTGTTACACGATATGTTACTTCGAAGTCCAATACACTATTTAAAGTCTTTAAAATCAATGAATCTATTAAGATACTCTTGAAGGAAAAGAAATAGAAATAAGAGTTGATAGAAAATCTTCCAGGAAGTGAAAAAACAACTTCAATGAATTTGAAATGACGATATAAATTGTTTTACAAGTTTAAACAAATTTCTTGTTACACGATATGTTACTTCGAAGTCCAATACACTATTTAAAGTCTTTAAAATCAATGAATCTATTAAGATACTCTTGAAGGAAAAGAAATAGAAATAAGAGTTGATAGAAAATCTTCCAGGAAGTGAAAACACAACTTCAATGAATTTGAAATGACGATATAAATTGGTTAACAAGTTTAAACAAATTTCTTGTTACACGATATGTTAATTCGATGTCCAATACACTATTTCAAATCTTTGAAATCAATAAATCTATTAAGACACTCATGAAGGAAAACAATAGAAATAAGGGTTGAAAGAAAATCTTCCAGGAACTGAAAATCACCACTTCAATGAATTTGAAATGACGATTCTGATTGTTCTACAAATTTCAAGGGTTGTCCTGTTACAGGATATGTTAATCGATGTCCAATACACTATTTAAATTCTTTAAAATCAATGAATCTATTAAGACATGCATGAAGGAAAAGAAATAGAAGTAAAGGTTGATAAAAAATCTTCCAAGAAGTGAAAACACAACTTCAATGAATTTGAAATGACGATATAAATTGTTTAACAAGTTTAAACAAATGTCTTGTTACACGATATGTTAATTCGATGTCCAATACACTATTTCAAATCTTTGAAATCAATAAATCTATTAAGACACTCATGAAGGAAAACAATAGAAATAAGGGTTGAAAGAAAATCTTCCAGGAACTGAAAATCACCACTTCAATGAATTTGGAATGACGATTCTGATTGTTCTACAAATTTCAAGGGTTGTCCTGTTACAGGATATGTTAATCGATGTCCAATACACTATTTCAAGTCTTTAAAATCAATGAATCTATTAAGACATGCATGAAGGAAAAGAAATAGAAGTAAAGGTTGATAAAAAATCTTCCAAGAAGTGAAAACACAACTTCAATGAATTTGAAATGACGATATAAATTGTTTAACAAGTTTAAACAAATGTCTTGTTACACGATATGTTAATTCGATGTCCAATACACTATTTCAAATCTTTGAAATCAATAAATCTATTAAGACACTCATGAAGGAAAACAATAGAAATAAGGGTTGAAAGAAAATCTTCCAGGAACTGAAAATCACCACTTCAATGAATTTGAAATGACGATTCTGATTGTTCTACAAATTTCAAGAGTTGTCCTGTTACAGGATATGTTAATCGATGTCCAATACACTATTTCAAGTCTTTAAAATCAATGAATCTATTAAGACATGCATGAAGGAAAAGAAATAGAAGTAAAGGTTGATAAAAAATCTTCCAAGAAGTGAAAACACAACTTCAATGAATTTGAAATGACGATATAAATTGTTTTACAAGTTTAAACAAATGTCTTGTTACACGATATGTTAATTCGATGTCCAATACACTATTTCAAATCTTTGAAATCAATAAATCTATTAAGACACTCATGAAGGAAAACAATAGAAATAAGGGTTGAAAGAAAATCTTCCAGGAACTGAAAATCACCACTTCAATGAATTTGAAATGACGATTCTGATTGTTCTACAAATTTCAAGGGTTGTCCTGTTACAGGATATGTTAATCGATGTCCAATACACTATTTCAAGTCTTTAAAATCAATGAATCTATTAAGACATGCATGAAGGAAAAGAAATAGAAGTAAAGGTTGATAAAAAATCTTCCAAGAAGTGAAAACACAACTTCAATGAATTTGAAATGACGATATAAATTGTTTTACAAGTTTAAACAAATTTCTTGTTACACGATATGTTACTTCAAAGTCCAATACACTATTTAAAGTCTTTAAAATCAATGAATCTATTAAGATACTCTTGAAGGAAAAGAAATAGAAATAAGAGTTGATAGAAAATCTTCCAGGAAGTGAAAAAACAACTTCAATGAATTTGAAATGACGATATAAATTGTTTTACAAGTTTAAACAAATTTCTTGTTACACGATATGTTAATGATGTCAAATACACTATTTAAAGTCTTTAAAATAAAAAAATCTATTAAGACACTCATGAAGGAAAAAATAGAAATAAGGGTTGAAAGAAAATCTTCCAGGAACTGAAAATCACCACTTCAATGAATTTGAAATGACGATTCTGATTGTTCTACAAATTTCAAGGGTTGTCCTGTTACAGGATATGTTAATCGATGTCCAATACACTATTTCAAGTCTTTAAAATCAATAAATCTATTAAGACACTCATAAAGGAAAAAAATAGAAATAAGGGTTGAAAGAAAATCTTCCAGGAACTGAAAATCACCACTTCAATGAATTTGAAATGACGATTCTGATTGTTCTACAAATTTCAAGGGTTGTCCTGTTACAGGATATGTTAATCAATGTCCAATACACTATTTAAAGTCTTTAAAATCAATGAATCTATTAAGATACTCATGAAGGAAAAGAAATAGAAATAAGAGTTGATAGAAAATCTTCCAAGAAGTGAAAAAACAACTTCAATGAATTTGAAATGACGATATAAATTGTTTTACAAGTTTAAACAAATTTCTTGTTACACGATATGTTACTTCGAAGTCCAATACACTATTTAAATTCTTTAAAATCAATGAATCTATTAAGATACTCTTGAAGGAAAAGAAATAGAAATAAGAGTTGATAGAAAATCTTCCAGGAAGTGAAAAAACAACTTCAATGAATTTGAAATGACGATATAAATTGTTTTACAAGTTTAAACAAATTTCTTGTTACACGATATGTTACTTCGAAGTCCAATACACTATTTAAAGTCTTTAAAATCAATGAATCTATTAAGATACTCATGAAGGAAAAGAAATAGAAATAAGAGTTGATAGAAAATCTTCCATGAAGTGAAAAAACAACTTCAATGAATTTGAAATGACGATATAAATTGTTTTACAAGTTTAAACAAATTTCTTGTTACACGATATGTTAATTCGATGTCCAATACACTATTTAAAGTCTTTAAAATCAATAAATCTATTAAGACACTCATGAAGGAAAAAAATAGAAATAAGGGTTGAAAGAAAATCTTCCAGGAACTGAAAATCACCACTTCAATGAATTTGAAATGACGATTCTGATTGTTCTACAAATTTCAAGGGTTGTCCTGTTACAGGATATGTTAATCGATGTCCAATACACTATTACAAGTCATTAAAATCAATAAATCTATTAAGACACTCATAAAGGAAAACAATAGAAATAAGGGTTGAAAGAAAATCTTCCAGGAACTGAAAATCACCACTTCAATGAATTTGAAATGACGATTCTGATTGTTCTACAAATTTCAAGGGTTGTCCTGTTACAGGATATGTTAATCGATGTCCAATGCACTATTTCAGGTCTTTAAAATCAATAAATTTATTAAGACACTCATGAAGGAAAAGAAATAGAAATAAGAGTTGATAGAAAATCTTCCATGAAGTGAAAAAACAACTTCAATGAATTTGAAATGACGATATAAATTGTTTTACAAGTTTAAACAAATTTCTTGTTACACGATATGTTAATTCGATGTCCAATACACTATTTAAAGTCTTTAAAATCAATAAATCTATTAAGACACTCATGAAGGAAAAAAATAGAAATAAGGGTTGAAAGAAAATCTTCCAGGAACTGAAAATCACCACTTCAATGAATTTGAAATGACGATTCTGATTGTTCTACAAATTTCAAGGGTTGTCCTGTTACAGGATATGTTAATCGATGTCCAATACACTATTACAAGTCATTAAAATCAATAAATCTATTAAGACACTCATAAAGGAAAACAATAGAAATAAGGGTTGAAAGAAAATCTTCCAGGAACTGAAAATCACCACTTCAATGAATTTGAAATGACGATTCTGATTGTTCTACAAATTTCAAGGGTTGTCCTGTTACAGGATATGTTAATCGATGTCCAATGCACTATTTCAGGTCTTTAAAATCAATAAATTTATTAAGACACTCATGAAGGAAAAGAAATAGAAATAAGAGTTGATAGAAAATCTTCCATGAAGTGAAAAAACAACTTCAATGAATTTGAAATGACGATATAAATTGTTTTACAAGTTTAAACAAATTTCTTGTTACACGATATGTTAATTCGATGTCCAATACACTATTTAAAGTCTTTAAAATCAATAAATCTATTAAGACACTCATGAAGGAAAAAAATAGAAATAAGGGTTGAAAGAAAATCTTCCAGGAACTGAAAATCACCACTTCAATGAATTTGAAATGACGATTCTGATTGTTCTACAAATTTCAAGGGTTGTCCTGTTACAGGATATGTTAATCGATGTCCAATACACTATTACAAGTCATTAAAATCAATAAATCTATTAAGACACTCATAAAGGAAAACAATAGAAATAAGGGTTGAAAGAAAATCTTCCAGGAACTGAAAATCACCACTTCAATGAATTTGAAATGACGATTCTGATTGTTCTACAAATTTCAAGGGTTGTCCTGTTACAGGATATGTTAATCGATGTCCAATGCACTATTTCAGGTCTTTAAAATCAATAAATTTATTAAGACACTCATGAAGGAAAAAAATAGAAATAATGGTTGAAAGAAAATCTTCCAGGAACTGAAAATCACCACTTCAATGAATTTGAAATGACGATTCTGATTGTTCTACAAATTTCAAGGGTTGTCCTGTTACAGGATATGTTAATCGATGTCCAATGCACTATTTCAGGTCTTTAAAATCAATAAATTTATTAAGACACTCATGAAGGAAAAAAATAGAAATAATGGTTGAAAGAAAATCTTCAAGGAACTGAAAATCACCACTTCAATGAATTTGAAATGACGATTCTGATTGTTCTACAAATTTCAAGGGTTGTCCTGTTACAGGATATGTTAATCAATGTCCAATACACTATTTCAAGTCTTTAAAATCAATGAATCTATTAAGACACTCATAAAGGAAAAAAATAGAAATAAGGGTTGAAAGAAAATCTTCCAGGAACTGAAAATCACCACTTCAATGAATTTGAAATGACGATTCTGATTGTTCTACAAATTTCAAGGGTTGTCCTGTTACAGGATATGTTAATCAATGTCCAATACACTATTTAAAGTCTTTAAAATCAATGAATCTATTAAGATACTCATGAAGGAAAAGAAATAGAAATAAGAGTTGATAGAAAATCTTCCAAGAAGTGAAAAAACAACTTCAATGAATTTGAAATGACGATATAAATTGTTTTACAAGTTTAAACAAATTTCTTGTTACACGATATGTTAATTCGATGTCCAATACACTATTTAAAGTCTTTAAAATCAATAAATCTATTAAGACACTCATGAAGGAAAAAAATAGAAATAAGGGTTGAAAGAAAATCTTCCAGGAACTGAAAATCACCACTTCAATGAATTTGAAATGACGATTCTGATTGTTCTACAAATTTCAAGGGTTGTCCTGTTACAGGATATGTTAATCGATGTCCAATACACTATTTCAAGTCATTAAAATCAATAAATCTATTAAGACACTCATAAAGGAAAACAATAGAAATAAGGGTTGAAAGAAAATCTTCCAGGAACTGAAAATCACCACTTCAATGAATTTGAAATGACGATTCTGATTGTTCTACAAATTTCAAGGGTTGTCCTGTTACAGGATATGTTAATCGATGTCCAATGCACTATTTCAGGTCTTTAAAATCAATAAATTTATTAAGACACTCATGAAGGAAAAAAATAGAAATAATGGTTGAAAGAAAATCTTCCAGGAACTGAAAATCACCACTTCAATGAATTTGAAATGACGATTCTGATTGTTCTACAAATTTCAAGGGTTGTCCTGTTACAGGATATGTTAATCGATGTCCAATACACTATTTCAAGTCTTTAAAATCAATGAATCTATTAAGACATGCATGAAGGAAAAGAAATAGAAGTAAAGGTTGATAAAAAATCTTCCAAGAAGTGAAAACACAACTTCAATGAATTTGAAATGACGATATAAATTGTTTTACAAGTTTAAACAAATTTCTTGTTACACGATATGTTACTTCGAAGTCCAATACACTATTTAAATTCTTTAAAATCAATGAATCTATTAAGATACTCTTGAAGGAAAAGAAATAGAAATAAGAGTTGATAGAAAATCTTCCAGGAAGTGAAAAAACAACTTCAATGAATTTGAAATGACGATATAAATTGTTTTACAAGTTTAAACAAATTTCTTGTTACACGATATGTTAATGATGTCCAATACACTATTTAAAGTCTTTAAAATAAAAAAATCTATTAAGACACTCATGAAGGAAAAAATAGAAATAAGGGTTGAAAGAAAATCTTCCAGGAACTGAAAATCACCACTTCAATGAATTTGAAATGACGATTCTGATTGTTCTACAAATTTCAAGGGTTGTCCTGTTACAGGATATGTTAATCGATGTCCAATACACTATTTCAAGTCTTTAAAATCAATAAATCTATTAAGACACTCATAAAGGAAAAAAATAGAAATAAGGGTTGAAAGAAAATCTTCCAGGAACTGAAAATCACCACTTCAATGAATTTGAAATGACGATTCTGATTGTTCTACAAATTTCAAGGGTTGTCCTGTTACAGGATATGTTAATCAATGTCCAATACACTATTTAAAGTCTTTAAAATCAATGAATCTATTAAGATACTCATGAAGGAAAAGAAATAGAAATAAGAGTTGATAGAAAATCTTCCAAGAAGTGAAAACACAACTTCAATGAATTTGAAATGACGATATAAATTGTTTTACAAGTTTAAACAAATGTCTTGTTACACGATATGTTAATTCGATGTCCAATACACTATTTCAAATCTTTGAAATCAATAAATCTATTAAGACACTCATGAAGGAAAACAATAGAAATAAGGGTTGAAAGAAAATCTTCCAGGAACTGAAAATCACCACTTCAATGAATTTGAAATGACGATTCTGATTGTTCTACAAATTTCAAGGGTTGTCCTGTTACAGGATATGTTAATCGATGTCCAATACACTATTTCAAGTCTTTAAAATCAATGAATCTATTAAGACATGCATGAAGGAAAAGAAATAGAAGTAAAGGTTGATAAAAAATCTTCCAAGAAGTGAAAACACAACTTCAATGAATTTGAAATGACGATATAAATTGTTTTACAAGTTTAAACAAATTTCTTGTTACACGATATGTTAATGATGTCCAATACACTATTTAAAGTCTTTAAAATAAAAAAATCTATTAAGACACTCATGAAGGAAAAAATAGAAATAAGGGTTGAAAGAAAATCTTCCAGGAACTGAAAATCACCACTTCAATGAATTTGAAATGACGATTCTGATTGTTCTACAAATTTCAAGGGTTGTCCTGTTACAGGATATGTTAATCGATGTCCAATACACTATTTCAAGTCTTTAAAATCAATAAATCTATTAAGACACTCATAAAGGAAAAAAATAGAAATAAGGGTTGAAAGAAAATCTTCCAGGAACTGAAAATCACCACTTCAATGAATTTGAAATGACGATTCTGATTGTTCTACAAATTTCAAGGGTTGTCCTGTTACAGGATATGTTAATCAATGTCCAATACACTATTTAAAGTCTTTAAAATCAATGAATCTATTAAGATACTCATGAAGGAAAAGAAATAGAAATAAGAGTTGATAGAAAATCTTCCAAGAAGTGAAAAAACAACTTCAATGAATTTGAAATGACGATATAAATTGTTTTACAAGTTTAAACAAATTTCTTGTTACACGATATGTTACTTCGAAGTCCAATACACTATTTAAATTCTTTAAAATCAATGAATCTATTAAGATACTCTTGAAGGAAAAGAAATAGAAATAAGAGTTGATAGAAAATCTTCCAGGAAGTGAAAAAACAACTTCAATGAATTTGAAATGACGATATAAATTGTTTTACAAGTTTAAACAAATTTCTTGTTACACGATATGTTACTTCGAAGTCCAATACACTATTTAAAGTCTTTAAAATCAATGAATCTATTAAGATACTCATGAAGGAAAAGAAATAGAAATAAGAGTTGATAGAAAATCTTCCATGAAGTGAAAAAACAACTTCAATGAATTTGAAATGACGATATAAATTGTTTTACAAGTTTAAACAAATTTCTTGTTACACGATATGTTAATTCGATGTCCAATACACTATTTAAAGTCTTTAAAATCAATAAATCTATTAAGACACTCATGAAGGAAAAAAATAGAAATAAGGGTTGAAAGAAAATCTTCCAGGAACTGAAAATCACCACTTCAATGAATTTGAAATGACGATTCTGATTGTTCTACAAATTTCAAGGGTTGTCCTGTTACAGGATATGTTAATCGATGTCCAATGCACTATTTCAGGTCTTTAAAATTAATGAATCTATTAAGACACTCATAAAGGAAAAAAATAGAAATAAGGGTTGAAAGAAAATCTTCCAGGAACTGAAAATCACCACTTCAATGAATTTGAAATGACGATTCTGATTGTTCTACAAATTTCAAGGGTTGTCCTGTTACAGGATATGTTAATCAATGTCCAATACACTATTTAAAGTCTTTAAAATCAATGAATCTATTAAGATACTCATGAAGGAAAAGAAATAGAAATAAGAGTTGATAGAAAATCTTCCAAGAAGTGAAAAAACAACTTCAATGAATTTGAAATGACGATATAAATTGTTTTACAAGTTTAAACAAATTTCTTGTTACACGATATGTTAATTCGATGTCCAATACACTATTTAAAGTCTTTAAAATCAATAAATCTATTAAGACACTCATGAAGGAAAAAAATAGAAATAAGGGTTGAAAGAAAATCTTCCAGGAACTGAAAATCACCACTTCAATGAATTTGAAATGACGATTCTGATTGTTCTACAAATTTCAAGGGTTGTCCTGTTACAGGATATGTTAATCGATGTCCAATACACTATTTCAAGTCATTAAAATCAATAAATCTATTAAGACACTCATAAAGGAAAACAATAGAAATAAGGGTTGAAAGAAAATCTTCCAGGAACTGAAAATCACCACTTCAATGAATTTGAAATGACGATTCTGATTGTTCTACAAATTTCAAGGGTTGTCCTGTTACACGATATGTTAATTCGATGTCCAATACACTATTTAAAGTCTTTAAAATCAATAAATCTATTAAGACACTCATGAAGGAAAAAAATAGAAATAAGGGTTGAAAGAAAATCTTCCAGGAACTGAAAATCACCACTTCAATGAATTTGAAATGACGATTCTGATTGTTCTACAAATTTCAAGGGTTGTCCTGTTACAGGATATGTTAATCGATGTCCAATACACTATTTCAAGTCATTAAAATCAATAAATCTATTAAGACACTCATAAAGGAAAACAATAGAAATAAGGGTTGAAAGAAAATCTTCCAGGAACTGAAAATCACCACTTCAATGAATTTGAAATGACGATTCTGATTGTTCTACAAATTTCAAGGGTTGTCCTGTTACAGGATATGTTAATCGATGTCCAATGCACTATTTCAGGTCTTTAAAATCAATAAATTTATTAAGACACTCATGAAGGAAAAAAATAGAAATAATGGTTGAAAGAAAATCTTCAAGGAACTGAAAATCACCACTTCAATGAATTTGAAATGACGATTCTGATTGTTCTACAAATTTCAAGGGTTGTCCTGTTACAGGATATGTTAATCGATGTCCAATACACTATTTCAAGTCATTAAAATCAATAAATCTATTAAGACACTCATAAAGGAAAACAATAGAAATAAGGGTTGAAAGAAAATCTTCCAGGAACTGAAAATCACCACTTCAATGAATTTGAAATGACGATTCTGATTGTTCTACAAATTTCAAGGGTTGTCCTGTTACACGATATGTTAATTCGATGTCCAATACACTATTTAAAGTCTTTAAAATCAATAAATCTATTAAGACACTCATGAAGGAAAAAAATAGAAATAAGGGTTGAAAGAAAATCTTCCAGGAACTGAAAATCACCACTTCAATGAATTTGAAATGACGATTCTGATTGTTCTACAAATTTCAAGGGTTGTCCTGTTACAGGATATGTTAATCGATGTCCAATACACTATTTCAAGTCATTAAAATCAATAAATCTATTAAGACACTCATAAAGGAAAACAATAGAAATAAGGGTTGAAAGAAAATCTTCCAGGAACTGAAAATCACCACTTCAATGAATTTGAAATGACGATTCTGATTGTTCTACAAATTTCAAGGGTTGTCCTGTTACAGGATATGTTAATCGATGTCCAATGCACTATTTCAGGTCTTTAAAATCAATAAATTTATTAAGACACTCATGAAGGAAAAAAATAGAAATAATGGTTGAAAGAAAATCTTCAAGGAACTGAAAATCACCACTTCAATGAATTTGAAATGACGATTCTGATTGTTCTACAAATTTCAAGGGTTGTCCTGTTACAGGATATGTTAATCGATGTCCAATACACTATTTCAAGTCTTTAAAATCAATAAATCTATTAAGACACTCATGAAGGAAAAAAATAGAAATAAGGGTTGAAAGAAAATCTTCCAGGAACTGAAAATCACCACTTCAATGAATTTGAAATGACGATTCTGATTGTTCTACAAATTTCAAGGGTTGTCCTGTTACAGGATATGTTAATCGATGTCCAATACACTATTTCAAGTCATTAAAATCAATAAATCTATTAAGACACTCATAAAGGAAAACAATAGAAATAAGGGTTGAAAGAAAATCTTCCAGGAACTGAAAATCACCACTTCAATGAATTTGAAATGACGATTCTGATTGTTCTACAAATTTCAAGGGTTGTCCTGTTACAGGATATGTTAATCGATGTCCAATACACTATTTCAAGTCTTTAAAATCAATAAATCTATTAAGACACTCATGAAGGAAAAAAATAGAAATAAGGGTTGAAAGAAAATCTTCCAGGAACTGAAAATCACCACTTCAATGAATTTGAAATGACGATTCTGATTGTTCTACAAATTTCAAGGGTTGTCCTGTTACAGGATATGTTAATCAATGTCCAATACACTATTTAAAGTCTTTAAAATCAATGAATCTATTAAGATACTCATGAAGGAAAAGAAATAGAAATAAGAGTTGATAGAAAATCTTCCAAGAAGTGAAAAAACAACTTCAATGAATTTGAAATGACGATATAAATTGTTTTACAAGTTTAAACAAATTTCTTGTTACACGATATGTTACTTCGAAGTCCAATACACTATTTAAATTCTTTAAAATCAATGAATCTATTAAGATACTCTTGAAGGAAAAGAAATAGAAATAAGAGTTGATAGAAAATCTTCCAGGAAGTGAAAAAACAACTTCAATGAATTTGAAATGACGATATAAATTGTTTTACAAGTTTAAACAAATTTCTTGTTACACGATATGTTACTTCGAAGTCCAATACACTATTTAAAGTCTTTAAAATCAATGAATCTATTAAGATACTCATGAAGGAAAAGAAATAGAAATAAGAGTTGATAGAAAATCTTCCATGAAGTGAAAAAACAACTTCAATGAATTTGAAATGACGATATAAATTGTTTTACAAGTTTAAACAAATTTCTTGTTACACGATATGTTAATTCGATGTCCAATACACTATTTAAAGTCTTTAAAATCAATAAATCTATTAAGACACTCATGAAGGAAAAAAATAGAAATAAGGGTTGAAAGAAAATCTTCCAGGAACTGAAAATCACCACTTCAATGAATTTGAAATGACGATTCTGATTGTTCTACAAATTTCAAGGGTTGTCCTGTTACAGGATATGTTAATCGATGTCCAATACACTATTTCAAGTCTTTAAAATCAATGAATCTATTAAGAAATGCATGAAGGAAAAGAAATAGAAGTAAAGGTTGATAAAAAATCTTCCAAGAAGTGAAAACACAACTTCAATGAATTTGAAATGACGATATAAATTGTTTTACAAGTTTAAACAAATTTCTTGTTACACGATATGTTAATTCGATGTCCAATACACTATTTAAAATCTTTGAAATCAATAAATCTATTAAGACACTCATGAGGGAAAAAAATAGAAATAAGGGTTGAAAGAAAATCTTCCAGGAACTGAAAATCACCACTTCAATGAATTTGAAATGACGATTCTGATTGTTCTACAAATTTCAAGGGTTGTCCTGTTACAGGATATGTTAATCGATGTCCAATACACTATTTCAAGTCATTAAAATCAATAAATCTATTAAGACACTCATGAAGGAAAAAAATAGAAATAAGGGTTGAAAGAAAATCTTCCAGGAACTGAAAATCACCACTTCAATGAATTTGAAATGACGATTCTGATTGTTCTACAAATTTCAAGGGTTGTCCTGTTACAGGATATGTTAATCGATGTCCAATACACTATTTCAAGTCTTTAAAATCAATAAATCTATTAAGACACTCAAAAAGGCAAAAAATAGAAATAAGGGTTGAAAGAAAATCTTCCAGGAACTGAAAATCACCACTTCAATGAATTTGAAATGACGATTCTGCTTGTTCTACAATTTTCAAGGGTTGTCCTGTTACAGGATATGTTAATCGATGTCCAATACACTATTTCAAGTCTTTAAAATCAATGAATCTATTAAGAAATGCATGAAGGAAAAGAAATAGAAGTAAAGGTTGATAAAAAATCTTCCAAGAAGTGAAAACACAACTTCAATGAATTTGAAATGACGATATAAATTGTTTTACAAGTTTAAACAAATTTCTTGTTACACGATATGTTAATTCGATGTCCAATACACTATTTAAAATCTTTGAAATCAATAAATCTATTAAGACACTCATGAGGGAAAAAATAGAAATAAGGGTTGAAAGAAAATCTTCCAGGAACTGAAAATCACCACTTCAATGAATTTGAAATGACGATTCTGATTGTTCTAGAAATTTCAAGGGTTGTCCTGTTACAGGATATGTTAATCGATGTCCAATACACTATTTCAAGTCTTTAAAATCAATAAATCTATTAAGACACTCATGAAGGAAAAAAATAGAAGTAAGGGTTGAAAGAAAATCTTCCAGGAACTGAAAATCACCACTTCAATGAATTTGAAATGACGATTCTGATTGTTCTACAAATTTCAAGGGTTGTCCTGTTACAGGATATGTTAATCGATGTCCAATACACTATTTCAAGTCTTTAAAATCAATGAATCTTTTAAGACATGCATGAAGGAAAAGAAATAGAAGTAAAGGTTGATAAAAAATCTTCCAAGAAGTGAAAACACAACTTCAATGAATTTGAAATGACGATATAAATTGTTTTACAAGTTTAAACAAATTTCTTGTTACACGATATGTTACTTCGATGTCCAATACACTATTTAAAGTCTTTAAAATCAATGAATCTATTAAGATACTCATGAAGGAAAAGAAATTGAAATAAGAGTTGATAGAAAATCTTCCAGGAATTGAAAAAAGAACTTCAATGAATTTGAAATGACGATATAAATTGTTTTACAAGTTTAAACAAATTTCTTGTTACACGATATGTTACTTCGAAGTCCAATACACTATTTAAAGTCTTTAAAATCAATGAATCTATTAAGATACTCTTGAAGGAAAAGAAATAGAAATAAGAGTTGATAGAAAATCTTCCAGGAAGTGAAAAAACAACTTCAATGAATTTGAAATGACGATATAAATTGTTTTACAAGTTTAAACAAATTTATTGTTACACGATATGTTAATTCGATGTCCAATACACTATTTAAAGTCTTTAAAATCAATAAATCTTTTAAGACACTCATGAAGGAAAAAAATAGAAATAAGGGTTGAAAGAAAATCTTCCAGGAACTGAAAATCACCACTTCAATGAATTTGAAATGACGATTCTGATTGTTCTACAAATTTCAAGGGTTGTCCTGTTACAGGATATGTTAATCGATGTCCAATACACTATTTCAAGTCTTTAAAATCAATGAATCTATTAAGACACTCATGAAGGAAAAAAATAGAAATAAGGGTTGAAGGAAAATCTTCCAGGAACTGAAAATCACCACTTCAATGAATTGGAAATGACGATTCTGATTGTTCTACAAATTTCAAGGGTTGTCCTGTTACAGGTTTCTATTTGATTTGATCTGATTTATTTATAACGCGCATTATCCAAATAAAGTTCTAATGACGCAGAAAGTACAGTCAGGCTAAAAGTCACAGAAAAAGCATATGACACATCAATCGAAAAGTTGCTTGAATAAAAGAGAACGAAACTTGGGGAGTGTGGTGGCATTACGAACAACAAGAGGGAGTCGGTTCCAGATGGAAGGAGCGACCTTTGCAAAAGATCGATCACCAAGATTGACATGGCGATTGCAAGGAACGCGAAATAGAGCAGATGAAGATGAGCGTAGGCTGCGTGAGTTTTCAAGGGGAATGATTAGACGAGTCAGGTAAGTAGGTGCAGAGCCATTTAAACAGCGATAGGTCAGGGTGGCAATACGAAAAGTGATTCTGTCGTTGACACAGAGCCAATTAAGGGAGCGCAGATGGGAACGAATGCTGTCTCTCTTCCTCACACGAAGAATGAGACGAGCGGAAGCATTTATCACGCGCTGCAGCTTAGAGAGCAAAGTGCCAGGAAGACCAGCGAAGAGAGAACAGGCATAGTCAATTCGAGAGAGGACAAGAGACTGAACAAGGCACTTAGTAGTAAGAGGATCAAGAAAGCGCCGAACTTTGCCAATACGCCACAAGTGAAACAAAGAGGACCGACAAATATTGCGAATGTGGGAGGACATCGAAAGATGAGAATCAAAAGTGACGCCAAGGTGTTTGACTTCAGCAGACGGTTGAAGAATGCCGGAGCCCATTTCCAGCGGTAGAGGGACAAGTTTGTGGTCTTGATGAGGTGAGACGGCGTAGAAGAAAAGACACTTCGAAAGGTTGAGGATGACATGTTGATCAAAAAGCCATCGATCAGTGCGACAAGTCCAGTGACTAAGGTTTGCGATAGCAGCCCGTTGGTCAGAGTGGTTGGTTTTAGAGTGAAGTTGAAAGGTGATTCGGCCATTTGTGTCATCGGAATACTGATCAATAATGACGCCATCAGTTGCGGTTTGTTCGGGAAGGGCAGAAACCAGTAGAATAAAAAGGATTGCACCATTGACTGAGCCTTGGGGAACACCATAAGGAACTGGAACACTCGAGGAGAAGCAGTCACCAACACGAACACACTGGGTGCGACCGGAAAGGTAAGATGCAAACCAGAGTAGGGCATCAGCAGCAACGCCACAACGAGTTGATAGAGAGTCGAGTAGAATGGTGTGATCGATAGTATCGAAGGCAGCTGTCAGATCAAGGAAGCAGACGGCAGTGGCCTGACCGGCATCGACAGTGCAGAGAAGGTCATTGTAGAGTTCAAGAAGCGCAGTCTCAGTGGAGTAATTTGTGCGATAGGCCGACTGACGATCAGGAAGAAGGTTGAAAGCCCCAAGATGAGTAGAGAGCTGGCGGTGGACTACACGTTCAATCAACTTCGAAAGAAAGGAGAGTCCAGCAATCGGTCGATGGTTGGCGAGATCCTCAGGGTCAAGTCCAGGCTTCTTGATGAGGGGTGTGATGACAGCATGCTTTAAGGCGGAAGGAAAGCAGCCAGTAGTGATGGATAAGTTGATGATGAGAGAAATCGGACCGGCGAGAAGGTCGACAAATTTTTTCACCAGTTGTGTGGGAAGAGGATCAAGGCTGCAGGACGTCGTTTTGGAAGAGTTGATGAGTTTGGTAACATCGTCGCTCGAAACCGGGACAAAGCGGAGCAACTGCATGTCGTATCCATGAGTGGAGACGAAGCAGCTGGTAGCTGGTCGCGGTGAGCAGCGAGGAGAATCAGTGTCGGAGTGAAAGCGCGATGTGAGAGCAGAGACCTTGGAGCAGAAAAACTGGTTCAGGTCGTCAGCAACTTCTTGGTCACTCGAGCGAGTGGGAAGTGATGGCTTGGTCGTTGAACCCATGAGGTCGCCGACGAGACGATATAATGCGCGCATGTCACCTCGACACTGACGGACTTCGGTGGAAAAAAAAAAGAGTTCAAGCAGCCTTGAGCATCTCCGAGTAGGCGAGCAGATGTGATGAAATGAATTTGAAATGACGATTCTGATTGTTCTACAAATTTCAAGGGTTGCCTTGTTACAGGATATGTTAATCGATGTCCAATACACTATTTCAAGTCTTTAAAATCAATTAATCTAATAAGACATGCATGAAGAAAAAGAAATAGAAGTAAAGGTTGATAAAATATCTTCCAAGAAGTGAAAACACAACTTCAATGAATTTGAAATGACGATATAAATTGTTTTACAAGTTTAAACAAAATTTCTTGTTACACGATATGTTAATTCGATGTCGCATACACTATTTCAAATCTTTGAAATCAATAAATCTATTAAGATACTCTTGAAGGAAAAGAAATAGAAATAAGAGTTGATAGAAAATCTTCCAGGAAGTGAAAAAACAACTTCAATGAATTTGAAATGACGATATAAATTATTTTACAAGTTTAAACAAATTTCTTGTTACACGATATGTTAATTCGATTTCCAATACACTATTTCAAATCTTTGAAATAAATAAATCTATTAAGACACTCATGAAGGAAAAAAATAGAAATAAGGGTTGAAAGAAAATCTTCCAGGAACTGAAAATCACCACTTCAATGAATTTGAAATGACGATTCTGATTGTTCTACAAATTTCAAGGGTTGTCCTGTTACAGGATATGTTAATCGATGTCCAATACACTATTTCAAGTCTTTAAAATCAATGAATCTATTAAGACATGCATGAAGGAAAAGAAATAGAAGTAAAGGTTGATAAAAAATCTTCCAAGAAGTGAAAACACAACTTCAATGAATTTGAAATGACGATATAAATTGTTTTACAAGTTTAAACAAATTTCTTGTTACACGATATGTTACTTCGAAGTCCAATACACTATTTAAAGTCTTTAAAATCAATGAATCTATTAAGATACTCTTGAAGGAAAAGAAATAGAAATAAGAGTTGATAGAAAATCTTCCAGGAAGTGAAAAAACAACTTCAATGAATTTGAAATGACGATATAAATTGTTTTACAAGTTTAAACAAATTTCTTGTTATACGATATGTTAATTCGATTTCCAATACACTATTTCAAATCTTTGAAATCAATAAATCTATTAAGACACTCATGAAGGAAAAAAATAGAAATAAGGGTTGAAAGAAAATCTTCCAGGAACTGAAAATCACCACTTCAATGAATTTGAAATGACGATTCTGATTGTTCTACAAATTTCAAGGGTTGTCCTGTTACAGGATATGTTAATCGATGTCCAATACACTATTTCAAGTCTTTAAAATCAATGAATCTATTAAGACATGCATGAAGGAAAAGAAATAGAAGTAAAGGTTGATAAAAAATCTTCCAAGAAGTGAAAACACAACTTCAATGAATTTGAAATGACAATATAAATTGTTTTACAAGTTTAAACAAATTTCTTGTTACACGATATGTTACTTCGAAGTCCAATACACTATTTAAAGTCTTTAAAATCAATGAATCTATTAAGATACTCTTGAAGGAAAAGAAATAGAAATAAGAGTTGATAGAAAATCTTCCAGGAAGTGAAAAAACAACTTCAATGAATTTGAAATGACGATATAAATTGTTTTACAAGTTTAAACAAATTTCTTGTTACACGATATGTTAATTCGATGTCCCATACACTATCTCAAATCTTTGAAATCAATAAATCTATTAAGACACTCATGAAAGAAAAAAATAGAAACAACGGTTGAAAGAAAATCTTCCAGGAACTGAAAATCACCACTTCAATGAATTTGAAATGACGATTCTGATTGTTCTACAAATTTCAAGGGTTGCCCTGTTACAGGATATGTTAATCGATGTCCAATACACTATTTCAAGTCTTTAAAATCAATGAATCTATTAAGACATGCATGAAGGAAAAGAAATAGAAGTAAAGGTTGATAAAAAATCTTCCAAGAATTCAAAACACAACTTCAATGAATTTGAAATGACGATATAAATTGTTTTACAAGTTTAAACAAATTTCTTGTTACACGATATGTTAATTCGATGTCCAATACACTGTTTCAAATCTTTGAAATCAATAAATCTATTAAGACACTCATAAAGGAAAACAATAGAAATAAGGGTTGAAAGAAAAGCTTCCAGGAACTGAAAATCACCACTTCAATGAATTTGAAATGACGATTCTGATTGTTCTACAAATTTCAAGGGTTGTCCTGTTACAGGATATGTTAATCGATGTCCAATGCACTATTTCAGGTCTTTAAAATCAATAAATTTATTAAGACACTCATGAAGGAAAAAAATAAAATAATGGTTGAAAGAAAATCTTCAAGGAACTGAAAATCACCTCTTCAATGAATTTGAAATGACGATTCTGATTGTTCTACAAATTTCAAGGGTTGTCCTGTTACAGGATATGTTAATCAATGTCCAATACACTATTTCAAGTCTTTAAAATCAATGAATCTATTAAGATATGCATGAAGGAAAAGAAATAGAAGTAAAGGTTGATAAAAAATCTTCCAAGAAGTCAAAACACAACTTCAATGAATTTGAAATGACGATATAAATTGTTTTACAAGTTTAAACAAATTTCTTGTTACACGATATGTTACTTCGATGTCCAATACACTATTTCAAGTCTTTAAAATCAATGAATCTATTAAGATACTCATGAAGGAAAAGAAATAGAAATAAGAGTTGATAGAAAATCTTCCAGGAAGTGAAAACACGACTTCAATGAATTTCAAATGACGATATAAATTGTTTTACAAGTTTAAACAAATTTCTTGTTACACGATATGTTAATTCGATGTCCAATACACTGTTTCAAATCTTTGAAATCAATAAATCTATTAAGACACTCATGAAGGAAAAAAATAGAAATAAGGGTTGAAAGAAAATCTTCCAGGAACTGAAAATCACCACTTCAATGAATTTGAAATGACGATTCTGATTGTTCTACAAATTTCAAGGGTTGTCCTGTTACAGGATATGTTAATCGATGTCCAATACACTATTTCAAGTCTTTAAAATCAATAAATCTATTAAGACACTCATGAAGGAAAAAAATAGAAATAAGGGTTGAAAGAAAATCTTCCAGGAACTGAAAATCACCACTTCAATGAATTTGAAATGACGATTCTGATTGTTCTACAAATTTCAAGGGTTGTCCTGTTACAGGATATGTTAATCGATGTCCAATACACTATTTCAAGTCTTTAAAATCAATAAATCTATTAAGACACTCATAAAGGAAAAAAATAGAAATAAGGGTTGAAAGAAAATCTTCCAGGAACTGAAAATCACCACTTCAATGAATTTGAAATGACGATTCTGATTGTTCTACAAATTTCAAGGGTTGTCCTGTTACAGGATATGTTAATCAATGTCCAATACACTATTTAAAGTCTTTAAAATCAATGAATCTATTAAGATACTCTTGAAGGAAAAGAAATAGAAATAAGAGTTGATAGAAAATCTTCCAGGAAGTGAAAAAACAACTTCAATGAATTTGAAATGACGATATAAATTGTTTTACAAGTTTAAACAAATTTCTTGTTACACGATATGTTACTTCGATGTCCAATCATTATTTCAAGTATTTAAAATCAATGAATCTATTAAGATACTCATGAAGGAAAAGAAATAGAAATAAGAGTTGAATGAAAATCTTCCAGGAACTGAAAATCACCACTTCAATGAATTTGAAATGACGATTCTGATTGTTCTACAAATTTCAAGGGTTGTCCTGTTACAGGATATGTTAATCGATGTCCAATACACTATTTCAAGTCTTTAAAATCAATAAATCTATTAAGACACTCATGAAGGAAAAAAATAGAAATAAGGGTTGAAAGAAAATCTTCCAGGAACTGAAAATCACCACTTCAATGAATTTGAAATGACGATTTTGATTGTTCTACAAATTTCAAGGGTTGTCCTGTTACAGGATATGTTAATCGATGTCCAATACACTATTTCAAGTCTTTAAAATCAATAAATCTATTAAGACACTCATAAAGGAAAAAAATAGAAATAAGGGTTGAAAGAAAATCTTCCAGGAACTGAAAATCACCACTTCAATGAATTTGAAATGACGATTCTGATTGTTCTACAAATTTCAAGGGTTGTCCTGTTACAGGATATGTTAATCAATGTCCAATACACTATTTAAAGTCTTTAAAATCAATGAATCTATTAAGATACTCATGAAGGAAAAGAAATAGAAATAAGAGTTGATAGAAAATCTTCCAAGAAGTGAAAAAACAACTTCAATGAATTTGAAATGACGATATAAATTGTTTTACAAGTTTAAACAAATTTCTTGTTACACGATATGTTACTTCGAAGTCCAATACACTATTTAAATTCTTTAAAATCAATGAATCTATTAAGATACTCTTGAAGGAAAAGAAATAGAAATAAGAGTTGATAAAAAATCTTCCAAGAAGTGAAAACACAACTTCAATGAATTTGAAATGACGATATAAATTGTTTTACAAGTTTAAACAAATTTCTTGTTACACGATATGTTACTTCGAAGTCCAATACACTATTTAAAGTCTTTAAAATCAATGAATCTATTAAGATACTCTTGAAGGAAAAGAAATAGAAATAAGAGTTGATAGAAAATCTTCCAGGAAGTGAAAAAACAACTTCAATGAATTTGAAATGACGATATAAATTGTTTTACAAGTTTAAACAAATTTCTTGTTACACGATATGTTAATTCGATGTCCAATACACTATTTCAAGTCTTTAAAATCAATAAATCTATTAAGACACTCATGAAGGAAAAAAATAGAAATAAGGGTTGAAAGAAAATCTTCCAGGAACTGAAAATCACCACTTCAATGAATTTGAAATGACGATTCTGATTGTTCTACAAATTTCAAGGGTTGTCCTGTTACAGGATATGTTAATCGATGTCCAATACACTATTTCAAGTCTTTAAAATCAATAAATCTATTAAGACACTCATAAAGGAAAAAAATAGAAATAAGGGTTGAAAGAAAATCTTCCAGGAACTGAAAATCACCACTTCAATGAATTTGAAATGACGATTCTGATTGTTCTACAAATTTCAAGGGTTGTCCTGTTACAGGATATGTTAATCAATGTCCAATACACTATTTAAAGTCTTTAAAATCAATGAATCTATTAAGATACTCATGAAGGAAAAGAAATAGAAATAAGAGTTGATAGAAAATCTTCCAAGAAGTGAAAAAACAACTTCAATGAATTTGAAATGACGATATAAATTGTTTTACAAGTTTAAACAAATTTCTTGTTACACGATATGTTACTTCGAAGTCCAATACACTATTTAAAGTCTTTAAAATCAATGAATCTATTAAGATACTCTTGAAGGAAAAGAAATAGAAATAAGAGTTGATAGAAAATCTTCCAGGAAGTGAAAAAACAACTTCAATGAATTTGAAATGACGATATAAATTGTTTTACAAGTTTAAACAAATTTCTTGTTACACGATATGTTAATTCGATGTCCAATACACTATTTAAAATCTTTGAAATCAATAAATCTATTAAGACACTCATGAAGGACAAAAAAATAGAAATAAGGGTTGAAAGAAAATCTTCCAGGAACTGAAAATCACCACTTCAATGAATTTGAAATGACGATTCTGATTGTTCTACAAATTTCAAGGGTTGTCCTGTTACAGGATATGTTAATCGATGTCCAATACACTATTTCAAGTCTTTAAAATCAATAAATCCAATAAGACACTCATGAAGGAAAAAAATAGAAATAAGGGTTGAAAGAAAATCTTCCAGGAACTGAAAATCACCACTTCAATGAATTTGAAATGACGATTCTGATTGTTCTACAAATTTCAAGGGTTGTCCTGTTACAGGATATGTTAATCGATGTCCAATACACTATTTCAAGTCTTTAAAATCAATAAATCTATTAAGACACTCATGAAGGAAAAAAATAGAAGTAAGGGTTGAAAGAAAATCTTCCAGGAACTGAAAATTACCACTTCAATGAATTTGAAATGACGATTCTGATTGTTCTACAAATTTCAAGGGTTGTCCTGTTACAGGATATGTTAATCGATGTCCAATACACTATTTCAAGTCTTTAAAATCAATGAATCTATTAAGAAATGCATGAAGGAAAAGAAATAGAAGTAAAGGTTGATAAAAAATCTTCCAAGAAGTGAAAACACAACTTCAATGAATTTGAAATGACGATATAAATTGTTTTACAAGTTTAAACAAATTTCTTGTTACACGATATGTTAATTCGATGTCCAATACACTATTTAAAATCTTTGAAATCAATAAATCTATTAAGACACTCATGAGGGAAAAAATAGAAATAAGGGTTGAAAGAAAATCTTCCAGGAACTGAAAATCACCACTTCAATGAATTTGAAATGACGATTCTGATTGTTCTACAAATTTCAAGGGTTGTCCTGTTACAGGATATGTTAATCGATGTCCAATACACTATTTCAAGTCTTTAAAATCAATAAATCTATTAAGACACTCATGAAGGAAAAAAATAGAAGTAAGGGTTGAAAGAAAATCTTCCAGGAACTGAAAATTACCACTTCAATGAATTTGAAATGACGATTCTGATTGTTCTACAAATTTCAAGGGTTGTCCTGTTACAGGATATGTTAATCGATGTCCAATACACTATTTCAAGTCTTTAAAATCAATGAATCTATTAACACATTCATGAAGTAAAAGATATAGAAATAAGAGTTGATAGAAAATCTTCCAGGAACTGAAACTCACCACTTCAATGAATTTGAAATGAGGATTCTTATTCTTTTACATATTTCAAGGAATTTCCTGTTACAGGATATGTCAATCGATGTCCAATACACTATTTCAAGTCTTTAAAATCAATGAATCTATTAAGACATGCTTGAAGGAAAAAAAATAGAAATAAGTGTTGATAGAAAATCTTCCAGGAACTGAAAATCACCACTTGAATGAATTTGAAATGACGATTCTGATTTTTTTACAAATTTCAAGGAATTCCCTGTTACAGGATATGTTAATCGATGTCCAATACACTTTTAAAAGTCTTTAAAATCAATGAATCTATTAAGACACTCATAAAGGAAATAAATAGAAATAATGGTTGATAGAAAATCTTCCAGGAACTGAAAATCACCACTTCAATGAATTTGTAATGAGGATTCTTATTGTTTTACATATTTCTTGTATTGAATCAATAAATTCATAAAGCAAATCATGAAGAAATAGTTTTAGAAAAATGGTTCATAGAAAATCTTCCAGGAACTGTGAAAAAACACTTTTATGAGATAAAAGTTTCTATTATATTTATTTCACTTGTTAAAACCATTTATTTATTACAGGATGTGTTAATCGATGTCCAATACACCATTTCAAGTGTATTGAATCAAAAAATTCATAAAACAATTCATGAAGAAATAGTTTTAGAAAAATGGTTCATAGAAAATCTTCCAGGAACTGCGAAATAACTTTTTTATTAGATAAAAGTTTCTATAATATTTATTTTACTTGTTAAAACCATTTCTTTATTACAGGATGTGTTTAACGATGTCCAATACACCATTTCAAGTGTATGGGATTTTTTTTCAACCAATAGGAATCGTGGAAAATGAAAATAGTATATAACGAATTAATCATATTTCCAAACTAAAACTGTTAGATTTACATTATGGCAAATGTAACTAACGATGGTTCGTATCGTTTTTATGCTTTAAACATGAACCCATGTGACATTCTTATTGTGATAGATCACCTGGTAAGGGTGATTCATCAGCATGAAGAATAATGAAGTCAAAATGAAGAATAAGTGAATTGAGAAATTATTTATTTACCGTTGTGCTACGTCCATGTTAGATAATCAGGGGGTACAGTACAACGTCTACCAAAGGTCTGGTCAAGTAAGGTGTCGGGGGAGGTTCTCGTTAAATAACGCGTCACGGAAAGGTCTGGTCAAACGCGTCACGGAAAGGTCTGGTCAAACGCGTCACTCGGTCTCTCCAATTTCCACTACAGCTTCCACTTCAATCGCTCAAACTCTACTGCCCGCGTCCCCACTTTACTCTTCTATTTAATGCCTTTCTCATCTGTCAGTTGTGGGGGGACGCCGTGGTATTTTAGTCAACCTCGCTTGGAGGTCAAGCTTGGGTTTTTCCAAATAGGGTGACTTTTCCGGCCTAAAACCGTTAGGTTGACCTCGAAGAATCGAGGGCAACGGAGGTCGTCGACTTTGGTCGGTTAATGACCTTGCTTGTTGCTACGGCTCTAGCCGATTCTTTACATTATCATTTATTTGCATTTTAAAAAGTAAACGTCGGCCATTTTGAATTTTGTTCAGCATTTCAACATTTCAAACATAGATGGCACCACTTGCTAAGTAAACAATAGTAACTAGACTGACGATATAATCATATTTCTGAGCTAAAATTGGTAGATTTACATTATGGCAAATGTAGCTAATGATGGTTCGCATCTTTTTAATGCTTTAAACATGAATCCATGTGACATACTTTTCTATCATTTGCATTTAAAAAACAAGATTCCTTCGGGAATGTCCTTCGGGAATTTTGTTAAACGTTAAAGAGACAGAAAATCAAGGTTAAATAGTAGATTAATATATACTATTACGTTTGGAAAATTCCCTTTATTCTCTTAAATTAATTGATTCTTATTAACTAATTGACTAATAATCTGTTAATATTATGAGTGGTGCAAGTTAGGTGTGACGGAGGCTTCGCCCCGCCACCCCACGTCGCACCTCATGTTTAGATTAAGTTAAAGTAACACTTATTACTATAGCAACAATACAATTATATAATGCGGTCACATGTTGCATTAATCATGAGTCTTGGCTAATAGATAGCGAGCTACCATCTTAACTATTTTTCCTTTTCTATAATATAATTAAGATGGTCTAATAGTCATCAACCCGGGCTGCCATTCGTAAGGTTCGGGGTTCGAATCACGATCAAGTCGGAAACGAAAACTAAGTTTGTAATATTTGAAAAATTACTCTTAAAAAGCTTTCGGGGGTAAGTGGAAGTGGAAGATCGGTGGTAACTCTTCACGACCGCAAGAAGATATTGATGACCGAGGAGAGGACAGGGGAAGAAGGGAGAGATGACCCAGAGCTTCAAAATGAGTATAATCTAACATTTTTAAAATGTTCCTCAACTTCTTGGTTGATGACTAACTGTTAAAAAAAGGAGGCATAGAAATTTTACTTGGACAACAAAATTTATTAAAATCAAGATAAAAAACAGTAAACAAAAAGAGGTAATAATAAAACAAAACAGTTAAAAAAAGTAATAGTGGGAAAATACAAAGTAAAAAGAAGAATAAAGACTAAATCGAACAAGAACCAAGAGCATAAAAACCAAATCAAATCAAATAAGACATACTCTCCACTCCCATAGCAGAAAACTTGTCTTGCTTGGGAAGATCAAAAATTTTGTTTTCTTTTTGTTTACACTGCTGAGCACTCACTGCAATGACAGTTCGAAGGTTACGCAAAAAAAAGCGAATTCACTGCCTAGGATTCGGCAACCAGCTAGGTAACAAATACGCAAATTAAATTTTTAAAACAGTAATGAAAACAAATGACCGTTACGCAATGTATCAAATTTTGACAGAATTATGTACAAAATTTGGTGACGATTGGTCATTCAGGGAAGAAACGTATAAAGAAATACATAATGGACATTAAACCCTCTGAATTTCACTACTAGCTACTACTACCCTACCCCCTATACCCCACACCCTATATTGTTAAGGACCTTCGTATATAAATATACCTCAGGGATAAAAAATCGGACATTTTGAATGTTTTCATCATTTCAACATTTCAAATATAGATGCCACCAATTGCTAAGTAAACAATAGTAACTAGACTGAATTGTAAGTTTCAAACGGTGGAAACAAGCTTTGGAAAGTGGAACATTTTGAGACTACTTTCGGAACTTTGGCTATGCTGAGTCAGAGAAAGGGGATGGGAAAGGCTGGATCCATTCGGCAACAGAGGGATAGCCAGTATATGTAGGCCGTGATTTCAGTAGGTCATGCTTTCATTACAGGACTTTCTGCAAATAAAACATTTCCTAAAGTTCTTAACACCACATTCAACTAAACTTCTCATCATTTGATATTTGCCTGCTTCACATACGTAACATAACTTATAGCTTTGTTAGACTCTTTCAAAGGCTGTCATAATTGTATTTGCTTTTTCGGGAGTCTAACCCGAAATCTCAGATTTACAAGCCAGTAATTATCCGCTGTGCCACCATCTATTGATATATGGTTGGGAAGCTTATAATACTAATTAATTCTTGGGGCAGAGAAAGAAACTTATAATTTCAAGATTGCTATTGATTGCAATCATTGTTGAATTAAAGAGCTTGCTAACAATATATTAAGCCAACAACTTATCGAGTGTTCATCTAGCACCATTGAATTTCGGTGATGGGACTTAGAAACATTTTTCGTGTTTAGCCGCCATTATGGATCTCCATCGCGCGACTTTTGAAGAAAAAACTTGAGATTAGGGTGGTTATAGATGGGAGAGAAACGAAGAAACGAAGAGAGAAAAAAAGATTTTTGGGTCTCTTCCTTTCGCTAAAAGAGTGAAAAACTCGAAAAAACCTAATTTGCATACTTGTAAAGGAGGCGTACAAATTGTTTTTTCCTAAGCAGAATATACATACGGGTACAAAAGGTGTACATTGTACAAAGACGAATTTGTACACCAGCTACAAATATGTAGCCCGAAAAAGGACGAGAGTGTAACGATTTTTCCCTATTTCTTATATTTCTTATAGGCGAAGCCAGAGGAGAAATTATAGAATCTGTATGGAATAATGAAAGCTCGAAAAATTGATGAGACAATCAGACAAGGTGTCGAACTCTTCTCTCGCCAGCCTTTAGCGTCGTTACCACCATTAAACCTCTCAGCGCATCTCCTCTGCCTAGTTATAGTTAAAGGGTACATTTAATGATTTAATGTCGTTCAAAAAAATTTAAAAGGTTTTTTCGTTCAGGGTTCGTCATCTCTCATACCGGTCTATTACAGCAGTAGCCAACGTTCGAGTAGGCCTACTACGGCGTACAAGATTGTCCCACGTCTTACGATGATATTCGATCTGACTTGCCCCAACGAATTTATCTAAAGTTTTTTGTAATATGCCTCGCATATATTCATTGTTATTAGTAGTTGGAGTTAGTAAGTAATTATAGTAGTTAGTAGAATTAGTAGTTGGAGTTAGTAGTTAGAAGTTAGTAGTATTAGTAGTTGCGAGTAATAGTTGATTTTCGTTGATTTTAGTAAGGGTTAGCCGGTTAGTAGGCCTACATACAATAAGTTATATTATACAAAGCAATATGGGGAAGAACAATAAATAACGACGCCACACACTTACACTGACATCTCATGAACGCACCATTGTGCCTTTATGGTGGTAGCAAAAGGCGCATTCTCAAATATCTTATATTACCCGTCCAGAAGCAATAAATAGGGCCTACTGGTGCAATCGTATAAATTGAGAAAAGTTAAGTTGATTCACAATATCTCGTTCACACTTAAACTCTGAAATGTGCTAATACAATGTTCTTCCATTAAGAGCTAGCCTGGGTCCTATTTGATTCTTGTAACTTTTGTATTTCGAAAATAATTTTGTGTTTATACTTTATAGAAAATAATGGAACTTTTTTAGGGGGTTGAGGGGTGAATTGAATAATACAAAAAATGAGGAGGTGGAAATGTTGTTGGGTTGTACTGTCCGATGTCGGTAAACCCGAGATGCGATGGGAAGAACCGAATAAGGGAGGGGGTGGTTTCTATGGTTCTTTCGTTCACAGTTGGCTGGGCACGTCGCGTTCGATTACGTTGCGGTCATCGTGTAAAATTCAACGAACACACCAGTGAAGCGGACAACAGCTATCTCCCTTTCCACTGTTGCTGTTCCAATGTTCCAGCGCTGCCTTCGCTGGGTCCCAGTTGGTCCGAGTTGGGTAATTGAAACACGGGCTTCGTTTCCTCCTCTTCGCTGCTCTCGGTCGCCGTCTCGACCCGCCCCTCCCGTTTCCATTGTTCCGTCGACTAAGAATGGCCATGTTTTTTCGAGCTTCCATCTAATACGTATAGTTTTTTTTCCTCGTCCTCTGTCTATACGCATACATGCCATCATCGGCAAACTTGGTCCGTTTCCTCCCTTTCGTAATTTTTCCCACAGGTTTCAATTTTTACCAAAAATAACAAATGGAAAACTTGGCCAGTCTACCGCAAAAAGACAGAACTTTTGTATAAAGCCACACAAGCTTTCATTCAAACGATGATTGTATCGGTTTAATATCATTCAAATGGCATTGTACTCGTCGAAATGTCCGTCTTGTGTCCGTTTATATAGTGTTCCTTTTCGTTATAGCTACAATCCTGTTGGCTATACATTGACGACGATGCCGAGGAATCCCAATGGAATTGCACAGCGAAGTGAGTTTTAGAAAACCAGAAACAACGCAAAAGAAAATCCCTGGCCTGCCATCTGTTTCAATTTCATATACGTATCCTAAATACTTGAAAAGGACAGAAGGTGAACACATTTCACATTCAGACAGATTTATAGGCTATCCATAGCGTTCCAGTTTGCAGATATACTAAAAGGTATTTAAAGGTTCCTTTTGTTTCTATATGGTCTGAATGCGCAGCTATTGACCTTTTGTTTGGTGGAACTAATATATAATGGATGAAGGGCTTGGATTGCTGTAAATGTTTCTGAAATCAAATCGCTTGACAGCGCTAAAAACACATTTTGATTTCATTAAATTTGATTCACTTGTCCGCTGTAGCTATACCTGAAAAAGTATAGCCTAGGTCCAGTAAGTGCAAATACCTGCCTTCTGATGATAATTCAAAATTTGAAAATGCAGTTTCTGTGTTTATTCTATATATATAGTTGCTATTCCTCTTATAGAATGAATTCCTGTCTACAGCTGCGCGCCTTTCGTGTACCTTTATACCTCGTCTTGGATTGTTTTGAGCATGCTGATTTTGAGGAGCTGCACAGAGGTGTGTTCGAGAGCAAGTTACAAAGAATAAACGTCTCCTGTTCGAAAGAGAAAGGAAGAGATCAAAGGAGACAGAGGAGAGAGAGGATTTAGCTGTTGTTGTCAGTCTGTGAGCCATAGTCAGGGTCCGCGAGGAGCACTCATTAAGGTATTAGCGGCACTCGGCGCATCCCTCTGGCATCAGTAAAGCCCTGATGTCTGATGCTCGACGACCCGTCGCCAGCTTAAGCTTCCATCGCCTCCCAGCACTCATTCTACTGCTATTCCCTCCTCTTTTATATACCAAGCGGCTTCCAAATATTAGACACAAATGTATACACTGTAACCTATAACATATTTATTAGCTTTGAAACCAGCAGCGTAAACACAATACCCGATTGGTCAATGATTTAAAATGAATAATTGAACGATCTGATGTTGAAAACTTATTTGTTGTTGAAAATAGGGAACTCGTTAGATGATCCAAAAAAAAGCGCAATGTATTATTATCTTGGTTGCATTAATGTCGCATTGTTATGGGTCTACAGGAAAAATATGCAAGACCTCCTTTCCTTAGTAGGCTTTTCTGTTTTCTCTCTACAATGACTATAGGCTATATACTAGCTAGGATAACCAGCACAGCATAATAGTAAAAATGGGAGAAGAAGCAATATAAGACTTGCAAAAGCGCTATGAATTTGTATTTTCTTTTTCCTTCGATTCTCTGTTTGATTTCTAAATTCGTGTGCAAAAAAAAATTTTTTTTTTTTTTTTTTTTGTTTTGGAACTGACGGTCCGATTCCGTCGGCCACATTGTAACGCCACATTAAACGTCGCCGAGTATTTGGGGGCATCGGGGCGTTGTTAATCTATACTCCCATGACTTTCGGTGGCTTCATCACTATTTGTCGGTCAATGTCCGACAGTCATCAGCTGCTGAGTTGAAGGCTTTCAATGCATATACGTTAGGCCTATTCTTTGCTCCATATTTATGCAAAATGTACGCATTATCGCGCATTATCACCCATGTACATACTAAAAGGTGTTTCCCGTTTCGTCAATCCCAATGTTTTCACAAGTTCGTACCTGATATCCCAGAATTTGTTTCTTTTTCTGACATATTGACCTACATTTATTTGTATCTTCTTTATTGCTCGTTTCATATATTTCCCTTTATAGGTCTTCAAGTCGAGTAAATAACATAAGTTTGTGATCGGAGTCCTCCCCGTTCCTACATTCTTTCGTCTCTCTCTGTCGACTAAATAAAGTAATTCAATTTAAGTGCATGGGTTCCCTTTCCTATCTGATCTTCATTGACCGGAAGTAGCTGAGTGATCAACCTCCAGGCATGCCAAGAATCGATTCGATTTGATTCCTGTGCACGCCTGTGCATTGGGGGCTGGAAAAAGAACTGTTGGCAATTAGCACTTGTATTTACACAAACGTAGGCGTCCGTCACTTGACAAATGTACAGTTCATCCATCCGGGGGTGGTATACATATCGCACCGACACCCCCATACTCCCATGCATATATATACCGCAGAGAAGGCACATATTCGATATACTACCGTGTAGGTCGTCGCTGTTTGAAGTGTAAAGGGGCTGGACAGCGAAGGATATAGAATTTGTCTGGTGCATAGGGTTGAGAAGAGAAAAATAAAGAGAAAAGCGCTCATGTCTTCTTCATCGCCAACCCAGCGCGTTTGACATGTGTCATTAAAAAAAACACCATTTCACTCGCTGCCCAAATGTGCCAACAACAAGCAACTGGCAGACTGGACTCCTTTCACACGGCCATATATATTATAGGCCCCCTCTATATATGTTATCCTTTCATCTTCTGCTGGAGATCAACTCTTCGCATGGGGGTTTAATACTTTGATGACTATGGGTTGTCATCAACTTCCATGAATGAATAATGGACAATGTATAGCCTACTCAAGTTAGCAAGACATTCGTCCGCGCCTTGGGTTTAAATCTGTAACGAATTGTTTGACGTGAGCCTTTAGGCAAATTACGAGGGAAAAGATTCAGGAGGGATAAAAAGGGCACGAAACGGTCACGCCGGCACTCCTTTTTTAAGATTTCATTAAAATAATAGTATAGCATTTGAGCATTTTTCGGCTTTGAGTAAAATGGTTTGTCTCTATCTGCGCTGCAACTTATGTCGTTCACATATTCGAGTCGTGACGGGAAAATAAGAGAAGCCTTTGATGTCGTTTCCGTCGTCACACACATCACACTATAGGCAATGTCTTTAATCGAGCTTCTTTTTCCTTACAAGAAAAATGGATGAAGAGCATCGCACTGCAATAATATACTGAGGGAGAGACAAAGAGCTATGGCTGCTTGCTGTCGGAAAACCCTCAAAAAGGTGTACAGACACAAAACCAACTGGCATACAGTATGTATATTCATATTATAGAGGGACGACAGGAAGAAGAGATGCACTAGCTGTGGGATGCATGCTCATTCTTACATGTTTTTGATTGAAATTTCTGGACCGGAAGTCTGCCGGGCGCTGGATTCGATGGTGGTCGTGATGAAGGGTTATTCGCGAAGTGCGCTGATATGGCAATAACACCACCACATATAACTTCTTCTTCTTTAATAATACTCCTGCTGTTACTTATTGTAGAGCTCGTCATATCTAAAAATGTTTATTATATCGCCGCTGCGGAGGTCACCCTTTTCTTCATCTCGGATTTCATCTTCTCGCGGCTCTGCGCCCTCCATTGTCGTCATTTTCTCTTTTTTTTTTTTTGTTGTTGGTATAAACCTATGCAAGCATCAGAACATATAGAGACCAGTGTGGTGAGAGTCTTCCGGGCCGCCAGCAACGCAGTCTTTCATTTATAAAAACCGTGGTGAAAGAATGGGGGGGATTGATAAGAAAACAAAAGAGCAGAGGCCACCATGGATAACTACACGAGTCAGATCACAAGAGCGTTGTCTTTTCTTGTTGGCGCCATCAAATCCGATTGTTTATAAAAAAACTAACGGAATAGACTCTACATGCATGTAAATAATCTCAAAATATTTGATCATCATTTTTTTAATTCATTCGATTGGAGTGGCGAAGAATGCGCGTATCAGCCAACATTCCAAGATAACAAAATTTTTATCTGGAATTTTTTTTCAAATAAAATAGCACAGGTTATTATTTGCGTTGTGTATAAGAAGATTGTCTCCCATCATCCAGAAGGCGTCTATATGGATGGATACACGCGGAACTTTGCTGGAAAACATTTTCGGGATGGCATAGAAGAAGAGGATAGAGCTTAAGAGACAGAGGAGCTCAGGATAGGTTGAGCTCTGGATCGACACGCCCATTCGCTGCCGACGTCACTGGAACGGAAAGGCGTCCGATTGGTTGTCTCCACCCTGAGGGAGGGTATAGTTGTCCCGACGAGACACACGGCAGCGGTGAAAATGTCGACCGGTGTGCTCCACCTCCTGATGCCCAGTTGTGTCGGACTAAGAGGCCAGCCAGGAACATCAACAACATCAGACGATCATCAAGCGCATCGTGTGTTGGACAGTTGTTGTTTATCCGCACCGTCTTCTATTTTCTATCAAGGCAATAATTGAAAAAAAAAGAAGAAAAGAAAAAATCTTCGCGACGGCAACAATCGTTTCGGTTATTCCAGTGCGTTCAACCCTCTATACGTTCTTCTACGAATTGACAGACGAGTCGACGATCGAAATTCGTGTGTGTGCTGCCCCGCGCTTTTGTTTTGGGATTTTGTATCTTGTTATTATATATTGTGCGTTGTTTTCATCGCGTCCTCGTGCTGGGGTGCAATGCTGAAACTGGAACGGTCACGCAGCAACGCCGCCGACTTGTGACTCACTCACGCTGTCAAGAAAGGACGACGCATTAAAAAATAAATAATAATAATAATAATAAAAAAAGACCCGCCAGTTTTTGACTCAGCGCGGTTTTCGGTAACTGGATCGTCCTAACGCGCATCGTTCCACATCCAAACGCGGGTCTCCGTTTCTGCACTTCAACAGTGGAGAGTGAGGCGCATCGGATCTTGTTGACGTTGACGTTCATTGTCTTTCATCCAGCAAGGCGTACACAGAACTTGACAGTCTGCCGTGAGCGACAAATTCGAGCGGCCAAAACAAAATCATTTCAGCATTGTTGTCAGTGGTCGGTTTATTATACTGTGAGACATTCAGTTTCAAGGAGTGTGTGTGTCACTTCCGGAATCGAATCGATTTCGTTGGTATATTTTTGGTTATAATCTGACTCGAGTGGTGAGTTTGAGGAATCATGTTGTACAACGTCGCCTACTGCAGCAACTACTCGCCCGTCAATTACCACCATCAGCAACAGGTATGTCGAGCAAATCTCTTATATCTAGATAAGCGCGCCTTATTATGTATGCACAAGTTTCTATTTGGTATGTAAGTTCACCCGGGCAACCATTATTAATAAGATTCTTGGCGCTCATCATTAAGAACGATTATTGTGTGTACATCACACAGTTATGGGTGTTGATGATGATGGATGTTTTGATTTCTATTCAAAAATGACGCGGACGCACATAATCATCTCGTCTGCGAAGTTGGGGTGGGAAGAAAACCCGATCTCTGACTAATTGCCGTCGTCGTGATGTCATTGTGGAATGAAGAGATCTTTTTTTGAAATCAACTGGCGCCTCTCGAATGGCCGGGCATTTGTCATCCTTTTGTCGCAATTTTACCAAACAGCTGGTCATGACTGAATAAGGAAGGAGATGGGTTCTTATTGCGCCTACAATTATGAAAAGCTTTCATGTGTGTGTATATACGGTTAGTTATTTGCTCTGTCGGCATCAGCGACATATAGAGTATAGCCTCGACCAAATTTGTGCTGACTGCTGCCGTATGCTGGACGCCAGTCGAGGCTATTTGTAGGGAGTTTAGGGTACATGTATGTGCGGTCAGCAGAGGAGGGACACCGTTTGATGAATCAGGACCAAGTCAATATTACAACGCCCTGGTAAATCAACACACTACTGATGCGCTTCTGCGCTGCTGCCAGTCGACCCTAACCCACGCACAAAAATAACCGGAACTTTTCTACCACGTTCTTTGATAGAGTCAATAAAGCCAACGACTCTTTCCAGCCTTTTTTTTTATATTCAAGAATACGAATCTGCCGAACTAGACAAATTCCAGCGTCATCCCGAAAAGGTCGTTGAGAATGATAAGGTATGTCTAGTTCTTCACCCGGAACGGTGTATTATAAGATGGACAGTCAATTTTCAGAGCACAAGAAACCTGATCATATGCGCTAGACAAATCTTCCACTAGAAGAAGCAGTCCGTTGTGCTTGGACAAGACACAGCAACATAAGCATTCCAGAGGGAATCTTCTGGTTGTGGCTCCTGGTGCCAGCATCAACATTTCAGTTTCTGTGGACGTGGGATCTATATGGGTTTAAAGAAGGGAAACACTATAGAAAGAGAGAAAGAGCTCAGCAAATGTCGTTGATCTATGGACAACCAAAAGACAGAGGAAAAGGGCAAAAGCTTGTGAATGAAAGCATCTGTAGATTGAAGCTGCAAACGAGGGAAGATATGGGGGCCCCGGCCAAACATCTTTTTTTTCCTCCGCGTATGTATGTACTTTGCTAAATGCTGGTCCATGTTTTTTGGAAGGGAAAACAGAGAGAGAGAGAGAGAGAGTTAGCTTGGGCTAAATACTTTCATAAAAGGGAAGAAAGTGTGGGGAGAAAGAATGGAAAAAAGAACAGCAGTATATATAGTAGTTTGGGGCTGCTGGAGAGCGAGTGTTGACCGCCGCCATTGGGGTCCATCGGCAAACATCATCCATTGTCATGTTGGGGCGCTTATATACATCTATACTTTTTCTTTTATTTTTCTTCTTTTCCCCCCTTATATACTTCCATGGCAGTTGCCCTTCATCAGTATACGCACACGGCCAACGGTCTTTTGAATTTTCTTGTACCGCGCGTAAAAGTTCCTTATAATAACCGTCGTGAAGGTTCCAGCAAATTGCTCAGCTTCCGTTTGTAGTTGATGTGTGTCTATGGCCCTTGCATCAATATATTCTCCGCGCATATTACCCAAAACGACTGGGTGCCAGTTTGCCTTGTCTGCAGCTGGACCCGCGCTTCCATTTTATTGACACTTCTACGCTGCTGCTGCCGGAGGACCCCCTCTAGCATATAGCATTCTAAATAATGGTTGTCGATTTTTAGAATCACGTTTTATGAAGGTTTTTTTTTCGTCTGGTTCCCCTAGTGTAATAACAATCCGACTCGATGCAATTCACTCGACTGAACGCAGTGTCGTCTACATACTCGAGTTGATTAATTCAAGCTTGTAATCATGTTATCGCTTGACTTTATTGACGTCCTTGTTGAAATAGTAATATACATTGTTGAGACTCGGGCAGATTAACTTTTTTTCCTCCATGTCTGGATTGCTCTTGTCGAAGGGACACACAGACAGTCGGGAATGCTCATTTCGTCATAGTCGGTGGCATTCTCCAGTCTCGAGAGCACTTGGCTCTTGATTTTCTAATAAACCAAAGAGCTCTGAGTACTTCACGTTTTGTATTGTCGATTCGACATCGTTGGCCGTTTTTTTTTTCTCTCTTTCTATCCTTTTGATGGTGCTGGTTGGGGCTGTCCTTTTTGTCCTCCTCACAGTAAATATGATGTTGAAGGGCGCACATATATATCTGCTCGGAGCAGAGAGGGGGGCTCCATCGCACAGACAAGAGCTCTCGGAGAGAGAAAAACTCCCCATTGTGTATAATGGACCCTCTCATCTATTCATAGACCGCGCCGGTTTCAATAGACATGAATCAGAATAAGGGGCCCATGTCGACAAGCTCCTCTGTTGTTGTTCAGGGCTACCTATAGTTTAGTGCAGACTAGAATACATAACATGACGGGCACGGGGACAACAACAGGGCATTAGTGTAGTCGCTAGTAGCAGCAACAAGAACAACAACACAACGGCCGAGGATATATACGCGTCAACCATCCATAAAATACAGGGGAATTTCGATGGAAAGGAGGTAAAAAAAAATAGTGCCATTCATATTCATATGTGTGTAAATCTTGAGCCTGCGTTATTGAAAGAAGGAATAAAAAAAACATTTCTTTTGTGTTATATTCGGGGGCTTCCGTTTGTGTATAATCAATGCGCTAGAAAAACCTCCGCCTTTTTTTTTAAATAAAAAAAAATTTTAAGAAGATTTTTTTTTTGTTAGGGAAATTCTTTTGATATGTTCAGTTGATGATAGGCATTGTGATTCCATTATTACTCCCCTCATAAAATCATGAAATCCTATCGGTTAGGCCGCAGAAATCCTCCAACTGTCTTTCGGTAATTTAGCGCGCAGTTTAAAAAATCGGCGTATAGTGGAATGTCTGTTCAACTAATCATCTTCTCCCCCCCCCCCCCCCTAAAAGACATTTGCCTTTCAATGTTACAATGTTTGCAGTGCATTTGCCTGCACTTTCAGGTTTTGTGTGTGTTGCATTAGTTCATGAAGACCTTAAGAGAGAGACACAAACTCGTCGTCGAGCTGCTGTTCACAATAACGCAGCATGTGTTCCGATGTGTGTATAGCCCATAAGTGTATAGTGGTTGTATGTAGTATGTGTGTGGGGCTGCTCCCATATAGTGTTAGCCAGGGGGGGAATAAGTGTATAGAAGCGCACAAGCACATTTTCAATGATCAGAGGGGCGTGTGTGTGGGGGGGAGTGAGGGGCCAACCCGGCGTGAAATGGCCTCAATAGGGGCTTTACACATCGGTTGGTCTCTTCTGAGCTGTACACAGCAGAATTATTCCCCTCGCAGGTTTTCTTATTCTGTGTCCTATGTATACCTATAGGCGAGAGACCCCCTCATTCTTTTCAACAACCTATCTACTACCTTATTTCCCCATTTTTCAAAAGGATCGATCTGTATACATACATACACAGTAGGCCTTATATATGCGCGTAGTTATTGTAACCACCAAGAGAGAAAGACATTGGCAGCGCACCTGGACAAATCTGCAGATGAAAAAGAAAAAGGAAAAAAAAAATGTCATCGATTGAGTCAAATGTCTTTTATTGTAGATGTCTGCCATCCTTGCACAATGCGTCTGAGGAAGCCTGGCTGTCATAAATAGATTGGAGTATGATTTACTTGTTTAAGGGGCAAGTATATTCCAACAGGAGGAGAGAGCCGCCTTTTTTCCTGGAGGGAGGTATTATTATCGATCGGCGCGTTATTAATCTGTCTAGATATAATAGGCCGACGGTGATCTAACAGCGGCGGATCCCACAATGGTATAGACGGGGCTGCATCCAGCTCTGCTATAAGGTTGGGCACCGTTGTTGGTGGGCGCATCCAACGGGAAAAGCAGCACAAGAAAATGATGCGCGCTCCCTCGTTACGTGCTGCAGCGTGCTCTCGACGTCTCATATGTCACGTGGGAAGGAGAGTTTGGAACCCCCCCCCCCCCCTCAGTGCTCTCGCTCGTCTCTGTACCTCTTGCTCATATCCAAGTTCGGGGCGACTATATAGATGAGAGGTGGCTGCTGCTGCTGTTAGCCTGTTTGATGGCTGTCATCCTTTTTTTCTTCTTCTTCCTTCTTTTTTTCCTCCCTGTGTTTTTCTTGTTGTTCTCGCTCCTCTTGCGCCGAGAGCTGCCGTTGTGGCCAGGCCTCCTGTACAGCAGCAGCAGCCCCAACAGCTAGAGCTAGACGAAGAATGGGGAAATAAATAAAGGGAAAAAGAGAGAGAGAAAGAAAGACAAACACACACACAGCACACGAAAGAAAAAATAAGAGAGAAAAAGAGCGACGTCTACACTTTGGACCGCGTCTCTTCCTTAATGAGTGTCGATAATTCACCCCGAGCGCTCCCAGTCTCACTCCCTTTTTTTTTTCTTTTTCTTTCCCCTTTTGGCCGGCTCCTCCTGCAGCTGGGCGCCCATCACAAATCAAACCGGACTGCTGGGGAAATATTTTCCCGCAGACGACTCTTGTGTGCTTGTGTGTCGTCGTTGAGAGGCTAAAGGAGCGGTGCTGCTGGGCTATGACAACTTGGGTGTTCCTCCGCTATATTTCCCCGTTATATCCACACAGCGCAAACTATATGGAACTGCTCCTTGATTTTGATTTTTCTTTCTCCTTCCGATCAATACATCTCTCCAGTACGCCTTTCTATCCACCCTGCGTAGTATAGTATATACTATCGCGTTATTAGATATCCGACTTTACCTGGTAGATTTCTTACCTCCTCACAGTCATGGTGGTCTTCCTCTATAAGATTGAGAAGGAAATGTTGTTTCTTCCTTTTTTTTTAGAAAAATGAAACGGCCCTGATTCCAGGCCGAGGTGTTTCGATCGGACCACAATAAACTGGTCATCACCGGTTGCCGTTCACTTCCTGGTGTCGGACAATCGAAAGATTTCAGAATCGAGATCATTCGATGACTTCCTTTTCTCCCGTTCTATCTCTTTCTATATTTCTTTTTTTTTCTTTTTTGTTGGAGCATGGGGGAGAGGATTCTCGCCCATCAGCTGATCCTTATCTTTCCGGAGTGTGTTTCTTTTATATTCCACCCGGGGTCCCCGCCCACGAGAATAGATCGCCTCGGATATGTCGGGATTTTTTTTTTTTAGAATGGAGCAGCTCTTATCACCCGAGTAGACTATCGAATAAGTCCTTGAGCAAAGCCCAAGGCAAACATAAACAGCAAACACACACACTCCCGGCTGCACCTTGTACAGGTGTCGGTTGGAGTCGTAACTCTTCCGGCCGTCCGTTCAAATCACACAAACCATTTCCTGAAAGAAATATGAAATCTCTTTTATCTTTTTTATTTTTCTCCAATGAAAAGTGGCGTGGCACAACACGGATTTCAAGAAAAAGCTGAAGCTATAGGGGGAAAGAAAAAGATGACAAACACGGTTACTAAAGCCATACGTCTTCGGTGAAAACCCCCCTGTCTGCGACGCGTATATAGACCTAACCAATGATGTGCTCAGTTTAGGGTCTTTTTCTCCTTAGACTGTTGTTTGGATTTATTCCCAGTAGTAGTGGTGGTAGTTCTTCTTCAAAGTAAAGCGAGTCGCAATGGCGCTTGTACACATATATATATAAGCTGCGTCGACATTTATTCCCCTATACTCCTTTCGATATGTTTTATGGTTAGCTGCCGTGCATATCCGGGCGCGTCGTTAAACTCGGAAATAAATAAGAGAGCCAAAGGGACACATCTGTAGACAGAAGATTTACGCATAATTTTCTAGACCCAGAGAGGTTATATACAATGTAGATACAGGGTGGTAAAAAATAAAACACACACACAGATGTTCTGCTGGATGAATCTCATTATCGCCCGCTTTCCAGCAGCACAGCAGCAAAGGAAGAAGCACAAGATGGATCATTAATTTCCCGTCGGTGATGCGGTTAGGTTATAGAACAGCGATGTGCAAGTATTATAGTACATTACGCCCGCTCGATACGTTCGTACCCATGGGTTATTGTGTGCTCACATCATTAGTGAGCTCGTCAATTCGCTACTTTTTCTTTTTCTTTTTTTGTCTCTCCCCCCAAGCTGATGGTAATAGCATCGACCCTGGCCACAGAGTAAACGATACCGAATGGATTATATAGAAGGACGACTCGGTGAGCTTATTTATTCTTCCGTCATGAAAACCGATGATTTGATTTTCGTTTCAAGTTATCCATTTAATTAGGGACGTTGGGTGACGTCTCCATTTTGCTCCGTTTGATGTGCGTTCAAGCAAATACACGCTAAGGAGTATTAGCGACATATATTCATACACACACACGTGAAACGTATTATATGTGATACATGTTTTGAATTTCGGGGTCATAAGGGACAGACAACGTGATTTGCTGCCGAGCGATGGGTCCGGTTGATATTTCACCTTAGATGCGGGGGCTGCGCTCTCAGCGGTGCTATGGCGACAGTAAACAGGCAAGATTCTCGCGAAGCTCGAAACACATACTATAATCAAACAACAAGGGAGAGAGACGGACGAGAGACCCTGCAAAGTTGGATAACTGCGCTGCCGCTAGATTTATATCCCACCCATTTTTAGAAGAAGAGTTGAGGCAACGGCAGAAACCAAAAACACGGCACCTAAGGACAACGTGAGAAACAAACAAAACAAAACAAAACAACGAGTGGAGAGCCGTTTTTTCCGCATCTTGGTCTCCTCGACACATTGGTTTTTGTTTCTTTTTTTAAATAAAAGAACTGCATCACATTATTCCCAGGCAGGAACGAAAGAGTTCTGTCGACTGTTCACAATCCGAATCAGCGAATATGTTTTTGGTCAGTCGACTATGGCGAAAGTCTCTTTTTGCATGAATGGTCCGCTTTGCACGGGATTCCTTATTACGGCAGCGTAAAAGGTTCCCAACCCTTTCGAATCGGTCACGAATGACGTTGAGCATTTCCTCTTATTGGAAACGGCCGAATGATGGAAAGAAGCCGTGAGGGCGACAACAAAGAGAAAAAAAAAAGATCAAGCAAAGTCTGAACGTTCGTTTGTCTTGACGTAACAGACACAGAGTACCTTAATAAGGGGTACGCCTGGACATGGAAAGAGGAGCTATTTTCGTTTGTTGTTTTTCTCAACGGTATTCACATAAGTAGCGTGACAAGGAGCGGAGTAATCCCATTCCATGTTCTTAAAGGGTATGTGCACCCGTGTAATTTTTTTGTCCTGCTAGAAAAAAAGAATAAACAAAAAAACGACGAGTGATTGAATTTAAGAAGCGATTTGCATTCTCACTGTCCGCTTGAACGATCATCGCTACTTTATTTTTTCCTGTTCGTCCTTTTATCTGAAAGACGATGGCTCTTTGACCGCATCCCAACATTTTCTCTTTCTTCTACAATTTTCTTATTTTTAAGCATCATGGAGCATCAAAACAAACAGACAAATGTGTATAGTCCCCCCCCCCTGTCATTTCCAACGAAAAAAAGAATGGGAGAAGCCCAGCAATATGGTGCGCTCAGAGACGGACCGAGTCTAATCCCCCGCTCGTTGGTGGACGCTGGTCTTAATGCTGGCCACCACCAGCGTGCCGCCCTCTTCACACGTCGGCGTTTGTGTTGACTGGTGAACGCCAGTTTCGAGTCATCACTTGTGTCGTTTGTCCCAACACTCTTCCTCTCACGAGGGACTGGCATTGTTTTCTTTTCCATTTTCTATCATTTCTTTTTTTTTTCTTCTTTCACCTGTCGGTTATGGTTTTTTTTTCTTTTTCCGTCCTCTTGACCGGCCAAGCCGTTTCATCACTGCCCGCTCCCTTTATTTTTAAAATTTCCAAGTCGTTTTACCTTGTTCAGATGTCCCTTTTTCGTGTTGTTGTTGTCATCATTTCTCCCGGGTATACCAACCCCTGGTCGGTATTTTATTTTATTTATTTCTCAAACCGGCAGCCGGAGAATGCAACGGTCCCCCCCACCATAATCAGTTCCCACCGTGAAGGAAAGACGAAGAAAAAGAGCCGAACAAGACGGGAGAGAAAGAAAGAAGGATTGTTTATCTAGGCAGTTGGTCGTGTCGAGAGCTGATCAAACATGGATTTCGGACAGGAGTTGGTTCTCTATCTCTTTCTCTTCGTCACGATGCTGGGGGACTCGACAACAAACGGCCAGTTTGACTTTTTTTTTCTTCTTCTTCTTCTTCTTTGCCTTTTCGCCGTGTGTGTCGACTATACGCATATGTGAACGCGCATAGTCCCGTGAGGTCCCCCAAAAAACTTTATTTCCCTGCACCCATCCAAGCCCAAAAAGCAACCTAAGGGCTATGTATCCCAGGTGTATACCTAATTAATGATCCACTGACGTGCTAGCATATGTTCACGTAGAAGGATTGTGAGCGCCCGCTGCTGATGCTGTGTGCCCTTTGGTCCGTCCCCAATGCAAAAGGGGACGAGATGGGGTGCAAATTAATGAGCACGTCAGCTCCCTTCTCCTCGAGAGACTTTCTCCCGAGTTCTATCTCGTAGATAGACGCAGCACACTGCTGGACCTTTTTGTCTTGTTTCTCATTTTCATTTTGGTCGTTTTTCTCGACCTTTCTGATTTGTCACTTTCGACGATCCGTTGGTGGCGGTTTTGGAAAGTTGTCGCAAGACAGAAATAGGTATGCAGAGAGAATAAGGAGAGACTCTTGAGGACACTTTGGTGTGATCGCTGATGGTGGCCATGTAAGAACAACATTCTTTTCGACTCCTCCGGTGGCCTTAAGGGATGGCCAGTCGTGTGTGTGTGTGCGTGTGTGTGATTATTATGGTCGATTCCTATCGAGAGGCAACGTCGATCCGGACAGGAGATTGTGAATATACTACTACACCTTCACGGACCCACCGCGGCGGTACCTAGACGCTCACGGATAGCCAACAGGAAGGAAGGAAGGAACCAGCGGCAAAATTTATGGGGATGGTCGGGAGGTCAAGAGTCTGATGGCTTGCGCCCTATGAATAATAACCAGGAACGTCCAAGATTTTTTGGCCGACTCCAACTGACTCTTATCTTTTTTTCTACGGGGGAGGAGAGTTTTATCGTCCAGTATCTCCTAGGAAACGGGCTGCACACAAGACGGATATCATATTGTAACAAGTTCCATCAGCTTGTTTTGGGGTTTTTTGAAGCTTTTTCTTAAGTTTGGAAATTCATGCGGTTCGATTCAGCTTCGTTAGATGGCGGTTGAAAGTTAATCAAATCTAAATTAAAATATTTTTTCTATCAAACGAATCATCCGTCGGTCAGTGCAAGTATTTAGGCCTATCTTAGCTGATTGGGAATAAATTTAAGCGCTGGATTCAATCCAATCGGTGGCACAGTATAAACAACAACAAAAACTGAAAGCGTTTGCTGTCTGTAAAGTGCTAGCGTACTCTTGTTTGTTGCATCATGCTCGACATACTCAGTCTATACAAGTGAAATGTATTTGATTTGATTTTGATTTATCAATGAAAGACCCTTGCGGGATCAAACGCACTTTGACACTCGAGCGTACACACTCAACCAACAAGGATGACGGCGAAATTTTGCTTGGCAACTGACAAGTCGAAATACGAACAGTCGCCGACTAGACGACTGATTTGTTCAGCTAGTTGATGCGTGCTCCCGAGTTTGACGGGTCGGGGAGCCGTTTCGGTTTTTTCAGCTATCGGAATCTATCCCGCTCACGTCCGTGAACTTATTTTGGAACATGATGGCTTATTATATATATAAATGGAAGGACAGACAAACACGATAACCGACCACTCACTGGCCACAGCAGTTGACAAAGTCATTCCCTTTTCGTCTACTACGAGTTATTATTCGCTCTCGTTGAAAAAGTCAAATCAAAGTCTCATGTCGTTTAAGATTTTTTATTTCGGGAGGAGCGCAACAAGTTGGCGCTCCAAAGTCTGAACAAAACAAGAAAAAGCAAAGAAGAAAAATCTAATTGGAAACGAGGGTGGAACGAAGACGGAGAAGGAAAAACCCGCAACTTGTAACCAGAAAGTCTTGTTGTCAATTAACCGTGGCCTCCAACGAACAGAGAGACTACGTTATATAGACCAAGTTCCTTTTTTTTAAAGAAAGAAGGGCACACTTGTTCTAGTAGGCCATAAGCTTACGCCCTCCGTCTCGCTGCTGTCACTTTCCCTATTCCTGGGCTTATGGCTTAAATATTAGTTAAAAGAAATTCCAAACAACACCGCAGTCCATCAGGATGTCAACGGCCGCATGGACGGCAACATTCTTTTTTCAAATTTTCTTACAAAGAATTATTAGCCCCGGAGACAATATTATAGCGACGAAGTGGATGCTGTTTTTCTTTCCGTTACGAAATCCAAGCGACGGAATGTAACGCAATCAACTTACAAGTAACAAATAAAGCGGTTCCTAGGCAACATCAGGTACATCTAAAGGTCTATAAATATATATATATTTTCAAAAATGCGCGGGTTTTGAATCGCCTCGGTGTTTGAACTTCAGCGAGCGATGTGCGCGCCTGTTAGAGTTTTGTTGCCCGAAAACGGAGCCCCCATTTGACATAACAAGCAAAGCAATTCGGTGCTCTCGGGTGTGCCATTAAAAGCCGAAGAACAGAGGGTCGCTCGGCAGGAGGAACAAAGAAAAAGAAGAAACTTGGAAGAATCTGGAGCAAGTACATTGCAGAGGGAACCCCCGCAGAGCCGGTTATATACACACACCCTCAGCTTCTTTCTTTTTTTCCCCCCTCTTCTCTGTCTACATTTCTCTTCTTTTCATGCCTCTTTTTATCGCTGCGCTTTTTAAGCATCTCATTCTCATCCCCATAGCGCCTTGGTTGTCGTTAAGGCCTGAACTTGCGCATGTTTTCACCGTAGATCGTATAGATCTGTCACCGTCCGAGCGTCCTAGACGAGTGTTTTTCTGTGTGTGGGTCTCTCTCCCTGCTCTCACTTGTCTCTCAATCACTTTCAGGCCTACAGGCCAGTTCAGACACACTGCAAAGATTCATCTTCAACTTTTACTGTCGCCCAGCGCTTTTATTTTACGACTCTTCTCTTCTCTGACAGTTTTCATTGGATAGCCTCCCGCTTCAATCAGTGATTTTGACGCCAAGCGGAAGCCAGCGCGTGATTATAGGCCTGAGACAATCGAGAAAAAAACCAGAAATATACAGCCGATCAACTTTCATCGTTTGGCGATAAGAGCCGTATATTAAGCGCCCGTTACAGCAGATTAGCGCAACTGGAACATCAATAAGAGTCCGTCTAACTGTATAATCCCTTGTCAGAAAAGTCAGAACAATAGAGTCGTTTAGCTCGGGTTATACAGAAGAGAATGTATATAGGGCCACCGGCTTAAAAAACACAGCCCATATTAGCCTTTTGTGCATGTGTATAGTATTGCCGCATGGCATTGATGGAATGTTTCCAGCTCTCGTTTATTATTTAAAAAGTTGCGCTGGGCTCTTGTTTTTGTTTCCCTTTTTCTCTTTCCTTGTTTGAAAAGCTAATAAGAATAATAAAAAGCAAATGCAAGTTAGGTCTCTCGTTATGAACGCGTCTATAACAAGCACAATAACAAAACACGTGCAGACTGCAAAGATTTCGAGCTGCTGGAAAAGAGCTGGCCCTCTCCCCCCTACAAATGATGGATTGCTGTGTTTGTGTATGCGGTCTCATGCAATGGAGAGGATCTACACCGATATGCGCCCACCACTTTTCTTCGTGTGTTGTGTGTACACTCGCAGAGCATATTATGCCTGCCTAGCTGGCGTTGTTGTCGAGTTCAGTTACTATATAGACTTGAGTTAATACTATACATCATGCATGTTGTGAAGCCCGATCAGATTTCACATCGACATGTGACTGCTTTCAGTCGCAGGTGAAGTGGAATTTACTCGAAATAAATTCCGAAAAAACCAAACAAACACACAACACGTCGTGTTTGAATGTGAGTGTTTGTTATATATATACCCGTGTTATGGCTCCGTGTGGCAAGTTGTCGGAGAGAAGCCGAACTAAACCAAAAACGACGATTAGCTCACGATATGGGAACAGGTTGAAGCGGCGGTGGAGGTACATATGTTTGTTATTTCGTTCCATTGACTAGCTGAAATTTGGGGTGGATGCAGATGGACCTGTCATATAGTGATGTGCGTGTTTCATATCCACGTTGATTTTCTCTGGCGCTTTTACCCGCTATATATTTATGTAAGGCGTCCGAAGCCGTCGACGTGTTCGAGGTTGAACCCGTTTAAACAATTCTATATTTCGTTTTAAAACATTTAAATTTTTTTTTCCTCCGGTTTCTTATTTCTTTCTCGCATCGTTACGAAATTTACGAGCTTGTATTTAACCGTCGTTCGAGTTTCCCCCAATTTCCTCGGGATAATCGACGACAGGGTTTTCTTTTACATCACCTTTATAAATTGATCCCTTTGTCGATTGATTTAATTATTTATCTTTCTCCATTTGGCAATATGACTGACGGAGAGAATTAGCCAGCGAGTTTCGCCATCCACGCAATTGTTATGTCGGCCACATGCGCTAACTGCGTGCAGTGTCGTTTGATTGGCACAGTAAAAGACGACGAGGTGTTGGCTGGACTACATCATCAGGGTAAAGGTCAAGGATTGTGGCAATCTCTTTTCTCTTCTTCGACTTCTTCTTCTGGTTACGCTTGTTCCCTGGCAGCTCCTTAGAGTCTCTGAACTTCTTTGGCTCTAGAGTCGTCCGCGCGGGGCACTAATCATTTCTTTTTCTGTACCAAGGCAAAAGGCACTCTGACAAGAGGAGAAACGATAAGATTATCTCACGAGCCCCGACACCCCACCCCTATCGAGAAGGGTTATCCTGGGCAGCTCCGACTTATTATTATTGTTATGATTTTAAAATGGAAGATATATGCATAGAGCGCATGAATATATGTTGCCAGAAATTCTCTGGAGAAATCGGACACAAGTTACTAGAAAGGAAGAAAAATGAAAAGAACGAAGCCCCCCCTTCATAAGAAAAAAAAAGGGAATTTGAAAATGAAGAAACGACGAGATAAATAAGTTAAAAAAGCGCACAGACCCAAATCAGACTCAACTCAACTTATTTGCTGTTGGAAAAGAAAAAAAAAAATCCCGAGCTGTTATAGTTAGAAGCTGAGGTCAGGCTGTCCGACACTGCTGGTCGAGATCATTTTGGTAAACAAATAACTTTACTCGCACAACCTTGCCTCTTTTCTCATCTCTGTTATTAAGGATAGAAGGTCGCAGTTTTCTTCTGACACGACACACGATAGAAGAAGAGGGAACTAAAAAAACTGCGGAATTATTATTATTCAGATAACGATTATTATTACGTCTTGACTAAGATAAAAACCGAATAAGTATTTGGAAGAAAAAGCAAAATTCCATATCACAGCTGATTCATGTTATTTTCTTCAGAAAAGAAGGTTGTTCTCCTAAATGCAGACTTGAAATTTGCCAGCCGGGAATGTGTCGGGAGAGTTTTCCAATTTTTAAGTTCTTTCAAATATGGCGGATCGTTCCGCATCCCGCATATTATCGAATGAGAAGACCTCTGCTGGGCGTTTCCGATTGGTGTATGGCTCAAAGTGTGAACCAGCGAACTTAATTGTCGACGAACGAGAGACGAGCGAGAATCGAATAAAAAGAGAACAATCAAATCCAACCAAAGAAGTTAGTCTGCTGCTCTCGACAGCCATGTTCCACAATGAGAGCAAAGTGCAACGTCCATTTCCTTCAGTCAATCCCATAGTGTAGCTCGCCGTCGCTCTGATTGGGTCTCGTTCCGCTGGGTGTGTGTGTGTGTAGAAAAAGAACCACTGGTTGCTGCTTTTCAGCTGGCCGATCGGGTGATGAAGCCCTTTTTTCCTCTCGTTTCTAGCGCGCTCTATTTTTCTTTCTTTCCATAGAAGCTCTCAGCTCTGTGTGTGTGTGTGTGTGTGCACTGTGCTGCACACAGCGGGTTTTCATTAGGGCCTCGTGGTTCTAGCTGCCCACTTGCGTCCCCAAGCGGGCTCTCCAAAACAAGTGACAAATCAGTTGCCTTCTGCGACGGTCCAGATCACAAGCGGTGTTTCCACACTGCTTCCACAGTAGACACACATATTGAGACATTCACAACCGACAGACATTTCCAGTGTTTCAGTGGCTTTTGTTTTAGTGATTACTCCTTTTGTGCTTATTTCTTTTCGATTGGGTTGCATTTTGATTGACGAGAGTGTGCTGGTGTTATTTCGAATCGAAGTTTATTGCACAAACATTCAGCCATGATGACTTTGATGCCGTATCTGGAATCGGGTTCCACCATTCCGTCGTCTACAGCCTCTCGCCTGGATTTGGATGACGATCAGTTAGTTGACAATTCTCATCGACAGGTACATGTGTGTCAACTATTTCAATGCAGTTGTGTGTTTTGAGAGGGGCAGTGTGGAATAGAAAGAAAAATAAGTCGACAATCTCTTGTGGCGCTTTCACGAACAATGAACGTTAGAAAAATCACGTCGCTCTTGTAAAAGGCGGGAGAAAGACTAACGCAGCCATTATGAAAAGCCACGCGGAACCCATTTTCGTTTCTTTGAATGTGCTCCTTTTTTTACAATTTATACACTTGAACAAAAAAAAAATTCTAAAAGAAAAAGAAAAGGGAAGGTAGGTACATTATTCACGAGAAACAGCTCGACGCGTTAGGTATTAAATCTACGCTAAGAGGTCGTATCGTTAAAATGGCGCTTGGTGATGATGGCTTTCCTGGCGCCGTATCAACTCCTTTTTTTTTATTATTATTTTTCCTCTTTAGTTTAGATTTTTCATGTTTTATTTCCCTTTTTTTTTCCCCAAACAATTGATTCTCTGGATGCAAATTACAAATGTGAGTGAAACGCGTTTAGTGTTTATTACCAACCAAACCGCCAATGTACTTTTTTGTTGACCAGTGCTCATATCGCAAAAAGGAACTTGACGGTTTACTTTGTGCAGATTCTATATAACTGGCCCGTGCATAATGCACAATTGTTGTAATGTATGGCATTCACTCGGCTCTGTCAAAGGTATGGAGTGAATGAAATAGGGCCCGGCTGCTGCTGGGTGAAGTGCACTCGATATCTTCCATAGACTTGACTCTCTCATCGACGCCCGAGCTTTTTTCTTTTTAAAAGAGTGAGAGGATGCTGCAAGTGCTGCAAAGGCATGCCCGCCATCATTCTCAAATAGATATCGCGTGTCTGTCGCGTGTTTCATCTTCCATTTCTTTGCGTTTTTTCGGACCTCTTTTTTCTTCTTTCTTGACTGCAATCGGATACCATCAGCTAGGCCTCTTGATGATACACACACACATAGATATACACACACAAGTATGTATACCCTCCCCCCCCCCCCCCCGAAAATGGATATTGCATATGAGAGATGAAAGGGAGAAAAGGAAGTGCAACATCTTCAAGAGGAACTCGTCATCGATCGCCCTCGTTTGTACGTGCACGCGGGGCCGGCCGGTACGATCCCCCATGAATTCCATTCATTGCATTCCAACAAGGGACAGGAAGTTGCCCAAGATATTGCTCTAGCGTAAACTGTATACATTTATAGTTGATCAAAATTTAGATAGAACGGCGTCGTCGTCGAAGAATAGCTCGGCTCTAGCTAGACACCTCCCCTGATTGTGTATAAACACACCGACAAAAAGTGTTGTGCTCATCCGCCCTCTCATTTTTTTAGAAGAGTGTCTGTGTGTATATTCGCCATATGTCAGCTATCGCTGCCTCTAGTGTGTATAGTGCAGAAAGTTCAAACAAGATTCATCGAGTGTCTCTCTAGGAAAGTAAGTCTGTCCTCCTGATGCGTATGGCGACGCGCCTTGACGTAAACAGCCCCAACGGAAAGTCGGCACAGAGTTTGATTATACACCGACACCGACAAGGGAGCCGGTGGATTGCTCTGTGTCGAAACTTTGCTTCTCGTCATACATCCTTATTCCCCTTGTGCATCAAGCAAAGCATGGAAAAAGAAAGCATATCTCTCCAGTGTATAAAATAAGCTCACAATGGCGCATTTCCGTTGGTGCGCTTTTATAGGCCTGACAAATCATTTACTCCTACACTCTACCTTAGCTCAGTGTGCAAAAACATTCTTCATTTTGTCTCGTCATTTTATATATTTTTGGAAGTCAAGCAAAGCAAGCCTAAATAGTTTGGTGCAAGTTCCCACGCTCCCGACGTCAGTCGTCGGTCGTTTCTCGACTGGCTCCAAGGGGGATGCGTTCCCTTTTCTCCCCCCCAAATTTTTCTCCCTCTGTTTCTCTCTAAACTCGACAACGAAGAAACGAACTGCTTTCGTTCCGTCTTTAACAGTCGCTCAGCACTCTCGTCGCCCACTTGATGTAGAATAACAATCCCCCGGCTGCAACGTTCGTATAGTGGATGCTGCAAGTTGATTTCAAAAGCTATATAGCTCTGTTTTCGTACCGAGTTCCTGTACAACCAAACAAGAATGACGTTGACGTGCTGCTCCTTGTGGTCTCCTCCGCTATAGTCTCCGTCGGGTTGAATATAACGAGATGTACTTATTAGAAGGTGGGCGAGACATGATACTAATTGAAGAGGAATGTCGTTCATAACTTGCGGAAGAAAAAACAACCCAAAAAGAGGAGAGAAATGGCGACCGTTTTTAACTGACGGAAGAGAGAAGTTGGGAATAAACAATCGACGTTGAGGACTGCCAGCTGCTGAATTCTTTTTGGGAGAAGGGAGAAAAAAAGTAAGAAAGAAACGAGTAACCTTTAAGAGAGAAAAAAACGCGGAGCTGGAGAGTGTTGTTGTGTTTGTTGTCCATCCGTCTGTGCTGTATTATGGGTTACGCCTATATGCGCCAGCTAAATTCTTCCGACGTGTGAACAGTTAATAGAATCCAGCTCACTTTGGGTATGAATAAGTATAGTAGAAGGGTGAACGGGATAACTAGGGTAGACGATATTAATCAGATGAACTTGACGGTATGAGTGAGCCTTCCATCATCCGCACGTCTCTGGAGAGTGGGGGCCGGGGATGCGTCAATTGGATTTATTGTTGATTCAATCCTAAGAGACTTTGCTTTGACGATGATCAATCCTCTTACGTGTACATCCCGTAGAGAGAAGGGGGAAAGGCCACGACGGCCACCCACAACACTTATGCGGTCGTATGTATACTTGAATGCCGGTGGCAGTAGGTTATGTTGATATTAGCCAAAAGTGACGTCGACCATATTTCCGAGCCACTTGTATCTAACTCTATACCAACCATGACATCATCTTAACATTTTTTTTTTCTTTTCAATTATTTTTCAGGTGAAACGGCCAAGAACCGACAACGACACCGACGCTTTATCAGCCGCAAGGTATGTACAATTCGAATTTTAAACCAATCAATGTTGACTTCATAGAAAGATGACGATGATTCTTTCGAGACACTTTTTTTCGTTTACTTTTCTGGTGTTAAATGTCACCATCATCTTTGAAATGGAGTCTCCTTCTCTACCACAACCACCTATAGAAAGAGACCCCTAGGAATTCTTGGTTTAGGTCCCATCGGTCAATCTCCGTGCGCTCTTAAAGAAACATTTCTCATCGTCAAAGAGCTGGCAAATGAAAGAATCATGCAGTGCCTCTTTAATTAAAATCACCTTTCCCTTTCTGACGACGGGTGACATTGCGAGGTATTTCTCATAGCGGAGGTAGTCGGTTCATTAGGAGATGCAAATCGAGTGGCTATAAATCTACATCTTACATCCTTATAGCATGCATTTACAAGCATTTTTATAATGCCAATGCCATCGACTGTGTATACATCAGATGCTTGGAAGACGGAGATATATATGGGAGTGGGGTCCGTTGGTCGATCTGTCTGGCTTCTGTCTTCCGTCCGGGCAGACCCGTCAAGATGATGATGTCCCTTCTTCTCGAGAGCTGTACAGCTAGTCAGAGCGGAAAAAATAAAAACGGAAAGAAGTTTGTTAGGAATTCTCTTTATTCTCCTCATTTCTTCCCTCTTGTGCCTCTTCTTCTTCTGGTTTTGTTTTTTCGGCCCATCGATTCGGATGTCCAGAGATTTCTTTCTAGACCTCTCCTTGCTCAGTCGAAGCGACCTGTCAAATAACATTTCAACGGCCAAGAGAGCGCCCTGATGTTGGGCATATACAGTAAGAGTGAAAGAGAATGTCTTTTTCAAGCCTGAATGCTCGGACACTGTTGTTTGCTCGTCCGGTGTTCACCGTTATAGAAAACATGGCCTGTAGGAACAGCAGCACACAAGTAGAAGAAGAAGAACAGGAAAAAAATAAGACGAGGAAAAGAAAATGGGGAAGAGAAGACAACAAAAAAATAAGACGGACACCCTCGGTCTCTTGTATGTCGGCCATCGGCTACAGAGGAAGGAACACCGCCCTTTCGCCCTCTTTTATAGATGTAGTAAGCCATGTTAGTGTGCCTCCTTCTATATACCCCCGCTGAGATTCTAAGAGAATGATGGGCGGGAAGGGCCGATCTTTTTCGCACATATGGCCAGCACATGTTTCCAATACTCGACAGTCCACACCAACAGTCCGGTGGAGAGAGAGAAAAAAAATAGAAGCGACTCCTCTCTTTCTCTCAACTGACGATCCTGTTGTTCCCCTTTTTTAAAAAAATGTATACGACTGCTTTACATTGACACTTTGGAAACTGGTCTGGGAATTGGAATGAAATACAGGCCTGTATAGTCACAGCGCTACATTTTTTCCTTAATGTGATGTTTGATTTGTCCTTTCACCGTATTCTTATTTCCGTTGCCTATGCGTATTCGTTTTGGTTTGGAATTGTTGTTGTGAGAGGCTTTACGGTGTGGATTCTTCCTCTAGGAGGGAGGATATATGCTTTATAATGAGCCAGGCGCCTCGAAGAGTAATACGAGTACTCTTCTTTTGTTTTGCTTGGTGGAAAAGAAAATTTCGGAAAAGTGTTGTTGGTTAGGTGTCGGGGCGAAGAGAAATGACGATCAAAATACCAACACTTCGAAACGCGCTTCTATTTATTTACGTTACATATTATACCGTACACGTCACGGCTTTGGTTTGTTTGTTTGTTTGTTTCCTGGCTCCCGAATGTCGGGAACTAATAGGCTACCAAGAAACTATTACATTCATCTTAAATCCTAAAGGAATTTTATCAAAAGAGCTAGCAGCCAAAAAGAAAAACAATGTCAGAAAAAAATCAGTGCTCCATCGAATAACGACATACGGACAGAGGAGATCTTTTTTTTTTCTCCCTGTTGTTATATTTGCAGTGTGTTCTTTTTGGGAAGTATGGTACATAAATCACTCGTCGTCGACCGAGTTGAGATCTGAGCGTCGGTCTTTGTCCGAGTCCCTAAATCCAGCGAGTTGGCGATATTCGAAACGCTCGCATCCAAGGATCCCGCCTCTTTCGAGCGAATGTTGACCAATCGCTAGTCGGAAAACGGTTCACATTCGCCCGTGTTTTACAACGTGATCGTGAACAGCACAAAAAGAATAGTTCCTTTTTTTTTGGGGGGGGGGAGCTCTTATAGGTGTCCCAATTTATACCCGTCAAATCAGCACATCAAGGAGAGGAAAAAAGCACGTTGAGCTCTCCACGAATAGGCACGCGCCGTATTCTATTTCAGTACCTGTCAAGTTAAGTGCTATTCATCTTGCAAGGTGTTTGGAATCGCATTCGGTCAGATTTTTAAAAGCATGATGTGCCAGAAAAGTCAGAAATCCAACGTCTCGCGTATCGCTAATCAATCACAGGTGGCTGTTTTGTCGTTTTGCGGTCAATAGTGTCTTATTAAACTTCATCTCAAGTGTCTTATTTCTCCAAAATCTTACATGAAATTAATTTCTTCTGTTCCCTATAAAGTAGGCTTGGTGAAACCGGTCACGTGTCCAGCCCTGCCAGCCAATCAGAATCGACATGCGGATCTCCTGGTGAACAAGGCGGAGGAAGCGGAGGCGGAGGGAATAGCGGCCATCCGCCAGAAGGCCAATCGTCCATCCAGCAGCAGCAAGGAGTTTTGGTTGGACCCGGTCCCGGTAGCGGTTCGTTGGTATCCAGGACGATGACCTCTTCCACACCGACGTATTCGTCATCGCCGGCGTCATGGACACTGGCGACACCTTCAGACAATTCCTTAGGTAATACAAACGATGTCAAATGTAATCATACCTTCGGTATGAATTACAACTCGCTCTACTCGCTAACATTTTGTGTCTGAAGAATTCTTCTTTCCCACCTGTATTACTATCGTCTTGTTTTTTTAATGGTTAACCGCACTTTCTATGCGACTTGTTTTCCTCCCCAAGATATACATTCTCCCACAATGTTTTGTATCCAGACATTGTCTTTAGTGCGGATGGATGCGAGCATTTGAAAGTCATCCCTCTTTTCCCCAGGTGGGTTGAAGAAGCGCCACGGATCAAGTTCGCGGCACTCACGCATCATGGATCGTAACGTCCTGTGTGCATTCTCTGTCTCCGTTGCTTTCTTATTCCCAACATCCAAGTGGTAATCGATCCTATTCCAGCTTGGGCTCCTATTCTTTCTTTTCTATGACGAACCATTCTGCTCGTCTCCCCGCTCTCTTCCGAGAGGCTTCATTTTCAATTAAAATTGAACTTGATTCGATTTACCTCCAGTGTGCTGCCCTTCTTCAGCTCCTCTTCATCATCTGTAGACGCCATCGAGTCTGACCCGTCATCCTTGACTTCCCAGTCACTGCCTCCTTCTTCTCTCCACCGACTCCCTTTACCCTCGTTGTGATGCATTTGATTCGATCACACTATAGTCGTGTCCGCCATAATAGTATTCGTTACACGTTAGGCCACACTTGGCTTCCTCTAACTATACTTGGAATATACGTACTTAGGTATCCTAGTCTAGAAAGATATACCGAAGACGTATCAAAGTATACTCGAATGTATATTCACCCTAACTACCCCTCTCCACTAGAAGAGGAAAAAAAATAATAATAAAAAAGGCTAAGGGGGGATGGGGGGGGGAAATGGTATGTCTCAAGTAACACTGTCCGTCCGTCTTTTTTTTTTCTTGTTATTTTTTTCTTTTCTTATGAGAGGGGGGCTTTTTTTTTATTTCAACCATGTCTGAAACTTTTCCTTCCGTGGCGACAGCTCACATCCAAAAACTGTAGGTTTTTCGTAGTGGGAGGGAAATTGATTTTAATCGAGTTTGTCGGTATAAAGAACACAGCGCCGGTATCTAGGGCAGTGGTCATTTTCTATCATTGAATTGTTCGTCGAGTGATTGTTATTGATTGTGAGGAGAAGAAATAATAATAATAATAAAAAAACGAAGAATATGCAGGCGGAGAGCGACCGAAATGTCAGCAATGAACGACGAATCGAACCGACATAAAGTGGCGATCAATCTATCCATAAATATAATCAGGAAATGGTCGATTGAGAATCTCGCCCATTCTTTTTGTTCCCTTGAGCAGTGTATGGTACGTCTCTCTTATTTCAAACGATCAGCTGATCGTCAAAGAAGCTTGGAATGTGGGCACAGAGAAAGGGAGCGAATCGCGTTTGCCAAGAGCAATAGACAGACAAACGAAGCAGAGATTCAGATTAAGAGATGAGAAATCTCAGATTACACCAATATCACAACCATTTCCTCTTTATTCTCTGTCTCTCTCTCTCTATTTCTCCTCAGTCGATATGGCTGTTTCAATGGTGGACGAATGGCGATTCCAACAGATATTGACATTCCACTGCGTTTGATTTGCCATTTCCAGCGAAAGACACCAGATCGAAACGTGTGTCCCTACGTCTCTCTAGTTCCTCTGAATTTGTTTGTTCACCGGAACCCGTGCGGAAATACTCGCAGACTGCGTAGACACTCTGTGCACATGTAAACGCACAGTATGGAATTTGGTGTTGGCTTTTGTACCGTGCTGGGTCTGAATTCGTTCAGTCCTTCACGGATCTTTGAAAGCGCAACGAATGAGTCAGCGTCGATCCAGTCTTTTCATCTGTAAGCTACGCACAGAAAGTTCCCAGACACCACAGACTACTATTGATGACGGCTGGAAAACATAAAAGAGAATCAATCAAAAGGCATTCAAATTAACGATCCTTGTTATTGTTTTTACAGTGAAATCCGAACTTCTTGGAGCCTCGTCTGAAGGCCATCTCGGTTCTTCAGATTCGCCCTTCGTCAGCGACGCTCTGGCTGCAGTCACCGGTGACTACCAATCGGCCTACGCTGCTTCCTATTACAGCAGGTACGATCCAAATAAGTGCATGTGGGATTCATCTCTCAAGACAATCAAATTAATAAACTGGAGAAGGAAACGTGCGACTTGGCATCGCTTGACAGGGGCTGGTGTAAAACGGCCGTTGTTTTGGGGGAACGCGTTTATTAATGCAGACGTGTCTAAAAAAGAAAACAGTTGGCTGTGATAATAATAATACTAATGGAATGCAGCGGCGTGATGTTGTGTGAACGACCTCGTTGAAATTTCTTCATTTCCTACTTGTGTTGTGGCTTTTCATCAATGCCTCCGTGCGTTTTTTTTTTCATTTGATTCGTTTGTGTTATCATTGCAGCGCGATGCAGGCCTACAACAGTCAGTCGACGTCGGCCTACATGCCCAGCAGTGGATTTTACAATGGCGCACCGTCGCAGACGCCTTACGGAGTCCTAGCGCCCTCCACTTACACAACGATGGGCGTGCCTAGTTCAAGAGCTCTAGGCCAACAGTGCAAAAATGGCCAATCATTAGGTGAGTTTTTGATCAAATTTCATTCTAGGGCTTTTATTATTCAGACACTTATAGGCCAAATCGTTGGTTACATCATTTAAAAATCAAAGTCAGAGTTGTGGCACAGATCAATATCTTGCTGAGTCAGAGTGAAAACGATCTGTATGACGACAGAGTAAATAGTTAAACTATTTCGTGATCCAGCATCCCTATTTGTGGAGTTCACTGACCGCGCGAAAAACAACTTAAGACTGTTAACTTTTCCAAAAAAATATTGTGATCGTTTCGCAAGTGGTTCAATATCCTCATTGTGATTTTATGTTTACCATAGCACAAACGCCTCCGTATTTGAGCTCGTACGGGTCAGCATTCGGAGGCGTCACTGCCAGCAGTTCGCCGTCGGGTCCGCCCGCCTACGCCTCGGCTTATGGATCGGCGTACAACAGCGCCGCCGCCCAATCCTTCACCAACAGTCAACAAGTTCCAACGGTATGATTTCCTATATGATTAATACGTCCCTGTGATGTAGGCGATATCGTAGGCCTATAGACTTTATGCGGGGTATAGTGTCGACGACCACCGCACAACGATTTGTTTGTTTCTTTTGCAAAATAATCCGATGATCCGATAAGTATTGTTACAATAATGGGAGACTGCCCAAGTCACGATGTCGTCACACGTTCACCGTGTTTCCTTTGTTCTTGTATGGTTTCGCAGGTACTCGATTACGGTACGTATACGCCGTACGGCCAAGCCAGTAGTTACGCGTCCTACTATGGCCAGAGTTACGCTCCCTATGGCAACGGCAGCGTCTCTGGCACAGCGTCGTTGCCCAGCCTATCACCGACCGGATTGCCGAGCCTTGGTGGAGTCCCCAACCCGACCAGCGCAGCAACCAACAGCAACAATGTCTCTGCGTCAACAACCAATTTCACTTCGGCTGGATCCTACCAACAGTTGCCGCACGCTAGCCTGACATCAGCTTCCTCTTCCCTCTCAGGTTTGAAGATCCCTATAGGATAAACCCAAACAAATCTAAAGAAAAACATAATATGTAGCAAAATCCGGTAATAACGACTTTACTCTAATGGTCTCTTTCGTGTTTGAAAAGCAGAGAGTCCGCCGTATCCCGTTGTGGAGAACAGCAGTCCACCCCTGACAATCAAGAGTGATTCGACCCCAACCAACAACTCTCGGAGGAGTAAGGAGACGTCTGCCGAAGGTCTGTTCTATACGCTAATAACATTACCTACATACTACGTACGCTTGTTCTATCTAAAATACGTTAGGGTATATTTCTGCTTTCCATATAACATTCGATATCCTCCGGCATTAGCTGGAAAACCTATTACAGCATAAAAATTGAAACAAAAATGAAACAAAGAGAACATGATACGTATAAAGTATAGAAATGATTCGAGAGAAGAAGAAGAAGACGAAGACGAATAAGAAAAGTGTACGTAGAGCTGGTTCAAGGTTGGATTGGTCTTTTTTATCCCCGTTGCGTTCGTGTGGATGGTTTCGTGCGGGTGCGGGTACGAAGCTGGCTCTTCCTGTTGCACCGACCACGACTGCACCGGTGTCCACTTACCGGACCGCGCTCCTAGCCTCATAGTTATAACTTATAAGAATTTAATACTTTTGCACTGGGTTGGACGGTCTTGGACGGTTCACGACGTGCAGCTGACGGATCGTGTTCAGCATAGTTAGCCAATTTTTTTTCTTCTTCTTGATTTGATGACTGCACACAACTCCCGAGGGCTCCATCCTTCATCATCCCCATTGTGAGCATCATCGGCATTCAAAAATCTGCGCAGCTCTGAGAAGCTCTCCCGTTCACTCACGCCGGATCGGGTTGCTTCGCCGAGTCGAAACGTCTCTTTGAAATGAGCACGGCTCCTCCTTGACGCTGACATGGGGGGCTCTCTGACATGACAAGAAATTGTCGTTGTGATATTACCGTCCTTGTTGAAGCCTAAATATGTTTGCATGCGAGCAGAAAAAGACGCAGTTCACTGGAAAATGAATGTGATGAGCGTCTAATACATTTGGCTTTTCTCGTTTCCCAGGTGGATCTAGGAGCGCACGAAATAGAAACCGAAGAGCACCAAATCCGTCACCAGACCCCGAATCAAATTTGGACCGTGTCTTTATTTGGGATCTTGACGAGACCATCATCATTTTCCATTCGTTAATGACCGGATCCTACGCCTCCAGATTTGGAAAGGTAACAATACAACACCACAAATTGTGATGGCGCTGGCAGTTAATTATTATCGCGCGAGATTTCTGACACAACTGAGACCGCCCTCTACATCTCCCTTCTCTAAGCGCGTTTAACGTGTCTGTTTATCTGTCATGTCAAGCCTGTCAGAGCAAATGAAAATGGCTTGTTTTCAAAGCTGCTTTCGTCTTCTCGCGGGCGGTACTCTTTTTAACTTGTTTCTTGACGTGTTACAATCTGAAAAATCTTTTTAACTCCGCAAGCTCGTTAGTTTCAATTTTCCCATTTCATTGGATTTTTCAGGACGTTCCCGGCTCGATCCAGCTTGGAGTCGGCATGGAGGAGTTGATTTTCAACCTATCCGATACTCATTTCTTTTTCAACGATTTAGAGGTTAGTTGTTTCTTAAAATAAAAATGTTTCTTCGGTCATTTTCTATGGCACGCCGAAACCGACACAAAAAAAAATGTTTAAAAAAAAAAAAAAAAAAAAGAATCGACTAGCGCCATCTAGCGGCCAAAAAAACAACTACGTGCAAATTTAGCGCTCTTCACACAATTCACTCTGTGTAATCACTATCTGAGTATCTGTAACACCTTTATTGGTGATTGTTTGTTTCACATTTCATACGTGTCTTGCTTGTCGTACAAAATTTCTTTTTCAGCTATATAAGTGAAGTAAAATGGTTAAGCAGATTACCCGGGAGGAATTACAAAATCTTTTAGGTAAATAAATAATGTAGGCTCCTAGGTAGTGTTTAGTGTCACCTTACCAATCCTATTACGAAGTTAAAGAAGAAGAAACCTACAACAGGCATTAGGGTTAGCCAATAGTTACGTGGCGCTAAATTGATAGACGACTAATTAAGTAGTAAGCGTTGGATGGTTCCAATAAATTTGTTGTTGCGGATGTTGAAAGTCAGCTCCATTCGTAACAAAATAAGCCCCGTAAAGTTCACGATGCTGGAAAGATTGCGATGCCGAAAGATTAGCCTGTGCCAATTAATGACGACAGTTCAGTATGGCTAGACTAGAAGACAGCTTGTCTGAGTCAGATAGCGCTTAATAATTTAATCTTGAGAGAATAACGTGATATGCATCCTCACATTTCTTGGGGCCCATCATCATGCGTCGGTAAACTAAGCTACTCTGTAATTTACTTGGTCTAAAAAGTAGAAAATTGATCGTTCCAACAGACTGGAGTAGCATTTTTTGTGTGAGTTCTGGCTGTCACGAACGTAGAAAGCAAATAAGGGTGACATCTAAATAACGTTTATGAGTTCAAAAGTTTAGATTGTAAAGTTAATCACAAACACAAGTCGTGTTTTAAGTAAATAACGACACGCGCGATTGCACTTGATAAAAGACCGTCCTTCTGTTCATTCTGTTCATATAACAGAACCGATCTGGCAAGGGACGAATGGCCATCGTAATATATCTGGCTATCAGGGCTCAGATTCAATAACGAAGCGTGAGGTTGAGCAATCGATGAAGACCTCCTTGTTCCCGTTCCAGACGGCCCAGTTAGCCAGTTACCTGAATGCCAGGATTTAATTTCTTAAATCTTGATTCGTATCTAGATTGTTTTTCAAGAAGCTGGATTAAAAGAAATTTTGTACGACAAGCAAGACAAGTATGAAATGTGAAACAATCACCAATAAAGGTGTTACAGATACTCAGATAGTGATTACACAGAGTGAATTGTGTGAAGAGCGCTAAATTTGCACGTAGTTGTTTTTTGGCCGCTAGATGGCGCTAGTCAATTCTTTTTTTTTTTTTTTTTTTAATCATTTTTTTTTTGTGTCGGTTTCGGCGTGCCATAATTTTCCCCCTAGTAACCGTGTTCCAGAGTTTAAGCCCTCTATCTTTCCTTACTGGATGTACTAGATACGAACGCAACGTTAGAGTATTAATTCACGCCGCTAGATGGTATTGTTCGTTGGAAAGCTTAAAATGTTTGTTCAAGGAATCGCGGCCCGTCTGATGCGCATCTTGTTTGGAAGAAGAACAAGAAGAAAACAAAAAAAGAAACACAATAGTAATTTTTTTAGAATGACGAAGCTGGTTGCGACTATCACTGTTAAATGGCCGCCAAATCTCCCGTCATGACGGAGGAAGAATAAGAAAGAGGAATCAGAGACAAGAAGCTACGCCGTCAGAAGGCGGATCCCAACACGACAAATGACAGTTGTCTCCCGCGCTCCGACAGCATTGGAATCACAACAAAAAGAGAGACCACAAAACAAACAAATGTGTCGTAGTAGTAGGAAAGGAAAAGCCAAAACAGAAACAATTATTCACGACGGGTGTTATTAGAACAAGAATGGAAACTTCGTGACGTTGTTGATGGAGGGTGTCGCGATGATTAAAAAAACACGAACCGAACAACGAATACGGGAGTGACTCTTGCTTTCGTTCAAAAAATTCTTGTCAGATAGGGAATTTGTTTGTTTTTGCATCCTTGGTTTTTATTTTTTTTGCTCACGGGCGGGAATAGATTCATCAAATGGTAATATAATTTAATCCGTCTGAAGAGAAAAAAAAGAGGCTGCCAACTTTCGACGGTCCGATTTAGGACCGTCCGCTGGTTTTCTTATCTGGGCTTCGTTTTTGCTTCATTGTTCGTCCGTCCCTTTATAACGCACCTGTACACATACGGTGAAAGAATTTATGTTTCGTTCGTGTCTCCCTTTTGCGACAATAAATAACGACGAAAACAAAACGAAGAAATAACTTTACTAGGCGCCGCACGTGACACATGGTTCTCATTCGCTTGCTGAATTGTGTGGCTTCTTCATATCGTTTACCTACTTTTTCTTCTTCCCTTTATTTTTCTCTCTTTTTCTTTCAACCCTCCAGCCGCCGTCTTCGTCCCTCTTTTCTGGACGATTGCTGCTTCTCTCTCTCTCTCTCTCTCTTTCTTTCGAATCGAAAACGATGATGCTGCCCTACTGACATATTATATCTTTGCCAGCGATTGGCTCATACATTTCCTCGGTCCTCCGTATACCGGCCTTTTTTTGTGCGTCTGTGTCTGATAGGTATTTTTTGACTTTGGAACGCGACAAAAGCAACTCGTGGATAAAGTAGGGACGAAACGAAGACTATTATATACGCTTGTCGTAATAAATCAAGTCTCTTGCGTCGTTTACTTTCTATTCGCGATCGGGACGGATCGTTAAAAAAAATGAAATTTGGTAGGAGAAGATGTAGTACGTTATGTCGGTTATTCATTTTTGAATGACTCTCGTCCTGGAAATGAGATCTAGTTTGGTTTAATGAACATTGAAAGACGAAGTTTAAAATGAAGTGAAATAATAAACCGCGAAATTGAGAAAACATAGTTGACCACCGCACCAGCAGGTAGAAGAAAACACAACGTTTTGCTTGTCCCATTTGGTTATTTTTGTTAGTCGCGACGTGCTGGCGGGTGGTTAAATAATAAGGCGATGAATTAAAGGGACAAACTGGCGAACAGATAGAACTTCAAAGAAAGCCGATTGGAAGGACGAAAATTGAAAACAAAAGAAAACCTCAAAATGTTACGCTAAATGATAGTGATTCTCGGAAGTTGTGTAATTATTTCGTGACTGCGTAAATCGTCTTTGACCAGAGTCCACGTTCCGGTCGGTCGTTCGTATCATCATTCGTTTTAAGCATCATAAGAACTCGTCGCGGAACCAATGGAATTCAAGAAAATTTTTAAAAATAATTTCGTGCGGGAGGAGAAGGAACAGTTTGAGATGGCCAAGACGAGACCTTGAGAGTTGGTACTGTGAATAGGACAAGAGTGCATACGTATTATGCGATGTACTGCACGTCTCTCATCCTAAAAAAAAAACAGAAGTGAGGAAGGTGAGGGCTAAATAATTTAAAGAATTAGGGAAAAAAAATTCAACGATTCAAGGCCTTCTCTCTCAATCTTTCAACTTTGAAAGAAAACGCTGAGAATGATCAAAGCATCAAATTGGCGTTCAGGTGAATCTTTTGCGCTGGCGTTGTCGACTTGTTCCTTTGTGTCTGTACTCTGTTGCCTTATCTTCTTCTTCTCATATATGCAGATAAAAGTTTTTTTCTGACTTTTTGAATCAACCGGCGGAAACTTGTTTGCATTTTAGGTAAAAGGAGAAGGGAATTTTGTTGTTTTGTTTCCTTTGTTTTTTATTATTATGATTATTGTTTGGGTGTTTTTTTTTCTATCCTTTTTACTTTTGCTGTTCATTCTTCCATGTTTTGATTATTATCCGAGCTGCGTGGCTCCTTTCAGGAAAAAAAAAACGCGGAACTGTCAGGCCAGTCCTTCATGTGTTCAGCAACACCCTCCGCAGCTGCGCAACTCTCTCTCTCTCTGTTTCTCCAGTTCCGTGCTAATTCGGAGATTAATAACGAAAAAGAAAGGGAAAACGAAAATCAACCGCCAACACGATCATTTGGATGGTCTTGTATAAGTCGCGCAAAATGTAGTTATAGCTCTCCCAAATCCCTTTATTCCGTCTCTGTGTGCGGTTTCTTTTTAATGGATTTTTCGTGACGAAGAACATCCACATCGAATATAAGCCAGCACGAATGCACTAATATCTTGAATATAAGATAACAACTGGACTATATAACTTGATCTAACAGTCATCACATATTTTTTTAAATGGCGATTTCCTTGTGAGAGAGAAAGAAAGAAAAAATGCTCGATGTTTTTTCCAACGCCTCCCATACGAACCAATCGAGTTCATTATTATTACGACCGTATCGGGGTTTCTTTGACTTTGAAACGTCGTCGTCAACTAGCGGATAAGTACCATTATCGTTTGGGTTTTTCTCGGCTGGTTGAAGGAGGGCAATCGTAAAAAATCCATACAAACATTGGGAATCGGCACCCGGGTCGGGTTAATGGCTCGTTGATGATGTTATCTCATTAGCTAACATTTCTCGTTGCCTCGATGAGCATCGGAGACGGTCAGACGAGTCTAGTCTTCAACCGTATACCCGCCGACGATCTCAATTTTATGCGCGCAATTACAGCGGAGGGCTGTTAAACATCTGTAATATCGTATCTACAGTATACTTTGAGAAACTGTTGGGAAAAGCAATTTAAGTATCGCTTAGTTTTATAAGCCATCCCCCCTCTATTCTCCCTAAAAGGTCTTTTGATTTCTTCGGGCTTGCACAAATCGTCGAACCTTGAAAGGGAATTCTCTCCTCTTTTTCGCCCGTTCCGCTTCATTGCCGACACTTGCCTTTTGCAAAAGTTTCAATGTACCTCGCATAATTGCAGTAATAGTGAAACAAAATCAGTGGGCATTGAGAAGTGAAAGTGCCTTTAAAAACTGAAATTTTTATTTTAAATGTTTTATTGCGTGCGTGTGTGTACATGATGCGTGTACGTCTCTCTGTCGCCTTTTGGTTGCGCGCACAGTTTTTTCGTGTAAAACGTTGCGTGAAAGGTACTCGTGGAATATTGCCGTTGTCTGATGCGAGTCTGCCAGATTGCTGCGGCCTGTGTAATATGATGAAGTTCAAGATTGGCGGCACGAAGAATAAAACGAAATAATAAAAGAAGGAGTCGAATAATCTTCTTTCTTGTTCGCTCTCTTCCTGGAAAAAGGGAAAAGAGAAAAGTGAGCTTGAGCGTGTTCGTCTCCCCGAATGAATGTGTTAAGCTGTTGGTCTATGTGAAACGTCACGGTGGTCATCAACAGTGACGGCTTGTTGAATTTTGCGATATGCGGCCGATTCTCTCATGCTGGGCTCTCTGATGGACCAAGCGGCGTCTTGAGAGGTAGAGAGGAAATGAGTAATGACAGATCTTCCACACAGAACGAGTGAAAAAGAGAGATGAAAGAGAGAATGAAATGAGAATCATCGTGTGGTGTTCGTGGTTGACAAGGTCTCATCGTATGAGCTGGCTGCTGTTTCGCCAACTCATCATCTACGACGTTTCCTTGTGAGCTCCTTCTCGGCACTGCAGTGACAAACTCCTTGAATTTACATAGGAAAACAATTTCCAGTCATGTTGCAATCTCCAGTCTCAATGTTGGCTCTTCGGTCAAGGTTTCGTTAACGTTCATTGAATCGTTTCAGTTCTATCCTCCACTTTGGATAAATATTAGCACTGTTTCAACCAATTTTCTGCTGTATTTATTCTCAACAATTATTTTAACCTTTTCATTGTTTAATAGGAATGTGATCAAGTCCATATCGACGACGTGTCCTCCGACGATAATGGCCAAGATCTCAGGTAATTATACTCTTTTATTAGTTTCTCTTTTTTTAAAAACATTCATCATTCGATCAGCTAGGCTGTTTTTATGTTACGAGCTGGTTAGGCTGGGTTTAACACGGTTTAATATTGCACCATCGAGTTGACCTGTTACAATTCAGGCCCTTTTTACGACTCACTAGAAATTTTTTGTGATAGGAAAACTTGTTCAGTTTTGAAAAAACTCTGAAAAAATTGGAACCAAAACACAAAAAAATTTATAATTTTGCTAATTATATAACACAGTGGGGGGTACAATACAATAGGAACACAAGAATTCGAACGCGGGTCTTATTGGTGAGATGGGATGACCGTTAAGCTATGGGCGCACATCTCGATGGGAATCTGATCGAGTCAGAATAACTTCCTTACTGTTCCCGTTAAAAAAAACAGCACTATCCCCCCCCCCTCCCAAAAAAATATGGAGATCCACTGCAGCATCCGTATTCCGCAAAATATATCAAACAAAAATTACCTTCGCTTCTATAGGCAGAGTGCAGGTTGTTTGAAATGGTCCATGTCTCTCTTTTTCGTGTGTTGTCCCTTCACGCTAGATATGCCTTGAAAATCCTTCCTGTAATCATTTGTTCGACTTACTGTATCTAATCTCTCCACATGTTTTCATCCTTTGAACACAGTAATTATAATTTCCGGACGGACGGTTTCCATGCAGCCGCCACCAACGCTAGCCTCTGTCTGGCCACTGGCGTCCGCGGCGGAGTCGATTGGATGAGGAAGCTTGCCTTCCGGTACAGAGCCATCAAAGAGATTTACAACCGTTATCGCAACAGCGTCGGAGGTAAAAAATAAAATAAATAACAAACAAAAGAAATAGTAATACCATTTGAAGATTAGACGATAGACACAAAATTTTCCGTTCTCCCTTTCTCTTTGAAAATATTAAAAAAGATATTAACCGTCATGACCCCTTTGTATGAACTCTACAGGGTTGCTTGCGCCTGCCAAGAGGGAGCAGTGGATCCAGCTGCGGATGGAAATCGAATCGCTGACAGACAATTGGCTGACTCTAGTCACTAAATGCCTCGAACTGATCAATTCCAGGTTAGTTGGCCATTGTTTCCACACGTTTGCACTCACGCATTGGGTTAGCAATTCCTTGCGCCACATAGTCAAAGAGCGAGTAAACTTCGAAACGACTCTTCCCTCTATGCCAAATTCGACAGCCGAACGTACCCAACGACATTCAGGCATTAAAAAAAAATAACTCTAGGAACAAAGTCTCTAATAATGATAATAGCGATTGAGCAACTGAGAGCTCCTGGCAGCTTTTGGAAGACCGTCACGTCTCAAACGTCCCAAACGAAATGATTACGTCTTTTTTTTCTCTCTCTCTCTACATAATAGCCCATCTAAAAGTCCCGTCACAGTATTTTAGAGCTGCATTACAAAAGAAAAGAGAGCTGAAAGATAGATGCGAATAACAGGAGGACGGTTGTGCGAAGTCTAACTGCTTGGCAACTGAAAGAAACATCGCCTTCGAGTCGTGAGTGACGCAGTTCTTTGCCAAACAACGGCCCAGCAGCACGGACATTATTTCCCAAGTGTTTCTGCCGGACTATATGGCCGGGAACTATACTGTTTGCTGGACAACAAATGCTAGCGTGCGAAAAGAAATTCCAAGCGCTTATTCGGCATGAAATTGCATAACGTCAAAATGATGTATTAGGCACCTATCGACCTTTGACAGCCGCACAGCTTTGAGTTCACTAGCACGCGAAATGGTGGCATGCAAGCGCATTTAACAAATGTGTTTGCGGTTACCGTTTGCCCCATCGCGCTCCATTCCGTTGGACGAGTTTACCCGTCTCGCCATTATTCAAAATAGCAAGCAATAAGCTAAGCCTTAGTTTATATTAATGTATGCGCATAACTGAAAACCCGAAATGTATATAGGCTATGCTAAATACATTCTTCACCTGAAGGGGAATAATCTAAATCAAAACCGGTAGAAAGCTCAAGCACATCAATTCATCAACAGTTTCTTTTATGACACGTACTTTATGTGTCTAACTACAGCTGAACGACCTACCAAAAAAAATCCTGTATCCTCTTTAAGTTTAATTCATAACCTAAAAATGTTAGTTGCGCCGAAATATTTTAATATTTGATTGATAAGAAGTCAGATCAAATTAATTTCTATATTAAATATTTCTAAAGAATAAATCGGGGAATGTTGCGGCATTATTTGCCAGAATCAACTTGCGATTTATTTCCTTGTCAGAACAAGTTTATAGTGAATAACATCTTCTTAATCGAATAGCAATCACGTTTCGTGACTGTTTTAGCCTTGCGCAAACGGCCGGAACGTCTTGACTGAACAATGTCCCAGACAATTTAGGTGGTGGGACCTGTTGAAAGGCCGGTAATGAGCCGTGCTGCAACAACCGCAATTATGGCACATTTTAGCAGACACACACACATCTCGGAGCAGACTCGACTTCTTCATCCGGCGAGATCCGTCTTACGACCAACGTTGACTTGTCGAGTTGTTTTTCCAATTAGTGCGTCCATCCATCACCAAAGTTGCGCATAAAATAAATTTTTTTTATGCACCTCATGTAGTAGAACCACCAAAATAATCGAGCAGGGGAACCACTTGCATTCGCAAGGTCACGGATACAACTCACCACCGTGCGCACATCACGTGCGCCAAGATAAACGTTAGGGGATTTTAGTTTAACCGCATGGTTCCCACGACCTTCCGCGAAAAAATCAGGATGAAAAAAGGCTAAAAAAGATGTTCACCTTGCGTGCGCCGGTTGCGGGTGTCAGGTTTAAGCACTTTATCCAACAGGCGCGCCAATTCGTGTCCATTTAAAGAGAATAAAAAAATGAAGCCTACGTTTGACTGATGATCAATCGGCAAGATCACGAACGACCGTGACGAGTTGCCAAACAATAAAAGCTTCCTCACAAATTTAAAATTTATGATTATTTTGATCCCCGGCTTAATTGATTTTCAAAATGTTTTGATTAATTGGCTTTTCTTATTTTATGTACGTATTTTTTTGTTTTTGTTTTTGCGTGTTTAACAGACCCAACGCCGTTAACGTGCTGGTGACGACAACGCAACTCGTTCCCGCTTTGGCCAAAGTCGCACTCTACGGGCTGGGCGGTGTCTTCGCCATCGAGAACATCTACAGTGCCACTAAAATCGGTAATAAACGGAAGATGCGAAGCAATTCCAAAAAGGCGGATGCGCCGAGCCCAGTAACAGCGCATACTCTCGTTCTGGAAATCCCAACTCGAGTGTGATGACGAAAGATCTTTTTCAAAAATAAAATCTAATGTATTTTACTATTTCTATTTGTGACAAAAGGCAAAGAAAGCTGTTTCGAGCGGATCGTTTCTCGGTTCGGGCGCAAATGTACCTATGTCGTTGTCGGAGACGGCCGTGACGAAGAGAGCGCTGCCAAGCAGGTGAGCTCCATTCTTTTCCTTTTTGTGTCTCTTTCCTTGTCCTTAGATTCTTTATGCTTTTCTCTACCTACTGACAACGACACCATGTCTGTCCGATTCCCGCCCGTATCGCTGTCCGATCGAGAAATCGTCAAACTCCGTCACGCGACGGTCATTAACACGAAATCACCACCAACAAGAGATTCCAAACGAAAATATAAAATAGGATTATAAAGTCTAGGAAAATGAAGAAGATGAGCGTCTGAATGTAGTCGCCCGTCGTTTCGAGAGATGAGAAAAGGTTTTCCCCCAAAAAGGTTCAGTCAGTTCAGTCAGGATAGGCGGTGCGTGGGAATGAGCGTATTCTTATTCAGTACAAAACATTGGAAGAAACTTGCAAATCGCTTAAGGGCAGCCCATTCTGAGGAGGATCAAACCTTAAACTTGACTGTCTGACACAGTACGTGGGCGCTGAAGTGCACGGTCTTCACTGTGGTTCTTCACTGTGATTCCCCACATTGCACGAAATGTACTGTATGGCCTCTGCTGTCTTCCAGGTTTGATCACTTTTGATGGCGGCCTTTCGACACTGGAGACGAGGCGACACAAAAGCCCTTCAAATCTGGACGTATCTACGCTGTATAGTCATCAGTTGCCTTATTTGACGCTCTCGAAATGGAAGTATATAGAGAGATGAGAATCCTAGAAATCTTCAATCGTTTATCCAATCGAAAGAGAGAGACGGAAAACTACGAGTCCATAAAGGCCGTTGCCGATGACGGATGACATCTCCATAATTTTTCCCCCTCAAAAACGTAGCCCCCCGGATGAGCAATGTCCCAATATTCAAAACATCCATAGGAGGATGAAGAATGGAATAAAAAATGAAGGAATAATGTTGATGAGGAAATCGAGCATCTGGCGTCTTGGCTACCGATATGATGGCCTTACGATCCAACAGGGTTCATGTAGTTAGTTGAAGGTTGTCAGGGACGTTGGCCACTTGCCCACTTATAATGGAGCACTTCTCTGTTCGATTACCGGACCAAAATGTTTTAACTTGTCAAGTTTTTCGGCTCCATCTCCCAGTCAAAGGATATCGGAGAAAAATATGTCTTGTATGGAAAATAACAAGTCAGATGCAATCGATGAAAAATGCCGTCATCGTTGATTACAAATAGAAGGGCCCATAATTGAAAGTGGACCTTGAGAGCCGTTGCTCCTCTAGTCTATTATTTTAGCTTGAGTTTTGATAGGTCCATTCCGTCGTGTTCCAGTACGGATTGGTATATTTCCCATCGATTGTGTACTATGTAGGCTACGAGCGCTTCTTTCTCTTTCTGATCTCACGTGTCAAGGGCTGCGAGAGGCAGGGACCTTGGGACGCATTAACGATTTTCCAGCTCTGAATTTGTTGTGATTGTCGATAGATATAAAACCCAGAATAGAATAGAAACGAAAAGAAAAGCAACTGGCTTCTGAAATAAAAAGTGACTCCGATCGCTAGTGGAGCTGGAAAGCGTGCAGCAACTGAGGAGAGAGGGTCGACGGGGGGTGGAAAGGAGGAGAACGAGATACAAGGCAAAGAAGAAAGTGTCATTGAAATCGTGGGAAGTGAAACACCGCAGAAAGGTGGGCACTTTGCTGACTGAATTTACTTCTCTATGATGACTACAATAAATTACATTGTATAGGGAAATTTCTTCCCGCATGTTCGGTGAAAATGAAGGGGGGGGGGACTCCCGTTGCGGATGCCTTTGGGATGATGGCGGTGATGTCGGTGGCGGCGGAATTGAAAGTTTTGCCATTTTCGCCGCCGTCTTCCACTCTCATCCTTTTGTTACACTCTAGATGCAATAATAGCACATCCCAACTATACGGAGGCCGAGGCCCATTAGGGTGGGGTCTATTATGCTGACGCCGTTGAGAGCGGAAACGTGAAAACCACTGCCATCCGAACTGTTGAAGCCTATCGTCAAAAGAAAAAGAATTGAATTGGGTGAAGGTCGATCCAAGCAAAACAAAACTACGCAATCCATTGTGTTATCACCCAGCGTTTGTTTTCTTTTGAAATTAGTTGTAAGGAGGGGAGAAAGGAGGGTGGGAGTTACGAGAATAAAAAATAGTATGTACACGACAGAATTTTTATGTAAAGAAAAAAAACACACACACCTAGACAATCGAAGAGAAAAAATTTCAAACAAAAAAGAGGTATCGCGTGCCATCGTGATGATTTTTGGGGGAGAAATCAGCGATGAGAAAGTCATAAATTCTGAATGCCAACCAGTTCTCATGATTTCTCGTGACATTCTGATTTGTCAGTTTTTAAGAGAACTGCTTGTATCGACCATTTTTCCACGTCGATCATCACAAAAAACTCACTAGTCCCGGGAGAAATTCGAAATAGTTGGCTATTTTTTTCTATTTTTTTAGTTGGCTATTTATTTATTTCTATTTTTTTAATCAGCATATGTGTTTAGCAACGGACCGCTGGCTAATGAACCCAACTCATTTTTTAAGGGTCGTATTCTGAAATTGCTAAACATGACAAGTATCTCGTTTCGGAGATATTTCAACGAGAATTCGATTTCAATAAGAAAAATCGTGCAAACTTCCGAACTACTTGTGGCATGTTGTAGGTGTATTATAGTAAAGTGAGTGAGAGAAAGTTTACCTTCTTGCATTACCGCCGACATAATTGTAAATATTGAACCCGAAATAGAGGAATTATAACGTTTGAAGAAAATCAAAATAAGAAACCATAACAATACTGAATACCCTGCCTATTACAACGAATATAACTTGTTAGTTTTGGCCTTCTTCTGTGTGAGGTCCGTCCACTCACCGCGCATAGAATGACCTAGAAATGAGAATGCATCAGCATCATATAAATTCGAGTGGGAAATTCAGGAAAAAAAGAAAAACGAGTTTTGCCAAAGAAACTTTTCTTTCGAGATGTCGGCTGTTGAGAGCATGAAATGTGTCTTGAAAAATTCCAAATTCGTTTCGAAGGACTCGCGGAAGTGACAACGCGAAAGACAGCAGGGTTAGAGGCACTTTGGCATTTGTGATCGAAGTCTGAAAGTGCCGAGGTGACTATAGAGATAGCAGAGTTCCAGTAGTTGCTTTCATCCGACTCACTTTGTCCCTACTGTAACACACTTACGTTGAAGAACAAGTGGAGATGATGATCGTTCACTTATTGTGAAGATAGAGGTCTTGCAGTGAATCAGCAAACATGGACTTTCGCTTGTTTATGGTTACTTCTATAGAGCTGTATTTTTTTTTTTTTTTAATTTGAAGTCGTCGTTTGCGTTATTCTTCAAGTTGGGTGGCCATTTAGACGAAAAGGGGAGTTGAAAAGTACCGCGGAAGCAGAAGCGGCCTTTAATTATGAGTAGACGCTCAAAAGATAATGATTTACGTCGGGGCATGGTCCGTCACGACCGAGCGACACTCGAGGGGAAAAAAAATCCGCCGTGACACATCAATTTTATCATTTGAGGGGAAAGAATTAACCGCAGAAAAATGCGAATAATAATGACAATATTAACAATAATCGTTTCATCCGCTTAATACATTTAATATAATTCGCATTCACAATTCTCTTTTCGTACAGAAATTTAAATAACATGTCACTGCTGTTTGAATTTACCACAATTTGTAAAAACTATTTACTAATTTTTCCATTTTTTTATTTTATTTTTTTTTATTTTTTTTAGTTGAATTTCCCGTTCTGGCGAATCGCCAGCCACCAGGACAGTGCGGCCCTGTACAACGCCCTAGATTTGGGGTACATGTGAGCGTCGTTCGTTTGAAGTAGAGGATGATGATGAAGAAAACAAAAAGGAAAGAGACAAAAGGACAAACAAATAATAGGAAAGGAAGAATCTGCATGTCCCTTCTCTTGACAACCGGAATGGATTGACAAGGACAAGGCTGGAAAAAAGAGAGAAACGGAAAGAAGTTACTCCATTATTCAATGACGTTTATACAGGGCGAGATACACACTCGAAGATTACGTATACACACTCACATACAACAAGAAAACAACATGCCACACATCAGACTCACAATGGAAATCGAATCGATACGTTGAAAACGTGTTTGATACGCCAACAGGGTAGACGTCATCCACCGCAGTGTGTCCTCCTCACCCAGATTTCCTCGCATTTCCTTTCTCCTATGCACCCCATCCATCAGTCTCCTTATACATTCTTCGGTGTACTAGAATTAACAACACCCATCTCTCTCTCTACAAAACTCATCGCCCAATCTACCGCTATCTTTTATTCTCGATCCGAAAGTGGATCAACTCGCACTGTCGATTGCACTTAAGAATTTCATACGAGTTCATACGAGTTTGTGTGTGCTTGCATGTCTGTATGTGTAAAACCGTCTAAGATAATCTTGACATTTGCTCCTATACCCAATGAAAAGAAAAAGAGAAAAAAAAAATGGAATTGAAGATGTGTTTGTTGCGTGTAATGTACAGTACCTTTTTCCCATACGTTTTTATATGTCATCGTGAGTGTTTTCTTTTCCATTTCAACAAGAAAACTTTAAAAAAAAAATTTTAACAAAAAAAAAAGGAAAAATAAGCAGCAAAACAAACAACCGTCATTTTAAAATTTTGTTTCGGTTGGGACCATTCTTATATTTGATTTTTGCAAAAAGTTAAATTTCGTTTTTTTTTGTTTTTTTTTTTTGTTTCTTTCACTTCTAATTTCTCCCCATATATTCTCTCTGTCGCCACCTCTCTCTCTCTCTCTTTCCGGTGTCTGTTTTTGTTTTTTTTTTGTTTCTGGTTGAAGGACTTTCTTATATTCGTGTGACGACGGGGTTTGCGTCATCCCGCCGAGTTCCCTTCTCTGTATGCCCGTTTCTGTGTGTATGCGTGTTGAGTGCGTGTGACTAAATATTTTCGATGAATTATGTTTTGGGGGGGGGGGGGGAGAAATGTTTCCTTATATTTGGTTCGTCTATAGATACTGATGGTGAAAGATGAAAAAAAAAAAACAGACAATGTCTCTTCTCTTTTTTAATTTTTCTCCAGACTTTCCATTCGATTATACTTGTTTAATTCCAGCCCGTAATCCTTTTTAATAAAGGCAAGCTTTACAAGAAAATCATGTAGAAACCATTCTGCCATATACTCACGGTACACAAAACACTCAAAAACTTGCAAAAAATTTAATAAATAATAATAATGTGTCTTGATATTGACATGAACACAGATGATTCCAGCGCGCGCGTTCTTTCTAATAGTATAGCCCACACACAAATGTTCTTGTTATTTTTGTTGTTTTTTCTTTTGTTTAGGGTGGTTTCTTTTTAAAAAATTCGATTTGGATGTGCATTTGGATGTTGTTGCCCAGTCTTTCACAATGGTTCATTTTCTATATTACTATACACACCCGAAAAGAAGCAGTAAAGCGTCTGTTCCAATACAGCCACCCGCAACCGCCACCATAATCCGCGCGACTGCTATTCGGATTTTCTTTTCTTAAATCGAATCATTTCTCTTGTCTCCGTTCTGTATATGGAAGCCGAAAACAAAATAAGAGAGACGAGCTATTAGATGTCGAATAATCAAACAACACCCTGTCGAGCGCTTTGTTTCTTCGATCATATGCGCTAGTTGGTGGGTCTGACGTCATTTCGGTCGACGCCCACTTTTTCTCGTTGAATTGTTATTCCCTTATCCGTATGTGCTGAATTCAGCAGCACCTTCATTCTCGATCAACTCCATTCAAGTTCTTTCTCTTTTTTTTCACCCATTATATGATATACAGTACATTCAATCAATATGTCTCGTTATTGTTTTTTTTTTCTCCTTCTCTTTCGGTGTTATCAATTTTTTATTTTCTCTCCATGAGCGTGTAGTGACTGATCCACCCAAACATGATTTTTTTTCCCCCACTCTCGATTCAATCAGTTTCATTTTCCGGTTTTTTTTTCTTTCCCCATTTCCTTCACAAATTTTTCGAAAGTTATTATCGTATGTGTTCCCTGCTGTAATCGAATCCTGGTTACTTTTACATTATGTTTCTCATTCATTTCTTCTATTATTGTAGACTGACACCAGCACACTGTACTGTACAATATATACATACATATTGGATGTGGTAATACGTCGTCGCCTTTTGGTACTTGACACTTTTTTTCCAGAAATTCGTATGACAATGTGTGACTTCCTACGCGGAAAGTATATCCAAACATGACGCAAGACATCGTTCAAACGTCAACACATTCCCAAATTCGCATGTTGACACCAGCAGCAAAAAAGGAGCGAGATGAGAGGAGGAAAAAACGACAATATTGAAGTCTCGATGGCGACAAAAGGATCAAAACCGAAAAATTCTGGTCAAGTTCATGCGTGTCTTCCTGTTCCGGGATGTCTTTATCTACCAGCAAGCAGGATAGCATCGGTTGGCATTAGATGTTGGACAGGCAGCAAGTGAATAACATCCGCAAACTTCTTTTGATTCGTCCCTGATTAGACGTCCACCACGACTGCACACAGCACAAAACTGGTCTTCCGCATCATTTGCCAAAAAAAGCAGCATGAAAACAACTTTCTCTCTCTCTTGCTGGCATTTGAATTTCGTGTTCTGATCGTGCGTTTCAATCAGGGTCCGGGACGGCGAATTTGGTGACGGATCAAGCCAAAAGTTTTAAAAAATTGGGAAAGGTCCGTCAAGTTAATATTAACGTCACAATGTCAAAAGAGCGAAAGCATCAGCTTGGTATACATGGTTATATATACAAATGATTCCACAACGTCGCTAGATTTGGTCAAAAAACAAAAGATATGACTAATGGCGGATGTTGGGCATCGGATGATTGTACTACATCAGTATGTGCACAACAATCTGTATTCAGATAGCGGCTCTCTGCGGTACAAGACGGATTATAAAGCTCGGCTCTCCTATGTTTCTTGCTTATATTTACTCTTTTTAATGCGTGGAAATGGAAAGGTGATCGGTCGTCGCAAGAAAGTGGGCGACATAGGAGCGGCCGTCCGTCCGGCAGCTGTTGCCAGTTGTAGGGTGTATATAGACAGACACACGGGCCGTCGTACGTAATACCTTCCCCGCAAAAAAAAAATAAACGAAATAAAAGAGCGGCTACGGCACTTCCGCTCGCGCCTTTTTTAACTTGATTCTTTTCGCATCTCCAGGGGAAATGATGGATCACGCGAAAAATGTTTAGAATGTAATACGCGTGCATAGCCCGTTGTCTAAACGAAACAAATTACATGCGTGGACGCTCATTTCTTTAACTGTGTGACGGCTAAACCCCCCAGAAGAAGAAGAAGAAGAAGATGAACACATCTTTTTTTTTCCGTTTAGGGGCGTGCTGCTTTGGTAAACAGTTTTGCCGTGTGTGTTGACGTCAAACCGCGCAAGGGAACCGCCTTGAACCTATATAGATAGTTGCACAAATCTGGGAAAAAACGGCAATGGTGCAACAACTTAACACGTAGAAGACGAAAAGAAAAAATATGGTTTTAGGTATTAATGCGCCTTCAGCCGTATGGGATATGGTTTTCCCCCCCTCAGCACAAATTTGAAAAAAAAAATATGTATTTTATTGTTATTTTGTTTCTTCTCTTCGTTTCTTTGACAGAGAAAAAGATGAGCTAAACCTGAGGATGGTGTGTCTCTATGGTAAAAAAAAAAGTGTTTATGGTAAGACGAGAGGAGCGGAACAAATTGTGTCCCTTATGGATATACCCTCCTCACCACAGAAGAAGAAAATAACATCTCCCGTCCGTCCGGTTTGCCTCGGCGCGAGCCGTCGGCATACATGAGAGAGATGGTGACGTCATGGCCGGTTGAAATTATGAATAACAAATATACACGGACGAAGCGCGCACCACAGCACTGTGTCGTGAGACAGTCCATTTATTACGGATTTGTTTGTCTGGACACGTCATGTGCGTGCCAAGAGGAGGGAAGAAGAAAAAAATCATTTTTGAAATGAACAAAATAAATCTTCTGTCATTCTTGTTGAACCAAACTTGCGTGCTGTAAGTACGCCGAAAAAGTCTTTGATGAAAGTTGGAACGATTTTCTTTCATTAGTTAGTTGCTTCATCGCAGAAATAATCGGGTCGGCGTAATAGAGCGCACGGTGTACACGATAAAAGAGAGAGAAAAAAAAAGAAATGAATTTCGCATGGTATCCATGACAACCGTTTTCTTATTAGAGGTTTCGTATAGCTCTACCAGGCTAAACCACTGCCCAGCAACGCAATGACGGTTTTTTAAAGGCAACGATTCATCTTGCACGCCGACCCGTGAATCATCTGATGGGTTCCGATGTAGGTAAAAACGTCGGAGGATTTTTTTCCAGAATAACTCATTTCGTCGGTACTCTTTACCACCTGTTGGCCTCGTCTCCATGTGTGATGGGCTTGTTGTTTCGTACCCAATGACAACAGTGAAAAAGAAAGAAACAAGAAAAAAATATCTGCCTCGAGTCAAGTGGCTTCTTCGCCCGAGTCGAGTTGGCTCATCGAGATACGGTAGACCCGTAATCGCTTCCCTCCTACACGCGTCCGTCGCAGGCTACAATTAAAATGGTCTGGGCCAGAAGAGCAAAAAGAACTAACAGCCAGCAGAGAGAGAGAGAGAGGAATGAGATAGCTCCTCTTATCTGTGTTTCCCCCTGCTATTTTCTATAGGGAAATAAAAACGAATACTGAAATCGCATCAATCCGGTATAGCCCGAAGAGTCATAAATATCCACAGTTTCAAAATGAGCGGGCCATTGGCGGAATTGTCGGCGATAAATCAGCTTTTGGCCTGGGCTGGGTGCCACACGACGATACGCCCAATTGCCGGATAACAAAGAAATAAAACGAACGAAAAAAAAAACGACCAAAAAAGGAGGAGTGGGATCAAGAATTCACGCGTTTCCGGAGAACCATCCAACTATTTGAAAATGGCAAAATAAGAGAGAGATGGGGAAATATATAGCCGCATCGAACACGAAGATTTTGGAGAATTCACACTTCGATACGGTTGTCGTCCACCGCAATGTGAAGCGCGGACGGACGCGTAGAGAAGAGAGAACACATAAAGCTGATCTTGTACATCTTTATCGCGAAAAAAAGGCCATTGGATTCAAATTACAATCAGCCATTGGACGACGAACGGCCTGAAAGCGGATTTGCCCAAGTGGAGAGTTGATATCGTGACTCCTCGGGACTGGGAGAAAGACGATGTATATAGTAAAGGAGCGTTGTTTGTCTGAAGGCGAAACGATTCGAGTTGGGGGGAAGATCCGTGCTCAGCGCCCGTTTGGCTGTTATCAGTAATCCGAAGGAAAGGAACGACGCGATTGTGTGCCGGATTCTTTTTTTTTTATTCGGCCTTTTTTTTTCTTCGTTTCATTCACGCAAATGAAGACGCTGAACGCCGTTAAATAGCTCTCAGACCCGAACCGAAAAGAACAAGCTCGTGTCCCGCCATTTTATTCACACCTGTGTCCCTTAAATGCAAACAGCAATTTACCTTTCCATCCCATTATCCATCCCCGTTCATAGCCTCTTTGAGTTTTTTCTTCTTTTTTCTCATCGTGTTCTCTCTCGTTTTGTTCCTCCACTTGTCTAGGTTACCGAACGCATCCACGCCTGATCGTAAATCGAATGCTGGCCTGTCTGAAATCTCGGAATTCCTCCTCGGTCTTGTTGTTGGGCGCCTTTTTTTCCCCCCTCCATCCACCAGAAAGCCGTGCTGGCAGGAGAAAAGAAACATCAGCACACGCGCAAGAAGGACAACAAAGGTTATTGAATATTCAAGCAAATGTCCCGAGTATTTCCCAACTCCTCCCATCGCTCTTTCTTGTCTTCCCCTCGTCTTGATATTCCCATTACATGGCCGACACGGAACAACACTTGCAGCTGGATCACCGAGTACACATCAGCGGAACGAAACAGGTGCCTCGCCTTGGTGCTGGAATATAAGCTATACAACAGATATTTATAATGGAAATTCTTCAAAATGCGAGATGTGTTATATTGCATCCAATTCCCCCTCCAAATCATCTAGCAGCTCTTCAATGTTCCCTCTCATCTTCGGCATAACTTCAAAATTGTCTTCCTCATTCCGTACGTCCATCTTTCGATGCACATATCCCAAATAAGGTTCCGTGTTTTCTGTGGCAGTTCCACCCACAGGGGGCAAATAAAATTAAAACTCGATAGCTCGATAGCTCGACCGCGATTTTTGATTCGCGAGTTTTTTTCAAATCTATAATTTGCACCAAATCGTTATTTTCCCGATAGCTTTCATTTATTGATGTTTGGATAAGGTTGATAAGTTATATAGAGAGTTCCCCGGGTGACGTCAAACGACCAGCTTAACAAAATCGGCTCTCTCATCGCTGCTGCGCATCAACTTGAGCCGGTTCGATTCGGATTGAGGTCCGGATGGCGGATGCGATGACGCGGTTGCTTCATCCGAGTACTGCTGCATACCTATATTGCATATGTTGTATACTCGCAAGAACAAACAAGTCATGGGCTGCGTAATAAAACTCTTGACTGACCACTTGTCAACAAATATCGAATTGCGTCGGTTGTGGGAAAATCCTGGCATTGATGAAGAAGAAGCCAGAGGCGATCGGGCGGTGATTGGTTGAACTAGAAAATACCCGATTGGATGTTTGTGTGTGTGCATGTGTGTGCAGTTGAAGACGAACGAGGAGGACTGCGGGACAACATCCGCCGAGAGAGATGTTGGAAGGGCAGTTGAATGGACCCTCTGACGTAGCATCGCATGAGTTGGGCTCGTTAGCGCAGGACTGCGGCGCCGCCATGGCCCTTTGAAGGGCTGGAACGAAGAGGAGGAATCAGACGCCGCCGCCGTCCACCGCGGACGGACGATAGTTCGTGCGTGCAGTACTTCCACTGCGCCAGGGCTTTACGTGGAACTCACGCTGAGTTTTACGACCCTCACAAGGGCACGGGATCGGCTGACTCTCGACGTTTTGCTCATCATCCAGCGACTCCTCTTTCCTCGTTCATCTTCCGGCGCGCTAAGGAAAGAAACCCGGTGCACAGAAAAACACCAAGACGCCCTTCATGGACGCTTAAAAAAGCGGAAAAAAAATAATAATACACGTATTATACTAAGTCTTAAAATTTGCCTTTACACGCTTCCCTACTTCTTGTTCTTGTGTTCCCTACCACCTTCCCGGTTCTTCCCATTTTTCAACTAAACAACAAAAAGATAAATGTGTAAGGAGAATCAAAACAAAATAGAAAAACACGGCCAAATATAACGACGGCCAGCTGTCTTCTCGGAGATCCTGTTCAGCTAGTTATCCCGGCTCTATATAAATCAGCATTCTTGTGCGGGTGTAATCAGGAGAGTGACCATTCACTATGGCTTCCCATCCGGGTTAAAAACGTCTTATATATAAAAATAAGGAAAATTAAAAAGAAATAAACACTGAAAAAACAAGCTATATAGCTATAGAGACGAGAGCCAGCAGCTTTCACATCAAGACTGTATATAAGACCGAGGGATTCCTCTATTCTCAGCGCCGACCACTACAGGCATCGTGTATGTTCGTGAAAGATTGTGGCCAAATATGAACGAAACACTATTTCTCAGTCACCGGCAGGCGATAAGGACTACAAAGAATTTTCCACTCTCTTCTTCATTTTCCTCTTCTTTCTTCTTTTTCTTATTCTCCTTCGTTTTCTTGATTTCTTTCTCACTGGCGGCGGCTCGACTTGGAAACAGCCGGGGAGGTCAATGTCAGGCAAGTCCCCATCATCTGTTCTAACTTCAAAGGCAGCTGGAATCTTCTTCTTCTTCTTTTTTCTTCTTCCCTGCGACTTCCTTCTTCTTCATCTCGGGGAATTGATGCTGGCACGGCAGAACTGTTTGGCCACGCTCTTTTGTTTCTTTCCCCCCTCTCTCTTTTCCCCTCTTTATCTCACAGTCCCGTGTAGATGTCCTCGGGTTACACTTGTACCTATATACGCTCGGATCGGGACGCAACGGGAAAAAATAAAATAAAATAATAAAGAATAATAAATAGAAAAACGTCCGGCTTATTTTATCGTTATCCCCGATGACGGTTTGTGCATTCCGTGTTGCAGCGTGATACAGCGCAACAGCCAGCGGAGAAGGCTTTTTCTTTCTTGAATCGCATTCGCTGCTGTTGTTGATTTTCTTGTCGGGATTCTTCACCGTCTGGTGTGCGCGCACATCTATTCCTTTATATTTGTTTATTTATTTTTTTCCTTTCTCTGTGTCCCTGTTAACATTGTTGCTGCTGCCAAAATGGGGATAGGATCTCTCGCGTTCCGACGAACTGAACTGCGTGAATCAGAATCAGATAGGTGATGAGTTAGATCCACTATCCCAGATTGACGAGTCACTGGACACAGCAAGAGAGGAAGAAAAAACAGGTCAAGTCTTTCAGGTGTCTGTTTTATTTTGGTTCCTGTTGACGAAGTTGAATGTTGTGGTGTTGCAACACCAGCAAACAAAATACGATGAGTCGGCGTGAAACCAAACCTGCTGGCATCCCAATAATACAAAACGTGTCTTCATTTCTGCTTCCCTCCAATCTGAATTACCTTTGATTTTCTTTCTTTCTGCTGCTCATCCGGCCAAAAAGAAATGTATGTAAAAGTATATTAAGGTACAACTTCGTGTGCGGTCAAACACGCAGGACGTGATCGCACGACTTGCGATCGTGTTCAATGTGTGATATGCCCGAATTGAATGTCGGAAAGTGACAGAACAAAAGAGGCTTTACTCTATACAAACTGCCCATCACTTTCATCACGTCAGGACTCTTTCCTCTCGCTTTTAACGCACTGTAATGTACACGTCACTTGAAATTGGAACGATGAGCGACGATGAGCGCCCATTTCAGTGCAAATGAAAATGGAATAACTTTTGCTTGATACCTAATGGCCAACCACTAACCCCGTTTGTGTTTGGTTGACACGATTCGCGATTTCCTCTTTTTTATTCATCAGTATGGGGTCACCAAAATAAAACAAGTTTTGATAACAGGAAGTAGCTTCACAAGTGACATGATTTTTAATTGCATCACTATTTATAACTTTCCACCTTCTTCTCCTGTGTAAAGGCACTGTCCTCTGTACAAATAATTGCAATGTCGATCTATTTGTGTTTCTGAATTTCAACATTTGAATTTTGTTAAATTAGTGTCGCCAAAATTACCTTTGCGTCAGCAGTTGCCTGCGCTTATGAAATCCCTGGAAACAGCGCAGATGGCGAGTGACCCACTGCAATTGACTATTTATCCATAAATGGCAATAACCTTATCTATTGAGCAACATATGGTATAAATCCGCCCTTTATCTGAAGGAATTTCCTCGTTGTTTTCCCTTATGGGGGTTGAAAAACGAAAACCAGTTTTGATTTAAAGTGTCCGCATTTAGATTTTCAGCCATATATTGGTTATAGTCAAACCCGGAAGGAGTAAATAGAAGCATCGAAGTATTCCACATAATAACTTTGCCTCTTTTGCAGAATGGTTGACGGCTTCAAAGGCCCGCACTATCGTTATTGTGGGTTGTTGTGTACAAACACGTTGAATGGATTGGCATCGCCAAGGACCATATTGAATTTCAATCGCTTAGCCTCTCAAAGTGTCCGCATTTTGCGATTCTGTTTGTCTGACGTCACCTAAAAATAATCGGATATGGTCTCCTCGTTTGGGTCATCCGAAGGAGGCGGAAGCAACAACAAAAAGGAATATAAAGAAAAGAAAAAAAGGAGACATCGGTGGTCGGTCGCTGTGTCTTTGATCGAACCGCGTCGATGAATAATAAAATTTTTCATTCTTTTCTTTTCTTTGTTTGTGTGTGTGTAGATACATGTATGTGTGAGTGTAAGCACATTGACGGGTCGGTTGATAGGCCTGGTGCGCTCTCTCTATTCGCGGTTCCTTCTTTTACAAGCCCACCAACAACAACAACAACAACAACTGGGACCGCGACAGTATATATCCGGAGGTGTGTTTGTAGTTATGCGTCTGTGGCGGGAGGCGTTGGGTGCGGCCGGCAACTGGCAGACAAGATGGCGCGGCATGCTCGGTTTATATTCGTGATGCTGTCTGTATAGGCTCGGCCCGGCCTGGCTTCCTTCTATCGGTCCCTTATCCTCAAAACTTTTTTGAACAAAATTTTATCCTCTGGGCCACTCGTGCGTCCTCATCATTTCTCTCCATCCTTTCTTTCCTCCTCTTTCTCCCATTTCTTATCTCATTTCATTTTCCTCGTATTCTGTTTCACATAATCGTCAAAGAACTCGCTAGCTACAGCTCGGCGTGTATTTATAGAAACGGCCGAATGAGAGAGACGTCCCGACTCCTTATTCCTACCTTCGCCGTGTCTTCTAACTTATAGCCGACAACTCTCTTCTTCTTCTTCCACTTCATCCTTCTCCTTCCTTTTCATTCTAAATGTTATTTATAGTATATATATACCCGCATCGCCCTTTTATTGGGTGATGTACTGGACGCTGGACTCGTTGGCCATTCCGTCCCGCGTGCTGCCCAGGAAACAACAACAAAAAAAAGGTGAATATAAATCCCAGGCGAGCGCGCGCTCAGCGGTCGGCCCCGGTGGCTCTGCGCCATCGTCCTCATCAACAGACAACAAATTCCACTCTCCCTCCCGCTGCCCCGCTCCTTCGACGCGCTTTTTTTTTTGCCACACCGATTCCAAAGTCCCTGCGAGAGAGAGAGAGAGATATTAGAAAAACAAGAGACAGGCCAACTAGCAGACTAGGGACCAGGTACTATAGTAGTTGCATATCTACCACGTCACATCCGCCGCCCGGAGACGAACCAACACAACAACTTTGTCTTATTCTTTTTTTGATTTTTTTAAAGAGAGAGACTTGATTGTTGGATCCATCGAGCGCATGAGAAGAAGGAAGAGTCATTATCGATATCTCTGCAGGGGACGCGTTTTCTGGGAATCAAATAAAACACAAGGAAACGGGCAAACGCAGCGCGCGTGCAATGTACAGTCAGTATCTCTCTCTTTCTCTCTCTCTCTCTTTCGCTAAATTTAGATAAATATTCTATGCAGACACAACAGACGAACGAGCAGAGTGCGAGTATCATCGCGTTTCACGGTCGAAGACTCGCGGAATTTTATCGGCGGCGGCGGCGGCTAGTCACACCATCACTTCCGGCGGCGACCATTAGCCCCGGCAATCGATTGGAAACAAGGTGTTGACCTTTATTCCCGCCTCGTTTGCAGGTAGACGAGCGTGATTCCTATATATTTTTCCTCCTTTTTAAGGAGTTGCCGGATGGGCTAGGCCTAATCTACGTATATTATCGTCGACTAAGCGTGTCAAAAGAATGGCGGAACACACGGGTTATTCCACCTATACCATCCTCGGGACTAGATTAAAGACCCCAAAAAGAAAAAAAAAAAAAAATTAAACGAAGGCTGGGTCGTCGGGAACACGCCACATGCATATAATGGAGCCATTGTATATAGCCTAGTCTCGGAATCGTGAACTCGGTGATGTCGATCTCCAATATACGGAATAGGTTCGATCGTCTATTATAGCGCTCTCTATAATATTGGTGTGCCCATCTGGCCAAAATGAAAACCTATCCAATGTTCCGGGGGGGAATGAGTCAAGGAATAGAGGAGAACCGCTTTTAATGATCTCACAGGCTTAAAACAGGTTGGCCCACGCTCGGTCATCCTCTTCCCCATCGACTGTCGTAATACGATTATTATTTAAAGAAATAAGAAAGAAAAGAAGAAGAAAAACAACAAATATAATTTTCAAAGAGAAAAGAATCTCTCGGAAGAAACTTGTTTGCGGGGTGTGGGTCGAAATCATGTTTTCATACATACGTAGAATGAAACGCTCAAAACAAGAAAAACAGACCAAAATAATTTTAAAAGAAAAAAAAAAAAAAGAAACAGCTCGCCCAGGCAACGGCTGATTTCTGGCTGCTGGCGATTTGCGCTGGTCGGATGGACAAGAATTCCTCGGCCTCTTTGGCTATGGCTTGTCCCTGTCGGCCGCCCGCTATATCACTCGCGCTGATCTAGAATGGAGAGAGCCTATTTCTCTTATTTCTCGTTTTTTCTCCTCTATACAACTATACACACATTCATTCTCTTTCTTCTTTTGCCCCCTCGAGATCTGGCCGGGCAGCAAGGAGAATTAGCTTGTTATATGAGGCAGATTCATTCAGCAGTCGAACGAACGGACGCCCCCCTGCTGGTGGTACTTCTCTTCTTCTTCTTTCTTTTTCTGATTCCGGCTTCTGCTGCGGGCGACCGTTGCCTTGGCTGCTGCTGCCGAACGGCACAGCAGCGCATTTTTTGTTTCTTTTTTCGGGGTCATTGCTCACACATGGAGGTTATCAGCGCCGCGTTCGATGACGGCGAGAATAAGCGTCATTTGATGTCGATGAGGAGAAAAGCGAGAAAAGCAGTCGATCGACTTCTATATCCCCCAACCGTCGACCTTCTTTTGTTGGTGTTGTTGTTATTATTGTCGTTTTTTCTTGCTTCTTCCCATGCAGGTGGGACCTTATGTTGTTGTAAAAAAGAAGAAAAAGTTCACGACAACCCCCGGCGCAACACCGGGGAACGGTCACGCTCCCCCATCGTGCCTAGCGATGTTTGTTGCTGAACAGCGGCGCATCTACAGACGTTACTTAGCGCGTAAACCGATCCTCCTCCTCCTCTTCCCCTGGTTATCCATTCACCAATTCATAAGACGGTCGTTGTCGTCGTGCACGGTGCTGATGTCACTGAAGAACGGTGCGTGTTTTGACTATTTGCACAAGGTGGGCTGTAATGTTACATTGGCATAGTGATAGTCGATGGTCAATTCACGCACGACCCCCGGGGGCATCCCACCGAGTTCCGTCTGACGACATCGACTCGACGTCACCGTTGCTGGGGCTTCAAACTCGTCTTCACGCTCGGTCCCGCGTCCTAGTCGGCGTTTATTTACACACTGACCTGTCAAGATGTCAACTGGCTTCTTTCAACTTCGTCTCCCTCCTTTTCCCATTCTGACCGATAGACGGACGGGCAAATGAGGCGTATAGGAGACTACCGAGAAATCAAAGCGACGATCTCGGGACTAGCTTTGCGAGAGCCCTCATTTCGGTTGTCGTAGCAACGCCCTCTCTTTTTGGGTGGCGTTTTTTGAATTCACCAAATCTTTTTTTTTCTCCGAATTTTATAGTCAGGCCATTGGCTTTTTTTCCCCTCTCCTTTCCTGGCCCTTGAACTCATTTTTATTGTTTCTTGTATTTTCCGTTCATTCATGTCTTTATAAATTGCCGATTTGATTAGACCCGCGCGCGCAACTCCCACCTCTTCCGATTCGTGTTGGTCAGCGACAGCCTTTAATAAAAAAATCCTATTCCTTCTATTTTTTTATGTGGATCGTACATGCAAATTGATCGCGTGAGAATCGCCCCCCTCCCGGTCGTTGGGCTGCCGAACCTCTATTGTGTTATTTAAAATTCTGCTGCTATTACACAAGACGACCATTCGTTTCCTTATACACCATTTTGCCCCCTTCCATTTCTTTTCCTTTGTTTATTTATTTTCAATTCCATCATTTGCCTCACTTATTTCCTCCCATGTTTATTATGTGCCTCGCCGTGTGTGTGTTGTTGCTGCTTATTATATCTCTCCTTTCCTTCCGTCTGTATTCTTACATCTATAACGACCTTTCGATCTATCGCGTGTTTTGGCAACCGACTTGTTCGACTGGCCCCCGAGTCGAAGAATCCAGCAACTCCCACATCCTCCCAAAGTTTTTCTTACTATATTGTTGCCATTGTTGACTTGTTTGTTTGTTTTGTTTTGTTTACCCTGGCCTTGAAGAGTACATGGGTGTATACCTGGCGTAGTAGATATACCCAGAGCCAGCACACTGTACATTATAAAAGACTTGGCAGCTGATTGCGTGGTTGGATGTGTTCGTACTGGCTGCGCAAATTGTGGTGAAACAATATAAGGGAGAAGCTGCCAATGATTCACTCTCGCTCTTGATGCCTGCATGACTCTCCTTTACTTCTTCTTATTTTGGCCGTGTACCGTGTCTATAGTACTTATTGCGTAAATAATACCTACTCGAATGAATGGCGCTACCCACGCAACGCATCATATAATAACTCGGTGCGCATCCGAACAGAATTCAGAACAAAAAAGGCAACATCCAAGCAACGGCAGAAGATGGTGAATGATGACCGTTGATCATCAGGGCGGGCATTCCAGGAAGTCATCGCTGAAAGATGGAAGAACCTCATCAAGATGCTATAACAAATGGAGAGAAGGGAGAAACAAAAACAAAAAACAAAAACTGCCAAGACGACAGAGAGGCAATAACAGGAAAGAAGAACAAGAAAAATAACAATACGCACGGAGGTCCATTATCCTACTCACTTTTTTCTCTTCGTTTATCTTGTTTCATTTTCTTTTTTTTTTCAGGGTTTAAAATTTTTTAGCAACCGTCAAGGATAAGCCGAAAAATCCCCCCCACACACACACAAGAAAAAAAAAAGCGTTTGCCATTAAATTACGCCTCGTTCAAAATTCAGTTTGATGCATGGAGATGTAAAAGATATGCCAAATGTGTCAGTGTCATGTCGTAATATCATTTCTTTTTCCTAGTTGAAAGCTTCCGGCACGTCTTCCGCACCTATATCCAGCAGGCTTCATTATAAAAATTTGAATTTTATTATTTTTGCTTTCCTCGTCTTCTTTCTTGTTTTTCTACCGTCTCTCTCCTACTATATATCGGCCCCCTTGGTTGTACGGTGAAGGGCAATCACCCTGACATCTCTCCAGTGTATAGGGGGGGGGGGGAGGTATTGTTGGAAAAACAAAACAGAAAACAGAAAAAATGCCCAAAAGAAGAAATCGTCGAGTCAAACAAGAAGAAAAGGGACAATATCATGAAGCTCTTGTAAAGCTCATTCGTGCTGCCGTCAGAATTCCTACGCCCCATCAAGTCCATGGCAGCACTCAGGTAAAAAGACCCCCCGATGACGAGAGTTGCCCAGGTTCACCCTTGCTGTCACGCTCTTATAGCGCAAATATAACGGCAACTGTCCTGTCCCGAGATTTTTTCGCGCTTCAACGGGTTTTCCGCATCCCGTTGTTTCGTAATACTCCGACGCAAGCTGCATACTTTATGCATTTTTTCTTGATAAGACGATTGGGTTCGTGGTCGATTCGATTCACCGGCCAGCACCCATCCACACACGCTTCTCATCACGGACGTTGTTACCAAACAGCCAAGAGCTGGTCAGGGAAAAGAGAAGAGCCCGAGGAGAGTAGCATTCTAGAGTGAAACGGGAGAGAGAGAAAAGAATAAGAGAAAAGAAAGAATCTCGCCGAGTATTATATCTATACCACCACCACACCATACACACTGACCAAACCACTTCTAAACGGAAATCCAGCAGGCTTTTTGGGAGAATAGATCATCACATATTCAAGGCGAGAGAGAGAAGGGAGACGAGGAGTTCTTCTTGTTTTTCTATGGAAGTTTTCGGTTTTTATACGGTATAGAAGACGAGTTACCTGGGGGCTACACGAAAACAACACGCCGGATGCGCCCGTGTGTTACGTTGATGACTGCCGTAGAGAGTGTATACAGTGCATTCTTCTGTAGGTACATTTATATATACCTACGCTCGGCGATACAATTCTCCGCAGGTATGAACCGATGTTGCCGTATATATACAAGTTTATCACAGGCAGACTGCAGAAATGTGTGTCGACGACAAGAAGATTTATGACTTGCATTCGCAGTATTAAAAAGCAAAGGCTTTAGTAATTTTTCATTGAAAACATTTTTTTTCTTGAATTTTGTGCGACCGTACAACGCAAGATCTCTGCTGCTGCTGCCGTGTAAATTTCAATATAATAATCCCGTCGGGGCATTTTTCGTTAAAGGAAGGTTTTTTTTTTCTTCTTCTTCTTCTTCTTCTTCTCTACAGATAAGAGGTCTAGGGAGTTTTGACCTCTCTCTCTCTTTTTTTTTTCTTTCCGTTTCTTTCTTTCTTTTTCATTCTAATTCTCTTTTGACTCGTTTAAAAAAGTCTTTCTTCATATTTTTTTTCTTCCCTTCATTTTTTGTTTTGTTTGTGTGTCTCTAAATTATGCTGTGCATTATCTCTCAATCTTTCTGTCCAGACTGGTTTCTAACGCCCGTCCCGTCCTACAGAGGAATGAGACGCTTTTTTAGAAGGTAGACACAGAAAGGAAGAGACCCACGACCCCAATCTTATGCCAAAAGTTCTCCGTCTACGGAATGAAAATGAAAAAGACCAACAACAACAACAACAACAACAGCATTTTCGGAGTTTTTGATTACATCAGCGCGCACGGCTGCTACCCGACATCTTTCTTCGGTTTCCTTTTCAACGGTTAACTAATTTGGTGGGCCAATAGGAGAAGAAGCAAAGATAAAAGAGGACAGCACAAAAGGAATCACTGGTTTTTTGGTGGGGGACCTCTCCTCTGGTCCCGGGCTTCTCCTCCGTCACTGTGCCAAGATATTTCGTGATCGCTGCCCGTTCCCCGTGATCATTGCCGAGACGCCCGGGATATGATTCTCCGCTAATCTTTCGGCTCTGGTGAGACGGCAGCGTCGAATCCATAAGCGGATTTTTCTTGGCAAAAGTTTGCAATCTGATCTGACGTTCCGTGACGATATATCGGCGGACCGGCTCGGACAATCGGCCCACAGTGAAGAAGTAGGTAGGTACACAGCAGTGCACTTTGTAGGTAGGTCATCCTCCAGTATGATCCATCAAAATGGCCAGTCGCTCCCACAGCATGACCCAGTAATGGAACTGAACGGACTCGAAGGGAAAAGAGAGGCGATTATACCAAACTATTCAAAAATCAGAAAGGGAAACAAAAAAAAAAAAAAAAAAAAAAAAAGAATGGACGAATGGATTGGTGTAAAGGTAAGTTCAACGCACGCCATGCCTATAGCCTCAACTTCTTTAATGGCAGCAGGAGTCGACAAGAAAAAAAAAAAAACTGCGCAACCGCTCGCACGCCACGTGCAATATAACGCCGCAAAGAAGAAGAAGAAGAAAACAAAACCTGAATGAATGAATGAATGGAACAGCGAAATTGTGAAATGTGTTTTTACTATATAGCTGAAAGCACACTTTCAGTCAGCTTGAGATCGACAAGCGAATGTGGGAGTGTTTCACGCATTCGACTCCCGCCAGATATAAATGCGATAAAACATATAATTTAACAGTAACGACGCAAAAAGAAGAAGAAGAGAATATACACGACGGAATGTTTGAGCTGCAAGACGAGACAACTGAATGGAAGAGGCTCCGCCATTCGTAAAGAGGCCAAGAAGCGTCGGTCCCATCTTCCGAAATCCATTTGAGTTTCTCGTAACCGATGTCGTTAACGTCAAGTCATTATCAGTCGAAAAAGATAATAAAAGAAAATGATTTTTGAAGAAAAAAAAAACGAATGGCAAAGTATTTCAAGCACACGGAGTTGCGAACAACAATTGAGAGAGAGAGAGGAAAAGGGATTTCCACTAATGGATTTCAATGACTGTATTATATGACATTAACCTTGAATCCTGAATGCGGACGAGCAGCGATGCGCAGGATTTGTGCTTCGTTACCCCGTCAACGTACAGCTGCCGGTGATACTCCCGGCCGTCCAATCGTCCGTATCTCTCTCTTCTGCCATATACTTCCCTTCATCTTCCTTTCTCTTATTGCCTTTTTCGACAACCTGAATGAATATAAGAAAAGAATGAACGACAATAACAAGCAACCCAATAGTCACGGAGGAGATAATATGGACTTCCGGCCGATTAGGACTCGGCTGGTAGCTAGCTCCCCATCGTTCCTCCTCTCTTTCCACTCTGCAGCCACCACTTTAGTAAAAGCCTTTAGGTGTGTGTGTGTGTGTGTTGCATCGAGTTGCCGATGCTGTCAGCCGACATTGCCTCTCCCGTCGAGCAAATCTCGCCCTGTGTTCAAAAAAAGAAAAGGTGCAGCTCCAGCATTTCAATATATCCATTATGATGGGCCGACCCAGTGTTTCACAAAAGCATTCGTCGATTCCATCCATCATATCCGAGTATATTGCGCCATCCCATCGCGAGACAACATCTGCAAAAGACAATTATTCCGTGTGTGCTGTACAATTCCCCCTTTTTTTTTTCCTTTTTTGCTATTCGCCATATTATTGATTACGGTTGGTGCCTTGTTTGGGGAAAAAAGAAAATAAAAAGAAAAAAGTGGAATCCCCCGTCCGCCAGACGCCGCCGCCGCCGCCATCTGATTTGCAATTCATTACGCAATCATTTTTCATTTCCCATCGAGATTCAATGCCGTTTTCATCTTAAATCTATTGTTTGCCTACGTCGAAATGGTGATCACGAATCACAAGCAACGGAGCAAATGAAAAACACCCCGAGAACCTCGAGAAAAATACACAGAAAACGGGTTGTCTAGTTGCAGCGCAGCGTCGGGGCGTTTCGACAAGTTACGAAACGTATGCAGGAGAGAGAGAGAGAAAAAAGCAAACAATAGAATCTTCCGAGAGAGAGAGCGAGAAGAAGAAGAAAGAAGGCGACGAGCGGATATCTACAAGGTGTACAGCCTTGAACCCGGCCGCATCCAGCCGCCGAGCCAACAAGACAAAACGTCTTTTTCATTGACAAAGTCAGGAGGACTAGTCGAGAGAGAGAAAATGTGAGAGAAAAAGCAAAACCCGCGAGCGCGTTACGGTACAAATACGAAAACAAGTCCGCGTGTGTATATAGAGAAGCGCTCGTGCTGGAGCACGTCTCTCCAACCCGCCTAGCCTTACGGTATTATTACCATCTTTTTTTTTCTTTTTTTCTCGGAGCTGCTGCTGTTGATGGTTCAACTTTTAGCTCCAACAGGCTCTCTCGCCCCTTGGCGACGTTCTTCCATCGCCTTCAGAGATGAGACACTTTAGTTGGTGAGGCCCAGCACACACGCAGAACAAACGATGCGTTCATTCATTCTCCATCTCTCTCTCTCTCTCTTTTTCCTTTTTTTCCTTTTCCTTGAGCTTTTATTTCCTTTTGGGGTTGGCTACTTTTTAGGGTGGATTTTTTCTTCTTCTTCATGTGCTAGTTAAGACGGTACAAAGTAGGTCGTTTACAGTCTCACGCTTACTCCTATGCACCGAATGCCAAGCGGGCAACGAATTCTCTCGCTCATACTGCACACAGCACCTTGGACATAGTCGGCAGCTTCGATGGAGTTTCGATAGAGGACTCGGGTGCTGTATACAGACATTGGTCTGGCCCGTTCCAGACGGCAGCCCACCGCCACTTCTCTCTCTCTCTTGGAAAAAATAATAATAAAGAATTCTCTTCTCAACCTACTTTCCAGCCATGCGATTCGCTCGCCTCGTACCGTAACATCGAAAAATCGAAATGAATCAACAAATAAAACCCCCCCGATAACTAAGTTGTACCTTATAGACGACGCGGGAATCGCATTCAAACAAAAGAGGGCAGCGTGTGTAGAGAAAGAGAATTGCCATGCACAACACAAGGCATACCTTAATGGCGTGTAGGTCTCCTCTTTGATGGCGGATAAAAGGGTTCCCTTTGGTAATTTCGTTTGCTTTTGTTTAGTTTGTCTTATCACGAGAGAAGCGTGCTCTCATTTGTGGGCGGCTGACGAAATTCTTTGTCGATTTTGACGATTCTCATCGTGGAAAGGGAAAGACGTGCAACCGAAAAACTATAAGAGAGGCCCAAAAAATACAGAAATTATACGAAACAAAAAAAAAACAAAAAGAAAGGGACCCCCGTGACTGTGTGGTCACCTGCATATTTAAACTCCCTTCACCTTGCCAATCGATGCGTGATGAAATAGCAAAATCATGGCAGGACCGTATATATGTATACAGTCTGTGCGACGTCACCCAAAGAATGCCTCAAGGAGTTTTTTAATAGAACAGCGACCCTTTTAATATTGACCGATTTTTCCTCTTCGCGTGTATATATTTCCCAGGTCTTTCGCTTTCTCAGGACGCTGGGAGGAGAAAAACAAATACAAAAATCCGCTCGTTCTTTTTCCACATGGAAAAGTAACTATAGCAGGCTATTGAAAATGAGGGAACTAGTGGCTCGGTACAATAGAGAAAGAAAGTCTATTTCGAGAGGGTTTTTTTCCCCCTATTTTTATTTTTCTTTGTAACGCGGGACGGAACGAACTGCGTGATAATAATAATGAAAAGTCTCTACTTTTGATATTCGATCGGCCCCACCAATTACGTAAACGACCGGTGTCCGGCCACACCTTTGTTATTCAGTCGGAGAATATTTCTTTTTTTCGTTCGTTCCTTCTTTCTTTTTGCTTTCTTTCACGCTTTTCCAATTCGTTTTCTTCCAGCAATGGAACAGGGTAGAGAAGACTTTGTCCGGGTGATATACCATCCCCCAGTTGGTCTGACTCGGTGGCCATTAAACCGGAGCAATAATGATTCTGGCTAGAGAATCAATGGTGCCGAGTTCTTATTTTTTCCGAGAATCGTCATTACTTAAAACTTATCCTCCTCTCCCTGCACACTGAACGAAAGTATAATTATTTCATCTCCTAGGGGGGAGAATCTGCTGAGTTTCTATTCAAAATTGCTAATAGTCAGATGGCGTTTTCTCGTTTTAATATTTCCCTTGTCCGTACGTGTTTCTGTAATTTGTGTAATTTGTGAATCTTATGTCTCCCGCCGAATGAAGAAACGAAAGTCCACCGGTGGATCACGAGTTACCGGTGACGGATGAGACCAGCAGTGGACCAACGGCAGCAGCAGCAGCAGTAGTATAGAAGAGCCGATTTCTATTCAGTTAATTTTTTTTTCAGACGATGTCCTATTTCGGCTACACTGCCCAAACAGTTCCCCCTGTTTACTGCATCGTGAACATAAAGCCAGGCGTCATTACTATAGCGATACTTTCTCTGCCATTTTCGTGTTTTGATTTCCTTCTCTCGGCGGCCTCGGTGGGGGCTCCTGACAACACAAACGCCAAAGCCTAGCTATCACATTCAAATTTGAAATGTCCCGATTCCGCTATTGATGCAAAAAAAAAAAAAAAAAAAAAAAAAACCAACCAACAGTGCGGCGCGCAGAAATCTATACAGGCTAGCCTGCCCCACACAAATCACGCCCGATTTGGCGATTTGTCTTTTCTTTCTCTTGGTTCTCGCCTTTCACCCGCCGCCGATTTGATGGACACATCAAAATGCGTGTGCCACTTGGCGAGTGGAGCATTCTAGTCAATATATATCTATTGTTTAGTATGCAACTGAGGCAATTGATGTAAAACTAAAGGAAAAATAGACGAACAATAAGGCCCTTGTTGATGTGCCCTAAACTACAACTGATGCGGAACCGTAACATATTGAATAACGGCCAGGTCGAAACGCAGGAGAGAAAAAACAAAACAGAAAAACAATGGTGGGAACTTTGTCTTATTCCCAATTCCAGTTTTTCCTTTGTTTCTTTCCATTTCTATTTCTTTTTCTCAATTTGGTTTTCTCTCGATTCCCTTTCCCTTTCTCACTCCAGTAAAGACCGATAACTGCGGGACTTTTCTTGTGTATCAATCTTAACAAATTGGCCCATTATTTATTCAACGACGCGCCCACCATTGATATCGCTAAACTAGAGTGCTGACTGTCATAACACAATGCTCCTGTGTACATACCAGTTTTGAAGTATAGACTTGTGTATCCTTTGAAGAGTTGCCAGAAAGAAAGTGGTGGTTGACGCCTGTTGTACTCTAACCTAACGAACGAGCAAGGCATGGGAAATATACAGCACGTTCAACAACAGACAAACAAGAAACAACTTACTCAATATCGCTCAAAAATATCAAATGGCGCATGTCCATCGACGCAGTAGTGAATCAAAAAGCGCGATATAGAACATCTCCATCGAAGCACAACAATGACAATGACAGATTGACAGTTCCAACTTCCAAGATTCGATCGAAGCTGTGTTGCAATTCCAACAATGATTAAATGTATATATTTTTTTAAATATAAATACCAAAAATATTTAAATAAAATTCATTAATTTTACTGATCATTGTTCAGCTATTTTTATTTAATTATAAATGCTTAAAAAGTCAATGCATCCTAGGCAATGTCAGCTCGATCGATCCCCTCCTCAATTTCCACGTTTCGAAAAACCGAGATGAAAACAATTGTTAAGTATTTAATTGAATCACAGTCATGAAATTATGGTCAGTAAATTAAACTATTTTATTAAAAAATATTTGTGTTATTCATCTTCGAAAATAAAAATAAGATTTAATCATTGTTGGAATATTGCAACACAGCTCTGGATTGAATCGAAGACTCTTCATTGTCTGTATTGTTCTTCGATGGAGGAGGTTGTTGGCTTTCGCGCTTTTTCGGCTGCTGTTATGGACATGGACCATTGGATATTTTTGAGCAATTTTGGGTGAGTCCTCCATTCTCCATTAACTGTGACTCAGTTTTATCTGCTGGCCGATCATTGACATTCGCACCATTTCTGTGTCTCCCTTGTCATTCTTCCCTTTCTGGGCCGTTTCTTACATTGCTCCACGGGCTCACTTCACCACGTGCAACTCGTTCGTTTTTTTTTATCGGTTGGTCGTGACCAAGGTGGGTCATAGTGGTCGTGATGATTGGCTGCCAAAGAAATAAAACAGATTCTGCTGGGATCTTCGCAGGGTAGACTATCGACGACTAGGCGGCTCTACGCAACTCGTTGCCAATTTCAATAAGAACACGCAGCGATGACGCCTTTCTCTGCTGATCTCTCCTCTCTCTCTCTCTCTGTTTGCCGGTCGTGATGGATCACTTTCACTAGATAGACACTCTCTTCGACCTCGACAATTCCCAGTTTGTGTGTGTTTGTTTTTCCAAATTTCGTCGGCTCTTATTTGCTTCTGCTGCTCTCTCGTTTGACGGATGGCAAAATTTCATTAGCATTTTTCCCATGTTTTTCGCTGGTTTAACCTATGGTCCGGGTCGTTTCAAACCGGTCTGGGTCATATGTTATGCATATGAGTCTGATTTCCCCCAAGAATTCGGTCACTTTTTGTACTATATGAAGTTGTCTACCTCGCTCGTTTTCGAAACTAGACATTTCTTCTGGCTGGCTAACCCTGCCTTTCAATTCTGCGAAAATATCGCTCTACAGCTGCTCGTCGGTCGGTCGCTCGCCACAGGAGTCAAGTCGTCACCGCTATGTTTGGACGCGTCTTCGATGTTATTCTCTCGTTCCGAGGAAATTCAAGAAAAAAAGCTGCGACAGCGCAGCAAGCAATCGCCTGAAGACAAATGACGTCCTCGTTCAAATGTTCACGGTGTCGAATGGTTCACACTCATTCAGTCGCCACCACCACAACACACCAAAGTCGCAAATCTTTTACCTGCGTCATTCGTCGTTCAGGATCTGGTGTCTCGGCGTTAAATGAATTGATTGAGACGCAGGGCCCCGGATTTCAGGAGCCGGACGTTTTTTTTTTATTGACGTGCTTCCGCTTCACACGGACGTCTCAAACAAGAAGATATCGTGAAATTTGTTTATTAGCGCATCCACACTACTGTCGGAATTAGTCTACTATTCTAGGGGGCTAGCCTTGACCGGGGTAGGAGAAAATTCGTTCCTTTCTTTGGCGTCGTCACGCTATGTATATTCTCCGTCTCGAATTATGTCACCTTCGTTCCAACCTGCTTCGTACACATATCCCTCTCTGTGGTGATCTTTTCTCTGTGCGCTTGTGGCAAACGACGCCCACACTCTGGTAATCCCAGTGCTGGACGGAAGAGCACCAAGGCTACCTGTCCCAAAAACCGCAAGGTAACTTTGTGCTGTAGCCTGCTGCTATGGCCAAGTTCTATTTCATGTGTCTATACCCTTCAACCTTGATTTGTCGTGGTTGCTCTATCGGGAGCAAACCCCTCAAGAATAAATAATTCAAGTCTTTTGGCTATACAGTTGAGAGAACGAATAGAACAGGGTGGAGTCATTGCCAGTTGCCCGTTGGGAATTGGAAGACGAGTGCTACCGCTCCGCCGAGGCGAGTGAGACGGAAAAATTGCTCTATTCTGGACGATGTCGTGTAGAGATTTATTCGTGACCGTGAATAAGATCGGTCGAAGGCTGTTCGCAGCGTTCCAACACTTTTGCAGGCCCCACCCGAATGCCAGCGTACTACTTCCTATCAACTCGATTATGGTCCCTTCAAGAGCAAAAGAGTACATGGCACCAGCAAACAAGACATAAAAATCGAGTTAGAGGTGCGCAATCGCTGCCGAACATCAGTGATAACCCTGGGCTTTTTGAATAAATTGGATTTTTACAATGCGATCGTTTCTTTTTGGGTAAAAGCCGAACCAATTATTGCGATTACACTCTTACGCGAGTGGGAGGAAAATTCACATGAAGCAGCTCACTTCCTGCATTCTAACGTAGATCGAAGAATTGGAAAACAGGTTTTTCTCTCTTTTTTTTTGCAGCAGCAATAAGCAAACAAAGTAAACGGTGTGACATCCACTTCTAATCACTAAGGTTGGCAACAAAAAAACCCTAGAAGAACTAAAAGACAAAAAAAAACCATAGAAGAACAAACAAACCAACCCAAAAGTAAGACGCAGTTACGAGCAAAAAACAATACCAATCTATAAAGAAATTGATGTAGGACATCCCAATTGAAAAAAACCCCCCTTACCATTGGTTTTTTTTTTAACGAAAAACAACCGGGTTTTTTAATGAAAGAAATAATTTTTCACTGCATTCGCTCAGCAATCGTTATTGGAGAGAATGACAAGTACTGGCTTATATGACGGGCATCGACGCACTTAGCATATGGTTTTTTTCGCTGATATGGAGGGCGACGAAAAAGAATAACTGCATCTATGAAACTGTTCATTTGTAACGTAATCGGCCCTTACCAGACCGGAGAAATCCCGAAAAAACAAAAACAATTTTCCGCCAATTCGAGCGGCCAGCAGCTGTCCGAAAGAGAGAGAATTAGAAAAAAGAGACACTCTCCTCGCGATCCGCGATTCTCTGTGAAAGAGAAAGAGGGATAGTATCTACTTATTGTATCGTAGAAAGAGAATGAGAAACAAGACTCAAAAAGCGCAAGAAAATTAAAGAGAGACCGGAGAAAGGAAACCCGAAATCATCGAGAAAATAAACTACAAGGTCTGAAAAAAAAAAAAAAATCTCTACTCTCAACCTGATGACTGCTAAGGCGGAGAATATCGCTGACAACTGCCCGTGTACTTTTTTTTTTCCTCGTGTAAAATCAATGCAAGACGGTAGTTATTACTAACTTATGCTTCGTGCTTTTCCAGTCGACTAAGCTCCGCTCCACGCGTGACTGTACGGCGAGAGATCGATTTTTCGCGACTAGTTTTCACCGTCGAAAGTGTTCGACATTTCTTTCTCTTTCACTCACCATTTTTTTTTTCGACCGCGCACCCGTACATAATCCAGTCTTGGAAAAGAACGTGTTGTGTGCCTTTATCATTTCGTTTTTGTGTTTGTTTTTTTTTTTTCTTTTTTCTTCAACATTCTCTCTTCCGTATCGGATAGTTGAATATAATTTTCCCGGCCTATAGCCTTTTGTTAATGGAAAAAAAAGGAGAGCATGGCATACACACGATTTGGGACAGTATAATAATACCATAGAAAGGAAGAAAAGAAAAAAAAAAGAGAGAGACTGGGGTCGAGGCGCTGGTGGTCGTCTGACATGCTGGACAGGTGTTGAGCAGCACTGTAGTAGCATTCAAGGCCAGCTCCGAGCTCCACTCTAGAGTTATTGGGAGTTATTAAGACTGGCTCTCTCTGGCCTCACCATTCCCGAACGTTTGTGTCTATTAAACAAAGCACTGGGCCGACTCTCCCCTTCTCTTATGTTTTTCTTTTTCTTTACCCGATCTCGTGTATACTTTGTAACCCTTGGGATGGTTGTCGACGTTAAAAAGTCGGAGAAGAACCTCGTGAAAAAAAAAAGGAACAGAGGAAGAAAAGAAATACAGGCAGGACACACACACGTCTTGGGCGATGCCAATCAGAGAGGACAGGGAGGACACAGAGGTGTACATATACAGTCAATAGCGGTCAGATGGTGAGTAACCCGCGCGACCAGGTATATATAGCCTACATTTTATACTTTAAGGGTATCTAGAGAAAGAGGCGAAGTTGTTTCGTGAGCTTGCTTTTTTTTTCAAACGTACCAAGAAGAAGAACAACAACAACGAATATCATCCTCTTTTCCGTCTGTCGAAAACGAGAGAGATAAATTGAGGGATCGCTAGATAGCCAGATAGATAGAGTACACATACAGACGCAGAAAGAAAAAGAGAAAAAAAAGAGAGAATTTTTGTTTAGTTTTTTATTTTTTCCTCCGAAGAAATTCAAGGACCCAGCAGAGCCAGCGACAGCGCCAACACTGAAAGCCACCAGAAGCAGCGGCAGCAACGGCAACAGCAGCGCCTCGCTCCGGCTCTCTCTTCCCTCCTACTTTTTCCTCCTCCTACGTCTTTTCCCTCCCCACCCATCCACCTTTCCCATGGCTGTTTGCCTTTAAGACTTCCACCTGTTGCGGCCACTTGGAGCTCAGAGAGGCTCTGGCCGTGGCCGCGTCAACAGGTGCTCCTCAGACTTTTTGTTTCCCCTCCTGCCAGTCCGACCAACCTCCTTCGTACCACTTTTCTAACTTTGAAGCCCCACACACCACCGCATCGCTGTTGTAGTTGTTGTTATTGTTGTTGTTGTTCCTTCCTTTCCGAGCGCGCGCGCGCTCTCTCACTTTTTGATTCCACCACCAACGAGTGACCGGATTTTTAGTTATTCGTGGCTGTTTTTTTTTCAGCAAAGAACTCGAAAAGGGAGAGAGAGAGAGAGAGAAACCAAATAGGAAGAAAGTGCCGTCCGCCCATTTGCCGAGTGACTCGATCGCTTCCATTTCTGTTTGTTGTTGTTCGCTTGTTCGTTTCCTTTGACGAGTTTCAAATTGAAAAAAAGAAAAGAAAGAAAAAATGAACCTTCTGCGACAGTGCTTTCTTATCGATTCATCGGCAACACCACCAATGCTTTTTGCGTCTTTGTAGAGAATTTCGTTTGTTGCCGTTCGCTTTCGATTTGATTTGACATAGAAGTGCGAATTTTTGACAAAATTTCAGCTCTCTCAACACGGCTGTCGTCTACCTGAATCTGCACCGAATTCGATCGCCAAGACAACAAGGCCCAAGCGACTTTCTCCCTCGACTTGGCGTCTCACTTTTGTGCAATTTGGCGTGGAATTAATTTGTTCAGAGCCGCGAGGAGCCGCCGTTGAAACGTCACCACCACCACCTCCTGCCTTCAGGTAACGACCAATATTATTCTTAGTACATTCTCTTCTATAAGAAAAATAAAAAAAAAAGTCACAAACTCTATACACACTTGACCGGGAACACCTTACCTTAATCAACGCCCATTTTCTATTCGTTGCGTCAGCTCGAAAAAAGTCAAGACCAAACCTCGCCATCAGACAAACAGATTGAGGCCAATAATGATTGCTCTTAAAACAGTTAAAATTTTTCAAAACTATCTGCTGGCAGTTCGCTCTAATCCTTTTGCATCGTTCGCCTTTTATACGGCCGACATTAAAAATCAGAAACGAATAAATAGCCGTCGTTATAATCGAGTGATTTACAGCTGATGGACGTGATGTTCCCACCCAAAAAGAATACGCTTTGGTCGAGATGACCGAAATGAGACGACGTCCCACCGAGAGAGAAATAAAATAAAGAAATAGAGAAACCGCTTTTAGTCCGGAGGGTCTCAGACTCTTTTCTCTCAAGAAGAAGAAGAAGAAAAAAGAAAAATCTTGAACAGCAAAAGAAAAATAACTCGGGTGGTAGCCCCTTTTTTCCTTCACTGCTGGCATCGCGTTGATGCTGTATATTTAATCGAGGACGTGAACCTTTTCTGGTATAAATAAATAAATTGTTTGCAGCATCCAAAACGGTCGGCAGCGTCTTCTTCAACCTTCACGGGAGTTGAGCTCAAAGTATGGGATGCTAAATGTCGCAAGCGTGTCGCCTACAAACACGCGTGTTTATTCTTACACGCAATTTGCTTACACTGTGAGTCATCAGTGCCTCGTTTTCGTCAACCTCTCTATTTTCCGCGCCACTTGGTTTCCATAGCATTTTGATTTCAAGTTTTCTATTCAATGTACAGTACACAATTTGTTTCCGTCTTTTTCACTTCCTCCTCGGTATTTTTCCAACCGTGAGCATTTCGGCGTTTCGATTTCTTCGAGTACAACTTTTCTATTTTAGTGCCCGGATACGAAACTCAAATTTACCTACTTTTTCTCCGGCCAATTTTCGAATAATTTGAACTCCCCGCCACTGTTCGGAGTGCGGAACCACTTCCATTTGACCAAATAAGGTGTGTCTAATACCTCTTTGGTCTAATTAAAGACAACACGGAGACGAAGGGAAATGAGGAAACCACGGCCACCATAATAGTTACAAATCGTACAGCAGCGGTTGAATGGAATCCTCGCACACTCAACGAGAACCAGAGACGCTGACAGAAAAGATGAAGTGGAGAGTTAACGGGCGACGAGAATAGCGTTTCCGCGGGAGTGGCCTCGGGCAGGTGTGTCCGAACCATCACCATCCGGCAGCTGCCCCCAACACGGAAAAAGCTGGCCATCACAGCAAGTTTATAATCGAGCGTTCAAAATGGATGAGCGCAAAGAGATTTCGTAGAGAAAGCCCGACGACGCCAGCAACAAGAAAATGAAAAAAGTTGATGATGATGATGATGAAGAAGCTCCAAGAAGAAGAGAGAGGTAAAGCCTGGGAGACGAAGCGGACAAATGGACAGATGATCATCGTCTTTCATCTTGGCTTTCTCCTCGAGTGAAAATCCCTTTTTTCTTCTTCTTCTTTCTCTCTCCATCTTCTTATTCTTCTCTCTTTCCCTTACGGACTTGTGAAAAAGAAAAGAAAAAGAAGGCGGGAATTGTTTGAAACGCGTTGTGCTGTGTATACAAGACGGCAAGACGCGATCCACTTGGGTCCACCCATTCGGTTTGAAGTAAATAGGACAGCCCCACGGCCGTGAGTAACTGAACACACACACACACACGTACGTGTGGTCAAACGCCAAACAAAAAAAAAAAATTGTACACACACGCAAACACATAAAAAATGGTCATTGAAGCAGAGAATCTCTTTCCAAGCGTTCTTCGGTCAAATTCGCACGAGTTTCTAAACTTATAAACACGAAAGTGAAAGCCAATGATTACTTTGAGCGTATATATATATACGGCTGTTGCCACCTACACCGAGCAACCAATAAAGTTCTCCCTGTTGTTTCAGCCGTAATAATAACTAATGGTTTTCGCCGATTTTCTTTTTTTTTTTGTGTATTGATTTGTTTCTTTATTTGTTCTTTCTCGTTTTCTTTTATAGCCTTTCTCTGCATCTGCCTTTGCGCCTTTGATTGAGGACAACGCCAGGGAATTGTTTTCTACTGTTACTGTTGCTGCTGCTGCCATATTTACCCCTCCGTATCCCGTTAGAATCATGTCTTATACCAGGATTTATCTCGCTGTGGCTTTCCTCTACCTTGCCACAGTCCAGTTGCCCTTCTCCGCTGCCAATAATCAAGTAAGTTCTCATTTTTTTCTTCTTCAGAGGATTGGGTTTGCCTTGTTGTATCTTTTTCTTCTTCTTCTTCTTCTTATTGGCTAGTCACGACAATATGGTCACCCGTAGATCTATGACAAACAGCTGTTTTTGTTTTCTTTCTTCCGGCTGTATCTATCTATCCGTATTATAGTGTCGATAAAAAAAAAGCTAACGATAAAAGGGTCGTCGATATCTATTATTGCGAGATAACTGTGTGTCATCGAGCCGCATTGACTTTGTCGCGACTGTACAAATCACTGTGGATCGATATACGGCCACCTGCCGGGGGAGAGCCCACCTACAGTTTCGCATCCGCCTTTAGCCTCGTCTCACCTTGGCTTACTTCATCCGCCTCTTCTTCAAGTCCTGTTGTACAATTTGACTGGCCGTCGCCAGCGTCTATAGAGACCGCTCGCTATGGGTGCGCACAACCAGCGTACAGGGCCCCAGTGTCCTCTCCTCTCCCAGCGGCTATTATTCAAATGATACGATACTTTAAGTATGAGGAAATGAGAGAGGGGGAATGACAACGACCGGTGATTTCTGTGGAGGTCTTCCGAATCCGGAAAAAGAAAACAAAAATACAAATCAAGAAGCGCTAATGGAGTCGGCGGCCGAGGTGCGGAGTTGAAAGGTTCCAGCGTAGGTAAGCGAGGACGACCGACAACCCAAAAAAAAAAAAAAAAAAAATCTCTGAAAGCCATTCTGACAAAGCGCACATCATCGAAAAGTACCGTCTGTCATCAATAAAAAAAAACCTTCCGACATTGTTGCGGATGGTGCAGGAGCGCACAAGAGGAAGCAGTAAGGAAACGAGCCAACGAAATAAAAGAGAGAGAGAGATGAGTGAAGGAGAGAAAGACAGACTGTAAAGAGAGAGCATCATAGGAATACAAGGAAAACATTATTAGATGTTGGGCAGCACGCGCTTTTTTGCCGCTTGATAGATGGGACGGTTAAAGCGCGACGATGCAAAACGGGCGGCTTTCTTCTTCTCTAACGTGTCGACTTGCTGCCAGACAACGTCTTTGGCAGAAAGCATAAGCGCCTACATCATCGCCCGCACCGAAACGCTTCAAAGACTTTTTGGCTATTTTTCATCCGTTTTCTATTCACACAGGACGCTTCCCTATTTATTCTCAGGGTGCAATTCTAAATAAAGGATAACCGCACACTTGTCTTGTAATCCGGTAGTTATTTCTGCTTTCTTATTCCATTTTTTTCGTGAGACAGTTCAATTTTTCACGGATTAATTCCTCGGCTCCTCGTCTGCACAGTACACAAGTCGAGGTCGAGTGGTATAATAATAATAGTACTCGTTTCATCATCGGCCGAGTGGCATTTTGCTCGTTTGATTGGAGACCTGAATCCCCTCGCGCCTTGAATAGTGCCGCCCGACATAAAGCAAGTCTAGTAGGTCAAGCCGATGGATTTTGATTGATCCGACAAAGGCATGGGGCAGGGAGAAAGACCGGTAGGGACTAGCTGCCGTTCGCCGGTCAACATATGCAACGTAACATGCCAGCAAGCTGGCCCAAATCGAGCTTTCTCCGTTGCTCAGTGTCGGTTGACTCGGAAGGCAATTTGCTAGCTTTCCGGCCTTTCGTTGGCAAATCAACGAAACTTACAGGCACAACAGGAAGAACAGGAAATACCAAGCAATCGATATATGTTCAGACTTGGGGAAGGGCTCAACAGAAAGAAAAAAAAACTTTCACATCGTTCGATTTTGTCGCATTGTCTATTTTTTATTTTTTTTAACGTTATATACGGCTTTGTTTTTATTATAGGCCACATACAGTACCGGATGGTTCTTGCATGCATAGAATTATTTGTATTCCTCTAACCGATTCCTCCATTGAAAGTTCTGCATGTTATGCCAGAATGCCAGGCTTACAGACAATCAGGGCAATAAACGGCGGCAGTAGGGCAGTGTCATCATCAATACTGTCCGTTCATTGAAGGAGAAAACGCCCTGCGTCATTTCGTCTGTGCGCTTTCTCCTCTTATCGAACAGATAAGACGTAATCATATCAGAGCGGAGCAGAAAAAGGCATAGAAAAGAAGTTAACTGAAAGAGGGGGGAGTAACAACAGTCATGTGGAGGAAAATGTAGGAGAGGAGAAGATCGAGGTTATGTTTACACGCCAGCGGGAGAGCTCGTGTGCGACATGGATCTCCTGCAGGCGCAACAGCTGCTCGCCGGCGATATCGGCGCGTGCGATTCGAGCCTTTTTGGAAACGAACGATATTCCGAGAACAGCTCCGCTTGGCTGAACAAAGTCCAGGGATAGACCGGCAGCCGACCTCTTTCGACGCCAATCTGCCAGTAATGAACCGGACCGTGATCAAGGGAAACAAAACGAAACGAAAGGCAATTGCCTATTTATAAAACGGTCGTTATACATGTCGTGTGCTACGCCTGAGCGACAAAAAGCGCCAATCGAGTCGTTGTCCAACAGCACAAAGCCATCTGCACCTGGAGTTTTAAGGGGCCATCATCCACACTTGCAGTCATGCACAACTAGATAGAGAATAGTAATAGTAATGATAATCATCATCGTAACAATAATAGCAATAATAGTTAAAGGGAGTCTTCCCGATTTCTTAGTAGCCCTCGTTTATGTTTTTCTTTTGGACTCAAGTTCGGACAGACTGGTGGTACGACTGTCTTACTACATACCAACCAAGCGTAACCGTCCACTCTGGATTTTTTTTTCTTTTTGTTTTGTTCTTTCTCCTATTGGTGTTTCTGTCTTGTAGAAAGGAGGAAAGAAAAAAAAACAACAGCAAGAATAGAACACACATGCCCCGCTCTGGAGCGTCTCATTTTCCACTACGCATGTCCTATATTTGTTTTTGATATGTTTTTTTGTTTTTCTTTATTTTTCCCGCTGCCTTTTTGTTTATATATATTTCTTTTTTCTCTGTCGAAAGGAAGGTTTCAGGGTAGAGCTGTATATACTAGGTGGGTGTAAATAAACTGGAGCGATGTGATTACCATACAGCAGAAAGAAACGGCATCTAAACTAATGACCGTGGTGCAAGCGTGGGGTGTAGTAATAAGGCGACCCACTTTGTTTACCTGCTTACACAACCAATATCTACATCATCAGACAACAGCAGGGTTGTGCTTATTGCATTTCGGTTGTGATGTCGCCGTCTTCTCGTGACCACGCCATATGATTTACAGTAGAAAAAGAGGAGGCCATTTCGCTGTCACTTGACTGACTGTACAGGATAATTCCAATGTACAACCCGTATACCGGTATACATACTAAGTAACCCCGTCGTGAGTTTATCCTTAGATAGAGAGACCTGCATGTGCGTTTGCGATCCGAACCTCTTAGACCTCCGGCCGCTATCAGAATCTTGGCCAATGTCATCGTATGAATAGGATTACGATCTTCCATTTTTTATGCTTTATCGGTGGGAAAAACTGGACAGCCCGACCTTGCAGGCGCTGCTGTAGACACAAAGAACTCGTCGTAGGCTATCTCACAGCACCGTACAGACAAACAGAGACGTGCAGAGTTGCTCAAGGTTCTGCTGCCGATGTGTGTATAGCCTCGCTTTGCGAGTTTTGATTCTCTCGCTTCGTGAATAACCGGCTTTTATTTTTCTTCTTCTTCTTCTTCTTCGTTCCGAATGCCAAGTCGTTATATTACAGTCCATACATAATGCATGAACGAGCTCTTTTCTTCACATGTTGTTTTTCTTTTTCTTTGCCTGCCCGAAAATTCGTGCTCGGGGAGAGAGAGAGAGAGAGAGATCGGCGCAAAGTGCTTTACTCGCCGGGCCCTCGCTTATTATTGGGACTGTGCGAATAGACATAAGCCAGGATCGTAAGGAGAGAAAGACACCTACGTGAACATTCAAAGCGACGACGATTGCATTTTTTTGGAAAGACTAAACCTCATCGTACAGCAAAAAAAATAAAACGCAAAGGCTCGAGGCTGGTCGAGACGAATAGCGAAAGCGGACTTGCCGACCAGACACTTTCATCGTCATTTTCCCTTAGTAGACTTCTTCTTCATTTGATTTTGTGGAATTTCTTATTAAAGAAGAACTGTCGTTTCCTTCATGAGAGCCCCGTTGGGCTCACATCCAACAAGCCCCATCGACTGTATGGCCTCCGCGTGTGAGCTCTAGAGCCGATGAATGACTTACAAGTCTTCAGAATGATAGATGTATCGAGTATCCGCGATAGAAAGGACGACAATGGCACAAAACCAGTGCGAGAAAGTAGCCGACTCCCTTTCCATTGTACTGCAGGCTACTTTATGGAATTTGTCTCGTTTTATCTTGTGAAAATTGACTCGTAAAACGACCAAAATTCTTATATGGAGGAAGAAAAGGTTTTTGTATGCGCGTGCACGACACAACAGCGCAAGTATGGTAGTTATGGCCTCGACTTGTTTCCATATCCTCTTGCGCGTTATGTTATATTTGTTTTGAATGACCTGTCTTGCGGTTTTGTTCCTTTATTTTCAAAATGCCTTTTTTGGTGGGGCGCAAACCCTGCACTGAACAGCAACCAAAAATAACAAATAAAATTTCCAACAAAAGGAAAAAAAAAAAAAGACTTAATAAAAAAACACAATTTATTTTTATATTACAGGTTCACCATGACATGACGCCCGACGAACTGCGGCGGGTATTTCACGTAGACTCTCACGACCAAGGTAGAACATAAATCTAGGCTGTGAAATCCGCCCTTTTGAAATTGTTATAAAAACAGTTGCATCACATAATATTTTTACGTAACCTGTTTGTTAACAGGAATATTTCTGGATTTCCGCCGATTTTAACACGTTTTTATTTTTCTTTCTTTCTGTATTTCCAGTACCAACATATGAAGTCATCAATTTGCGATCGAGAGTACGGCGCGACGCTGAGCGGGATATCCGCCACGTCGATTTATCCGCATTCGGCACACGGTTAGTCACATTTGAAAAGTAGACCCCTATCCTCAATCGTAGGAAGAATACCTATAAACTCATTTCCAAATGAAGCAATCAGTCAAACATTATAATCTTGTTTATCTTGGGTAAAACAGATATAACTTACGATTGGAACGAAACGAACAGCTGCTTCGTGGTGGCAACAAGGTTCGAGTTTGGGTGGCCGATTCTCCATCCACCGATGAATTTGGTGGGAACCGAACGGGTTCTACCCAATTTGGAGGAATCACTCTGGAAGAGCTGCCTCAGGTAAGATTGAATTACTGTGTTTATTTTAATGGGAAAAGGGACCACTTAGGCAGCAGCCCACTTATAGAATACTTGGTCCCTATGACCTTCCTCCAAGTCATACATCATATATAGGGATCAAACGATTTGCATTCTACAGTCGCACCACAGCGCCGTAATCAACGCTGATTAGTGTGATAATCATTCGTTTTGACAGCGTGACTGCCGACTTGTCGTGCATTAGAGAGAAAACAATGTGCAGGCTCGCTGTGTGATATTGATGAGATATTGTACGCGCCACCCATCATGGACTGGACTGGACTCGAGTGAAAGTATCTAGTTGAAACGCGTGATCTGGGTCCGAAATGAAAATTATGTGCCGGACACGCGGGGACCCCCGTCAATGTCCAAAAAACCCAACTTTCTACCACGAGCTTGGTCGTTGCTGCAGACTCTGGTGCCCCCTTGGGTTTTCTTTTCTTTTTTTCTTACTCGGTTTCCTCATCGCGTTGATATACGCAACAAATCAAATCGAATTTCGATCAGCTGGGCAATGACCAAGTCACGAAGACAAATGGTTGCTGGCTTTATATCTAAATATGCTAGTGTTCTCGATCAGTCTCTCTATTGTTTGTCACTGATTGATGCGATGAAGAGATAAGAAAGTTCGACAGCTTTTTTACCTCATCTAAAATGATAATCCACAGCGCAGGCCACGAGCAATAAAGTGTTGAAATTTAACCACCCAACGCCCAGCTTCCGCGTACTCAATGCGATTTGTGTTCCTAATGCTTTTCCAAGGCTACCTACCGTACTTGGTGTCGGTGATTGAGTGCGGAAAAATCCGTTTCGATTTCGTTTGGGCGTGCCCTTAAATTGCAGCTTTTCATTCTTCTCTTTCCTTAGATTTCTCATTTTTTGCGCCAGATATCAGGCGGAATTTGGCCTCGAAGGCTTTTAGATTTTCTTAAAGCGCACGCTTCATTAATATTCGCTCAAAACTAAGGTCAACCTCGTAAACATTCGTTGGGGGTGGAATTGACGATAAAATTGCTAAGGGGATATGTGCTAAGGGGGTACTGCCGGTAGGTTTTTTTTTTTCAGGAAAACTGGGAAAACTGGAGAAGGAAGAAAGAGTTGTTCTGACGACTTTTCTGTTGTCTTACGTGTTTTGCGGGAAGAAAGGAAGCAACAACAAAACCGCCACCTAATAATTCAGGAAAAGAAAAAGCGAAAGCGGGGTCCGACTCTGCTGCAGCTCTTGCTAGTCGTTTCTAAAAAAGATAACGAGCTGGACAGCTCTCCTATGCTCAGCCGCTTTGGTAGCTATGGGAAACCAGAGCAGATCCAAAACAAAACTAAAATGGGAACCCGGAGAAACATGGGCTTGTACATTCTATACAGTGGCTGGTTACAACAGGACATGAGATAAGAAGGAAAAAGCAGCAACAAACCACTTTTCCCATTTTCATATAATCTGATATTTTATATCGATAATCTGGCTGTATGTCTAGCAGGGTTGCAGTCTGATCATCACGTTAGCCTCAAGCTAAAAGGTGAAAGGTTGGTGACGGTCCACTTCTTTCTTGTGTCCGTCTGGCCTGGCTAGACGGTCTCTTTATCTCTCTTTCGTATAATTTCGTTATTCATACGTGAAAACGAAAGTTAACCAAATTAACGTCTTTGTTTTTTTTCCTCTCTTTCCTTTTCTTTTTCATGTAGAGCAACCTGCGCTTTTTTTTTCCTGCACGAGACACGACTCATTTACGTTTACAGTTTTCTTTAAACGAGTGTGTCCGCATAGATTTTTTTAAAAAGAAAAAAACTTGGCCGTTGTTAAAGCGTTGAAGCAACAAGGCCGCACGAAGACCTCGCCTCGCCCTTTGGCTCTCTCTCAGGCTCACAGGGCGAGGCCCCATAATTTTTCCGCGGCAACGTCAAAACCCGGCCAATGTATGAAATGTATATTGAGCATTATTACGCTTTACCCTGGTTTGAATGAGGAGACATTCCGTCGCCCAAAAGCGCCTCTGCTCTAGCTCTTTTGTCCACTTTCAAAATGTCGACAAACTTGGCACGGCCAGAACAGACTGATCGATTGTTTCAAAAGAAACCGAAATTATAGAATCAAGACATCAAACAAAAAATAACTAATAAAAGAAACTTGAACCCTCGAGAAGGTTCTCTCCGGAATCGATAACAAGCCGCAAGTGTTTTTCGTCTCGTTTTGTGTATAATTCGTCATCGTTTAATGTTTCATCGTATCCGGGTTCTTGATCTTGATTTGGAAATTGCCCCGTCATCATTTCTTTTTGGTTTCATTTTTGCGCGTTAAATATTTTCCGACGACGCTTTGCTCTAGTTATGAATGCGCCCTGCTGAGACTGAAAATCAGGGGATGGTCGGGACTTTCACCGTTCACGACACTGAACGAATGACGTCAGCCAGTGAGCCAGGTGCCTAGAGGAACAAGAAGAATGATGTAAAGAGCTCAACACTATATTCAAATGCGGTGAATGGTTTCAGAGAGAAAAAAAATTGACGGCCGAGGAAAATACGTCGGGAGACGAAAGAAGAATTTATACAAACGCACAGACAAAAAAGAGAAGGGAGAAACGGCCACAAACAATAGCCACATAAAACGTTTTAATGGATACAAAAAGAATTAAACTGAAGATGTTGTGAAATATGTGCGCCCCGCTCCACAATTGATTGCCGACTGCCTTGGATGAGAAAATTAGAAACGACGTGAAATGCGCAAGATGAGGGATGAAGTTATTTGCGCGATGCGTCAAGCTTTTGGGTTCTATTCATCCCAAATACGGCGAAAGAATCTAACGGCGAGGTGACGAAATACATCATTGTGGTTAAAGGGATGCTACCGGTACCGGTTGAGAGTGAACGTGCCTTTGCCAGGTAAATTCAACTTTGACGTGGGTATTAACGAGAAGAATAGGGCGACACAAAGAAAAGAGAAAAGAGAGAGAGAAGGGAAAAAAAAAAGAAAAACTAAACTGGGTCAGGATTGTCATTTCAAATTTGAGTGAGAGTTTTTCCTTTTATTTTTTTATTTTTTTATTTCACTTTCACTGGTTTTTTTGGTTCTTTTGAATGCTGGGCAGTGAGGCTTCCATCGCCTGTACAAATCTGTCGAGTCGCGCAAAGACTATTCGATCATCCGTCAACTTGAACAAAACGTACGTCAGAGTGACAGAATTTTACCTGATTCTTGTTTATTTTCGATCCCTTCTTTTCTCTTTCTCTCCGCGATGCTTCGATCTTCTTTCCCTTCTCTTTTTAGTCTTTTATCCCGTCAGACTTCTTCTTCAGTCCCACAGCAGAGCTGCAGAGCTCTTTATAGTTCGTCTCTTAGACACGGTTGCAAATGACTTTTACTCTTCCAGTCTTTTCTCTTCCCTTTTACCTCCTGTAGCGGTGGACTGGTGGGCACGAAACGACAACTTTCCAAGTTTGAGTTTTTGTTGTTGTTTTTTTCTTTCTTGTCTTTCGCTTATTTGAACGAGCACTTTCTTCGGCCCAGCGTTGCCCACGCAGACAACGGGTTCGTAAAGGCTGTCGGATTGAGAGCGTCAAGTACGCACAGCATCTCGGATTCCCCTTCACTTTCGCATTGCCTTTTTTTTTAACAAATCATAGATTCTCTCTAACTGCTCGTCCAACATTTGTGTTGGAACTTAATTCAAAAAGATTTGTTTGCTTTTGTGCTGGGTGGTTAAAAGAAGGAGCCAATCACTTTCCTTTCAACTGAATCCCCTTGTTTGGAATGAGCTTCATTCTCTCATCTCCTTATAGGCGACGCTCTTTCGCCCAATCATCCAATCTTGTTGCCTAAGGGTCATCCAGAGTTTGAATAGCCCTCTTGTTGTTGCTGTTATTTTTCTTTGCTCCGCGAGCTTCTCGAACAATAAGTTGCGCGTCATCCAAGGAGCTATAACGCACTAAAAAGTAAAAACCAAATAACATTTGGCACGAGCCGGATTCTCAGTTTCGGTTATATGAGAATCTATATACATACAGGGTACACACAGTATATGTTTGTGTTTACATTTTGATTTCTATACCAACTTATATTGACTTGCTGCTGCTGGTGCATTCTTCTGCCTTTCAAGGGTCTTCTCCATTACGACTTGTCGGCCAACACATAAACTGCGTACATTATAACCCCGGCAGTGATATGAAAAGAAGAAGAAGAAGCAGAAAACCTTTCGACGCTTGTTGACCTTTTCTTGTCCCTATCGGCCAGAAGTCGAATGAATCACTCACAGTGGGAAATTAAGTTCATGTTTTCAGTCTGCCCCTCTCTTTTTTTTGTGATTCTCCTTGATGATTTGTTATGGTAGCATTACTGGCTTAAATTGTCGTCGTTGAAACCGGTTGCGTAGTTTCGTCGGTTGGTTTGTTTTTTTGTTTTTCCTCCTCTATTTTAGTCTTTTACGATTGGAATAAAAAACAACTCCGTGCGATCATGAATGCCAATCGTTCTAGCTAATAATGACCGAAATCGGGGAATGTCAGCGACGAGTTGCCGGACGATATTTCAAACTTGTTCCTAACTTGAATCTTCTTGTTTTATTTGTATTCTTCTTTATGTGCTGGCTGTTGCTTCACCAAGGACGATGATGTCGGTACCGTCTACCAGGATGAGGACACGATGGCAGCGGTGCTAGTCAACCACGACGCCGAAGATGACGCCCTCATTTTGGTAACACTATTGATAGTTTTAACTCTAATTCAAATTCAAATTAGCTTTAACCCGCTAAAAGAAAAACCGACGTTCGTTTTACGCCAAAATAAGTGGACTTTTGCAAATTGCGTCTATAAGGAGTGGTGTTTCGATAACCAAAGCTTAAATACGATGGAAAACGAGTTCGCCCACCGGCGACCACCACCGCCATCGACCACCGCCGTTATAGAGCCGATAGAGAAAGAAGCGGTTTGGCCGGAGAAATTTCGGTCATGAGCTTGGTCATGAGTGGAAAAAAAAAGACCTTGAGCTGCCGATGTGGAAATCCATCCGAATTCCGAAATCGTTGAACTATTTTTGTTTTTCCTTGAGCCTCGGCCGAGAAAATAACCAATTTTAGAGGCTAAGCACGACTTGGATAGTGCCGGAGAAAACTGTCGACAAACTAATAAGAATGGGACTAAAGCATAGAGACATGATAAGGAAAACGAAATAAATCATAGGAATTGATCCTCTCGTTCCAGTCCGACCTTGGCTTTTTAGGGACCCAACTAAATTCTTTTATTTAAAAACAAAATCATTATAGACAGAGCTGCGAGGCTGCTCCTTGGACAGAGAACCTTGAAGGTTCGGAACGGCATGCTGCGCGCAAGCTCCGATCGTCAGGTTCCTAGTGGAAGAGAAGCGGGCGAGATGGAGAGAATGAGACAAGGCAGCAGTAGTAGGAACCCATAAGAGAGAAATAGGGACGAGGGAATGAGGCAAAGAAGGAAAGGCAAAGTATCCATTTTTCAAACGATACTTTTCTCTTTGGCAGAGCCGCGACGACAAGACTCGAGAGCGTCCAATATTCTCGTAACCAGATTATTGTGAATGGTAAACGGCAGGACGGGATGCGAAGGTCTCAAACGACTCGGCGTCAGTGAAGCGCAACTGTTTCGATCCATTACACTCGCTGAGAATTGAAATGAAGTATTGAGGGAACGAAATAAGGGAACAGTCGAATAGAAAACGCTGGATAATCTCTAGAGAACCGGAAAGGGACAGAGAAATGCAATACATTTTAATTGATTAAAATAATGAATCTAGGAGGAGCCACAGCTGAGGAATAAGCAGCGACAGCAACCAGAAGGGTTTGAAGGAAAGCAACAGTTGGCGTGATTTTTGTCTTGACAAACACCTGTTGAATTTTTTTGGTTGTTGCTGTGAACGCAGCGAGGCGCGCCCTTAACCGAGCACCTGCGCTCTTGAAGTTTCAAAGGTCGAAGGACACGACAGGTTTCAGGCTATAGGGAAAAAGATGGCGAGAGACGGACAGGCAGAAAGGTAGAAAAAAACAAACAAATTCCTCCGCTTCCTGGTATGGGCCGTGCTGAAACAATCCAATCCTGTGGCCTCTTAAATAATTTTAAAAATAGCATGCGGATGAGAAATGATTTAGCAGCAGTGAAGCGAGCAATGCGGATGCATCGTGCGCCGACTTTTGTGCGGCTTGTCGACGACGTAACCAGCCATTATCGTAAACTAGGCGCTCGGCTCTTGATCTTAGTTGTCCATCACGCGCAACCATTTTGCTTTTATGTCCATCGTCGGCAGTTCAGCGCTTGTTGTGTTCTCATGCTATAGCCATCATTCTTGGCAGAACTTGACTTCTCCTTTCTTCACTTGTTGCAATATCTTAAACCAAAAACAATCACTGGCAAGCAAGACAAAATCACTCATTAAATCAATCCTACAGGACGGAACTATCGGGAGTGAATTGGTCATCCGCCCACTACCTGTCAAGCATCGCAAACTGCAACAGAAATCCGCCGGAGTTCAGCTGCAGAGCGGCTCGCACGACGACGAGATGTTCATGGACGAAGAGGATTTCCGTTCGGCTGATTTCATGACCCCGTCACCGCCGTCGACGCTGCCCCCGGCCAACGACACCGAGAATGCCTTAATCCGCAAAAAGCGCTCGCTGTACGACCTGAAACACAGCGTTGGTTCTCACGTCGTTTACAAGCGCGCCGCTATCCAATCCGACGACGATTATGGTATGTGTTTTTTTGTTTCTATCTTGATGCTGTTCCCCTTTATTGTTATGTCGTCCATCGAGATATTCAACGAGCGCTAGAATGTAGCTTTAATGAGTCTATACAAGAGGATCGTAATGGGGTTCCGAACGAAACGCTTTCGTAGTTTTCTCGTCCATCCGACCCGATCATTAACCCATTTGGCGATCATCTTCTTCTTTATTTATGGCGGATTCCATTTATTTTTTTTTCTCGAGGGAAGAGAAGAAATAGATTAGATCTTGTTTTTCTTGTGGGAGATTCTGTTGGACAGCGAAAGGATTCAGAGAGAGAACGAGGACAACGAAACAAAACGCGCATTTTAAAAAGAAAATGAGCAATCAACTAATACACCAGATGGAACCGGCCTTGGATGTATAGTGAGGTACAAGTACCCATAGCCGCTGCTTTAACTATGGTCATCCTGTCTTATAAGAGAGAAAATCTCACTTGAGAACAATAGCGAACGTGATGCTTCAATGAAGCAAGTCGTAATGTCTATAGAAAGTAGCTCTATGGTTATATTTCCTATACGATACTATAGATGTCTTTCATTGGCTCCTCCATTCAATGCTATTGAGACCAAAGAAATGCCACCAAAAACGAATAGTGAATATCGCTAGATTCCATTTAATATGTCTATAATTTTTCAATGTCTTCTCTTTGTGTGTCTTGGAATGCAGCGTTTATGGAAATGGACTTGCCTCCAACGGGGAAGTCTCAGCGAATGCCTCGTACGAAGCGCAGCGCTCCGCCGACCATCTATCCTGAAATTCTCGTGATCGTCGACTACGACGGCTACAGGTAAGGGCGTGTGCCTTGTCGCCCTAAAGGCGTCGCATTGTCCCTCTTTCGATTGCCGATCGCGTCCGCACTGTCGTCTAGCTACACCCCTGCGACACGTGACAGTCTTTCCCACTGGATTTCAATGTCGCCCTTTTCTTTTTCTCGACTGCACAGGTTGCACAACGGCGACAACGCTGAGATCAAGAAATATTTCGTCTCCTTCTGGAATGGAGTCGACCTCCGCTACAAGTTGCTAAAGGGACCTAAAGTGCGCATCAGCATCGCCGGCATCATCATCTCCAGGGTGCGCAAAACATTTTTTTCCCCCTCTTCATCTTTATCTCTTCGTGCCAGTTTTCTATTTTCTTGTCGCTGCTGATGTAAAAAAAAAAGAACATGAAATAATGGTGATTGAATGTGTTATGTACACAGGGACGAGATGCGACTCCTTATTTCGAGAAGAACCGTGTCGGACGCAACGCCATCGACTCGACAGCCGCTCTGACTGATATGGGAAAGTACCTGTTCCAAGAGAGGCGCTTGCCCGTTTACGACATCGCCGTTGCAATAACCAAGTAAGTTAGCCATCTTTCGATCGCTTCTAAGATAAAAAAAATAAAAATAATAAGTACTCTATGATCGCACAAGCGACGTCTAAGCATTGGTTTTTACGTCAAATAAGAAAAAAGTTTGTCCGGTTTTTTAAACCAATCAATTTCGGTCTGATAGTCCGCTCGCGGACGAGCCGAGAAATCCATCGAAAAGAAATGGCACACGGAGCATTTTGACATTTGAAATTCTAATTCGATAGCTTTTTGTGCCGTTTATTTGTTTCGTTTCTTGTCCGTTGTTCTTAACTCCTTCCGCCACCCGAATATGCAGGTTCGACATGTGCCGACGTCGTAAAAGCGGCCGCTGTGCAAACGGCACCGCCGGTAGGTTTTGCTTTAGCCCCCTACCTTGCTTTCCTCATTTGTTCGTCCAATCCTTCATTCATCATACAGTCAACTTCTAGCGAAGCTAACCGCCATCGCTTTCGATACTAACATCCCTCCAGCTCTTCCATTGATGTGTTTTTTTTTGTTTTCTCTCGCTCTCCTTCTTTTAAAACAACCCTCTCGCCCGCGGGAGGCTAAAAAAAAATGCTAATCGCCAACGTGAGCCGTCCGTGAATGGTGAAGAAACCACACGAAGGGACCCTGTAAACATTCCACTTGGCCGCTTCCAGCGAACTTTTGTTTGAAGCCAAAAGATTGCGCGGCTCCTCTTTGCGGATGGAGTGGTGGTCGTGCGCTAAAATAAAACAAAGATCACGAATTTTTCGCTCCGTTACACAATCAAGCTAATAGAAAATATTTTATCGACAGTTTCTTTAAAAAAAAAACAAAAAAAAACAAAACAAAACAACACAAGATACCTTTTTATACGTTTACTGTAAGGTTCTGGATTCTACGAACGACAACTAAAAGACTCGAAATGCTTAATTTTACGGACATAATTTTTTTTTAAACAAACTTTAATTGTGTTTATGACTATAAAGAAATTGACTGCATCCAAAACGGTCGGATCAGCTGTCTGTCAGAGGCTGACTAATTTGTCTTGGCTAACCGTATTGGCATTATTGTTATACTTCCAGATTGGACATGTGTAGACGTGAATTCGTTTCGGACGATTGCAATCGGGGAACTGCCGGTAAGTCGAGACCACTGTGACTTGCAAACTTTTACTTTGAGAGAAATGAAAGCAAACTGTACTTGACTATGGCCCCAAAAGAAAGTGAGTGAAATTCTCTCGCAAATTGTATATGTTTCAGTGTTTATCTTTCAGCGCGGATCTCTTTCTCCCGTTTCCTTCCCGAAACCATATTTTACAAGGATATGATTCGACGCTTCGCATTCACCTGTTTTCTCAAAGGCAGATGAATGGACAGTAGTTGAGCGTGGTGGGAAGACGTCTGGAGAAAGGGCCCGCAGAGAAAACGAAAGAGAAACATGAGTAAATAATCATAATAAAAAAAGGTAGCAATGTGCAGCGTCAACCACTGCGTACAAAGCAAGGGATGTGGCAGCATTTAATTGCCCCGCTGCGCTTGTTAGTGGCCAGAGAGAAAATAAACACAGCAGAATTTCACTCGCTTATTTGGGCGCATCTGTTGATGCATGACTTGCCAACTTGTATACACACTTCATGTTACTGTCCACTCTATACGTCGTTCACTATATATCACTCATTTACTCTTACTTTACTGTACTGAACGTGTGTTTTTGAATCAGAAACTTTCTTCCACTTATTGACCATTTTGCATGACGAAACAGAGTACCTCTCTTTGACATGTGTTTACTCTTGAACGCACTTGGATTAACTATGCGGACTTGTCCGGGACACACAATTCGAACCACACGCACTTTTGGCCGTTCCACTTATTTATTTATTTACTTTTTTTTTGTTTAATTTAATCTTTGCAAAAGAATTAGAATCATACGAAGAGAGAGTGCGGCAGCACATCTTCTTGCTCCTTTTAAAAAGAATTTTGAGTCAGCAACATCGAATAGTCTACTGATTTTTCGAGGGACTCAAAAGAAAAAAAAAAAAAGAATAATAATTTTATTAAATGTTGTCGGAGCCGAGGTAAGCTTTACCTTACAATTGCCATCGAATTCTTAACAATCGGCAAGGAATTGAACCACAGCCCGAAAAATCATGTGTTAGGCTTGGAAACTATTTGGTTCTCTATACACACATCCGGCAATTCAATCATTTCGTTCACATCACTTCTGTTGCATCTTCTTCACTCTGCTGTCCGTAATTTAAAAAAAAAAAGTAAAAGAAAAAAAAAACTTTAAACAAAGCAACAAAATAAAACATGAAAAACCTCCTCTCAAAAGCTTCTCAAATCCTTCCTGTATTTATCTTTTTGTAAATAGTTGGTATTCAATCTTCTTTCGCTGTCTGTCGTTGATGGGGTGACTCGCTCTAGCATCGGCAACACCATTCTTCCTTTCTCTATCCATTTCCTCAACCACATTGGAGCAATCCTCTTTTGTTTCCCCCGCGTCGACGCATTCAAGATTGATCATCACGATTATCTAATACCCCCAATACAGGATTTGCCTACGTTGGAGGAGCCTGTGTCGTTAACAAGCGTCTCGAGAAAGTCAACAGCGTAGCCATCGTCGAGGACACTGGTGGATTCTCCGGCATCATCGTCGCTGCTCACGAAGTCGGCCATTTGTAAGTCTAGTGCCCTGGGAAGAGGAAGTTTACAATGACATGCTTTGAGAAGAAGACACGTCAACTCAAGCTGACATTGTTTCCTTTTTTTTTATTTTTTTTAGATTGGGCTCTGTTCACGACGGTTCCCCGCCACCGAGTTACCTGGGAGGACCTGGCGCTCAGCGCTGCCGCTGGGAAGACGGTTATATCATGAGTGACTTGCGACATACTGACCGTGGTTTCAAGTGGTCCTCTTGCAGCATTGCTCAATTCGACCATTTCCTCAAGTAGGGCTTGTTTCTTGCCTTCTTATTCCAATTACTACGGCCCTCCGGCCAGCAAATGGCACCCGAGTGAGACGATATAATCAATTCCCTATTCTTTTTTCTCGCAATGACAGTGGAGAGACGGCCACCTGTCTGTTCAACAGCCCTCATGAGGACGCTGTACTTCCCCGTGTGTTGCCTGGAAAACTGCTCAGCCTTGATGCCCAGTGCCGTATGGATCGAGGCACATCTGCCTGCTTCGTAAGCACTATAGCAGCTTTTACTATTAATAAGTGCAGCACCTTGATTTATGCTTTTTTTTCTGTCCCAATAACAGAAAGACGATCGTGTCTGCGCTCAGCTGTTCTGTTTCGACGCTTCGTCTGGTTACTGCGTCTCATACAGACCGGCAGCAGAAGGCTCTTCTTGTGGTGACGGACAGGTAAAAACCCAGAGTTACTCATTTGTATTGAGAGAAAGCGGTTAACTTTATGGGATTTCCCGCTTGATTTCCTAAGATCTGCAATAACGGAAGATGCATCGTCGAGAACGAAAATGCCATTCCTGACTATGCCGAGGACATCGGTCTCAATTCCTTCTTGAAAAGAACCGACACCATCTTGGCAGCCACTGAAGCCAAGCCGTTCTATTCTGGAGGAGTAGCTTCAACAGCTCACGTCTTCAATCCTACTACCCCCAAAACAACGACAACCACTACCAAAGCGACAACGATAACAACAAGAGCGACAACAACCACAGCTAAAGCAACAACAACAGCCACCACGACAACTACAACTTCAAAACCTTTAATTACGACCGTTCCGTGGTGGCACACAAGTTCCAAGAGCTCCACGCCATCAACGAGGTAAAGGGCACACTCCGTTTTATTTTTTTTTCTTCGGTTTCAAACCAAATTGCCAAGTCATTATTAATTATCTTTTGTTGCTTTTTCATTCAGGTGGTGGAACAATTGGACCAAACGATCGACCCCGTCGTCGGTAGACCCGCAGGTGACCAACACCCAGCCTGCGGCCTCTTCGCTTTCACTGGCACCTTCGACAATTCCGGCCACGACCGCCGTCACTACACCACGCCCTACGATTAGCGTCACGAGGTTCCGCCCGACCACTACATCCACCACTACTACCACAACGACCACTACACCAAGAACAACATCACGCACAACTGCCGCTCCTAGCCCAGTGTCCAACAAATTTTCCAGTTCTGGTAAAAGCCTCTTAAAAATTTGGTTGCTCCGAAACAATTCACTATAAGAGGGAATTTTGTGTGTTTTTTTTTTCACAGGTGTTAACGAATTATGCGAGGATAGAATAACCAAGATTGCTGGGTCCATGTCCTGCCAAGACTTCCTACAGCGCTACGGTTTCCAGTACTGTCGCCAGCCTTACATCATGAAAAATTGTTGTGCATCGCAGCAACGATACTGCCCAAATTAAAAACCCAGCGCTTGCGATTTTGAGAAACACTTAACCAGACAAACGAAAAAAACCAGAATATAAAGTCGCTTCCGGCTCAGTGATGAAACAGAGACACAACAGAATATATTTGGCGTCATTGGTCGAAGAAGAAAATGAAAATGAACAAAAAAAAAAGAAAATAAACAAACAAACAATTTAAATATTATAAGACGAGGTGCGTTCACGATCTCCGATTTACTGGAAATTGTCGACAGAGACTGCCGCCGCATAATAGTACCCATTCGCATAATTCGCGTGCATAAACAATTAGTTCAAAGACCCCGTCTTCCATCGTTAATAATGTGATCAAGGGTCTACACTTATTTCCGCAACCAATGCTGTTTATCATGCTCGTATCAACTAAACAGAAAAGAAACACAACAAGATAAATCTGAACTTATCGCGCTGGTCTGTTCCTAAGACACGAACGTTCTTGCAAAATGTTATCTAACTTTGCCCTCCTCTTCGGTTGGACTCATTGGTATAACGGCTTGAATAATCGATAATGCTCCCACTGGATGGTGATGATCATAAACGAACGGAATGATTGCAAACAAACCAGTCTTGCCTGTGTGAGCTCTGATGCCTCACTGTACAGATGTACAGACTCCGACTTTTTTTCTGATGTACAAGATTTTGTGCCTCTTTGATAGATTGTTTTTGTTTTTCCTCTCAATCCCTCCCCCCCCCCCTCCTCAACCCCTTTTCAATCCCAATTCCTCCCTCCCCAAATACTAGACCCATCGCTTGATGTACGCGTGCCTTTTTTGTTGAAAACGATCATTTTTTATTTGATTTTATTTAGTTTTTTGTGTGTGGAATATTACGCGGTGTTTGTGAATCGAATGCAAACTTTATACGTTTGCACGGCGGGCGGTGCCGGCGTTTACCGGCTGTCTCTCGAATATTGTACAGTGGTTTTTGATCTATCTTTTTCTAGAAACAAAAATAATGGACGAAGGATATTCAAACTCTGGTATTATTTCATTGATTTATTCGCCTCTTGTGACATAATCGTGTGCCGCTAATAATTAGTGGATAAAGCCATTACTGGTACCGAGTTTTCGTATTAGGCGCCGGAAAAAGTGCGGAGCCACTATCGCCAGCAGGCAGCAGCCGCTTCAGTGTCTGGTCACGTAACACAGCAGAGAAGGGGAGGAGTTCCAGACACGTATTGATTTCCAATGTGTTGGGTTGCTAGTGCTGACTTTAGTCTTACTCACGACAGTGATCAAGATGGGATGGAGTACAAAGAACTTCCAACTCGGTCAAGGAAAAAAATCTGTTCCCTAAAAACATTTCATTCATTATTGAGGCTACGTGACTCGACACAAATTTTGCCGACAGATTGCAAAACGAATTAAAGCAAAACCACGAGAACATTCGGCATGATGACCAAATCACGAGAGCAGGTAATTTATTTATACTGAGTCAAAAATTGTCTTTCTCGTCCTAAGTTCAAAACAAACTACAGCAGTATATCGCATACGGGCATTCTCACTGTTATGATGCTGATAGTGAAGGGGTCCCCCATATAAATAGCCACTGCTTGCAGCGACTATTTTTAGAGTTTGTGTTATGTATGTGTGTGTAGCGACTTTGTTGATCTCTTGAAATCCGATTATCAATTATAAAACGAAAGGCAAGGTTGGGAAAGGACAAGTAAGTGACATCATAATGTGGACTGTTTATTGCCCTAGATAAGTCGCGTCTAAAGAGAAACTGGGGTCTATAGACCGACAGTGATGATGAGACATTGCTTATCATATCCGGCGTTTAAAAAATCCATCTAAACCTAAGACTGGTCGATAGATATAGTTAGTCGGTTTGTCACTCCCGTTGAGGGAGGCTGTGCGATCTATACGGTGCGTGTTGTCAACTTGTGTACGTATCTCGATAGATTACGTTTCTCACCTGACAAGGACACATGCCATTTTTTTTTTCAGCGCCACGAACCACAGCATATCAGCTGATTACGGTACCTATTATATACGAGTGATCTCCTTCAACGAAGAAATTTTTGAATCCGGAAGCAAATTTTTTTACAGGTGAGACACGCATACGTTCATTCAATTAAAGGAAACTGTCCGTTTGCTGTGACCATTAACTCAGTAAGAAGCGTTCCCCTGTAAAACTGTAATTACATAATTCATGTTCCAAGTGATGCAAGCTGTTATCAGTCCTGGGTAATTTTGCTAAGCTAAAGTTCAATTTGTAGTAAGGCTATGGGTTTTCTTTTCTTTCCGCGTTGTGAAACAATTACATGTTCAGGTGTGACTTTGAGAACTGTCATATCAACAGTGATCATTAAAAAAAATTACACAAACAAATATTTTGCAGTTTTGCACCTGTATCTACATATAGATAAGCAAATAAATAAAAAAGGCCATTAAAGCATATCTAATGTCTACATTATTTCAGACTGCCCTTGCCGGACCACTCAACCTTTACAGGATTCATCCGGATATCGACGCGTATTACAAATCCCCTTTTATCTCGCGATTGATTGGCTGTTGATTCAAGTAGGTTGCACCATTCTGTCACATACAATCGCAACATTTCTAAATGTCGGAAAAAAGTGAAGCGGACAAACCTCAGCTATTAGCTCGTACGATTCTCTTGATATTTTTTTTCTGCGTCGTTACATCATTAACATCTAATTTTGCACAGCTTCGCTATTTGGAAGTTGCCGATTAACAATCACCTTAATGTGCGCATTAGCGTCTTTTTGCGCTCTCTTCATGACTATAAATCTCGGAATGGTCATTGTTTGTATGAACAAAGGACATACTAATAGCAGCAATAGTACGGAAATGGAGGGGTCTAACTGCACTGCGAATCCGGAATTTGAAATTCAAAGCACGTGCGGAGTTAACACAACGCAGGTAAGAGAGATCATTTCAAATAAACATAAGGTTAATAATTGTTATGCGTCTTGCATTGATAGGAACAAGATGTGAGATGGGACAAGAATGCTCAAGGATTGTTATTAAGTGCCACTTACTACGGAGTGGTATCTATGCAGCTGCTCACCGGTTGGCTGTGTGATAAATTCGGAAAGACCAAACTCATAATGTCAGTAAAAAACTAAAAAATAACATTAAACAGAAATTATGACAGGCTATACAAATTGAGCTTCATTCAGGATCTGCGGGAGTACTGTTCTGGGTGTTACGTCAGTGCTGTCACCTTTGATTATTGAATATGCCGGAGTGCCGTTTTTCTTCGCTGCCCGTGTCATTCAGGGAGCTTGCATGGTAGGCGTTAAACAGTTTATTATGAGTTTTGCAAAATTATGTTCTAATTTTCTTCTTCCATGGATAATGCGACCCGCACAACAGTGTTTCATGCTGTCACCAGTTTTACCTTTGTTAAGACGCTGGACAACCGCTAAAGAGCAGGGACTTTTGGTTGGCTTGGCCTTCGCTGGCGCTGCCTTAGCAAACGCAGCTACGTACCCGATGGCTGGACTTATGTGTAAATATTCAGGATGGAGATCGATTTTTTACTTTGCTGGTAAGTCCATACGCTTGGTAGCTAGGCTAGTCGCATTTATTTGAACCCACTTTATTGAGATGTCAATTGACAGGTGGATGTGGCATCCTGTGGGGTTTAGCGGCAATCTTCATAATTTATGACAAACCAGGACAGCATCCTCGAGTTAGTATTAAGGAAAAGCAATATCTTCTTTCCACTCAAGTTGAAAGTTCATCAAAGGTAGATTTACAAAAAAAAATATTACATTCAAATGTGTTGTAATAAACTGACCAAATGTTCGTTTTACAATTCAAGACTAAATTTCTTCAATTTAGAAAACAAATAATGCGATTCCTTGGTCAAAAATTCTTCGATCGATTCCTGTTTGGTCGGTGATTACCACAAATTTCTTCTTCTTTGCAGCCACAGTATGCCACTACTATTTTATTATACTTTTGTTTGTTATTATTGTTACACTGAAGATATACATATTTAATTATTCAAAAATGAATTTTTCTTTCTGTAGAAAGGAACGGTAATTAATCTACCACTCTTCATCAGAGACGTCTTAGATTTCAGCGTCACCGAAGTATGTATCCCGTTTCCAGTGTTTAATTTACACATACTGAAACGTTATATTCTCATGCAGAATGGTATTTTTTCCGCTATGCCTTCAGTGGTCGCTTTGATGCTCCATTTAATCATCGGTCCGCTGTTTGACTGTGTACGTGCGAAACAAATATTTTCCGTCACAGTTGTCAGAAAAATATTTCACGTCATAGGTATAATACTTTTAAGCAATCATATTTATGGAAAGAAAAAGAGCATCAAGACTTGGAAATTATTTAACAAATTTCTGTTACCATATTAGGGACTCTATTCCCTGCAATAATGATGTTTACCGTTAGCCAACTACCTCCAGATCAAAAATATATTATTATCGGTTTAATCACTATTGGTTACGCATTGTATGAGGTGGCCTGGATGGGAGGATTTTCATTCGCGTTTATGGATATGGCCCCTGACTATGTAGGAATTATTCAGGGAATAAACAACACCATTGGACTCATGCCTGGGTTTATAATGCCCGTCGTCATTTCAAATTTGACTCCCGAGGTAATTTACTTGTTTTTTTACATTGCTTTATTAAGGAAACCTCAGTGAATTTTTACTAAATTATTGTGATACGATTTATAGGGAACTTCTCAGGAATGGAGTTACGTTTTTCTTATGTTTGGCGGATTGTACAGCGTGGCATGTTTGATCTTCTTATTAACAGGATCGTCAGAATTGCAAAGTTGGGGAAACGCAAAAGACACTAGCAAAGCAGGAGAAACCGACAAATCGCTCGAAAAAATGGTCGCATAAAATGAAGCATTGAGAAATACATTCAAGCTTAATTGTTGCCAAAATCAATTAAAAATATTGATAATGTTAAGTACTGTACAATGTACTAAATAAAGAAAAATAACTGCATGCATGTAAAAACGTTCTGCCGAACCACGTTAAAAGTTATGTGCTCTAGCTCTATATTACCGAAATTGAATTCAATGCAATCAATTATGTGCAGGTATTCTTATAGGGGGAACTTTGTGTGTTGTGGTTGTCTTCGTAGTATATTTCGAATAACATACAATAACCCAAATACAAAAATATAGCCCTATACACTAAACTATAGCAATAAAAAACATTTATTTTCCTTTCATAATTAACATTACTGAATTGAAAATAGAAACAGACGTAAGTGAAGGGATCTTATTATAATGCGCAAAATGAATTAGGTCCTTGCGTATTGTGCCGCACGTCGGCATTGTAAGCTAATTCAAATGTATTTGAACTACGAACCAATGTGAGCAATAGACATTAGACATCACTCGGATACATCGTGATATGCCGTTCTAAATCATAAAAGTCACGATCTCTTAAAGAATCATTTCAGTGTTCAAGAGACCCTAGTCTTCATAGGTTTCCAATAAAATGAAGGTAAAAGTAGGTGAAGTTGGTGATCTGCAAGTTGCTGCACGTAAGTTTAATTATTTTAGCGCAATCGTAAAACTAGCACAGTTCACTTTACTTTTAAGACAATGCGTTTAAGTTTCTTTGGCATATTTAATTAGTTTTGTAATGTTGCGCTCGCACCTTAAAAGAAGTTTTGTTCGTTCAACAGCCAGACTTCTAGGAAGCTGTAGATTGACAGTCAGTCTCACATGTTTATTTACTTCGTTCGCCGCTATCGTAACGACGATTAACCTGTCAATGGCGATTGTTTGCATGAATAGACGAACAAAAACGTGTATTGGAAGTGAAGAGATCAACAGCAACTCAAGTTTTGGATTTCCGGAATTAAACGGAACTTGTAGCGACACAAGAAAGGTAATTTGTTGTGTGTAGCTTTATACATATAATGATATACAATGATACATATATGCATAATTTCATTCTGGAACTAGTTTATAGGAGTTCTTACTGACGATGTTTTCAGTATTTGCTTCTTACATCTCATCCCAACACTCTCGTAATCGCTCGTAATTTCCTTACACCTCATTTGTATCTCCTTCAACTTTTATTTTTTGTTTCTTTTCAATTCCTTACTTAAGGCCCACGATTTCTGAGACCCCGTCCAATTTATACATATATTAAATAAAAAATGCATCCACTAGTTGCACTGGAACAGCTCCTTGGTCTGAACATGTAAAACAGCAGTAGAATGCCGATACCCTTATTTTTAAAAAAGCTTAACGATTCACAAAACAAAAAGGCATCATCATAAATGAATAGCTTTTGTCTGAATTTGAGATTTTTGTTTACATAGGATAAACAAATGTATTTGGACAAGCCATCCCAAGGAATGCTGTTAGGCGCTCTTTATTATGGAGTAGTCTCAGCACAGCTGCTTGTTGGTTGGCTATGTGATAAATTTGGAAAATATAAACTGCAAATGTAAGTATTATAGGCCCTTCGCCTTTGTTCAAAGTGGAAATATATATGTGCTATCAAGAGTAAAATGATAAATATATTCACACCGGGACATTTAAAGGGCTCTCGGTTCCGGGTTTTACGGAATTGCTTCCTTCTTGTCTCCAATTATTCTAGAGTTTGCCGGTGTACCTTACTATTTTGCTCTTCGTGTCCTCAAGGGAGTTGCTACGGTAAGAAGTTTTTTACATGTTAATATTTTTCGCCTCTTTAAAAATAAATTTATAATGTGCAGAGTTTTGCTATTTCTTCGATGTTGCCGATGTTAACTCGCTGGACAACCATCCAAGAGCAGGGTCTTTTGGTGGGTATCGCAACTGCCGGTATTGGTGTAGCTAATTCAGTTACCTACCCAATATCTGGCTTGCTCTGCCAGTATGGGGGATGGAAATCTATTTTTTATTTTGGTGGTATATAGTAAATTTAATCGAAGTCAATGCCTTTATAAGTACCCCAACAGTTCATTCAAGCGTTTCTTTTGATATTTTTAAGGGACTTGTGGTATGCTGGCAACTTTACTTGTTGTGTGTTTAGTGTACGATAGCCCAGCTGTACATCCTCGAGTGGAAGCGGAAGAGAAGCAATTTCTTCTCTCTTTTCAACTTCAAGGTGAATCAAAGGTAAAACAGATTTGAACGTACGCAATATAGCTACATCACATGACATCACATCAGACTCAACAAGGCAAAATGTTCCAAGTTTGTTGAACGTGAGAACAAAATTTTCTTCGAATTTTAATTTGTCGTTTAACTGAAACAGAAACGACGAGTTATTCCGTGGGGAAAGATGCTTCGTTCGGTTCCCGTTTGGTCTATTATCATAACAAATTTTTTCTTCTTCGCTGTGGTAAAAGGAATAGTTCTCAACCTACCGATTTATGTCAAAGACGTCTTGGATTTCACAGTTACTGAGGTAAAAATGCACAGTTTATAAAGGTAGTGTGTCGCGCTTTTGAATGATGTATTTTGTCTACTACATATCATATAGAATGGCATATTTTCTGCTATGCCATTAGTCGGAGCTCTTGTTCTCCACTTAGTTGCAGGTCCCATTTTTGATTACGTTCGGACCAAAAATATATTTTCACCGACCACCGTACGAAAAATCTTTCATGTAGTAGGTAGCTATAACGATTACAATAGTAGTATAGACCTTATTAAGATCCAAAGGTATGGGTCAAGCCGACCCCTTAGCGGCGTTGCAGTGTGAAGGGGTGCCGTGAACAGGAGATTTTATTTTGGCTCGCCCCATGTGGCATGGTAATAGGCTTTTCGGGTAAATCGTGCCCGAGGGAAGAAAAGGGAGAAAAGGAAAGTCTGGTCCCCTCTTCTTTTCATTCTTTCCTTTTCTCCCTTTTCTTCCCTCGGGCACGATTTACCCAAAAAGCCTATTACCATGCCACGTGGGGCGAGCCAAAATAAAATCTCATGTTCACGGCACCCCTTCACACTGCAACGGGCCGCTAAGGGGTCGGGTACATAGATATTACATAACCTCACTTCTATTTTATAAAGGCACCCTTACTCCTGGAGCATTGATGTTCATTTCGAGCCAACTAACACAGGAGCATAAATATTACATCATCTCATTAATAACCGTTGGCTATTCTCTTACTGAATTTGCTGTTATGGGGGGATATAACTTTGCCATGATGGATATTGCTCCTGATTATCTTGGCGTTCTTCAAGGAATTAATAAAACAATTAGTCTAGCTCCAGGTTTTATTATTCCGATGATCATATCGGCTCTAACTCCAAATGTAATTTCCTTGAGACTATTGCTTAACATTTTCTAAGATTTAATTTTTCATGTTTCTTATTATGTTTATTTGCAGGGATCGGAAGAAGAATGGGCAAACGCTTTTATTCTATTTGGTGCCCTATATATTACTTCGTGTCTGATTTTTGTGCTGACTGGTAGTGCACAACTTCAGAGCTGGGGTAAAGCAATAAAGGGTGACATGATCTGAGCAAAGGAATATTGCAAACATTTTACTAATAATTCCGCATCGGTATAGTGAGGGGTCGTTCACATACTACGTAGTGGGCTTAGGAGGGAGGGGGTCAGACAAATTACTTCAAAATACTACGGGGGGAGGGGAGGGGGAGCCCGGGGATTTGATACGTAGTAGAAACAAATTTTCAAAAATTTTCCAATTTAAAAAAAAAATTGTTTTTCCTAAGCTGGCAACGCTGTCTTTGTTTATTTTTGGCGAAAGCTCATCTGAGCCATGAGCTCCTCCTGAGTCATGAGCAGTCTGTTATGGTATTATTTATTTTTTTATTTGCATCGTTAATTTTCAATTGGTCACTGTCAAAAATGATACAAAGAATGCTTACTTTTTTAATACAGAAATAATTGAGTTTCGAAATATATGTAGGCCTATATTTTTTAGGGGGGGGGGGGGGGGGGTAAAGACAACTACTACGTAGTTTCAAGGGGGGGGGAGTCTCAACTGTCAAAACTGCGATGAAAGTATTTGTGTATTTCGTAAAAACACTGAATGTGTACAATGAAGTTGCAATAAACAATTCTTGAAACCCAATTTGAACAACTAATATTAAAATATATAAGTAGCTAGTGTTTCACAGTATTTGGAAGAATTTTTTTTTCTAAAACTATTCCTTCATGCTTTGTTTTATGAATATATTGTTTCAAAGTACTTTAAATGGTGAATTAGACATCGACTACCCTATCCTGTAAAAAAGACATAGGCCTACAAAGGAATAGTTTTAGATAAAAGGGTTCATGGAAACTCTTCCAGGAACTGTGAAACACTACTTCAATGAGTTGGAAGATGCTATATTGATTGTTTCACGAATACAAAACATTTCTTTCTTACAGGATATGTTAATCGATGTCTAATACACCATTTCAAGTCCATTGAATCAATGAATTCATTATACAAATGATGAAGGAATAGTTTTGGAAAAAAGGGTTCATGGAAACTCTTCCAGGAACTGTGAAACACTATTTCAATGAGTTTGAAGATGCTATATTGATTGTTTCACGAATACAACACATTTCTTTCTTACAAGATATGTTAATCGATGTCTAATACACCATTTCAAGTCCATTGAATCAATGAATTTATAATACAAATGATGAAGGAATAGTTTTAGAAAAAAGGGTTCATGGAAACTCTTCCAGGAACTGTGAAACACTACTTCAATGAGTTTGAAGATGCTATATTGATTAATTCATGAATAACAAACATTTCTTTCTTACAAGATATGCTAATCGATGTATAATACACCATTTCAAGTCCATTGAATCAATGAATTTATATTACAAATGATGAAGGAATAGTTTTAGAAAAAAGGTTCATCGTTTTTTTTGTATTTCTTCAACACCAATGCAACCTGTCACATGTACTGAGTTTCTTCTTATAATTATTGTAAAATAGAGTATTCTATACTGATTCAACACGAAAAATACAAAAACATGTGATAGGAAAGGTCTCCACCACGATTTGGAAATATTTCAGGTTAGATGTTTTGTACGTTTTTTTTTGTATTTCTTCAACACCAATGCAACTAGTCACATGTACTGAGTTTCTTCTGGTAACTATTGTAAAATAGAGTATTCTATACTGATTCAACAAAAAAAATACTAATACATGTGATAGGAAAGGTCTCCACCAAGATTTGGGTATCTTTCAGGCTAGATGTTTTGTACGTTTTTTTTTTGTATTTCTTCAACACCAATGCAACCTGTCACATGTACTGAGTTTCTTCTTATAATTATTGTAAAATAGAGTATTCTATACTGATTCAACACGAAAAATACTAAAACATGTGATAGGAAAGGTCTCGCCCACCATTTGGAAATATTTCAGGCTAGATGTTTTGTACTTTTTTTTGTATTTCTTCAACACCAATGCAACCTGTCACATGTACTGAGTTTCTTCCTATAATTATTGTAAAATAGAGTATTCTATACTGATTCAAAACGAAAAATACTGATACATGTGATAGGAAAGGTCTCCACCACGATTTGGAAATATTTCAGGCTAGATGTTTTGAACGTCTTTTTGGTATTTCTTCAACACCAATGCAACCTGTCACAGGTTCTGAGTTTCTTCTTATAATTATTGTAAAATAGAATATTCTATACTGATACAACACGAAAAATACAAAACATGTGATAGGAAAGGTCTGCTCCACGATTTGGAAATATTTCAGGCTAGATGTTTTGTACGTTTTTTTTTGTATTTCTTCAACACCAATGCAACTAGTCACATGTACTGAGTTTCTTCTTGTAACTATTGTAAAATAGAGTATTTTATACTGATTCAACAAAAAAAATACTAATACATGTTATAGGAAATATTTTAGCAGCATCAGCATCAGGCTCAGGCTCAGGCTCAGGCTCAGGCTCAGGCTCAGGCTCAGGCTCAGGCTCAGGCTCAGGCTCAGGCTCAGGCTCAGGCTCAGGCTCAGGCTCAGGCTCAGGCTCAGGCTCAGGCTCAGGCTCAGGCTCAGGCTCAGGCTCAGGCTCAGGCTCAGGCTCAGGCTCAGGCTCAGGCTCAGGCTCAGGCTCAGGCTCAGGCTCAGGCTCAGGCTCAGGCTCAGGCTCAGGCTCAGGCTCAGGCTCAGGCTCAGGCTCAGGCTCAGGCTCAGGCTCAGGCTCAGGCTCAGGCTCAGGCTCAGGCTCAGGCTCAGGCTCAGGCTCAGGCTCAGGCTCAGGCTCAGGCTCAGGCTCAGGCTCAGGCTCAGGCTCAGGCTCAGGCTCAGGCTCAGGCTCAGGCTCAGGCTCAGGCTCAGGCTCAGGCTCAGGCTCAGGCTCAGGCTCAGGCTCAGGCTCAGGCTCAGGCTCAGGCTCAGGCTCAGGCTCAGGCTCAGGCTCAGGCTCAGGCTCAGGCTCAGGCTCAGGCTCAGGCTCAGGCTCAGGCTCAGGCTCAGGCTCAGGCTCAGGCTCAGGCTCAGGCTCAGGCTCAGGCTCAGGCTCAGGCTCAGGCTCAGGCTCAGGCTCAGGCTCAGGCTCAGGCTCAGGCTCAGGCTCAGGCTCAGGCTCAGGCTCAGGCTCAGGCTCAGGCTCAGGCTCAGGCTCAGGCTCAGGCTCAGGCTCAGGCTCAGGCTCAGGCTCAGGCTCAGGCTCAGGCTCAGGCTCAGGCTCAGGCTCAGGCTCAGGCTCAGGCTCAGGCTCAGGCTCAGGCTCAGGCTCAGGCTCAGGCTCAGGCTCAGGCTCAGGCTCAGGCTCAGGCTCAGGCTCAGGCTCAGGCTCAGGCTCAGGCTCAGGCTCAGGCTCAGGCTCAGGCTCAGGCTCAGGCTCAGGCTCAGGCTCAGGCTCAGGCTCAGGCTCAGGCTCAGGCTCAGGCTCAGGCTCAGGCTCAGGCTCAGGCTCAGGCTCAGGCTCAGGCTCAGGCTCAGGCTCAGGCTCAGGCTCAGGCTCAGGCTCAGGCTCAGGCTCAGGCTCAGGCTCAGGCTCAGGCTCAGGCTCAGGCTCAGGCTCAGGCTCAGGCTCAGGCTCAGGCTCAGGCTCAGGCTCAGGCTCAGGCTCAGGCTCAGGCTCAGGCTCAGGCTCAGGCTCAGGCTCAGGCTCAGGCTCAGGCTCAGGCTCAGGCTCAGGCTCAGGCTCAGGCTCAGGCTCAGGCTCAGGCTCAGGCTCAGGCTCAGGCTCAGGCTCAGGCTCAGGCTCAGGCTCAGGCTCAGGCTCAGGCTCAGGCTCAGGCTCAGGCTCAGGCTCAGGCTCAGGCTCAGGCTCAGGCTCAGGCTCAGGCTCAGGCTCAGGCTCAGGCTCAGGCTCAGGCTCAGGCTCAGGCTCAGGCTCAGGCTCAGGCTCAGGCTCAGGCTCAGGCTCAGGCTCAGGCTCAGGCTCAGGCTCAGGCTCAGGCTCAGGCTCAGGCTCAGGCTCAGGCTCAGGCTCAGGCTCAGGCTCAGGCTCAGGCTCAGGCTCAGGCTCAGGCTCAGGCTCAGGCTCAGGCTCAGGCTCAGGCTCAGGCTCAGGCTCAGGCTCAGGCTCAGGCTCAGGCTCAGGCTCAGGCTCAGGCTCAGGCTCAGGCTCAGGCTCAGGCTCAGGCTCAGGCTCAGGCTCAGGCTCAGGCTCAGGCTCAGGCTCAGGCTCAGGCTCAGGCTCAGGCTCAGGCTCAGGCTCAGGCTCAGGCTCAGGCTCAGGCTCAGGCTCAGGCTCAGGCTCAGGCTCAGGCTCAGGCTCAGGCTCAGGCTCAGGCTCAGGCTCAGGCTCAGGCTCAGGCTCAGGCTCAGGCTCAGGCTCAGGCTCAGGCTCAGGCTCAGGCTCAGGCTCAGGCTCAGGCTCAGGCTCAGGCTCAGGCTCAGGCTCAGGCTCAGGCTCAGGCTCAGGCTCAGGCTCAGGCTCAGGCTCAGGCTCAGGCTCAGGCTCAGGCTCAGGCTCAGGCTCAGGCTCAGGCTCAGGCTCAGGCTCTGGTGTTGAGTTGGTGTTGAGTTTTAAGCCTGTGGTGTGACCGTAAAGTCTTGAAATAAAAAAAATGATGGGAAAAAAAACTTCAAATGCTCATAACTTTTGAAATTTATTTTGGTGTTTGAATATTTGAAACCTAAGTAATAGAGGGCAGTCCCCTCAATCTTTTGAGACTTAGTTTTCATTTTGGTGTTGAGTATTAAGCCTGTGGTGTGACCGTAAAGTCTTGAAATAAAAAAATGATGGCAGAAAAAACTTCAAATGCTCATAACTTTTGAAATTTATTTTGGTGTTTGAATATTTGAAACCTAGGTAATAGAAGACAGTCCCCTCAATCTTTTGAGATTTAGTTTTAATTTTGATGTTGAGTTTTAAGCCTGCGGTGTGACCGTAAAGTCTTGAAATCACAAAAATGATAGCAAAAAAACTTCAAATGCTCATAACTTTTGAAATTTATTTTGGTGTTTGAATATTTGAAACCTAGGTAATAGAGGACAGTCCCCTCAATCTTTTGAGACTTAGTTTTCATTTTGGTGTTGAGTATTAAGCCTATGGTGTTACCGTAAAGTCTAGAAATCACAAAAATGATGGCAGAAAAAACTTCAAATGCTCATAACTTTTGAAATTTATTTTCGTGTTTGAATATTTGAAACCTAGGTAATAGAGGACAGTCCCTTCAATCTTTTGAGACTTAGTTTTCATTTTGGTGTTGAGTTTTAAGCCTGTGGTGTGACCGTAAAGTCTTGAAATAAAAAAAATGATGGCAGAAAAAACTTCAAATGCTCATAACTTTTGAAATTTATTTTGGTGTTTGAATATTTGAAACCTAGGTAATAGAGGACAGTCCCCTCAATCTTTTGAGACTTAGTTTTCATTTTGGTGTTGAGTATTAAACCTGTGGTTGTTTCAGCGAGAGAATGAGACAGTAGAGGAGGGGGCGTAGGCCTATCAATTGCTTCTAATCGATGCACGGGTTTATTCGTCGATATAAAATTGACAGAGCACAAAATTTCCTAAATTAAGACAGAATTAGCAAACACAGACTACAATTGAAATAAAACCTAGCTCTCACCTAGCATCCACAATTAGGAGCCGGTCAATAAGGCAATCGTAGACACAAATGACACGAAATCAAATCTAGGGCCTAATCCAGCCTAATCTATGTACACGAGAATAATGTTAGCTAATGGAACACATAAAAATATATACACAAATTTACCTCAGAGAATCAGATAAGAAATAGGGAGTCACAAGATGAGAATTCCCATCAATAAAGCACAGTAAGAAACGAGTTATCAGTGGCTATACACGCCATGAAAATGAACAATGGCGACTTTCTGTTTCGGCCAAGACACTTAATTGAGACATCAGCTGTTTTCTACTGCACGACAAGTGGCCCACCTGGCGGCTTACTTAAATTAATCGATACTTCAGAATAAAAATAAGATGGGGACATGAATTAAAATATACATTTAAATTAAGCCTTCTTTTTCTCTGGAACATTCTCCCCCGAGGCCGACGGAAGGACGGCCGAGTAAGGTTCCAGTAGAACTAGACGATGGATTGGTCTCAAATATTCTCCGCAGTCCGTTTTCACTTTTACGACTCGAACAAAGCCGTCGGAACCGGGATAAACTTCGATGATTCGGCCCGTCTTCCACTGATTTGGCAGCAAATTGTTGTCCGATAGCATGATCGAATCTCCAACTTCAAAATTTCTTTCTTCCGCGACCCACTTCCTTCTTGGAACCAGCGTCGGGAGGAAAATCTTGGTCCACAGGTCCCAAAATAAATTGGCCATCTTCTTCACGTAACGAATATGGTCGCGGGGCAGAGCGCGACGGATGTCTCCGGCCGGAAGATCCGACGTTGGTGGCAGATTCAAGAAATCCTTTGGTGTGATCGGTCTGAAGTCTTCTGGGTCGTTGCTGGCCAGCGTCAGAAGTCTCCCGTTCAGCATGCCCGCCACTTCCTTCAGTAGCGTTCTGAGCATTTCGTCCGTCGGGTAGCGCAATCCGGCTTTTTCCGTATCCAGCGCCCGGTAGAGCGCCCTCTTTGTTGATTTGACCATTGATTCGTGTGATCCGCCGAAATGCGGAGCACTAGGTGGCTGGAATTTCCAGATGATTGAGCGCTCTCGCGCAAACTCCTTCAACTTTTCGTCCTTTTGCAACTCACGAAATGCTGTGGCCAGCTCCTTCTCAGCTCCCACAAAATTTGTCCCGTTGTCACAGAAGATTTCAGTTGGCTTCGTGAATTCTCCGATGAAACGCCGTAGACCGTAGAGAAAATCTGGTGTTGACATTGACTGCACCATTTCTACATAAACATTGCGGGTGACGAGACAGGTGATTAACAGGCCATACCGTTTGATTACTCGGTTCCTGTAAGCTGACGTTTCGATCGGTCCGAAATAATCCAGAGCTATGTGCGTGAATGGTGCCGTGTAAGAATCGAGACGAGCAGATGGCAAATCACCCATCTTTTGCGTGGCGAGTTTGGCACGCCGATTTCACACAGACGGCACAGTTGAAGCGGATCTTCTTTGCCAGCTCTCGTCCTTGCAGGATCCAAAAATGTTGCCGAATTTTGGCATGGAGAAAGTCAGTGCCTGCGTGATGCGACTCTTGATGCACTGCTGTCACTATCTTTTCTGCAAGTGGGTGCTTTCCGGGCAGAATTGGAGGGTGTAGAATCTCATATGGTAGCTTTGCGCGGTGGATCCGTCCACCCAGTCGGAGAATTCCATTTTTGTCTAAGAAAGGAGTTAATTGAATGAGGCTTGACTTCTTTGCGATTTGCTTGCCCTTTGACAATAAACTGATTTCTTCACGGAATCCTTCCTTTTGGCACTTTAAAATAATCTCCTTGGCATCTCCTTCCACCTTCAGGAATGTTGAGATGTTCTTCGAATCGATGATCACCTTTGTCCAATCTTGAAGAGGGGGCTCAGAAATTGCGTGGTGGATGTGGGCAGTTCTTTTCTCTGCTGCTACTGCCACCCAAGGCAAATCCTTCGGCCATTGCTCCATTGGTAAGGCGATGAAAGATGGTCCTTCCAGCCATCTCGGTGGAATCGGCTCTCCGTCTGTCAATAGGGACCGCGTCGCAGCATCTGCTATGTTCATTTTCCCGGGAATGAAGCGCCACTCGTTAGCGTTGGTGAGAGATTGAATCTCTCCGATTCTGTGGCTGACGAACGGCATGTAATGTGAAGCGACGGCTCGTATCCAGTTCCTGGTAGTACTGGAATCAGTGAAGAAAATCCTGTTGAGTCCAGAGATTTGTAGCGCGTCTGCAACGTATGTGGCCAGTCGAGCGCCTAGCACTGCTGCGTTCAGCTCCAATTTTGGAATCGACTGTGTCTGCCGAGGGGCCAATTTGGTTTTGGCCATCACCAATCTGCATATTGATGTGCCATCCTGGTAGACACTGCGTAGATATACGGCTGCTGCATAGGCCTCTTCAGATGCATCTCCAAAGGTTAGAAGATCGCTCTGGATGATTTTTCCTTTGTCTGGCTGCAAATTTCGTGGCATCGAAAGGTCGTTGAGTCTCTCCAGCGTCTTGAACCAGGTTTGCCACCACTCCTTGTCGTCACCGCTGATGGCTTCGTTCCAGTTTAGTCCTCTGGTACCTAGCTCACGCAATTTAATTTTTGCTTTTATCAGCGCTGGTGCTGCTCGTCCTAGGGGGTCGTAGATACTCGCCACCTTGCTCAGCAATCCAGCGCGCGTCCATTTAAGATCTTCGACTCCAGTCACTCGGTACGTCATCTCGTCTGTCGTTGGCTCGTAGAAGGCTCCCAGTAGCTTTTCGACGTCATCCGACGCTAAATCATGATGTGCTGCTGCTACTGCCTGCTCTGGTTGCAACGCTTTGATGAATTCCGGGGAGTTCGAGATCCAATTTGTTAGATGAAAATCTCCATCTGCTAGTCCATCACGGATGAGTTTCGCTTTCATAATTGCTTGTTCTTCATTGTCGACTGCTTTCAATAGGTCATCCATATACATATTCTTCTCTACTGCTTCCATACATTCTTCTCTCCCTCTAGTGGCATCTGAAGCGGCTCTGTGGATGGTTTTTAGGGCGAGAAATGGGGCACAGTTAGATCCAAATGGCAAGCGATCCATTTGGTACGTAATGATGACGTCAGAATCTTTCTCTTGCCAGAGAAAACGATGAAAGCGGGCATCTTGTGGTCGAAGTCGAATCCTGCTGTACATGGCGGTCACGTCTGCTGCAAAGGCAATCTCCCCCAGCTGGAATCGAATGAGGACCTTGGCTAAGTCGTTCTGCAATTTTCGACCCTGTCGCATTCCGTCGTTGAGGCATTTCTTCTTCCATTTGGCAGCGGCATCGAAGACGACTCGAAGCTTCTTCTTCTTTTTACCATACACTTTCTTGTAGACACCGTGATGCGGCAAGTAGTACTGGTTGTTCGAGTATAAATCTTCCTCTTTTACTCGCGATGCATAGCCTTCGTCGACGTATTTCTTGATCGCGGCTCTGTAATCAGCCTCGAAATCTGGATCTCTCTTGAATCGTTCCTTCAGGTCTTGCCAACGATGCTCCGCCAGCGTCCTGTTATTTTCAAATGTCGGCTCTCCTTCGAGCCACGTGAGTGGGGTTTCATACCCAATGTCGAGTTTCTTTAGGCCTTCATCAACGATCTTCTCGGCGATTCGGTCTGATTCTGAAAGGCCGTCTCCTTTAAATTCAGTACCGAAATTTTCGGTTGCACAAAATTTCTGGAACTCTTCGTCGAGCGAGAACTCGGAAGTCGCTGAGATATGATGGATGTGGGCCGTTGTCATCGGACCGATGTCACTCCCAAGCAGGCCGCGGACGACCCAACCGAGTCTAGTGCGAGATGCGAAAGGTTCGTGTTCGCCTCCAACGCGCGATTCCAATACTGCAAGTAGATTTGAGTGATCGAGTCCCACCAAGACGTCGATTTTTCCGCCACTCTCTTGCACTGGGACGTCAGCTAAATGTGGCCATCGATTTTTCAATTTTCTCCAGTCGATTACCGGAGTCGGCCTAGATATCTGCAGGATCGTAGTTCCTTTTATGACGGCTTCCTCCCCGTCCGGTAAAAGAAATCGAACTGGGGCCTTCTGCGATTTGTAGCATTCGGCGCCGGTAACTCCTACAAGATCTAGAGTAGTACCTTTCCCGATGATCTTAAGCCGTTGAAGAAAATCCTCTCGAAACAACGTCGTGTCGCTGCCCTCGTCTATCAGCACCGAAACTGGGATGAGCTGGCCTTCGGCTGTGTAAGCTTCCATCCGGATAACGCCTAGCGCCACCTTGACGCGATCCACCTGGGCTGAGAGTGATGTGTGATGGCTGCTACCTTTGTCGTGCTTCTCTTCGGCATCATGAAGCAATGGGTGATGAATAAAAGGGCATCCGCTGAATCCACAACCTTTTCCGAATTTGCAATCGGCTGCGGAGTGTCTCGTCCCGAAACATTTCATGCATAAGCGGCGCTTGACGCAAAATCGAACCTTCTCTTTCGTAGGCATTTCTTTGAATGTTGGGCAAGCCATCAACCGGTGCTCCCCCTCACAGCAAAAGCAGCGACTCTTCGGTTTTTCTGTAGTGCCAGGCTCCAGGCTAACGTGATTAGTGCGCCCTGTTGTTGGAAATTGTTGGCGACGAGAAAACTTATTCTCACCAGACGGCAAAATTTGCTCCGCTGCCAGACTATAAGCATTTTGATATGCTGCAGCTCTCTCGCACATCCACTCTCCAAATTCCTTCAGAGGGCGCCGTTCCAATCCAGTACATCGTCCGGAATTCCATTCGAGTCGATCCGCCGGATGCAATTTACGGCTCAGTCGTTCGATGAGGTCGGCATTAAATTTCTCCCCAATTCGGGTTAAATCAAAGAAGATGGTTCGAGCTCTTTCGGCAAAGCGACGGAATGATGAATTTTCTCTGCCCAGCTCCATACGATCGAGTTCACCGAGTAGTGCTATACGCATTACGTCGCGACGTCCAGCCGACTGCTTCAGTCGGAATAAAGCGGCCTTATAAGCAGATTCTCCTCCGCCAAGGCCTTGCACGATTTCGAATTGATCTCCCCGTAGTCGGCTCTTCAAGACAGCAAGCTTTTCTCCAGGTGCGATTCGTTGATCATGAACCATCGAACGTAGCAAATCCGACCACCAAAACCAATCGGTTGCTCTTCCAGAGTAGATGGGAAGCTCCCCGCGTGCTGCCGATTTGCTAGAATATGACCAATTGGCTTCTTCTAGGCCGTTGCAGTACCGGTCGATCCAGTCGTCTGGTGCTTCTTCATCTCCATCCTCTTTGGTCGGTTCGTGAGTAGAACGGCGGTGCCAATCGTCGAACGCTCCGTCTCCCCAACCGTGGAATGGGTTGCTGATGATGGTTGGTGCTGAACCGCGTCGCATGGCAGCATCGGATAGTTTGCTTGCTTTCTTATTTGCCAAATCAGCTTTCTTATTTACTTCTTCGAGTCGTTTTTTCAGCTGGGCAGCTTCCTGTTGGGCCTCCGCTGCTCTTTTCTGCGCTTCAGCAAGCAATTTCTCCGACTGAGTCACTTCATTTTTTTCGGGTGCAGAGGGGCCACGAGGAAACTTGTTCTCACCAGACGGCAAAATTTTCTCCGGTGCCAGACTATAAGCATTTTGATATGCTGCAGCTCTCTTGCACATCCACTCTCCAACTGTCGAGGCAGAGGGGTGAGTCGCCAGTGGTACGCCTTTGATTGACTGCATGCAGGACCCGACTGAAGATTCGTCATCAGCTCTTAGAGTGACATAAGCGTCAACGTCTTCTTTCTTCGACTCGATAAGTGTGAACAGATCGATTTGAATTTGAGCTTGCTTCGCGAATTCATCAGCGTCGGACGGGTCTACCACCAATAAATTGAGTCTTTCGACAGTGGCCAACATGTCGTCGAGTTTGTTGAGTAGGCCTAGACAGGCTCTTCTTGATCTTCTTTCCTTGATGAGCTTGTCAATACAGCTACAGGTCATCTGGATCTGCATACGTGTGGCATCACGTTCAATCGCCTCAGGTTGAGGAACTCGTGAAATGTTCTTGACTTGTTGAGTGGGATCAGCAGGGGGTGTCGATTCGTCTTCACCATTTGCTGGTACTGTTCGAGAACGAAGTCTGGACGCAACCGTGTTGTCGTTTTGAGAAGCCGTGGCTGCCTTTGACTTCCTGCCTCTTGCCATTTCAATTCTCCAAACTTGCAGGCCAAGAAAGTCCTGCTACGATCACCAATGTTTCAGCGAGAGAATGAGACAGTAGAGGAGGGGGCGTAGGCCTATCAATTGCTTCTAATCGATGCACGGGTTTATTCGTCGATATAAAATTGACAGAGCACAAAATTGCCTAAATTAAGACAGAATTAGCAAACACAGACTACAATTGAAATAAAACCTAGCTCTCACCTAGCATCCACAATTAGGAGCCGGTCAATAAGGCAATCGTAGACACAAATGACACGAAATCAAATCTAGGGCCTAATCCAGCCTAATCTATGTACACGAGAATAATGTTAGCTAATGGAACACATAAAAATATATACACAAATTTACCTCAGAGAATCAGATAAGAAATAGGGAGTCACAAGATGAGAATTCCCATCAATAAAGCACAGTAAGAAACGAGTTATCAGTGGCTATACACGCCATGAAAATGAACAATGGCGACTTTCTGTTTCGGCCAAGACACTTAATTGAGACATCAGCTGTTTTCTACTGCACGACAAGTGGCCCACCTGGCGGCTTACTTAAATTAATCGATACTTCAGAATAAAAATAAGATGGGGACATGAATTAAAATATACATTTAAATTAAGCCTTCTTTTTCTCTGGAACAGTGGTGTTACCGTAAAGTCTTGAAATAAAAAAATGTCTAGAAAAACTTCAAATTCTCATAACTTTTGAAATTTATTTTGGTGTTTGAATATTTGAAACCTAGGTAATAGAGGGCAGTCCCTTCAATCTTTTGAGACTTAGTTTTCATTTTGGTGTTGAGTTTTAAGCCTGTGGTGTGACCGTAAAGTCTTGAAATAAAAAAAATGATGGCAGAAAAAACTTCAAATGCTCATAACTATTGAAATTTATTTTGGTGTTTGAATATTTGAAACCTAGGTAATAGAAGACAGTCCCCTCAATCTTTTGAGACTTAGTTTTCATTTTGGTGTTGAGTTTTAAGCCTGTGGTGTGACCGTAAAGTCTTGAAATCACAAAAATGATGGCAAAAAAAACTTCTAATGCTCATAACTTTTGAAATTTATTTTGGTGTTTGAATATTTGAAACCTAGGTAATAGAGGACAGTCCCCTCAATCTTTTGAGACTTAGTTTTCATTTTGGTGTTGAGTTTTAAGCCTGTGGTGTGACCGTAAAGTCTTGAAATCACAAAAATGATGGCAAAAAAAACTTCAAATGTTCATAACTTTTGAAATTTATTTTGTTGTTTGAATATTTGAAACCTTGGTAATAGAGGACAGTCCCCTCAATCTTTTGAGACTTAGTTTTCATTTTGGTGTTGAGTATTAAGCCTATGGTGTTACCGTAAAGTCTAGAAATCACAAAAATGATGGCAAAAAAAACTTCAAATGCTCATAACTTTTGAAATTTATTTTGTTGTTTGAATATTTGAAACCTTGGTAATAGAGGACAGTCCCCTCAATCTTTTGAGACTTAGTTTTCATTTTGGTGTTGAGTATTAAGCCTATGGTGTTACCGTAAAGTCTAGAAATCACAAAAATGATGGCAAAAAAAACTTCAAATGCTCATAACTTTTGAAATTTATTTTCGTGTTTGAATATTTGAAACCTAGGTAATAGAGGACAGTCCCTTCAATCTTTTGAGACTTAGTTTTCATTTTGGTGTTGAGTTTAAGCCTGTGGTGTTACCGTAAAGTCTTGAAATCACAAAAATGATGGCAAAAAAAACTTCAAATACTCATAACTTTTGAAATTTATTTTGGTGTTTGAATATTTGAAACTTAGGTAATAGAGAACAGTCCCCTCAATCTTTTGAGACTTAGTTTTCATTTTGGTGTTGAGTTTTAAGCCTGTGGTGTGACCGTAAAGTCTTGAAATCACAAAAATGATAGCAAAAAAAAATTTGAAATGCTCATAACTTTTGAAATTTATTTTGGTGTTTGAATATTTGAAACCTAGGTAATAGAGGACAGTCCCCTCAATCTTTTGAGACTTAGTTTTCATTTTGGTGTTGAGTTTTAAGCCTGTGGTGTGACCGTAAAGTCTTGAAATCACAAAAATGATGGCAAAAAAAACTTCAAATGCTCATAACTTTTGAAATTTATTTTGGTGTTTGAATATTTGAAACCTAGGTAATAGAGGACAGTCCCCTCAATCTTTTGAGACTTAGTTTTCATTTTGGTGTTGAGTTTTAAGCCTGTGGTGTGACCGTAAAGTCTTGAAATAAAAAAAATGATGGCAGAAAAAACTTCAAATGCTCATAACTTTTGAAATTTATTTTGGTGTTTGAATATTTGAAACCTAGGTAATAGAGGACAGTCTCCTCAATCTTTTGAGACTTAGTTATTATTTTGGTGTTGAGTATTAAGCCTATGGTGTTACCGTAAAGTCTAGAAATCACAAAAATGATGGCAGAAAAAACTTCAAATGCTCATAACTTTTGAAATTTATTTTGGTGTTTGAATATTTGAAACCTACCAGGTAATGCTCACAAAGCAACATGTAATGAGTTTTCTCTTATAATTATTGTAAAATAGAGTATTCTACACTGATTCAACATTAAAAATACCATTACATGTGATAGGATAGGTCTCCACCATGATATGGAAATATTTCAGGCTAGATGTTTTGTACAGTATGGTCCAAAAAAATCCGAACACCGATTTTATTTTGAAAGCCACCTACCCACATTGCGGGAAACTATGTTTCACTTTTGGTCCTAATTTTGGGGGCTAAGAACAAAGCGAAAGGTGGGAAGAAGGAAAAAGGAGTAATAGGCTCATTTAGCCACCGTTCATGCCTTTCCCCCCCAAAAAAATCATGAATGAAACCAGACAGGCTGTCTGGAATTTCCTTTGCGGGTAAAAACGAATAACCGCATTGCAATAGCCTTAGGCCTTAGGCCCTAGGCTCACCGTCAATATTTCGACAAGTGACAAGAAAAGGAAAAAGCTGTCCAAATCCTGCACCATGAAGCGGGAAAAATTCAAAGTTATCGTAATGTTGCTTTGAATCACGTTTCATGCAAGTCAATTTTGACCGAATGTCGTGACGTCAATGAAATCATTTCATTGGCGATTATTAATCATTTCCTATTTTTTTCCTATCCCATCATTTAATTAAAGAAGTAATGAAAAACGACCATTTGATTGTCAATAAAACGAGATTTCAATTTTTAGAGATGCCGAGATTTGAACTCGAGACCTTAGGGGTAGAAGAAAACCCCCGTATCCACTAGACTGGGACTAAGATACTGGGAAAAATTGTCTGATTCAATGGTCTCTCGTTTAGACTTCTATTGTCAGGCTGAAGGGCATTAGACTAAATATTGAAATTCTTGTTTTGTTTTTATTTTTTAAATAAAACTGTATAAATCAATCTGTGTTGGTCTAGTGGTTACGGTAGTTATCTCCGACCCCTAGGACTTTCTAAAGAGATATTCAAAGCTATGTTTGTGGATCTGTAAGTGTTGTATGTAGTAGCGTGTGAACTGTATACGTGTAGTGGCAGTGCCCAGGAGCAACTATGCTCACCAGGGGGAGTCGAACGCGGATACCCCAATTTTTTTTTTATTATTTTATAAAAAAAAACTTGGGCCTGAATGACGTCAAAATTTGGCCTGAAAGGCACGTAAAAAAAAGGTGGGCCTGAACGTCGCGGGCCTGAATGACTGGGCCTGAATGTCGTACACCCGTTTTTTTGGTTATCTTCAACACCAATGCAACCTGTCAGATGTAATGAGTTTTCTCTTATAATTATTGTAAAATAGAACATTCTACACTGATTCAACGTGAAAAATAACATTACATGTGATAGGAAAAAGGTCTCCACCACGATTTGGAAATATTTCAGGCTAGATGTTTTGTCCGTTTTTTTTTTATTTTCTCAACACCAATGCAAGCTGTCACATGTAATGAGTTTTCTCTTATAATTATTGTAAAATAGAGTATTCTACACTGATAACACGAAAAACACCATTACATGTGATAGGAAAGGTCTCCACACGACGATTTGGAAGTATTTCTTTAACACCAATGCAACCTGTCACATGTAATGAGTTTTCTCTTTTAATTATTGTAAAATAGAGTATTCTACACTGATTCAACATGAAAAATACCATTAGCCCTACATGTGATAGGAAAGTTCTCTACCACGATTTGGAAATATTTTAGGCTAGATGTTTGGGACGTTTTTTGGTATTTCTTCAACACCAATGCAACCTGTCACATGTAATGATGTAATGAATTTTTACGTCAGGTATTGGATGAAAAAAAAAATAAAGGTTACAATAGTTGGGCTAAAACCGAATCAAAAAGACACCGTAATTAAAATTTTTTTTTTCGTTTACATTAATAGGAGATTTCAAAACAAGCAGGTTAATTGGTTCTAAAGAGAAACTTGCTCTCGCAGCAGATCGGCGGATTTTCAATTTATTTATATCTTTAAAGGCACAACTGGCAGTTTTACACAAGAAAAAATCGTGCGAATTGGGAAACGAGATTCGAATACGCTCTATCAAAGTGATAGCAAATTGATGCAATTTTAAATTCGTTATTCTCTTCTCTCCCTTATCAAGACAGCAATTTAAGAACCCCGATTTCAACTTGATGATTAGTTGCTTCCAATTGGTTATTAGTGATTACTTATTAGAGGGATTAATGAAAAAGTTTTGTTTTAGTTTGGTTAAATATGTAATATGAATTGTTTTTTTTTTCTGCGTACGAAGAAGTAAATATACCGGTAAATTACACAGATAAATTTTTCAAAATAAAATTTTATACCAGTTATTTTGAAGTTTCATATAAAATGCGAAATGCAACATTTGAGTTTCATCAAATGAGGAACTACAACGTCTGTGGCCATTTTGTTAGATATGCAGCGGGTGCGTATCCTTGAGCTCCTGAATCGTTTTCTACCAACCACCATTCTGAGTTTTTTTAGAAAAAAAAGTATATTGCCATTTGACTGTTATCTAGGATAAATAAAAATATTATTTCACCTTCATTTCCACCTTCATCGTGCTTAGCAAGGACAGTGACGAGTTCATTTTCAAGCAAATCAATCTCTAAGATTGTGCTTTTTTGGAATGTAAATTCCACTTTATAAATCTGAAAAATACAATTTATCAGTAGCATTATTATGTGATAAAGCTATGTGCTATCAAAATGATTACGCACATTATTCTCCGTTGAGGATAACTTCTCTTTGCTTTCTCTTGATGGAATGATGTCTTCTATGATAGCGTAAATAGGACTCTCAGCCTTCTCATCAGGAGAGTAATACGCTGCGTTCATCTCTTTAGAATTGGATTCGTCAACTAATAAATCATCTATTTCGCAGTAACGATGGGGAGAATGTGCTTCTTCGTTTCCCAAAGCTTCTTCATACGAAGGAGGTAAATCATATACATTTTCTCCGTTTGTAGAACTTGGTTCTTCTTCTTCATCGAAATAGAGTTTTTCCAATGAGCCAGAATTACAAGAGGTAACACTCACAACACTCGATGCCACCGACGTAGTGGATTCGGGTCTTAAATGAGTCGATGCAGGTGGCGAAAAAAGATTTAGATGTTTAGCAGGTAAGAAACCTCGCACTTCTGACGTTGACGAAACATATAAAGGGATTAACTTATTAGTTAAATAAGAATTTATATATTTCCCTGTAATTATTAATATGATTTTACCTCCGGCATCAACAAACCAGCGGCCAGTATTGCCCATTGGATCTTCTCGTTTGACGACACTGACAATTAGACCGGAATTAGCTGACAAGTCCATTGGATCCCTAATTTCACAACGACCTGTCACCATGTACAATTGCTCGGGTTGATATTTTGAGCGAAGAATATTGACCGTTTCTCGACTTTGAACAACCTGATTCATGACAAATAAATACAAAAGATCGACTAAATATTAATGATTATGGAACCTACAATTCCTTCTCCGGGGCTATGATTTCCTAAAGCAGAAGAAAGCCTATTCCGTACTGGAACAGGATCATTGGGAGAAACAGATCCATCGGTTGACACAACATTGGTGGATGAACGGCGAAAGGATTTATTAATAAAAGTAATTCTAGATAAGCGATCCACGGCTTTGCCGTAGGCAAGTTGGAAATCCTCCTCTATTTCTCCTTGAAGACTGGCGATATCTGAAATCTAAATATAATATCGGTAAGAAATAATAATTTTTGAAGGAGTTAATTTTGGGGAAAACGACCAAATATTCTAATAGACTTCTATACCTCATTTAAATCTAATAAAGATTTAGTAATCCGTCCAACCAAAAGCTTCCTGGCATATAAAAACGACGAAACGCAGCGTCGGTATATATTATATCCGTGCTCTGTAATGATTGGAAGCTCCTCCATAAGTTGACTATTAAGAGCTAAATGGGTATTTCGAGCTAGGTTTTCTTCTTCCTCCAACTAAATTTCAAAACATCTATTAATAAGTCACATCACTTCATGCATAGATAAACAAAAAGCTCACGGTGCGTCTCATTGCTGGATCTCTATTTCTAGCCAACCGCTCGCTAGCGATGTTTGAATCGAGCAATTTGTCTCGTCTCTTAACAATTAGCCTTTCAGGACCCACGCAGGCGTCGCACAGAGCCGTTAAAGGGTTACGTACATGTTGTATGACGTAAGCGTCCTAAGATGATAAAACATTATTTACTTATATTATTCTAATGATGGCGTAAAAAAACACTTTTGCACTCACAAATGAGTTCCAGTGCTGTGTGTAAATTATACGCTGGGCTGTACGGAAGTTGTCGATCAGTGGGACTCTGTTTGCTTCACCGTAGAAAGAAGCAAAAGCTTCTGATATATTGAACTGTATTTGTGAAGTGCCCTTGAGTTGCTCACATACGGCAGTGATATCTCGCAAAGCCGCCTGGATGACACGAAACAGTTCTCCGAAACGAAGTTCTACTTCCTCGAAAGCTATGTCCTTCGTCTGTAAAGAAAAGAAGGGTACTTAACACTAAACAAACAATTATCTGGAAATGGGAGACGATAATTTAGAGGCATTTGAAGAAAACTGACCGTGGGAGCCATGCCAAGTGACGTTTTCAAGAGCATGCCGATTCGAGAAGATTTTTTTGCCACAGAGTGCTTTTCAATGAAACAACGTTATTATAATTCAGGAAAGCTAATTTTTTAATTCTACGGTTTACCATGTTAAAACGAGAGATTCTCGCACTGAGCTTTTCTTCCAATCCAGAATCACGATATTTGAGCACAATTTCTTTTTTGCGCTTGCTTTCGTTGATATGCGTGGCAACATTAGTCATCAGTCCCAAGGCTAATACCAAGTTGCTTTTATCGGGGTGATCATTCTCGGTATGCTGTGTAACAAAAACAAATACTATTCGTCATCTGTGATCAAATTTTTGTCGTAGATAACAGTAGAAAAATAGATCACCTTTATCAGTTCTCCCAATATCAAGGAATATTTCAGTATGCGTTGAACAGGTTTAATAATGACTGAACCCACATTGAAGCAAACTATTTCGTTTCGAAGAGTGGCGATCCCTTCATCCAACACTTTATGGACGCTGGGCAGAGTTTCGTACTGCAGTAAAAAAAAAGATTAAGAGGTAAGTTGTTGAGATAAGAAGTTGCGCAAAAAGCAAACAACAACAATTACTTTTTCCAAAAGAAACTGCGCGTTATCATGATTAATGCAATAAAGGCTATATACGCGACGAAATTCAGGTTCCGTCTGAATAAAACTCTTGCCGATTGATTGATTCGTTGAATTCGATTCTTCAGTGTTTACGTTACATCGGTTCAATTCATCGATGAAAGCTTCGGAAAGGGTTATCACCTTTAAAAAGTATAAGATCACGTATTTCTTTAAAAGCTTGGTTAAAATAAAATGAAAATATACTTCTAAAATATTTCCGAAAAGGGTTGCTACATCAACACCTTTCATCTCCAGGTACTGAGGATCGTTTAGCTTGAAAACTTCGCAGGTTAACTTTAAATCACGGCAATATTCGCGCTCCGTCACCAGTAATTCCGTTACAACTTTTTCCCGCTGTTCTCTGACTTTTTTTCTAATGAAATAGGGAGAAAATAAATAGTTGAAAATGGTCTATCAGACTGACTAATCACTGAAGCTTACCTCATCTCTAAATCACGTAGCTGTTCTTCCTCCATTTTGCGCTGCTTTGCTTTTTCGATTCTCTGTCGACGACCTTCCACGCGTTCATCACCACCTGCAAAAAAAAATTATTATCGATTAGTGTTTATCATCTAGAAAATTAACAGGTTCATACCATAACGATTTTTTATTGATAGATAATTGATAAGTATTTAATACCTGATTTTTTAAGAATCGCATTATTAGAGAGATGCAAACTTTCGAAGTCGTTTTTATCCAAGGACATATTTCAAAAATGTGATTTTTTTTTTAATTTGTAATATTAAAGAATTGCGCGACGTCACTCTGTTGTCGACAACCACCTCACTATCTTTCTATCCACGTTCTGTGCCAAGCGATACGGTCTGCTGCTTGGCTTTGGCTTACTTTTTATCACGCCCCTTATCGTCATAGATTCGGCATTTATTATCTTGTCTTCTCTGTCCACCATTTCTATTTCTCGCACAACAGTTGTTACCAGCTGAATTCACAATGTGGTTTTTACGTAAAAATAGAGCTTTCGCCTTACACTTCTTTTTACAACGGCTAACATAACAAAAAGAATTCGTAAAAATGTTCGAGCGTCCTTAATAAATCTAACTGTAAATAAATCGTCGATATAAAAAATTATAGCCACTTACTATCACACGGAATTTGAGGCGCGGGTCTGAGTGGTTGCGGGCCTGAGTGAAAGTGACTTCCGATGGAATCCGACGAATCCTGACGGCTGAGGCCCAGATTCGGCGAATCGGCGGGTGGCGGTGGAGCTGGTCTTGTGTAGCTCTTTCGTCGCGAGGCGCCACTATCGCTCATTCCTGATGAGATGCTTCCACACGCTTCGCTGTTGGCATAATTATCCATCCCTATAATTGGTTCATTTCCAACAACCTCGAGTTCCAAATTTTCTATGGTCGGTTGTAACGATGGAGCATGATGATGTATCGTTTGGCTAAGAGATTCAGTTTCCTGTCGTCGAGGCGGAATGGGAGGCAGTTTTCGCTCGGGTTGGGTTGAGTATTCAATTTGCAGCTTATTCAGCGTTTGGGACCACGACGCTGGTCTTTGTTTCTCACAGGCCTGGCTAGATGAAGTCGATCCTAATAGGTTCAGATTTCGAGCGATTAAACTGTCTAAGCTCGTGTGCGCACTGCCAGCGGAGGCCCCCCAGGTTGCTGTAGAGTGATTGCTTTCTCGGTTGTTTGTTTCGTTGGAGGAAATGTTAAGCGTTGAATAATTATCACCATTTACTAGAGGATCGAAATCAAATAACAAGTTATTCGATTTCTTAGCTGTATCTAATAGCAAGTTATTAGATTTATTATAATCTAGCAAAAAATTATTTGATTTGTCGAATTGCTCGTGTGTTGTTGGGCCATCGCAGTCAACGACGATGTCAACAAACAAGGTAGGAAAGATTCCTTTACGACCATTGGCTTCGCCTTCCATCCATTCAGCGTTGACATGTCGAAATAAAAAGACAGTCTGACCAACTGAAAAACTGAGTTCGTCGGACTGCTGACCCCGGAAGTCATAACTGGCGATGCCGTAAGGTCTTCTATTTAAGTGGTCATCGACTTTTTGAATCGGGTAGGATGTGGTGGCGGGTATAATGACGACAGGTTTAGCTGAGATTTCTTGGGAAAAAGAAGTTCTTGGTGAATCTTCTGTTATGAACGAAATAAAACCGGAAGGAAAAATTCCAGTCTTTCCTTGAGATTCTCCTCGGAGCCAACCATCCTCTGCCTCACCAGTAACGATGACTTCATCTCCTTTTTTCAGATCCAATTCTTCAGGCAATTGGGCAACTAAATGTTGCAAGACTCTAGCCCTTCTTCTGACCAACGGCGTGCTATTTAATATACTCTGAAATACACAGTAAACATTTCTAAAATTAATACACGACCTTGGTGAAAGGACTTGCTATATGTGCTATAGGTGAACTAAAAGAAGGATGGAACGAATACCTGGGCAGGACGCAGATCTACTTGCCAAGCTAAGGAAGTGGGAAATATACCTTCTCGGCCGTCAGTACTGCGACCGAACCACCAATTCGTGTCAACACGATTAAGGCCGACTAGAATTTCACCTAGATCACGAACGCAACATTAAGCTCAAGCAACTACAAAATTTTTCCGTGAATTTAATTACAGGAAAATTGCATAAACGGTCTGGAAACTAAGAATACCTCGTGAGAAAGAGAGATCACCGGGTTGCTGTTGGTTAAAATTCGCCAACGCTGCAAAATAAGGCTGATCAGGCAAGGGTGGAGGCAGGTCTGTGATAGCACTGACATTGTTCTGTGGAAAACGACCCGTTTCACTGCCCAGTTGACCATAATACCAATAGCGATCCTCGGTCTGCTTAACCTAGAAGTGATTAAAAAACAAGAAGAAATGTTTAAATTAAAAATGCAATAGTCAATTTGAATACAAAGCTAGATTGAATTGAAAGAAAACTAAAAGATTTTGTTACCAAGACCAAATCGCCTTTAGTCAGACTCAACTCTCCATCCAGCTGCGCGTGGAATGTGTAGATAACGCGTCCGATGAATGGCAAACGGACGGCATTGTTCGCCATGGACTAGCCCCAACGGGATCTAGTGATTGAAAATTTTCATCAGAAATGTTATTTATCAAAATAAAATATCCGGACGAAAAACATCACAAACAAACGTTGTCAAGACTATACGGAGGAAGCGAATGTGTTGAATCGATAGGACCGAAAGTAAAATGGCGGAGGAAGAGGCGAGTGGGAAACGGGAGCAAACCAAACTTCCCCATTTACCCGATTATTTAGTAAATTTCGTGGATTTCAAACGCGAAATGGTAAGATTAGACTACACAGCCGATCAATTACGAAGAGCCTGCCAAGAAGTAGAAGAGAGGCGAACAAAAATGAGAGAAGGGCTGAGGCGTGAATCTGATGAAGTAGCTGCCCGGGCTCATTCATGTCATCAACGTCAACTTCGTGATGACCAGGAAACTCTCGAATTACAGAAAAAAGGTAGGCTCGTAGCTGAACGTAGAAGAATTTTGGAAGCTGAGTTACAAACAAGCCGAATGCTCTACCAAGAATTGATTCGAAAACGAGCGAAGTTGAAGCATTGGCTCGATGGTCTAGAAGAGCATCGATCCTTCCTCAGTGAAATCATATCTCACAAGGTTTCACCACGAACACCCAGAAGCGCTCGACAGTCCACGTCTACGTCCAGAGACGAGGATGATAAGATTGTTGAAGTAATGCAAAATCCTTTTTTGATTCGCTGTCGCTTGGCTCACAAGGAACGCAATGTTATCGCCCAATCGCGAATGGTTTTCCAAGCATGCCAACTGATGGATTGTTGTTGCGACTCCGCCAACGAACAGAGTGAAAGCTATGTCAGCGAAGACAATTTGGAAAAAATAACGCCAACAAACACGTTGAATTGTGTCAGTGGAGGTGGAATGCAGTCCGGTTTAAATGACCAAATATTTGCCACTATTCACCGGTATTACTTATTTTCAAATTTACGTTAGTTCTATAACATTCTGTCAAATCTTCCTTTTAGCATGTACAAGCAATTCATTTCGCCGAAAAGCAGCAGTTGTGATGCGTTAAGCAATTTGGCCGCTCTCGAACGCTATGCTTACTACGTCTTGCAGATGGTCGATGCTTGCGATCCTCTCATGCTCAAGAAAATCATAGCAAAAGTAGTGATTGACAAAAAGAAGACTATGGAACTCGAGAAAATAAAGCGAGATACAGCCCATCGGGAGGAGCGTGAACGTAAAGCGCAAGCTAATGCCACATCCGCCCCGGCCCAATTCAAAAGAATCACAGTCGTCAACCGCAACAGACTGCGGGGGGCCGTTCACTTTCCGAAACTCGGTAAAAAACCCAGCACTGAATCCCAAGAGGAAGTCGACATGGCTCCAATCGACGAACTTCTCTATCTTTTCCGAATGCAGTTGTGAGCGGTTTCCTCTTTGCAAGACTAGAATTCGTATACAGATTTTGTTTTTAAATGTTTGTGAATGTAGCTGTGTGCTTTCATCAAAACAGTTGCATCTTTTCGATTAAGTTTCTTTTTATTTCCGCCTTCCTCGTACTTTTCTTGATTGCACTTATTTTTAGATCTTATAACTCACAAGGCGACTAGTGTTCAAGAAACAAAAGCAAACAGCATGAACAAATTTCAAGATTATCAAATTCAAAATTGGAGAACGCGTGGACAATAGTATCATGCCAGAGTCAACGAGGAGTAAAAGAAAAACAGAGAGAATATGTAAACGAATGAAGATCATCACGAAAGAACGAATTTTGCGGATTTAATGGTGCGATCCCATTGTAATGGTCACAAGCGCCATTGCTATAAATCCAAGGAAATGGAATGCAACTTTAACCATTCTGTCTTTCGAACTAGCAAGTTCGGCCGGAATAAGTTCGAGGAATGTGACGTGAATGAATATCCCAGCTGCAAGAGATTGAAATATTGCAGAAGCGACAGATCCACCAGTACCGGGAGCTTGTTGGACGACCAGTCCAAGACAAATCCCCAAAGGGACAGCCAGTGAGAAGATGAGAATATATTTGACTCCTTGTTGGAGAGTCAATTGCTGTCTTGCCATTGTGATACCAACTGAAAAGGCGATGAGGGCTTCATGAAACACGATCGCGAAAAACAGGTGAAAGATTTTCATTTGATCTGTCTGCAAGCCCAAGGCCATTCCTTCAAATAATGAGTGAATGCTAATAGCCATGTACAGCAAAGTTAGGCGTAGGGTTCCCCCAGATTTGTTCTTGAGTAATCTTTCTACTTGATGGTGGCTGCAGCCTTGGGCTGGTTCCAATTGAAGAACTTTTTTAGGACTAGGTGCTTCATCGCTATCTTCTTCCTTAAAGGTGACCATCGGAACATTTTGATAAATCCTGGGGATGTTGATTTCCTTTAGAATCGAAGGACTCTCTGGTGAGACTGCTTCTAATGCTTTTTTGCCAAGCAGTTCTTCTGAAGCACTTTCATCTCTGACTGTGTTATAATAATTCAGTTTACTTGATCTATCAGTTTCGTCAAAAGCCATTGGGACTTCCCAGTCTCCTTTGGTCTTGTTCTTTGAATTTTGGCATTGAAGAATGAGCTGTTCGACTGACATGATAAGGAAAAATCCTAAAATGCATGTGAATTCAGCAACAGGAAAATCAGTTGTTATATTAAGGTCTGCAAGCACTTTCCTCGTCTTGTCTTGTGCATAAGGAAGTAGTCCTAGAAAGCACATTGCGATGAAGACTCCACCAGCCATGGAATTACAGAAAGAAATTATTCTTTCTGTACCACAACTAAAGTTGCAGTCCTTGGTTGATTTCTTGGCTACAATGCAGACTGGAATCAAAGCACAAATTGCCATAACAATGTACACAATCAAAGCAGTGACAACCAGCAGTACTTGGCTATCCATGTTGACTGCCACTATGCTTGGATGTGTCTGATGGACTGATGCAACTGTTTACTCTTTTAGAATTTTTCGTTTAGTAATTTTCAGCGTTCGCACAGGCCAGATGCCACTGACTCTACTCACTGTCCCTTCGCGTTATTATAAAACTCAAAACTACTTGAGACAAGGGCACTTACTGCGCCTTGAGCGAAATATTAGGGATGGCGATATTTAGACCGCGATATAGATATATCTGAAAAACCGTAGAAATCTATATCGATTGTTTCGATTCAGATATATCTAAATATCTGTATAACGCCATCTAGCGCTCAGAAAACATACTATAACGTTTAAAAATTGCGATAAAATTCTTCGACGAATAATTGCCAGGCGGCAATAACAGAATAATCAGGTTACGTCACTCATTTGTTGTGATTCATACGTCAGTGATTGCAATGGGGAGAAGAAAATCGAGTGACGTTTGGGAGTTTTTTTACCGAATACGAAGTTGATGATAGAAAAGTTTGGGAATGCGTTTTGTGCAAAGATGTGGGAGACAATAAGGGAAATACTTCTAATCTCTGAAGTCATCTTAAGAAAAAAACGGGTAAAGATGGTAAAAATGATTCTGATGATATGAATTTAGACTTCCGAGTCTAATGAATGGCCAGTCGTCTCATGTAGGAATCGAACCCTTCTATCCCGCACATTAATCGAATGCTATGCCACTGTGCCATGAGTACCTATTCAGCTAAACGAAGGGCAAGTAGAAATCCGTAGGAATCGTACCAAATTTACTAAATCAGACAAAAAGATGTCTCTCATTTCCGACCTTACGATTATTCATTTTCGCATTATTAGTTATAAAATATACATCTTAGTTATTAAATGTATTTCCTCTATGAAATTCTATTTTATCAGAGTATCGAACCCGGATGTCCCGCACTCAAGCTGAATACTATGCTTACACGCCATGAACTCGATTCAATTGTAAAGAAGTACGAGAACAGATCGCGCCAATTTTCATTTTTACCGATACTGAGCAGCGATATATCTGAAAATATAGATATAAGATATCGATACATCTGAAATCTGAAATTGACGATATATCGCCATCCCTACGAAATATTAACTCGAGCTCGGTCAACACCCTCTGTCGGTCGATTTGTATTTATTTTTGTTGTGCTTTATATATTCTGCTCTTGTTTTCTTACTTCATGCTAGAAGGAACCTACGACAGGTTCTACAATCATGCTACAATAATTAATTCACCTACCTTAAAGGTTTATACAGGGTGAATTTATTCCTTCCTGGCAGAAGTTATGCAATATTTCACAAAAAAGTATGAATTCCAGACACTCGATCTAAACGAAGTCAATGTCACAATACTGGCAGAGCAGACAGAATGTGTCGTATACAATTAAGCAACCTTGGTTGCCTTCTTCGAGCAAAAATTCCCCAATTATAAAATATATATTAGCTAGCTTGCTAAAAAATATTTTTCAACACAATTTTGCAAACATCAGGAATTTTGTTTTTTATTCATAGCATCACTCCGAAAATTCATTCCATTGAAAATTTGAAACATTTTGAAACTCTATGTTTTCGCTTATTCATCGACATGGCAACCTCTAAATAATTTAGACAGAAAAATAGACACGGCCATCTTTCAGTGGAAAATTTGTCTTTTTCGTTGAATAGATAAAAGAAATCGTCGAAGAGTACATTTCAAGGGCGTTTCGGTAAAGAGAGTGATCTTTGCACAAGCATCATGACAATTCTTCCGAAAAAGAAGTCATCTCAATCACGGTCGGAATCCGAAAGTAATACTGATGGATCTCCCCTACAACATCTCTCAGTTGGGAGCAATAATCACCTTTCACACATTGGACCAGTACCACAGGTAAAAAAATATATTTTTTTTTTAAATATACCCCAGTTAAACAGCATTTGGAAGAAAATATGGCTGGAAGTTTCAGTGCATGTTCTAATTGACATCTGAAACAACCACACAAAATGGCCGGTCCAGCTACAACCACTACTTATGTACAAGAAGCAAATGGTGCTTTGTTCATTACACCCTTGCATTTAGGCAGTGCTCAATGAATAAAAGCAAATAACTATTATTAGCAAAGATGACAAAAAGTCAGCATTGTTGATTCTTATTAAAATGTATTTTACATAAATTTTACAGGTAGCAGAAACTTGCAATGTGTCTAGGCTGTCTGGAAGAACATCATCAAGCCATCCCCATAGCCACGGACACAGCAGCCAGTCATCATCTCGCTATGAAGATTATGACCTGGAGAGTGGTCCTAGTCAAACAAAAAGAAGAATGAGAGTCAGTCCCCATAGGTATTTAATCTCAGTCTTTATTTTGTTGCATTGAAATTTGACAGGTATATTCTTTTTTATTTAGAGCTGTCCGCCCCAAGCACAGAGATAGGAATTCATCAACCTCTGCCATACCTAGTACTAGTTCAGCCATGCACAGTGTTGCCTCTTCATCCAGCTCAGGAAGTTCTCCCACCCCAAGCCATACAGTACCAGATCCTTCTTCCCATGAAGATGAATCAGGAAGTGGATATAACAGTGGAGATGAATATGGACCTGCCAGATCTTCATCTTCTAATGTCCCCATTTCTGAAGAAGAATGGGAACAGGTATGTTTCCTAAGACAGAAGTGTTATTCATAGAACTCCATCAATGCCAATATGATTATTAGAAGGAAAGATGGTTTGAGAAAAAGATGCGGAAACGAGGTTTTATTATTAAGCGCATGGGTGAAGACGGAGCCTGCTTGTTTCGTGCCGTTTCCGATCAAATCTACGGTGATCAAGAAATGCACTCAATGGTTCGCAAACATTGTATGGACTATATTGTAAGTAATTGTCCTGTTGTATTTTTATGAAGGTGAAACATTACGTCTATATTTATATTTGTCATAAAAGGACGCAAATGGAGACTACTTTTCACAGTATATGACTGAAGACTTTGCCGCCTATGTGAGTAGAAAAAGATTGGAAAATGTACATGGCAATCACATTGAGATGCAGGCTATGAGCGAAATGTACAACAGACATATTGAAGTATTTTGCTACAGCGTCGGTAAGCCCTTATCATTTCGATAAAATTCGCTAAATAGAAGCCTTACTTAAATTTAACCCATTACAGAGCCGATCAATATTTTCCATGGTAAACATCAGACAGATGACGAACCTATTCGATTGTCTTATCATCGTGGAGTGCACTACAACAGTTTGGTTGATCCGTACAAAGCCACTGTGGGAGTAGGACTGGGATTGCCAGGATTTGTCCCTGGTCAAGCAGACAAGAAATTAATGGGCGATGCCATGCGACAAAGTGAAGAGACCTTAATTGAAAAAGCCATGTTAGAAGATAAAGTTAAAGCCACAGATTGGGAGGCAACAAATGAAGCTATTGAAGAGCAAGTTGCCCGTGAAAGTTACCTCGACTGGCTTAGAGAAAACGAGCGACGCAGTCGACAGCAGCAACGGTCCGGTCATTCGGCAACCACTTCCTCGAATGCCTGCGAGCTCCGTTCCCCAAGAACAACAGCAACGACGTCCTCTTCAGCTCGTAATTCGCCCAAACCATCTTTTGTTGAACACCAGCGGAAGTCTCCAAATGCTTCACCGAGAGCGTCCACTTCACGCAGCGCCACAACCTCTAGTAGTCGTGAAGGTGCATCAACTAGCCCGATCGCGTCACCGGCCGCTGGTACTTCAAGTTCAAACCCAGTGAACACCAGTAAACCCGATTGGGGATTGGGGCCAGGCTTTGAATTGGCTGAAACGGCTTCATTCCTGGGACAGTTGCCTCCTGACATGTTTGGTAACTGACGTTTATATCAACAGATATTTTCAGTTTAATTTTATGCTTTAAAATTGGCTAAAGGTTTAGCAGATTGGGAGGATGCTGGACTTTTGGCTCAAGTGCTGGCTGCATCGCAACAAGAGTATCTGGACAAGTTGAAAAAGAGCAGGGAAGCCATCGACCCTCACGACGACGAGACGATGGATAACCCCAAACAGCAGCAAGAGGAGCAGCCGGTTGAACAGAGCAGTCGCGACAGTATGACGACAGATCCAACCAACGACCTGACCAGTGCGAACGGGACTAACAATAGTTAACCCAGACTCCTCAGTTGTTTTGTCTACGTGTTAGCTTTCCTTTTTTTTTCCCGTCAGTGGCAGTGAGCTCAAGAGGCGTGTATCAGGGGAGGAGTCAGAAGAAAGTCCTTTTCCATGCAAAATTGTTAATCTTTGATTCTCGGTCTAAATTTAGACTCACAATGACGTCTGACTGACACAATTGGATTGAACTTGCCTGTACCCCCGTCTCCTCCACTGCCGATTCTCGCAAACTGGCTGCCAAATCATGTAAAAAAGATGTCAGCCGCGTTCAAAGTCCAGTGAAGCGAGAAAGGGAGAAATCACTTTATTAAAAAAAAAAAAAAATGAGGATTGTAATAATTCGTTACACAGCTTTTCTGTCAAAATAGCCGCGGATGCTCCTCTTGCCCTCCTGGTGCCTTTGAATATCTTTCGTCGTGGTTTTCTCCATTTCGTTTTGCGGATGCTGGAACTAACTAACGTCTCCCCGTACCTTGGCAGCAGCTGATGTGATGGCCATAACTCGCACTCTTTTTTCTCGTTTGTCACGTTCTTTTGTTTTTGTTTTCGTTTAGCTTTTTCTACTAGTTGTAGGATAGAAACACGTCAAGCTATTCCGTCTGTTGAAAGCTAAATCATATGTTTTCTTGTATCACTGACCTCTTGTGCTTTTCGTGTGTATTTGTTTTAAATCCCTCTCTTCCCTATTCTGCACTTGACACTCTTGGTTGATGTCAGAAAAGGTCAATGGCTTTCTTCTCTTTATCTCTCGCCCGTATATTGCAGATATAAATCTATTTGATGATGACGAAAAATTTAAGAAAATGAGAGACAAAAAAATAAGCTTTATGCAAATAAATTAAGAAAACCAACAGACTGCCGGTATTGTAATCAAGGCGAGAATGTGCGTACATTTGTGAATTAGAAGAGAGAAACTCAATGCAGTAAACTATTTGATGAATATGTGGAGCAGCGCGCTTGCGGAAAATAACGTGGCCCGATTTTCTTTTTTTCATAAAGGCAGCCATGCTCATGGTCAGCGCAACGAGAAAAGAATTCTATAAATTTTTTGGGCCAGAGAGGGCAGGAAATTCAGCCCGCTTTTGGCTAGAAAATGCGGTTGCAATGGAATATAGGGGAAACTGTATAGACTGCGTTCAGCTCGCTTCTGATTGGTGACTTGCTCGTTGACGTCACAGATCGGCCATATTGAAAAAAGCCAACACCAGGGGGCCACGAAGGCGCAGTGGCGCCCTCCACGGTCAGACAAGAGAATTTCCAGTCTTTTATGTGTGGCCTGCAGAGTGTGGTGTGTCTGTGATTTCGGCGTTTGGGTCCGGTCGACGACACTTCTCCCACCCTGAAAACAAAAAAAAAACTGTAGAGTGTGTGTGTGTGTGAGTGTGTGGTGGGGCCAAAGAAGGAATTTCTCGTGCAGCACTGAAAAAAGTCCGACATTTTGAGTTTCCTAACGCCTTGGTTCTTAGTCTCTTCAGTTTTAACCTCGTCGACCAAAAGGACCCAAAATTAGTTATTTGTGTGTCGACTCTGAAGGTAAAGAAACGCCACACAGAATTTTGTGTGTAGGATGCTTCGTTTGGGAAAAATCTACGGGCTGTATGGGTTCTCTTTGTGTGTGTCTGTGTTTGGAGGGTGGAATGGATTCCCAACTAGTCAGGGCCATGGTGAGGGGGTGGGGAGGGGGGGGGAACGAAATAATATGGGGGAGGGGTGGAGGGGACCAGACACAAAAAATACCCCCTCTAGAAAAAAGGGAGATGGGAAGGGGGATAGAAAAACATGGCGGGTGAAATTCTAGATATATATTATTTTTAAAGAAAGGCTAGGCCCTTCTGTACCCTACGGGGTTTTCTATGCTGTTTGTGGTCTCGAGATGGTCAATTGTTTCAAGTGTGGACGCCCAGGTTTATTTTTTTTTTTAGATTTTCATGCTGATCATCTGCCTTTGTCTTTTTTTAGGAACCTTTTCTTGTCAAGGATATCCACACTAGCCCAAGAAATCGCCGATGGGATCGGTTCAACAGAAGACGCCACATCAAAAGTCAATGAGACAGTGTATGCTGCTGTCCTCAACCTTTGTTACAGCAGCTCGAGCTCTGGATGTGGTCAAAGCCACCTCATTCATCGAACCACACCACTACTAAGCACACTAGGAGAATGTCTGCGTGATCAACCAAGAAAGAAAGTGGAGCCATGATTAGGCGTCTGTGATAGAGCCTTTTTCTCCCCACAGAAGGCTCGAAGTTTGTGTTCCTCTTTGTGTGCATGTCCGACAACAACCCAGAATCATCCACCTTCCTCTCTTGCCTGTGCCCATCACACAGAAGCTAGAAGCAACGGAATCAGCCAGGCTAAAGTGAGTCCTAGCTGTTGTTGTGTGTGGGGGAAAAGGGTGGGTGTTGTGTGCGTGGGTTAGTTTGGCGATGTCGCTGGGCTATTTCATGAACACGCGCTGGGGCGGACTGGCGGCAGCCGTAGCGGCACAGCAAGCAACCAACGACGAACTCAACGCTCTCAATCCATCGGCCATCCCGCATCACTATACGGAGGAAAACAGCAATCCGTTCGCCTTCACATTGCCCTACGGCGCTCCGTTATCGATTGCCGGCGCTTATCCTCAGCACCACAACAGTGGTGGTGGTGCCCCGACAGGCAATAACGGTGTTCCTACCTATCTCCATCAGCAGCAACAACAACACCACCATCACCATCCGCACAACTCATTTGCGCCTTCCGTAGAACTCGGAGCCGCCTTGAGTCTCGCGGGTGGACCGTTGGACCCTCTCCGTCTGACCTCTCCTTCTATGCCGCACCTCTGCGGCCTGGACGAAAGGACGATTGGACATTTTAAATCTCTCTATCCACCTCCACCGTCTCTGAGTGGTGTAGGCCAAATCGACGACTCTTCGTCGATGCTGTGGCAACCGCATCAACAGTCTCTACCCGTCGCCGTGCCTCCTCATCCTCATCACTCTCTACCTCTGCCCACTTCCTCGTCCAATACTCACCCGTCGTTGAATTCGTTAGGTAACAACGGACAGCAGCAACATCTGAACGCTCATCCACAACAAGGAGTCGCTCTCTTGCCCATTTTAACTCCGCACGTTCAATCATCCGAAATGCCGAGTGACAGTCCACCTTCCCAACAACAGCAGAGCTCTTCTTCTGGCAGTAAGAGCAACGGAACGGGTAATGGAGTGGTGACAAAACCCAAAGCTAAGCCACGACAGCCGGAGGAGGTGCTCAAGTACTTTAGCAACGTGCTGACGCCCTACGAATGCCAGGAGATCCTCAACTACCCTCACGTCTACTTCATCGGTGCCATGGCTAAAAAGCGGCCCATAATGTCAACGCACAATTCGGGCTATGACGACGAGCAAGATTCATATATTCACGTTGTTCATGACCACGTGGCCTACCGCTACGAGGTGCTCAAAGTCATTGGCAAAGGCAGTTTCGGCCAGGTGGTGAAAGCCTACGACCACAAGAACCACGTCTACGTGGCGCTGAAGATGGTTCGTAATCAACCCCGTTTCCATCGACAAGCACAGGAGGAGATCAAGATTTTGGAACATTTAAAAAAACAAGACAAGGATAACAAGATGAATGTTATTCATTTGCACGATTGTTTCGTTTTTCGCAATCATGTCTGTATCACCTTTGAACTGCTCTCTATCAACCTTTACGAGTTGATTAAGAAGAACAAGTTTCAGGGCTTCAGCCTGCAGCTGGTCCGCAAGTTTGCCCATTCGCTCCTTCAGTGTTTAGAGGCTCTCGCCCGCAACCGCATCATCCATTGTGATATGAAACCCGAAAATGTCCTATTAAAGCAGCAGGGCCGCAGTGGAATCAAAGTGAGTACATCTTTTAAATATTCTATTATTCATCCGCGATCGCGTACAGTTGTAGGTTTTTAAGAATATGTGATGGTCGGCCGGATGAACTGGACGGCATCGGTTCCCTGTACACGGAATAGAAACGGGACTCTTGGGAAAGAAACCGAAACGTTCTCACTAGGGACTCGAAAGCCGAAAAAAAATATAGCGGGATGATGAAAATTTTCGATTAACTGTGTTCCGGGTTCGATGGAAAACCGCGCTCGCGTTATTTTTTATTGTGCGAGGAGGAGGGCTTCATTTCTTGTTAGTGACTTTATTTGATCCGCATTGTTAGAGAGCAATAGACTCCCGAAGCACATTTCCGTTGACCGAATGTTGTTTACAGGTCTACAATATAAATATATTCGTCGTCGTAGTTGTCCTAATTTAAGGGACTTTTATGGCACATGAGTTCATTATCTCGGAGAGAGGTTTCCTTGTGACATGGCCAATCGATTTTCTCTCTGGGGTTGTCCGGTCTCTGCGCAGCACGCGCAACTTGACCGATGCTGCGTTTCCCAATCAATGTGCAAGATGTTTCCCCTTTTTTGGAAACGGCCAACTACTATATATTCAGCGTGTGAAAAAAAAATTGGAAGAAAAAATACAATTGTTGGTACCGAGTCTTTTGTTGAGAAAAGGGGGATTTTTGGAAGAAAGGGGGTGGTAGAGTGATGGTGGGATTTAAATCATAAATATTCCTTTTTTCTTTCTTCTAAGGATGAATCCGTCGCTATATCTTGTTCCCAGGAAACACTCTGACCTGCAGTGACCCCGGAGGGGCTGCCGAACTGGTTTCGAGTGGCTTTAGCTTTTTTTCTTTCTTTTGAGTTTTTACACTACCTCCAACACATTCGGTTAGCCACCTGGTGGGGTTTTTCTACCCTCGTCTAGTCTCTTTGTTGGGTTTCTTTTGAGCCCAGCCAGCTGTGTTGAGAGAAAGCCGAGGAGGAGGAGAAAAAAATGGACACCAACAGGTGCGGAGGAAGAACGGGCTTAAGCAAGACAAAACTTGAAGAAACTGACGACGAGTTGCTGTGCCGTCTAAGTATTTGTAGGATGATGATGAAGAAAGAGAAATCATGTTGTCGGTTGCCAGCTTTCACGTTTCTCTTTAGATGGAAGCGTTTCTTGGCCGACAACAGCGTGACAACGAACGAGGTTGTAAAAATCAGACGTGGCTGCTGAACTGTAGATAGGCTCTCTGCCGATGCTCAGTTCATTATGATTTTCCTTCCTAATTGGAAAGTGAACTGCGCTCAAGGGTCGTAACAGCGCAAGCCTGGGAAACGGCGTCACAGTTCAAGGGCGGTCATTGTGGCGCCGATTGGGGAACGCTCCGAGCAGCAGCAGCAGCAAGTCTTCCACAAGTCGCACACTCTTTTTGCCCATTTCGACAGTACTTGGGTATATCATATTTGTTGGGCGAGTTGTACACCGGATCAGCAAGAATTGTATATTTTTTTAGTGTTTGGTTGGTCGATCTTTGTGAAGGGCATAGAATTTTAAAGAATATAGTGGCCATGAAGTTCTTCGCCCCTGCAAGTCTCGCACCCCTCCAGAAAACCTCGAGACTTTCACTATACACAACGTTGCCAAGCAAAGAAGGAGCCGCCCCCCTCCAACCTTGGAATTATTATTCTTCCTTCTTTTACTTCTTATTCCCCTTTTTTCTTCTGTTCGTTTTCCCCTTCTCTTTCGGGGGTTCTGCCTGGACAATCGACTGCCCAGGCAGATTCCCAACTTCCTCCACCTTCTCGATGACCTAGATTGGAATGGTCGTCGATAAAAACCGACGACGATCTTGTTAGTCCGTTGCTGAATGAGGTCGAAAGCGTCATCCAGCCACACGAAAGACATTAAGGTGCTTCCGATTCGTGTGAATGAGTTTTTTGGTAAAAGAGAAGTAGAACGGGGCCACTGCCAAGGAGGTGAAAAGAAGTGAAGGGTAATATCGCCATCTTGTTGTCAGGTGTGTTGTGTATAGTATAGCCCCGGATGAAGGCAAGGAGCTTCCGCCTTAGTCAAGTTCCCGATTTGGAACTCTTCATTTCCTGCGAGGTTTTTTGCTTTTTAATCAACAACGTCTGCTCGGTTTAAACGAAACAAAAAAAAAGGACTTGTTTTGGTCTGCTACTTTTCTGACGCATCTGCGCGTCTATTTAGGGGGTTTAGAAGTCTCACGCAGTAGCTGCTGGCCTCTTTTACGAGCCACTTGAAAAACAGATCCAGCGATTTCATCCAAAAGATTCAAATGTGTAAATCATCCTCTCGATGAGTCTGTAGTTTCTGTTTACCTCCTTGAAACCTTGGTTCTTTATGTATCTCGATGAGAAGAACTGGTTCTTTTGTCACTTGGCAACCTCGTTGCTAATCGATTCAGCTACCGATTGTAATGTAATCTTGGTAATTATAACGAGCACGGTATAGCAGTAGCTCCTTGTTTCTCTCATATTTACGCTTCTATTCGTCTGTATTTCCTTGTGTCTGTAGGTTATCGATTTTGGCTCGAGCTGCTACGAGAACCATCGGGTCTACACGTACATCCAGTCGCGCTTCTACCGAGCGCCCGAAGTCATTCTGGGCCTGCGCTACGGCCTACCCATCGACATGTGGTCGCTGGGATGCATCCTGGCTGAGCTCCATCTCGGATACCCTCTTCTTCCCGGCGAGGACGAATCGGACCAACTGGCCTGCATGATTGAATTATTGGGCATGCCGCCACCGAGGCTCATCGAACAATCGAAACGAGCCAAAATGTTCTTTAGCTCTAAGGGATACCCCCGATATTGCATGGCCACGACCAGGCCGGACGGCACAATTGAGCTTCAAGGCGGTTCGTCTAGACGGGGCAAACCGCGTGGACCACCCGGTTACCGGAGTTTGGCCACCGCCCTTAAAGCGAAAGGCCAGGGATACAAGGCTACCACGGCCAACAGTGCAGCCAACGTGGTCACCAATGGCATCAGTGCTGCAGAATGGTCCGAAGACGAAACCCTCTTTGTTGACTTCATCTCCCGATGCCTTGACTGGGATCCAGAGACCAGGATGACTCCCGATGAGGCCTTGCGGCATGGCTGGCTGCGACGTCGGTTGCCACGTACGCCAGCCAAATCTACGGCCGTTGAGAGCCCCGCTAGACAGGCACCTTGGCGGACGTCGAGTACCGGTAGCGTGGGTAGCGGGACCAATAGTCTTGGTGGAGGTCCTGGTGGCGGTAATGGCGGTTGTATCAGCGACCGTTCCAGTGGCGGAACCGGTGACTTGATGGTCCTCGGTGATACGACTTCATCAAATGGGACGACAGTCATGGTTCAGCAGTCGACATCCTCTGTTGGTACATCAACCTCTGCAGCTGGAAGTAGTCAGCAGCAACAACAGCAGCAGCAACAACAACAACAACAGAACGGAGGAGGAGCTTGGCCACCGGTGACGACTCGGGTCTTCATGCGAACCCGAAGAGCTGCCATGAACGAAGCACTGGCTTTGACTGGCCAAGGAACGTCTTCAGCGACTGCTTCTGGCGGCATGTCGGTTGCGACCAAATTACCCCACAGTGGCAGTACCGGCTCTCTAGCTTCGACATTGACGGGTCCAGCAGCAGCGGCTGGGCAAAGAAGATACTCTACCCGGTTACCCGTCATTGATCACTCGTGCTACCCTAACGGCGTTTCTTCCTAATGAAACTGAGAGTTTTTAACCCCCAGCTCTCACAACCAATCTCTTCTCTCTCTCCTCTTCGTTTTTCTCTTTTATCTGACATGTATTTTACCCCGGCATTCTCATTTCACGCGACACGGATGAAAACTCGTCGTGAGAATCCATCGACAGCATATGCGCTCTCCCCCGTACGCTTTTACTTTGTGTCTCGTCAACTGCCTCTCTACCCCCTCGTGTCTATTTCGAGGAGCAGCAAACGATAAAAGTCATCAGCCGTTGTCGACTTATGTACCCTGTTTTGAAATGGTTTTTCTTTTTTTGGAAAGCAAAACACTCACGGGTAAAGAAGACTGTAGAAATCTCTCTATTTCGCTAGTGCACGCTATTCTTCTTGAGAGTAAAGAAGAACGATGATAAAGAAGAAAAAACGGACTATCTCTATCTCCTTATCAAATTCTGATCTCTGCGGATCGTTGACGAATTGTCTTGCTTCTTACTTCAACTCCCGAACGAGGCAGGGAACGTCACACATGGGGTGGGCTAAAGGATAGTAGAAGAAGAAGAAAACGAAGCTCTCTTCCATACCCATTCGCTCATTCGTGATGATCTCTCGCTCGCGTTATCTGCAAAGTTATCGCTATGGAAGTTTAGGTTCCTCCGGGTGGTAAAAAAAGACACATAATCATAAAGGGGAGATTGGGTGTGTTGCTCATTCGTTGATTTCTGGACTAGTTTTCACGTTTTTACTATTGTTTGTTTGTTAGTTTTCTTTTTTCTTTTGGCCTTTTTTTTTTTTTTTTTTACCTTTTTTTATTTATTTTCATTTTTTTTTTTGTATGTGTTGTGTTGGGTCGAAGTTTTCACTTTGGACGTCGCCGTATGGAAACGCCAAAAATTGGAAATAAGAATAACAAATGTATTTTAAAAAGACAAAAAAAAATAAGACAAATAATTTTGTGACATTTTGGGCGATGAATTTTGACCATAGCCAAACAGAAGTGCAGCGGCGACGAAAAATCTGTAGTCTCCCACAGCATTGTTTCAGATTTTTTTTCCTGGAATTAAAAAGAAAAAGAAAAAAAAAAAGACATGCATCCCTCTTTCCCTTTTTTAACAAAATATGATTGGTCGATGAGAGCAACAGTCCCATTGTAATTTGCCCATTTTTTTTATTTTGTTTCTGAAGAAAAAACTCGTTTCGATTGGCGACCTACGTTATGACACAACAGGAACAAGTGTAGCATTGTTTAGATTGTCCATTATAGTTTTGTTGGCAAAAATGATTCCTCTGCGAACGTTCTCTCTCTTTATTCTGTGTGACGTGAGAACAAATTGTATTATTGCATACTATTTGTTTCTGATCCACTCACAGAAATCCCATCTCTCAGTAAATTGTAGATGGCACCTTGAAGAAAAAATGTTCTCTCTTTCAATACCTAGCGTCATTGCATCCTCGTCGATTAAAACCATTGTCTCTTTTGGGGTCATGATGTTGCCATGGCAAAATGTTGTTTCCCCGAGCACGAAGAAGACGCCGATCATTCGGAGTCCGCGGAAGGATCTTAAATTCCCGGAGGGGAATCACACACGCTATTCTCCCCAGCAGAAAGCATCTGTCTCTGTCTCTCCAAACTTGTTCCGTAGTCCTCGTTGTCATGACCAAAATGCATCGTAGTAAGCTTTTATTGCGTTGTTCTCTTCTCACTCTCGCTAGAGATCCGAAAATCATCTTGCCCCGACCGTCGACTCTCTGTCTCCCCTCTCTCTCAATTTCTTTCTCTCTCTTTCTCTGTGTATCCGTTTTTTTTTTATTGACGCTCTGTCGTGTGTATGTTGTGTGTGCGTGTGTATGCGTGAAAGTGCCGAGTATTGCTACTGCTATTGCTGCTCTAATGCTGTGTATTTGGCCTTGTATTTTGGACGATAATAATGAAGTGAATGATTTTGATTGTGTCACATGTGTCTTGTGTGCTTTAATCAAATTTTTCCCTTATGTCTCCCTCTCTACGATTCTCTTTTGTGTTCCTCCTCGTATGTTAGTAATGAACGTGATTTTAAGTCGACAAGACAGCGAAAAGAAAAAACTCGTATGAATCACCTGCTTTTTTTAAATTTTTTTGATGGATACGACACGTATACTCACGCCCTACCATCCCCACGCAGTGAGGAGAGAGATGTGTCCAGTTGGTTGGTTACACGCAAGAGGCGTTACGCAGTTAATCGATGAGTATGACGACGTCATCCGATCCGGCGCCAATTTCAGATAAAAACTGGGTGAAGGTTGGTAGTTCTATTTATTTCTGGCGGCTCAGGGTCGAGAGCTTGTCAAGTTTCAAATTATTATTATTGTTTATTATATATACGAAATAACATTAAATGACGACATGGTTGCTTCTTAGCGTCCAATTTCGTCGAATGAAAGTTCGACTTTTTTCATATTAGCTCGTCAAGTAGAAGACGAAACTGTTGTGTGTTTGCGTAATCAGTCTGGCTACCAAGTCACTGGGCATTAGTCATTTTTCTAAGAAACCAATAGCTTACAGCCTTTGCATTATGCTTCGGCTGTAATCCACGCAAAGAGAATTCCCAAAAGAATTGTGTTGCGTTTTCTTCATTTTCACAAGCAGTCAAACCGGATGAGAAAGAAACTAACTTGACCGCAGTTTTATGTCGTTTGACGACCTTGATGGTAGTCGTGCATTGTGGAAAATACAGGCGTGAATTCTATCCGCCAAGTCCTTCACCATGGAATGAATTATATCCGGCTGAGTTCTTTCACTTGTCTTCCAGACGGCCGACGAGGTTTTGATTAGGGTCTGAACATTGAAATTAAGATTTATTTCAAGACTGAACAAAAAAGAAAGGAATGCATAAAACAACAAATGAACTTGACGTATATACCTAGTCATTGGACTTCGTGGGAGGGGGAGGGGCTGGTTCATTCATTCGTTCCTTTTTGTTATTGGATCTGATAAAAAAGGAGGTCGTTGGTTCGATTCGTGCAACATTTTTGTTGGCCGTAAACTTTGTCGTTCCGGTATTGAGACGAACGAAATCGAAAGCTGCGCCGCTCGTGTTGACACGATGGCGGCCGCTTGCCCTAAATCGGACAAGAAATGGGAAAAAAGAAATCCAATAGAAAGAGGAGAATCGAAAGAAGAGAAGAAAGAGATCAGGTCTGCTGACTTTAATTTGGAGACCAACAGAGAAAGTTTTGACCAAGAAACGACGCCAGATCTCTCCGGGAGAAGGTCACGATGAGTCAAGACTTTCTTTGCTCTCTCTCTCTCGTCTGTTTTCATCTTTCCATCCTGTTTGAAAAATCTCACCGGTTTCTCTCCCTAGTTCTCTCTATTTGAGTGACTCTGCTACTCGGCGACTAGGAGACTCTCGTTTGGTGTGTTTTTCATCTCTTTCTTCAGTCTCTCTTTTATTTTAGCTCGACCGTGAGCGTCTGTAGAGGCTTTTATTTTCAGCTCCAGACACGGCGTCTGACGACATCCGTTCAGTGCGACAGTACTGCAAGCCCAGGGTCTTTAAACTTCAGGGGGAGAGGAAAAAAAACACACACACGAAATAAAGGTCGAGTATCATACGTGACCCAAATAAGGTTTCTCGTCGATACCCGTCCTTTGGCTCTTACATGTTTGGCAGTCCCGGCTGAACACATACGTTTGCCACCATGTGTATGTGTAACTTCATCAGTTCAGGCGGGGCTTTTCCAACCTTCGCAACCTCCTTTCTAACCCTCTCCAAGTTAAAGCATCGCGTTACAATTTGGTCCACGCTCACAGACACGATGTCCACCTATTGGCTGCTTTGAGCCATGGCTAATGGGCTTAGGAGATTTATTGTTATATCAGTTTTTTTTAGTTTTTTTTTTATTTTGTATTTTGTTTCTTTTCGAGTTTCTCCTGTAATGGAGGTAATTAAAAAAGATACGTACCATCTGAATAGTAATAACATCGTCGAAATCCAGGACGATCGATGTGCAAGCTGTCGTTTGTGGTTGCTCTATGTATTCCAATTCCAGAGTATAATAGGAGGAAAATAGCCCTTGTGGTTAGAGATTTCCGAATTTTCGTAACGGTGACCTGTTTTGACTCCAGGGGCTTCCATCGATTGGTTTCTCTTGGATTCTAAAATCCAAAAAATCGAACCTTGTTTTTGTCACGTATAGGCAATATTACACTTTTGGCTGTGCTGTTATCGATCGTTCGCCGAAATGTACGATTCAGAAACATTATCCTTGATCCTGTTTGAATGTACGCAGTTTTGCTTTTGGAGCAAGCTCAAACTTTTTAAAGCTGCATATTCCGTTTTTATTGTCTGCCATCATCGACCAAGTTCCAGATGATTTCAAACCGTACAAGGAGATCTCTGGTTTTTGGCCGAGGATAGGTTTGGAAGGCATTGGCTGGTGGACGTCGCGCGGTTGGCGATAAATCGTAATGAATGCCCCCTCTTCCAATCAAGGATTCGACGTCTGTTCTTTGCTTCCATCGTGAAGCGTCGTAAACGCCGTCGAGACAAAATCAATGATGCAGTTTACCCTAGTCGAGTTGTTATCGTGGCCGCTAGGTGACGCCACATTCTGAGAGATTGTTTATATCCTTTCTGGAGAGGGAAGGGAGATGTCAAAAAGTAATTTTGTTTCATGGTATAAAAATAAACTTGCCCGAAAAGTCTGAAAATGGATGAAGCCGGCGGTGCCAGGCGAGGCCCACCTAAATTGCGAGAGATTCTTAGGAGACAGCGTCAAGATTCAGAGGTTTGTAAATTTATTTCATGAAATTGGATACATCGTATGAATTTTTATCGTCATAGGGAACTATTGACTGCCCCGACTTGGATTTCGTTTATGATGATGCTGACAAACATCCTAATGAAACTGCTGAGCTTTACAGTTACACAGAAGGACCAGAGTTCCAATCAAATATCAGAGTACGCCTGGCATTTTGAGCTAAAGATGTTGATCAACTAAATTCTTTTTTCATCAGGCATTTGAGGAGTTGATGGAACTCTTCCACATTAGACCCCATTGGCAAACTTTGAATGATTCCACTAGGGTAAGTGTTTTGCTTAAACTAGCAGAACAACTGGAGCTGAGTAACAAAGCTTTGAGGATAAAAGCAGCTCGAGCAATCCTCTACATTGCTCAAGGTTGCTGGGGTGAAGTCCAGAGTGATGCTGAGCAACAGCATTGGACTCGAAGCAATGTTCTCTTGCTGTACAAAACTGGAATTTTTCACACATTTCTGGAACTGCTAAACTATGAAATTGAGTGAGTACTACAGGTATTATTACAAGTTTATTTATTAAAAACAAACTTCTGAGTACAGAAACAGTGGAGCAGCAAATACTGCCATAAGAAAATTAGCTGTCAGTCTTGCAGATAGCTGGGATCTTCGTGTAATTCTGTCGGTATTTTACACGATTGTTGAAGTCTTCCGCTCCTCCCAAGAAGAGGACAGTGACGAGTTCAAGAAAATTCAAGAAGAGTTTCGAGCTGAAATCGGTAAAAAAAAAACATTCATTGAGTTACTCTGGAATAGATCCTTCATTGTTTCTTTTGATCATCGATGATTTCACTAGCTCAACCCATAAACGATGAATTGTTAGCTGTTAAACTTCTCAGTATGGTCACAAAATTTTGCAGTGGATCTTGCCCACATTTCCCAATGAAGAAAGTATTGCTGCTGTTATGGAAAGTGCTGCTTGTATCTCTTGGTGGAATGAAGGAACAGAGAGAGTTGAAAGGTTTGTGCCAATTGTTATTTCGTCCGTAATCATTTCCATCCATCATTTCCTCTAATCTTTTCAGGGAAGTATCGTACCGAGGCAGGTCTGGCATTGCCAATAGAAGATACCATCGAAGTAACACGGACCATGCGTGCTGCTTCACCTCCTGCATCAGCTGCTGATCTGTTGGAAGCTCAAAATCAGAAACCGGGTCCAGCTTCCCGTCCTTTCCGACGGGTAAATTCTTATCCTTTATTTAGCATTCGATTTGTGACAAATTGTAATCGTGATTTTTATTTGCAGACCCTAGTCAAACAGAGTTCCTTAGATGAATCACTAACCATGGAATTGGACAATAACGATCAAGCCGATGATGAGTTGAGGGAAATAGAAGAACGAAGAGCCATGGAAGAATCAGGAGAAATACCTCAGCCACCAAGCCCACGACCTACGACACCAGCACCAAGAAAGGGTAGCATTCACTATAAACAACAATTTAGCACCGGAAAACAAAAAAAATATATATCCTTTCTATCTTTTAGCACTACCATGGACACCGAAAGTTCGTCAAAAGGATATCGATCAATTTCTCGATACCACGCGAATGAAATTTGTAGGTTTCATGCTCCCCAACGATCGAGTATCATTAGCAGGACTTCCTTTGCCAATTCATGAGGGTGTGCGTGTCTTGAAACAGGTAAGGCACGTGTAAAACTGATTCCATCCGTTCATTGTGAGTAATGGTGATATTATTTTGCATAGCACACTTACTTTTCGTTGACGGAGATCCAAATCCAACGAGAAGAGGACATAAACAAAAACCCGGTTTCCAAAGGGCAGGAGGACATAGCGTTGACTCCGGCGGAAATCCTTTATCAGGTCTAATTTCTGATCCTTTCTGTTTGCAATATGTATATATATATTATTTCTTTTCTTTCTCTTTTTTTTTCAAAATCTGAAATACAGGCTATGTTGCCGAGCTTGCCTCAATACATGATTGCGCTTCTGAAAATTCTTCTAGCCGCCGCTCCGACCTCCAAGGCAAAAACAGACTCTATTAATATTATGGCAGACGTTCTGCCCGAAGAAATGCCGTAAGTGTTTTTCTAAGAAAAGAAACGTAATTTTGTACCGATGTGCCATTTTTAGAAAACGGGGAAATCCATTTGTACCGACCCCGAAAAAAAATTTCCCTCGCGCCTCAAGGCTACCATTCACTATTAATGCGCCATTTTCTCCCTCTTCTCTAGGATGACTGTTTTACAGTCGATGAAATTGGGTATTGACGTGAATCGACACAAGGAAATCTTGGTAAAAGCCGTAGCCGCCATCCTGTTGCTTCTCCTGAAGCACTTGAAAATGAATCATGTTTACCAGTTCGAGTTCATGTCTCAACACTTGGTATTTGCAAACTGCATCCCACTCGTACTCAAATTCTTCAATCAGAACATTATGGCCTACATTGGCGCCAAAAACAAGTACGTAGTAGACTATGATTCATCAGTGTGTCGATATTCTTTTCCGGCTGCTAAATGTTTAACATGATTGCGATTGCAGCATCGCTATCTTGGATTTCCCTTCGTGTGTCATTGGCGATCAGCCAGAGTTGACCGCCGAGAGTTTGGAAATTGGTACCAATCTTCCCTACTGCTGGCGCAATCTCTTCTCATGCGTCAACCTTCTGCGCATCCTTAATAAGCTGACTAAATGGAAACATTCGCGCATCATGGTACGTTATCAATGTAGGCGTGTAGACTTAATCTTATCATTCATTTACATTCTTCAAGTCATGGTGATGACTGCTTGTTTTTTTTTTTCTGTTTTGTATGCGAGATTTCATTCTGGTTTGTTAATTTGCACATTGTTTCCATTTGTTTAGATGTTGGTTGTGTTTAAATCAGCGCCCATTCTAAAGCGAACCTTGAAAGTCAAACACGCTCTCTTACAGCTGTACGTGTTAAAGCTATTGAAAATGCAAACAAAATATTTGGGTCGTCAGTGGCGCAAGTCAAATATGAAAACAATGAGTGCCATCTATCAGAAAGTGCGTCATCGGCTGAACGATGACTGGGCATTCGGCAACGGTTAGACCATAAAATGCTAAAATAGTAAAATATTTGCGATATATTTCAATCTGATGAATTCCTTTCTATTTCTTGTGTAGACTTGGATGCAAGACCGTGGGATTTCCAGGCGGAGGAATGCGCTTTGCGCTCTGCCGTTGATCGCTTCAACAGTCGCCGATACGATAAGAATTCGTCTGGATGTGCGGTAATGGTATGAACAGTATTAGACGAAAGAGGGATGAAAGTTCATAAAACTGCATTCGATCGGCAGGATCCGGAATACGAGCCGATAGATAACTGGCTAACCAGCGTACTTAGCCACCCTGTGGAGTTGACCGACGAGTTCAAGCGCCACTACGAGATCTGGCTACAACAGGAAGTCTTTCAGGCCTCGATTGACTGGGATCAGTTGGTCGCTTCTCATCTGATATGATCCCTCCCCCGTGTCTATTTTAAATGCGTTTAGGAACAAACACCATCCATCCCGCGCGCTGAGTCGCACGACCAATTAGCGAGCGTATCAAAAAGTGAGCCTGCTTTCCCTTATGGAGGCAAACAACAGTTGCAGGAAGCACTCATGAGCACTCATACGACGACCCGAAGATCCTATTCTGCCGCGAGAGGAGTCCCGTAACATAAATTGATCGATCCATTTAGCATCCGTTAGAGCGAAAGCGAGAAGTTTGTTTTTCTGGTTTTTCCCATTCTTGCATTCGTCTTGCATTACTCATACACACATACACACACTCGCTCATTGTACAAAACAGAAAGGGTTTGTCGCTTCATTTCATCGCGCTGCTCCTTAAACAAACCGACTGTGACCCTTTCTCCCGTCCGTGCCTGGCACTTGAACGCACGGACTTTTATGTTGCCGTTTGGGTGTAAAGGGACGAGGGGAATTCCCTTGAACCGTCAAAGGCCGTCTTTGGGTTTTCCTCAATTCCTGTGTGTAGAAAGAAAAATAGTTTCCTTTTACTTTGGGTTGACCTCATTTTTGAGATATTCCTTGTCGCCATGCTGCCATCTATATGCCATTTATGGCTTATTCCCCCCCTTCACTTCCCAGAACACGTCCAATCTTTTTGACATTCCGTCGTTCAAAAATCCATTGTTTTAAAATCGATCTAACAAGGAAAAAAAGAATTAGCTGTAGACTTGAAATAAGACAACATTCCACGTCTCCAGTTGAAGATGCTGTTCTGTGGTGGTGGTTTACACTGGGAAGGAGCCTTGATACAAGAAGGTCAGCTCCAAGGCCGCGAGTACATCGGCCGCGCGAGCGCTTGCATCAGTCGGCGATGACGGCCAAGACCGAGGGCGTCTTTTTGTGCGTACGTGGTGGTGCTGAACTGTGAGGATGGAACCCACAAAACGCGAATGGCATGCATTCGAATCCTGTTTCTGAGCGCGCGCTGGCGGACGTTGGACTCATGTCGCCCCAGTCTTCAAATATTCCACGTCAGGTTTCATTTTATGACAAAAGAGACCTCGGAATGGATCAAAAAGAACAGAGGCTTACGGCAGCATTGTGACGAGCTCTCGTCCATCGATTGCTCTTTTTTTCTTTTGATGGTGTAACCCGACCATGAACATGAAAAAGAGAAGGTGGGGGGATGCGTTACCGCTCATTGAGCACTAGAAATTCATTCTCAAGGAGAGAGAGAATTCAGTTTTTTTTACCGGACAAAAGGCGAAATGGTTTACTTTTTTTTTTCAATAGCTCCCAGATTTATTTATTTCTCTTCGTGTTTTACGGTTGACTTGGGTTTGTGTCGAGCCGCTCGCGTCATTGACCATGTTGGCGGTATAGAGAAGCGACAAGGAGGAAGGTGAACTAAATAACAAGAGAAAAAAAAACCCCGGTAGGTGTGTATAAATATCAGGAACACTTACCTGGAAGAGAAATAAAGGGACGGGTGAATTGGTCCGGCGGCCGTGACCGTCGACTCCCAACTGGTTGGTCCTCGGCCTCTTTACCTCATTGGGGAAAAACTTTTTTAAAAAAGCAGATGTCGTCAATAGAGAGGGGCAGGTGGAATGTAGGTTGTTTTTCTTTCTACCCTTGTATTACATTTAAAAATCATTTACGAGGAGAAGGGAGAAAGATTTTGATTCCAACTCGTTTCAATCAGGTTATTTTAATTTTCCACTGACAGGTTTATTTAAGCTCATAAAAATTGAAATGACGACAACAAGAAGGAAAAAGTGACAGACAAGAATATGAGAAACTGGGGTCGAGGAAATTCCATGAAATCAAATAAGAGAGCCTTAATCTGTTCACGCGCCAAGAGAATGAATCCTGGTATTGACCTTGCCAGGCTGCTGGCGCAATTCTCTTGGACATTGATGGGCGTATGTACATCAAACGAATGTCAAGTCAAAGCCACACACAAACTACCAACCTGTGTCTAGTTATTTGATTTGAAATTTTGGTTTTGGTTTTTGTATATCACGGCCGTATTGGATATGCACGCGGCTGCCGTATAGTGGCTTCCATATTCCAAGTTGTAATAGTGGCAGGTAGGAGAGAGACCTTGGGAGGTTATCGGCACCTAATCCCGGTCCAATGTCCGCACTTTTCGGTGCACAGTTGTCAAGGAAAAGAAGGTGGGGGGATTTTATTTTGTTTTCTGCGTGTACGTAATTTTTGCTGGGTGGTAGCGAGTGGGGTGGGGGTTTACTGGACCTTGGGTTTTGACGGTGGCTGCACGTATATATCGCCAATGTTCCTGGGAAACATTGGGAAACATAACCAAACAGTTCTTGGTACAGTCGGGTACCTGCAAAGAAAGAAAGAACAAAAATCTTGGCGAGCATTGTGTCCAGGAATCGGTTGGTAGTAGAGAACAAAATGTTTTTTTTTGCGTAACGTGCCGTAAACGAGGCCATCATTACTTGCGGCCCACCTGTGTCTCGACTGGCAGATGGTCGGTTGACAAGACCTCCAACGAGAGAAAGAGAAGAGGGGGTTCAAAAAACCATCATTACACACACACAGACAGACATGCACAGGTTAGAGAAGACTTTTCACTACCTGGAAAAAACAACTGGGATGATTCTGGGCGACAACCTCGCTCCAGAAAAAAAAAAGGCTCATCACCTGCTCTGACCACCTGCCCATGGGATGATGATGAAAAAAAAGGACATTAAGAGTCTTCGCAATCCGTCTCTCCCTTGTTGTTTTTTTGTTTTTGTCACTACGCCACACGACAGTTTGAATTATTTGTTTTTAATGACGAAATTTTTGGACGCAGTACCAGGAATCGTTCATCTCTTAATTCCACGTAATCTGGCGAAAGCTATTCCGTAATGAAGCCAAGACATTTTATACAAGGGGAGTCAAAAAAACAAACAATCGACGGACGAGTGGTACAGTGGAATTATAATGCTGTGATAAGTTGGCTGCCTGCCCGGTGGCATTGCACCATCAAAACAGTTAGCAGCGCAATATAGAGAGAAAGATATTTATTTTTCAAAAAACGACAACAAAAGGAAAAAACCGGAGAAATTTGGACAATCCAATGCTCTAGTGCCTCCAAGGAATGGCACGAAGCATTTGAAAGGAGAGAAAAATCCAAAAAGGAAAAAAAAATAAAATGTTAATCTTTTGCATCTTGGGAAAGCAGCGACCTGTCGACGACGGCGGCGGCTCCCGCCGCTCCAGGTGGGAAAAACCCAATACAGAACCAGCCACCGAGAACGAGCCCACCTTGTGACGTCGCGATGGGTGCCAGACCAGACGGCCTTTGAAGGAAAGTGAGGCTCAGCTATTTTAGCCTTATCCAATGTGATCCGGCTTCTTTATCTTGGTGGAGAGAAAAGAAAAAAAAAGTCCCGTCTCAGACTAATCAAACTTTTGCGTGCGTATAATGGCCAGTAGTTTGATTTTCTTTTTTTTTTTCTTCTTCCCCAAGTTATAGCAACTTCCTAATTCTTTTTTTTTTTTTGTAAATATACACTGTCTGGCTTTTGATGGGAATAAATATAATAGTCTATCACATCGTGACAATTGATTGTCTGATGGTTCATTTCTTCACGATTGAAAGAAATTCAGGCGTCTTTGTATTTGAAGGGAGATAATGAACAACAACAAAAAAGGTAAGTATAGTGCACAGGCTACGTTGGAACCCGTTTCTACCTGTGTAATCGAGGGGAGAAAAAAAACGGGCTCCATAGTAGAACACTGCTGCATAACATAAGAAACTCGAAGCTGTGACATAACTGTGCTTTCTACATCATCACAGCGATGAGCTTTCGCAAGTTGACAATGAAGTTGGTGTGGTCTCACCGTGAAAAAAAAAAGGAGTTGCGTTGCTTGTGTTGTTACTGTTGTTGTTGCGCTTGTTCCCCTTTCCAAGGGAGGTAACACACTTTTTCCAGACAGAAGATAGAAAGGCTTCTCACTGCGCCGGAATCCGGCTGTTGTTGTTCTTGCGTGTGTATCATAAAAAGAAAATGTCTAGGTCAGGTGTGGCCGCCCGTGTGTGGGTTTGGTACCTTGGGCTCCTTTCACGCCGAGCGTGAATTTTGTTTCTCTTTTCTCTCTATTCTTCTCTCTCTCTCTCTCTTCCCTCGTACCAGGCACTTGTCTCGTTTTTAATTGATCCGTAACGGTATACGCGGCAACTCCCTACGGCGGTCGGAATCAGATCGATAAAGTGAAATTCGAATTGATTTCCTAACAAGAACCGCGCGGTACAGAAATTTGACTTGCAAAATTGGAAATGAAAACAAACCCATCCCCTAACCTTCATGTTATTTGTTTTACACGAACTTGAAACATTTTCATTGGCGGCCCAACCTAGCAATCAAAATAGCACTTGTGGAAATTTCGTCTAGGAAGTTTATTCCCATTGTCCAAATCGGGTGAATTTGCCTACGTGGCTAATGTTTTTTTTGTTTTCTGAAGATGACATCAAGTGGTTCACCAAATTTTTCCCTTCGCTTCGGTTTTGTTACTTAATACACATGGAAATCCAGGCGGTATATTTAAGTTAGATTCTTTTATTTCACCAGGTAATTTGAGAGAAATTGAAGGAAAACTTGTTTAGAATCTTCTGACTCAATCCAGAAATGGTCGTAGATGCGGATCGGCTTCAGTCTAGCAAGCGCAAGAAAGAATGGATTCTTTGAGTACCAAATTCGTAGGGGTACGTTAATTGAACCATGATATCGTGGAATGACATAGATTTTTGATTACGAGTTTGGTCACGTATAAGCAACGCCTTTATTCGCATCCTGCTATGTTCGAGCGGGATATTCCCGAATTTTCTGGCAGAAGGCTGCTCGCGTGTTTCATGCTCTCTTGAAGCCATGAAAGTAGTCTATACTTGTTTGAAATTGGCAGATATCGTGAATTTCAAATTTCTTTTTAAAAAAATATCCCAAAAATTACGCGTTCATAAAGGTTGGAGTCGTTTAAAATAACCTTGCTACGGTTATAAACCACAGCGTGTTGGGTTTGTGTATTGATACCTCGTCGTGTTTATAATCTGAACTATGTAAATAGAAATGTACTTTTTTTCGTTTTTTAGGTTATTGATAATGCAAGGTACCCACCTTAACCTCTATCCATTGACGTCAAGTGAAAATGTGGCATGTGAACGCGCCTTAAGGATCACTTTTCTAATCTATTCTCCATCGCCACAAACAAGAGCTTAAAGCGTCAATACGAGTGACATTTTTGGACCGATCAAACTCTACGGTAGCCTGGGGAAAAGATGTTTACGTAACAATGAGACAGCCAAATTCTAAAAAAAGAAATTATGATTAAAGAAAATGTTGACAAAAATATGGGGCAGAATTTCAATTAAAGGGATAGGAAGCAATGAATTCACATAAGTATACACATACAAAACCGTTTTGGATGTCTTGAATACCGGAAAATGGTTGAAGGAAAAATAGCGTTGATAATTACAAGGTAGAAGACAGTTGCGAGAGAACTTGAACTTTCTAAAATTAAAAATAATTATCTTTGTCTTGGAAAAATTTTACGGATTAGAAGAATCGCCACTTTGTCTGGGCTCTTGTGTTTGTATTCAATCGTGTCGGTAGGGAAAGCGGGACTTGGCAGTGTTGGTTGTTGTTGGAGGCCAAGGTAAAAATCAAGTTGCAATGGCGGAACCAGCAGCTTGCTCGCCCTCCATTTCATTCGCGTGTAATGGCTTGCTTCTTTTTAATGCTTTCATTGTTTCACACTTGACTTGACGCTCTTCGTTATATTGTTTAAAAAATTCTAAAAATACTTATTGTCTCAAGGTATTTATATAAACGTACACAGCCAATTATATTATGACCGGCTGTTGCCGCCCAGCTAAATCGACCACACAGAAGTCCGATTGACTTTATTTGGCAAACTGAAATTTCCATCCCATTTAAATATTATCTCCCAAGAATATTAGGGTGTGTCCACGATCCTTACGGACTCTCTTTTTTTCCCCTTGTTTCTTTTCAGCTACTACGTTGTCTGATCTACTTCTTTCTGGCGGCGTGACGGAGCCAGAAAGCCGCATTTTCTCTGTCGGGAGCGCACGGAGACGGCCTCAATCGTGCAGCAGTTGCCGTTAGAAAGCGAGGCTACTACGCAGTACGTTGCGGTGGCCTCAAGTAAAGCGGAATTTCCCAATAATGACGTCAAAAGGCAATCAGTATTTCATCAGTTATATTATCATGAGGCACATAACACACAAGCAAAACCGAAAAAAAAAAAAAACACTTGATTTCGTACAAACACACACAAGTCACACACAAATACACGCAGAAAAACGGTTTAGGGATTGACAAACACACACACGAAAAAAAATTTCATATTTTCTGGCTAGAAAAATAGGCGAATTTTGACACGGCGCGTCATATTTACAAACCGAATATCTGTACAATAAATTCAAAGTCGAATGACAGGAGAATCGCGAGGATCACACACTCGGCACGTCAGTTACAGGAGTAAGGCACGATGGCATACATGATATCTTCTTTTATACATAATACACACGCCAGGACTGATTTTTTTCAATTTTTAAGGATTGCATAGGAACTCTTTTGACGTCTCCCGTGCCGTTTACACACCGCTCTTCTCCACAATTCGATTGTTTTACCCTGAGCACATTGGTTATTTTACCAACACTTCTTCCTCATTTCCGACATTCGTCTATAGGATTTTTGCCAGGCGAGTTGAAGATCTGTCATTTGGCCTGAGATGTTACCGACAGCAAACCACACCAATTTTTAGTTTTTCGTTACTATACAAAAGAGTTGAAGGAGACGGGAAAAGATCTTTGGTCCATTAACACCGCTGACTACGGTGATGGATGTGAAGGTTATTTAAAGTTAGGGGTCATCATTAGAATGAGAGTATTTGTTGAAGAAACTCTTTTTCTTGTTAATGAGCCCATTGCTCCTCGTGATAGATGACGGCCTCCATGGCGTACTCGCAGTCGAGCAGGTCAACCTCTTCCGTCATGCTGTTGCGTGAAGACGAAGCTGTCGAGGCGGATGGTGTCAGCGAGTAAGGCAAAGAGCCACCCAAGGTGAAGGAGGCCCGACGAGGTGACGGAACAGGTATGGATCCTGCGCTGGATGAAGTCGTCGTTGGTGAGGATGACCCCATGGCGGCAAGACAGTCAGAGGGTGAACAATCGTCGACTTTCGTCACTTCCACGTCCGGGTAGAACCACGGATGAGACAGGATTTGCTCCAGACTCGGTCGGTCTGATGGAGAGTACTCGAGGAGGTTGCGGATCAGATCCTGGCACTGTCGCGAGACAATTTCGTGTCCCGAACTCGACGTTGGGAAATTGAGAATGGCGCTGACGATTTGCTCATTCTCCTCGAAGGGAATATCACCGCAGACCATATCGTACAGAAGGATGCCCATCGACCAGACAGTAGCGGGCGTGCCCATGTATCTCCGGTGGTTGATCCATTCGGGTGGAGAGTAAACTCGAGTTCCTGTAAAATAGACAAAAATACGGAAAATGAAATTTCAATTCATTCATGAATAACTGAATGAGTCGTCTTGTTGCTAAGGGCTCCAAAGAGAAGAGAGATAAGAGAGAAGGGATGTCAGATTTCCTGTTTCGAGAGGCTGGACTGGAGGGGTCAACGAGTACGTTAGTTAGTTTGTCCGTGTGTGTTGCTATCTCAAACCACGCCCCCTTCTACAATTTCTTTTTATTTTAGATTGGCGATTTTCCACTGAAAAAAAACTTACACGCTGCACGGGAGCTTAGCCATCATGTGACGCGCCAACTGTTCCGTGTGTATAAATAGCCGAAGAAGGGAAATGAAGAGCCAACGGTATATATACCAAAACTCTAAGAACCCCCTCGCGATATACTGGTCAGGGGAAAGCGTCATCGGTCTGGGAATGTGCGCGTGTGTGACTGAGCTGTTAAAATAGCTAACCTCCACACAATAAGTGAAATAGAGGGGAGGGGCGGAAACCCAAGAAGAGGAAGCTCTACGGTGGACTTGTTGCCAACACGCTGCGAACACGTATCCCATATCTTTTTCTCTTTTCTAAAGAAAAACCAAACAGTCGAAACTCACCGTCAAAATCGGTAAAGTAAGTGTCCTTAACGTAGGCGCCAGAGCCAAAGTCGATCAGCTTAAGGGTCAGAGTTTTCAAATCCACCAAAATGTTTTCATCCTGTTAATAAAAAAAAATTAAAATTACGTTAATATTGGAAATTATATAATTTTTTTAAATTTTCAAATATTTCACGATTCAAATGAAATAATTTTTTACCTTAATGTCACGGTGAACAACTCCAGCACGATGGCATTGAATGACGGCTTCGACCACCTGGCGGAAAAAATTCTTGGCCATAGTTTCGGGTAGAGCACCTCGTTCCGTGATAAAGTCAAACAGATCTTTGCACGATTCCATCCGCTCCATGACGACGACGAAGACGTCGCCCGTATCGCAAGCGTCCAACAATCTGACGACGCCATTGCATTGTGAAACTTGACGAAGAAGACAATATTCAAGCGGGACTCTTGTATCGTTCACCTGTTAAGCAAAAAGAAGAAAATAACGACATTAGTTAAAAAGTTGCTTGTCGTGTACGATCACAGCCCCATAGCGAGCGTGCGCTGTTACCACCCGTAGAGTATCGTTTAACTCTTAAAGGTTACAACAAGCGAAACCCCCCGCTACAGCTGGTGTTTTTAATAAATCACACGAGGGAACAGAAAAAAAAAGTCTGCGACAACTTACTTGGCCCCAAGCGGTGACGGAACTCTTCGGGACGTGCTTAATGGCCACGGGGAGGCCGTCGCGGACGCGGATTCCCGCGTAGACGGTACCGAATCCGCCTTTTCCCAAGATGTGACCAACTCGGTAGCTGCGAGCAAAGGTCTCTCGGTCCGTCAGGAGTGGCTGCTGCGAAGACGCTGACGACATACTAGGACGACTTCCGTTTGACATGGCAACTATAATAATATAGTAAATAAACAGAATTTTTATTTAAAAAGTCAGTCAAGGTTTTCTCAGTTTTGGGTCAAGAGATGGCGCGCAGTGTCTTTTAACGCGGAGAACTTTTACTGGCGCGAGCGCGCCAAAGAGACAGTGGAATGCGCGCGCCCAAGACAAGCCCCCGATTGAAGAAAAATTTTACAATTCATCTTTTTTCTTTTTCAGAGTTTTGGACTTTTAACAATCTCGTCAATAAATCGACTTACCGTATGCGTCGTCTTTATCCGTGCGTTTAACAGGCGTCAAAACACTGCACAATTTTCGGGAAAACATTTTTCAAAATCGAGGAAATTTAAAAAGCAGACTCCGAATAAACAATTCGGAAATGTTTGGTAAATTTGTAAAATAGTTGTTTCTTTTTCGAAAGAATTGTTTGGTTTTCAAAATTTTTCACACAAGTCACACAATCAACTCGAGTAGCGCGGGCACTCAATGAGCCACGGTTGTGAGGAAGTGTAGTAGTAGTAGTAAACAGAGAGCACTGTTGTGAACTGGCTAGAAGCTCCAACGGAACTGAATGCTGAGCAACGTGGGTCGCCCCTGTTTATGGACTGAGCGATGCGATGTAACCCTCCGCCATCCAAGAAAAGCAGATCCCCCCCAAAAAAAAAATGCGACCACCTCAGAGCAATGAGTAAATCTCGGAAGCGCCAGCAAGATTTGATTCAATCTATCCACCCCCAGGTAATTAATCGGGTAAATTAGCAATGAAAAGGTGCGGATCTATGTAGCGTAGTAGAAATCGTGCTGCACCGAGTGGTACAAGTCTAGACTAACGCCCACTGTGGTGGGTGGGTGGGTGGAATGTCCACACAAACACTACCTTGCAAGGCAGCTTGGGAATACCAAAACACACCCCTCCCCTTCCCCCCCATCCGGTGAAGGTTCCTTGGCCTGTAGAGCCCGCCAAAATGGAGAAGAAAAGAAAATGGGGGGAAAATTCTAATCCTCCAAGAAGGTCGGAGAACGCGCGTTAGCAGCAGCACACGGCCATTCATTTTTGGAGGGAAAAAATAAAAAAGAGGGGGGAAAAAATCTTTTTACAGGGAAATGGAGGAATTTCACCTTCTTCTTCCTCAAGAAAAATCATCCCAGCCAAACAACATATCGTTCATTGCAATCTAAATAACTCGAGACAAATAATGGCAGCTAAATAATAAGCTTTTTTCGTTTGGTTATTAAATACCTTGCTTGATGAGACTGTAGATAATTCTGGCGAGCAGCAGCTCTGAAATTCTTGTGGCGAATGAATCGATTTTTTTAAAACAAAAGGAATAAATTAAAAACCCCCAAAAAATTGGGACGACAACTAGTGGATGAGATAATAGAGATGCACTCACGCCGGAATCGACACTGTCACTGGGAAAAGAAGGACGAGAGTGATTCCTTGATTCATTCGAAAAAGCCCTTTGGGTATCGACCACGTGGTCCTGCGGCCATCTTTGAAACGGAGGGGTAAGGGTATCGAAAAATGAGGAGGGGGTGGTAGAGGGGGGGTGAAAAAAACACATTTCCGCCGCCCGATTTACGCCTTGTTGTCATCATTCATTTCGTCAACTAATAAAATGTAAACTCAAAAGTGAAATTGATTTAACGTCAATTTTCATTCAAATGTCTTCATTTAGGCCTGTGTGTTCTGCTGCTGCTCACTAGGTCAACCCGTTTCAACTGTTTTGACAGACAGCTGCAAACCCGATTGCCCGGGTAATAAATCGGTAGAATAAAAGCTTTTCGGGATTTTACCGACGAGTTCACAGGGAACGTTCGTTACGACTTTGCTGTGTGCTGGCTTTATTTTAGTGGGATAGATTTTTATTTGAAAGACGAGAGAAAGATGCCAACGATAGTCGGGAAAAAAAAACTGTGAAAGTGCCTTTGACACTTTGGATTGGCTACGGGAACTTGCCTAGCAACGCGACGACGACACTCTCCGGCATGGCATTGCTACAAGGGCGGGAGAGACTGCTACTGAGACATTGGGTGAGGGGGCAAAACCGGTAACCGGCTGGCGACGACCAAGGATATTTATTTATACATCATAGTCACGACTCGTTCTCTCACAGTGTTCATTTCTCCGAAATCGTATCGAGAGCTATACAGCTACAACATTTTATCATATTAAGAATTCCAATTTATTATCTATTAAATTCCTGTTTTCAGGAGTTTGATTTGACGTTTTCCGTTGACTCGTTACCGAGTTCTCGGAAAATTCCAGGTTATCACGTCGTCTGCAGCAGCTACTCGCAGACTACCCGGAGATGAACAATTATTTTTTCGTTACGTTATTTGCTGCATTGTTGGCTTTGTTTTAGATATATAAGGGCCATTTGCAACAAGCTTGATGACTCTTTCCTGTGTGTAATGACAAGCGTTTCGTAACATACGGGTTAAAATATGGATGACGCATACTCTTTTTATTCCACAACATGGTTTTTAAAAGCAGGGTGGAAATCAATTGGCATATAATTTTTTCCCTTTTCCCCGTGGATTTATTATGTGTGGCAGTTGTAACAGTTATGTAAGCCGATATTCCTCCATATAATAAAGGTCATAGGGGTACGATGTTACATAAAACAACTCCTTTTATGTCTCTAGTGCGTCGCATTCTTTAGGTTAAGGTAAAATTTCCTGGAAATCGACTGGTTTTTCTGGTTACTTCAGGACCGTGGTGGAATTCGTCAGCTTGGGCAACAGATCAAAAACCTCGAATTCAACGGCCGGAAGACGATTTCCCTCGAGTTCCTTTGAATGCTGGACGTGCAACTCTTGCAAGTTACGTAACGATAAAAGTTTGCCCCTCCACCAAAAGAGTTGCACTCTCGCCTAATCGTCCACAATAGAAGATGAAACTAGTTTTAAGTATCACAACATTTGAAGGGTTTTTATTTTTAATGGGCAGGTTTTCTGAACCAGAAGGACCCGAGTATACAACAACATAACGAGCTTCCTAGGAAGCACCCTCTATCCAAGAGACGACATTAAACAGTTGATTAGGATTTGTTTTGTTTGTTTTTTTAAATTTCCCGCGAAAAAAATAAAAAAGCAGGTACACCGAAGCAATCGAGATGGAACCGGAATGATTCCCTCGACTATTGTATAACCCTGGTGGGCTCTTAAATTTTTGTGAAAAAAATCATTTTTTATTTTATATGAATTTCAGCTGATTTCAGATAACTATTTAAACAGGACATATTAAATATTCAAGGAGATAAATGGAGTTAGCAACAAAGTGTGGCTCTGGGGTAGTTCCGGTTAGGAACATTTGTGCCACTTACCAAACAGGTGCGCAGCAGATGATGTGTATACGTGTTTTACCGTCGAAGTGACAATACGATCGTGCAGAGTGACGTCAATGCTCTGTCCTGAACGCAGCTCACGGCAGGATGCTAAATGAATCGTTTCAGACGTCATTGAATGACACAACTGTTTTTTGTTACATTGCACCAACCCCATGTATTTTTTTTTTCATTAATATTATTTCATTTTCCTTTCTTTCTTTATATTTTTTTTCGGGTTGCGTGATGTAACTCAATTACAATCAGATCCTTATATATAGGAAAACGATATATATATTATTTTCTCGGCCAGCTAAATGCTTATGCAAGCGATGGGAGGATGACCAAACGTCGATCACGTGTTGGCTGTGTGATTCCCACAACTCATCCCGGTCGATCCTCCAACGTCAAAGTGAACCCCAAGGTTCATTGCTCGATTTGACCTCCGCTCATTAGCCAGAAAGGACAAATTTCAACAACTTTAAAAATTCCACGTTTGAGGAATCTCTTCTGGGAAAATATCGGATCAAGGTTGGTGCCCAGTCAAACCAAACAGAAAAAGTTCACTGGCTTTAAAAAAAAAAAAAAAAACAATTATTTGTCATGTGTGGAATCAAAGTCAGGTGAGGGGGGACGCGCTAATTAATTAGCGAAGATATTGGATGGCATTTCTCTTTACCGACCCCAACAGATTTTATTATCCTGGATATACTAATGCATTGTTTTCGATTTTAATCTGATAATTGTCCTGTAGAGATGTCGTAGGGGGTCATTGCTTCTTTAAAAGGGTGGTGGGAGAATTTCGGTGAAGGATGACGAGAGTTTCAACTCCGCCAATGCGGGTCATTGAAATTGAGATCATTTCATTGACCCCCTACAACTTGTTTAAAACGGATGGGGCATTTTCCACATGTGGCCGACGTACTAGTCTCGCAGGGATACGGATCATACACCTCGTTCTACATCGTCCTACAATCGACTCCATTACATGCACATATTAAGGTCCCAGGAGAGATGTGGCCAGGGAGCAATGACGTTAAGATGCTGACCTTATTATATAACACGGTCCGCCATTTCGAATTTTCAAAAAATGCCCAACTATTATATAACGAATTAAATAATTGAAACGAGTGAAAATCAAATAATTCCCAGGTTAATATATATATATATAACATGTCATCGTCGACCAAAAGACGTCAGAGGACATAACACGCGCGTCATCGATGCGATCCCGAGAAAAGAAAAAAAAGTCTACACTATTATGGGATCGGATAGCGCGCGTGCGCTCGGGATTATTAAGGACGTTGGTACATATATATATATAGTATAGCGTCGGTAGCCGAATCACGTTCCTTAGTGACCTTTCCCTCACTTATTTTCATAGGTTCTCTGAGTAGCCATATATCGCATGACGCCCACGCTCTCCTGGATCCTTTTTCCAAAATGGAATCGATAATCTTTTAATACACTTCCACCTTTAACACAGTATGACCTAGTACAAACGTTGTTTGTATCCCAATACCCCATGGAAATGGGCCTTTGACAAATTGGACACAACTAATCATTATTAATTATATTGACGACACAAACACGACGACGACTCCACAAAGTCTCTTTTTTTTGTCCAACCCAAAATTAATCCTTTATTTAAAAATTAAAAGAAAAAAAGAAAGAAAAAGTGGTAGTATAGCCGAAAAGAACAAGTTGCTGTCTATTATAAAACTGGAACAAGTCTAATCACTTGAAATCCCACGGATCTCTTTTTGAAATAGACGTTGGTTTGTCTTGTTCAATCACAAATAGAACACACAGACGTATAGCAGAGAGCCAAAAGTGTACCAAGAAGAGCTCACCCAATCGCCATTAGGTTAACAGGTATTCTTTCCCACGGTGACATTCCTCCCGTTGTATATTATCCCCCCCCCCCCCAAAAAAAAAATGCCGATGACAAAATGTGGTGCATGGGTCAATATACGGAAAGTCATTAGGGTTGATTTCCTTATGACAATTTGGCGATCGATGATGGGCCTGTCAATTTCTCGACGATTTTTCGACTTCTCGGCTTCTCTCCACCGCAACATCGTCGAAATAAACCACAATACGTACGACGCATCTATGATAATGCATTGCAACTGTTGTTGTGATGTTTTTTATCCGGCGGCGGTTTTTGGTATATAGGAAGCAGCGCACGCAACCAGTCAACGTCCGACCTTCAACTTATTATAGTCGCAAGGCTGTGATGGGAATATAACATTCAAAAATAAAAATTAAATCGCCTTCGGGAGCGTGCATTCTTATTTTATTTTTATTTTTTATTTTCTTCTTCTCAGGTTTGAGATTGATTGGTCTAGACAACATTTTTAAAACTCATTTTCCACAAGTTTTTCAACTGTCAATCAACTAAAGGACTGCCATGATTGAAGCTAATACGATAAACCTATACTGAAAAAAGCTATATAGGCTTATGAATATATAAGCTTTGGGGGGAGAAACGTCGACCTAAAAACTTATTAAACGATAGTTTATTTTGGGTGGGTTTGAGATTTCGACGTGAATTTTTTCTTTACTGTCGGTGACTTTTGGAGATATTATACACATAAAGACCTTGGCTGCTGCGTTGTATATGTATGTTCACCTTGTTATGCATATTCGAGTTTTGGGGGGAAATAATTGGTTCTCTGTACGTGTGTGTATCGGGATGCCAGATAAAAAAAAGAAAGGAGCTTTAGTCATTTGCCGAATCCTTAAAAAAAGATTGGGCGGCGGGATATCACACAGAGAACGTCATGACTCCGTCCGTCCAGCAGCAGTTTCATTTGCTACGCATTTGCCAATCGTCGACCGATGAATCAACAAAGGCTTCGATTGTTATTGCCAGAAGAAAATATCAGAAAAAACTCTCTTTTTTCCTTGATTGGTTCATTTGCATGGAGATATCAAGAATAAACGTTGTGGCTGGGGGAAGAAGAAAAAAAATAATAAAACGGGCGGTTGGTGGATGGGTGGCACGTGTCTGGTAATATTTTCCATCTGCACCGGCCCTACAGACAGGTGATGACGCAGGTGAGACGTGATTTTCATGGAATTATAATCGCCTCCTACCAAAATGAATTTTTATTCTTCTGTATACCCGGTGACACTAAACGAATGAAATCGATCAAAATGTGATTGCCACCACCTTTTTTACTCGATTGTCAAATGATAAGGTCATTTATTCATCATCATAAATACGATCGTGTTTTTCTAAAAGGTCGGACACAGATATTATTTTTCAAACGAAAAAGAAAACCCGAAATGTTTTATTTCCCTCCCCATGAAATGGCGTTGCGTGATCGCACACTGGCAGTGCCAGGCTGTTTTTTTATTTTTTTTTATTTTATTTTTTTTCGGGTGGTGCAATACGAGGAGAGAGACTCTATCGTGATGGCGCCACAACAGCAGCGCAGTGCACAGATGTGAAATATATTCTGGATAAGGAAACACTGAGAGAGCGGTACACACAACGCACGGGCGGCCGACTCTGTGCGGCTCACGTGCGGTCAAAACGAATCTCCATCAGTCGATGTGCACACACACGCCCCGATTTTTCCTTGTAACTCCCGACGAATCCTTAATACGAGCGTTGCAGCTCATTTTTTTTTCTTTCTATTTCTCTTAATTGGATCACACTGTAACAGACACACAGCACACACAAATAAATGCCGATCTCTTTATTCGGACTAATGGACGCGAGATTTTCAACCGGTTAACGTCAATGGAAATCGTTCAAAATGGATTTATAATACATAGATCGATAAGGCAATTTGGTGTAGAGAAAATTTCAAAAAAATAAGAAAATAATTTCCAAAAAATAACAAAATAATTTCCAACCATCATCATGGGTGGTCCCGTTTTTTTGTTCGGCGGCAAAAATTTCTCTCCTTTACGAATTGAAATCACGTCGTCTCTCCGGAATCTTCCACATCTGATTGTGAACGAGTTTCTTATATAATCCCGACTTGGCTCTGCTCGTATATATCTTAACGGGAAAATCTTGAGTATAATAATTGCCATTGAAAGACGAGAGTGCTTACATATATTTGATTTAAACGCCTTTGTGTGAATGTGATGGAAAAATTATTAGTCATCTAATAATAATAATAATAATAATAATAATGTAGATGAGCGAGAGTTGTTGTATAAGATCTCATCTGTCGTGGGGGCGACGCCGCGACGTCGGCAACCTGATCGCGATGCGTGCCAATCGACACTGCTTGCCGATTGTGTGTGTGATTTCGATTCCGCTCCTTTTCCCACGTTTCAACTCGTCGTTTAAGAAATCATCCATCGTGTTGTTGTTGATGGCTGCCTGCTGCAACGTCGACCTGATGATTTGCCACAATGACGAATGCACATCATGATTGGCGAATATATATACCAGCAGCAAAACATGTACGGAGAAAATCACGTGCTCACTTGTTTGTGGTGTCGAATGTTGTTTTGATGGGCGGCGGCGGCGGTGGGGAATTAAGGGCCTTAGCGACACGCCATCCTCATTGATGGCCACTCCATACGACCTTGGTCTCCATTTGAACCAAATGATAATAACAGAAAAATGGTTATAGAGAGATCTCTAACTAGGCAAACAAACGCATTCTCTCTCTGTCGTCGTCCTTCTTACGATGTCGACCTATTTAATGCAAAACATTTTCGGGAAAAAAATCAAAATAAATCATTATCGAATAGGACATGACAATTGGGCGTGTTTTGATGAATAACAGTCTTTCTATACTTCTTGCCTTGGCAACACAAAGTGGTGGATCTGTGCTGACGAAGGATTGACCTTTCGGTATTCCGATCCCGATTTATACACAGTCGCGGTTGTTATCGCGTTCGTTGCTGCGATTCTTCTACAGGACAGCTCAGAAATAATATGGACGGTGGGTGTGTGCTGTATTACACGTACGGGATGATTACACTGGGAAGTCTGGTCGCTAATTAAAACAGAAATAACCGAGATCTTTATTGATTCAAGTGTGCGTGTTTTTTCATAGCGACAACAACAGCGGGAGAGAGACGGCGGCGGCGCCAGTATGGCGTTGACACAGTTGTCGTCTCCAAAGCGTGGGTGGCCCGATTTGTAGTATATCGTTCGTTTAGATTTTATTATTTTCTCCTGGACTTTTCTGACGCTTATTTTTTTTTTTTTTTTTGTTTTTTTTTTTTCAAAACATAATACCATATTTTTTTGTGGTTATTCCCCACCCGTTTTTACGTGTCACGTAGTTCACGCAAAGCTGTCACGCAACTGACTCGAAATTTGTCCACTTTTTTCCTCGTATGCGCAGTTGAACATCTGAATTTTTCGTCCAGTAAGTGTCGAGCCCGCCCTCACTGCCAAGCGTGTCGAATATTGGGCTAGTTGGAACGATTTGACGGTGAAGGTATACTATAATATTTGTACATGATCGCAAATGATTGAAACGGGTGGTGGAAATCGTCCAGGAAGTGTTATTGATATGTGTTAATGTTACACACACATCCCGCGCTTAATTGATTCACGTCGACAGAGAGGGGATCGTTGTTTGAACGGTCCGTTTGTATTTGTCCAGGCAGCAGGAGCGACAGACAACCTGCCAAACATGTGTGGCGATGAGCGAGGCCACCTTGTCACATCTGTCGACACACAACGTTTTGCTTCTTTCCACGTGTAAACGATTGAATCGTTAAATATGGCCTTAAACCGTAACTTAGGGAGAAAAAAACAAGTTCAACAGTACAAAAAATTGTTTGGGATGGCAAAAGCAAATTGAAGAATATCGCGCGCATTTCAAAAATAAAATAAAATAGAGAAAATGTTGGTGTTTTCCGATATGTTTTTGAATTTTGATACTTTTTCATTTTTCGCTACATCGTCCACATGTATGACGATTATCATATCCAGTCCAGCAGTCCGTTGTGTCACTACCGTTGTTTCTAAGCGGAACCGCTCGGCAACATGCCAACATTGCGTGTATTCCATCTTCCTTTTCCTTCCATACAAGTTTTGGGTTACCCATTTCGTTTTCGGTTTCATCGCTGTGTCGTCGTCGTCCGTCGTTTGGGTATCGTCGCGAAACCATGCAACAACTAGAAAATGGAGAAGTCGCTAGCAGATTGAATTTTCTCTAGCTCCCCTCCTAGTAAGCTATAGACACAAAATCAGAATAATCTTCTTCTGCAGTTTTTCACAAATCACCGCCGAATTATTGTTGTTTATTATTTATTTATTTTATTTTTTCTGGGGTTTTTACCGAGATTTGTCTGACCTTTGGTTACACAGTTTCCGTTTCAAATAAACACATTTTCTCGGGATGGCGGCTCAAGCGGAATTTTTTTTAAAAGATGGTAAAACTTGCTGGGCAGACCTTTAGCGACCTTTGTCCGTCAAACATCAGCAGCAGCAACAGCAGCGGCGGCGAAAGTTTTTATCGAATGTTTGTGATTCATCAAAAAATAAAAATGGTAAAAGTTTGAATGAAAAAGAAAAGGAAAAACAAAAATATGTATAACAAAATTTCCTCAATCTGATTTTGTGACTTGGACAACTCCAGCATCCGGCGGATGGAAGTGACCCGGAAATCGCCTATGAAAATCGATGAGAAAGGCAAACCAGCACCGAAATAGTTGGTGGCCCATTCAACCGGACGCTGGCTGGCTGACTTATATAAAGGCGGGGAGACATACTTACTACATAAGCCAAATCTTTCACCTCATTATAAAATTTGTGTTGAGAAAAACAAAAAAGTCCTCGTCATCGTCTGTGCAGTTGAAATCGACCAAAATCAACATCCTCGTCACGTAATGAATGAATGATATACAATTATCGAAATGTGGGTTCACATCGCAGTGTGTCTGTTGCCTAATCTCTTCCCCGTGTGTGGCCTATCTCGTCCCGATATCAATGTCACTCCCGAATATAATAATAATAATAATAGTTTGTATTTATAAAGCGCTTTTTCCAATTAATTATGCTCAAAAGCGCTGATCAAAGGCAGGGATTACAATAATCATTCGGGGTAAGCAAGTTTAAATAGATGGGTCTTCAGGCCGGCTCGGAAGTTCTCGATGGAGGGAGACATTTTTAGATCAATGGGGAGGCTGTTCCAAATCTGGGGCGCTGCATAAGTGAAACTACGAGACCCGTACGCCCCTGGTAGCTTCACCGGAACCCCCAAATCACGTGAGATCTCACTATAACTCCTGAGGCGACATATACGAATATATATATAAGAGACAACAAAGAGAAAAATGCGAGGGGAAATCATAAACAACAGAAGAGATTTAATATTTAAAAAAACAAAAAAGAGAAAATGACGAGTCACGCCAGATTATTATTATTATTTGTCGTTCGTTTATACGAGTCGATGGTATCGCGACAAAACAGTCCCATCATCTCTCTCATACGACACGACACCCAAACGCCGTAAATCGCGCAGAGGGAAAAGAACAAAGCGTCTACAAGTCGGAGAAGAGATGTTATTTTAAGACGGAAACAATGAACTGTCAAACGGCGATTCTTATTTTAACCAGAGCCATCGGTGCGCTATTTTATTTCAGTTTTCAATGTAAATCAAATGTGACAGCAGTCCCAGCAGCGAGCTCGGTAAACCAATATATACTGGGAGAAGAAGCATCCGACAGGTATATATATATATATGTGAAATAAAGGCCGATGTGCATTCAAAAAGTGTCTGTGTCGATGGTCTATATATTCTCTTTATTTCCAGTCGGCGGGGTATGTATTTATAACGTGTACAGCATATACACAGTGAATTGTATATACCCCCATTGTTGCTCAACATGTTATGCGCTGATAAGCGTTGGCAGCAGCGCTCACACGGACGACTTTGACCCGACCTCTTATATTCGATATAATATTCAGTTCGACTTTGAATAGCGTTCGAAAATTCTATTTATAAGCCGAAAATAAAAGGGAAAAGATGAAGAGATGCGCATCGAAAAACTATTTTAGGAAATGAATTTTTAAAAGTTTATGATTTTTTTCGCTTGTTTTTTTCTTGCTATAGGAGGACAACATATGCAGCAATAGACGTACAAAAAAAAAGAATTTCCCCGAGCGTTACATAGCCAAAAGTCTGGGATTTTCCGAATTAAATTTCTCGTTTTTTTTTTGCGCCATGTCATCTCAACAAATCGTGAAAGTCGCTTGGGGAAATTTACCAAAAAAAAAAAAAAGAAAAAATTCCCGAAGAAGTGACGCCATTCTGAGTGTGTCTATAATATAATAGTGATAGCGCCTCGGAAAATCCGAAAACGTTTTTATTTTTTTTAAAATATTTTTGAACATTTTGTTATTCGACAGCAGACGGATTCTTTTATTTTTATTTTTACGATTTCCACTATTTTGATTCACGGCCATCGTTATACACACACACACACACACACGAAAATATGGCTATCTGTCTCGGGTGTTAAACACCGGGCTGTTTTTTCGACACCTGTCCCTCTGTGTGTTTGTGAAATATTCATAAGACACTTTAAACAACCAAAATGACCAAAAAGAAATGTCCTAAAAATTAATAATGAACAGTTATTACTATCCGTAGGCAGCAGTACATATACATCCACACATGCTGTAAAATACTTATTACATTATACTCGATGACCTCCTTTTATATTATCGAGGGGTACGTTCGTGTCCGTGATTTAAAGAGGCGAAAAATTCCAGTCCGTTGTTCTTTTATATTTTAATATTAAATATTTTTTCCTCCCAAACATTTTTCTTTGCTTCATTGAAGAGTCTGTCGATGACGGAGCACATTTCACCCGAGTGACGAAACAGCCCAGCGCATACGCTCGGCATACGCGGCTCATCGCGTACTACTGACGACGAGAGAGAGAGAGACCCACCCCGCGTGTGAATGATACCGTGAAACACGCTACTATATATAGAGTCCTATACATGTTACACACACAGATTTGTGACTGGCTTTATATGTGGTAAAATGAAAAAAAAAAAAAAGAAGTTACAGGCGCACATAGAAGAAGAGGAGAGCGCTCTTTTCTTCTTTCTCTATACTATACAAGAATGCCAGACTGTGGGAACCAAAAAAGGGAAAAAAAAGAGCACTGATTTTTCAAGAGTGTTGGGGGCTGCCCTTTATTTTTTCTCTTTTTCGGGGAGGGCGGCCTTTTGAAGAGCGCGGCCGTTTTTGATGACCGATAGGCCGTTTCTTTTTCTTCTCTTTCTCTTCTCTCTCTTGTATTTTTCACCGCCACCGTCTCGTGTTTTCACCCCCCCTCCCCTCTACGAAACGAGAGAAGGCCCCCAATACACACACACAAGTTCTTCTTTACAAAACTTATATAGTCCTCTTCTTCTTCTTCTTCTTCTTCTAAAAATATATATCTGCTGCTGGGGCTGGCAGTTGAGCGTTGGAAACAATTAAGAGCGTTCCTCCGGTAAAATAGATATTGCCAGATTTATATATATATATGTAGAGCGCAAAGCTTTGAATCCCGGAATCCGGTCCCAATTCTCTTCTCTGCTAGTCCAGATGGATCCATTGAGAAGCTCTTCATTAGACGAATGTTGTTCCGTTCGAGAAAAAAAATAACCACCGTACATACCCACAGTTCCCCCCCCCCTACTATAGCCCAGCTACCAGCTATAGTAGCAGCCGGAGTAAATAGCCAAAGAGATGAAGAGTGATTGCTTCCGTAATTGGAACGGTCGAGGTATATAGATATATATATACTTTGCTGCTGCTGCTGTAATGGGGATCAAAAGAAAACCAAATAGGACTGACGTCATTCATTACATCAATCAATGTGATGCAGCCCAGCAACTAAACGCAAGAGCGCTCTTGCGCAGTTTGGGAGTTGTACCTAGTTGACCTCGAGAGATTGTTATTATAAAAGCTAATGAATAGTTTCAATGGCAGGATTTTTGAAATATTATTTGGCATCGATAGATTCCGGTTTGGTTGTCAAGTGCTTTCACACTTCTTTTTTTTTTCTCCTCTTCCCCTAAAAACAAAAGACGGGAGAATTTTTGTTTTACTCACGACGAGTCTTTTATTTTATTTTTCTTCTATACTTATGGTCATGTCGCCCGCTGGAACGGTCAGTTGTCGCATTCTTGGAAACGGCCCGCCCACCGTCCGCGATGGCGCTGGCTATCACCGTTTGTCGAAATCATAATCAAGCTAGAGAGAAAACGCCTCTGTTATACACATTCTCTCTCTCTCTCGGGACACAATCTGATTGTGTTACACGGACCTCCTCAAAAAATTCCCCCAAAAAAACAAAATTTAAATCATTCTCCTTCTTTAGCCATTGAGCTGTCGATTCAATTGCAAATTTCATTTGTCTTTTTCTGCACAATTTTCTTTTTATTTAATTTGTTATTATTATTATTTCTTTAAATTTAATTATTCATCCGACCGATGGGCAGCAGCCAGATAGGTAAGTCCGGGATAATATAAATGTGCTGATTCACTTGCTGGCGTTATATAAAAGAGTCGAGAGAGATCGATCTAGCCATAGCGGTGGCAGCACCGTCTGCTGTTTTGGCGGGAAAAAAGGGAAAATTGTAGATGGGCGGGGAGGTGAGCCGTGCCTCGTTCTCCCATTGGCTATCACCAAGGGGATGGAATGCTTACGGTCTCTATAGTGCGTGCAGACGCTAGGAGCCCAGGAGCCTCCTCACCCATCCCCTCCTCCCTTGTTTTTTTTTTCATTTTTCGAGGGGAGGGGAGGGTGGTCTTCGGTGCACAACCACCCACATGGAACCAGACGTTCTTCTACGCACGTCCCCGCCTCACTAAAAAGATCCGAAACGTCTGGGCCCGCGAAAATTCGTCCGCTCGACGCAATTAATTGCCAATCGCAATTTTGGCACTCGAAATTCGTCCGCCAATCATCCGACATCGAGTTGTAGGTAACTCGAATAACTTTTAAATTCAATTTTCAAGCGAGATGTAGCAGAGCCGCTCTGCGCGCGACGTCACAACAACGCGGAGCGCTACAAAATGCACCGAGGAGAAAGGAGATCGCATCGGAAACGGGGGCGTTGGGAGGTGGTGGTGACTGAGGGGGGGGGGGGGGGTTTGTGAGGAGTGGTTACTTGTTTTGAAAACAGTCTTCAGCGTGCTCTCGGCCGAGTTAGTTGTGTTGGCTCTCTCTCAGTCAGGAGATTCGTCCAAAAATTCGTTCCGAGTCCCGTTTTATCCATTTCGACGACGTCAAACGACTGAATTTGTTTTTTTCACAACAAAACTTCGTCACCGATCATCTTTTGGGGATTAAATTAATAAACAGTGTTGTTGTTGCATCATCATCACACCCTCCCACGACGTCGATTGTTTCGTTCCGCCAGTTGTTGCTGTTGTGTAGTTGTGTGTGTTATTGGTTTTATTCAATCAGAACGTTGTCGGTTATTTCGACGTATATGCGTGGCCATGTTGTCGCGCAATCTTGAACTCTACGCCAACTCCGCCGCAGCCGCGACGACGTCTAACGTCTCGGCGCTACGCGGAGACGCTACGGATTCATCCAACAAGATCAACGTCGCACCACCACCACCACCACCATCAGGTAGGTCTCTGCTCCGCGTGAAAGACAAAATATTGTTCGCGACGCAATACGACGCCGAGCGTCCGTTATCTTTTTTTCAGTTTGGACGCTCGAGGGGGAAATCGGGGAAATTTTTTTCTCTACTGGTGGAAACACAACAACTGTGCGGGGGCTTTCTCTAAGTTGTTGATAGAAATCGCATTTGATGGGAAAAATTGTTGTTGTTGTTGTTGGGGGAGGGAGGGTAGACCATCTATCAACACTTTCTAAATCGTGACCCGTTGTTGCTCATCATCTTGTGCAATTGAATCAAAACAAAAACAAGAAACCCAACGAGAGAGAGATGCGTTGGGTCATCTTTTTTCTGTTTTTATTTTGGGCTTTGGGCTTTGGGGGGGGAGTATGTGTATGACGTCACAGAGTCGTGATTTTTGGGGCTAACGATGACTCGGCAGGGTTTTTTTGGGTATATTTTTCTTCGCTCCGGATGTTTGACTGATTGCGTCATTGTTGTGTGACAGTAACGATGGCGACAGTGGCACCTGCATCGTCCTCGGGCGTCGCGACGCCTTCCTCTCAGATGGCGCTGATGGACTGCGAGACATTCGGACGGACGTATCACGTCGGTCACGTTCTCGGTAAAGGAGGATTCGGCACCGTCTACGCTGGAAATCGCATCCGCGACGGACTCCCAGTCGCCGTCAAACACATCCACAAGAGTTCCGTCACCACGTGGAGTCACGTAAGTCCAGCCAAATTCAAAATCTCAATGCCAAAAAAAAACAAAAAAAACGAAATTTGAACGTTTTTTAAATTCCCATAAAAAATAGGTGAATGGCGTCAGAGTCCCGCTAGAATTTTGCCTCCTACGACAAGTGGCTCACGTTCCGGGCGTGGTCCGCCTTTTGGACGCCTGCGACGCCGACGACGTCTTCGTTTTGGTGATGGAACGAGCCGAATCATCGCAGGACTTGTTCGATTTCATCACCGAGCGAGGGGCTCTACCCGAACAGGCGGCCAGAAACTTTTTCCGCCAGGTGGTCGAGGCCGTCGTCCAGTGCCATCGAGCCGGAGTCATCCACCGCGATATCAAGGTATACATACGGCGCTTATTTGATTTCCGTTTGATATCTTTGGTTGCTATACAGCAGAGAAAATAAGAAAACAAGACATTAACATTTGTTTAATTTCATTTAAAAACAGGATGAAAACATTTTAGTGGATTTGAAAACTCACTGCTTGAAATTGATCGACTTTGGTTCGGGCGACTACCTCAAGGATGGCGTCTACACGGAATTTGACGGTAAGTGTTTCTCTCTCTTTCGATTTGTTTGTCCAAGTTCAACGGCCGTCCACTATATTTATATACGGCGAGATAGTGCGCTGCTACGCTAGTATAAGGCGAGGTGTTGCTAGGCGACCACTTTTTCATTGACAGTTGACCTCTTTCCTATAGACTCAATGGTCCCTCCAGGTAGTGATAAACATTGCCTCAGGGGCAGTGGGGAAAAAAAGGAAAAACACATATTTCTCTTCAGGTGGAGAGAAAAATGTTCATTTTCTGTGTGCACACACACACACACACATTTGGGCAAAAGGACAACGAAACCAGTTTCCTTTAAGAGATGAGGAATCTCGCCTCGCCGCAGGCAAGGACGACGAGGCTACACAAACACAAACTATCCATCTACGGAATCACCTGGTCCTCTTTACCTTTGAACGTATAGTAGTACATCCCGAATTGGTGTCTTTTTTGTTTCCATGGCGACATTTTTGTTTTATTTTCTTTAAAAAAGAAAAATTTTCCTTTTTCAAAGTTTTCGGGTGGAGGCCATACGTTTGAGCTCACGACCAAAAGAACACGGTACTACCAAATCATCTAGACTTTGAAGTTTCTTTTCTCCTTACACTACATTCTTGCTGGTGTGTGTGTGTGTGTGTGCAGTCAATATTTTATCAACACGAAAATTATTCCACCTCGTCTTCCGGGTCTATCACACACACAGCCGGAAGTGATTGAAAGTATAGAAAATTCCATCTAGTCGGTAAACTATCAGAGCATGTAGGCCATTGCGACGTCAAGTCAATTTGGAGAAATGCGCCATTTGCGGCAGGTGTCCAGCAACCGCCCCCCTTAAGCACCTCGCGCCATTGAATTCAATCGGGAGTTAGACTAATAAGGCTGTTGTCGGACACCATCTGTTCCGGCCCTGGATTTATTCTTTTATTTTTGTATTAAATTGAAAAAGAAACAAAAAGGTGTGTGCAATAGAATCTGACGGAATTGATTTGTGAACTCGCAGGTACCAGAGTTTACTCTCCGCCGGAATGGATCCGACACAGGAGGTACCACGGACGGCCGGCCACCGTTTGGTCGCTGGGCATCCTGCTCTACGACATGGTCTGCGGCGATATTCCCTTCGAACAGGACGACCAGATCGTCCGCGCCACCGTCAATTTCGTGACGAGAAGCCCCGGACGACTGCGGTTGTCTCCGCAGTGCGAGGATTTGATCCTGCGCTGCCTCGAGTACCGACCGGCCGATCGGCCGTCGCTGGAGCAGATCCTGGCCCATCCGTGGCTGACTTCACCGGAAATGATTCCACCGTCGCCCGTCCACGTTCTGACTCAGTCCGGTACTGTCGATCCCACGGCCGCCACGATGATTCCCGTGCCGTGCATGTCCCCTCCGCCGGCTCCCGCCTCGACGCCGTGCAGTCCCATCGCCATGTCACTGTCGGAAGCTCTGCTGAGCACGACGACGGCCTGCTCGACCACGACGGGCATCCCCGTGCCTCAGCGGAGGGCCCATCACAACGGCGTGGCCATCAGCAACGGTCTGCCCAGTTCCTTTGGCGGATCGCTGCCTTCGTCATGCAATTCCTGTTCGTCTTGTTCATCATCCGCCTCCTCTTGCTCCGATTTGGGCTCCTCGTCCAGCTCGTCGTCCACCTCCTCTCAATGTTACCACCATCATCACCACCATCACCATCATCACCACCATCACCAACATTATCCGCCGCCAGTGCGGCCTGGCATCCTAGCAGCCGCCGCCGCTGCCGCCGTTGCCGGAAGCGCCAAGAGCGGGTCCGTTTCGGCCGCTGCGGCTGGCGACTTCGCCTTTTGAATGATAATAAAAATTTTGTTTTTTAAATGTTGTAAAAAAAAATATAAAATTCAAATCGCCCGCTCCCCCCCATAATTTTGTTATGATCACAAAATGTTTCATTTCCCTCCCCCCCTTTTTTTTGCGTGTGCCATGCAAAAGGTATTTAAACGGTTCATTACTATTCCTCCTACTTCCGCTGTTACTACTGTCGAGGACTCTCTCGGAAAAGAAAAAAAAACCCTGGTCACTCGGTTCTATTCGCGTGCGTGTGTAATTTATTGACGTAGTCAAAAGTGATTTCTCTTCTTTTATTTCCCCCCCCCCTTTTCATTTTTCGTCTTCTTCTTCTTCTTCTTCTTGTCTTGATGAATTAACATTTTTTCCCCGAATAATTTGTTTAATTTCGTTTTTTCACTTTTATCTTGGGAATGCTTGAAATTCCCGGGAAAAAATTAAAAGGTGAAAAAAAAAATTAACAATGAATAAGGCAAAAGTACAATGCAACTAATTTATCACCTTCAAAATAGCAGCGCTGGGCTTGAATCCCCCCGCTCTGCTTTTGAATGAACTCGGATATACATACATTATTTTTCTGTACATATAGTTCAAATGATGACGTAATGCGATATATCAAAACTGCGCGTGTGCATCTCCATCCGTCTCTTATAGGTATCAATTTTCGACAACATCTGTCGACTTGGCAGTTTGGGTTTTTTATTATTATTTTGTCTTGTATTTCTCGTTCGATGAAAGAATCCAGAAACAGCAAAAAATTCAAACGTCCTTTTGTCAAATGACGAAATTTACATTTTTTTATTTTTTTTTGTTTCCAGCCATTTTTCTTTCGGATCTATAAGCGTGAATAAAAAATAAAAAGCATATTAATAATAACTACACATAACATACATATCGTTGCTTTGATTGACAATGTCGAGCATACCCTCCTTTACACACACACACACCCCCAACTACCCTCCTTTTTTTTCTCCCTTTGAATACAGTAATTTATTGGCGTGGTTGAAATAATGTTCCTTGTTTGTTCTCTCTCTCTTTCTCTTATTTTTTATTTTGATAAAAAAGTGCTTGTATCATTTTAATTTTTGATTTTGTGTTTATTTTTAATTTTTTTTTCAAAAATGTGATGTCTATCGTCACCGACCAAATAAAGAGTACTTTTTTTTTGCCTCTGCAATTTTATTTTTTTTTTTTTTTATTTTTATTCATTTTCAAGTAAAATGGTTTACCCTATTTTTACCTCCCTGTCATGTGCAGTTGGTTACACCCACACGGAACGAAAAGAATAGTTTTAACAAGACCCAGAATTGTTTTTTTGGTTATTTATTGACATCCGATTATTGTATCCTTTTTTTGGAATTGAAAGAGAACTTATTTTGGCAATAAAATCCATTGAGAAAGCGCGCTTTTATCTGTCTTGATTGCTTAACCAAGTGGACGTCGAATAAATTACACGACATACCCACACGCAAATATTGGAGCGAACACGCGACATTCCCGACAAGTATTTCTACGGGAATAATTGACTTCCCAATTTAAAATCCAGAAATAAACTAAAATTTTGGGAATGCAGCTAAGGAAAAAAGAATTTAAAATAAAAAACAAGAGTTGGCCAACGTGACTGAATTACAATTTTTTCCGGCTCACAGCACCGTTAGATTCAAATGTATTCAGGTCAATATACGCAGAGTGATTCGTCAAGGAATGTTGGCTGAATGAAGCGAAGGCATTTTTTTGTTTTTAAATAAATTCTATTCTCTCAGTCGACAGTGCAAGTGTGTGTGTACACGAATATAGCGTCGTCATTGATAGAAATGGCCGCAGTGAACCCTGATAGAGGAGTACCTACCTTCGACCGCAGCTATGACGTCGGTCCAAGGCGGACATTGTTGAATATCTCCAACCGAAACAAAAAACCCACGATTAGCTCCATGATGATGATAATAATCAAGAAAAAGAATGAAATGAGACGATTGGATACAAAGTCATGGGCTTATATGTATCTCGGCTGCTGCTGCTGCAACGGGCCACGGTCGAGTTGTTGTTGGTGTTGTTTTGACCGCACGTGTAGCGCTGAAGCCGAATCTGTTCCGTTTCTCCTTGGAACCGATAAAATGGCACAGTCCGAGTCCGTCGGCGCAGGTTGGGTCTGAACTTTGGAAACGATGGGCGCGGCCTTGATTGAAGGCGAGGGTCGTGAAATCCGGTTGGCGGTTTCCAAACGATTTCTTCTGCTGTCGTCAAGGGCGCAATGCTCTCCTCGCCGCGTTCGCGAGTTTCACGAGCCAGCAGCAGCAGCAGCAGCTTCTGGGGTTTGGCGGCGTGACCGTTCATCAGCCAGTGGGAACGCACACGACTTCCGCGACCGAAATAAACGGCTATTTTCGACCGGTGCAAGAAGAAGAAGAAGAAGAATTGCGACACCCGCATTCACCGAATAGTCAAATGGTCCGCCGAAGGTTTTCTGTTTGGCGAGTCTTTCGTCACACAATTGATGGCAAACTGAACATTCCGCAAACGAGAATAGCCCAGACATTTTTGTTGGGGGGTCTTATCGTAATCCGACCATCCAGTTCTTCTTTATTTTCCTTCTCCAATTCAGGTATATATATTTATAATGGGTTTCTTGTCTTCGGGAGGGCAGAGATAATGTCATTCAACTCAACACGTTTCATCCAATACCCCTGCCAGTGCCAGTGCAGTGGGAGGAAGAAACCTTCATTACATTTGGGTGGGTTGGCGGCTGCTGTGAGACACGTCAAGGTCGGTAGGAGCCACACGGCGCGGCTCCTATATCCAAGAAGAAAAACGGCGGTTTTTGGAGTCGCCTGCGCGCCTCACGGTCTTCTCTGGGTGCCGCCAAAAGGCCCTCATGGGTTCGTGTTGTTGTTGTACAAAAACAACAGAAACAGCAACGCGGACACAATCAATGGAGGGAACTGAATACATTGAACACACTCTCATTTGCATACGGTCGACCCAAAAATAAACTCACACACACAACAAACATGATTCTTTTAATGGCAAACGGCGCCTTTTACATCGATTGTGATCGCTCCTTTTTGATTGCCCTTTTTCCTATATGTATGGCGCCACTTTGAGATTTATTTTGAGATTTTTTTTTTTTTTTTTTTTTTTTACATTCGACTTTAATTACATTCGCTCCGTGACACATGAAGCAATCGTCTCATTACGCTCCTGGTAACACGGAATTATGTTCCCCCCCCCCCCCCCCAAAAAAAAACAATCATGTCCGTTGGTGTGTATTTTAAAATACATATACGAGGCGCCATCCTTCTATTATTTGATTTGATTTTTTCCACCAGCTATAACCTTTCAACGGTGGCCAGCGCATCAGACTCTCGTTGATCACTGCGACGGACGACACAATTGACTATCGCGCCAATCCCATCGGCTGTTTGAGTCACGCCCTCTTTTTACTTTTCAATTTTTGTTCTTGTTTTCCTCGTTCGGGTTGCGATGACATTTTTATTCGAATGGCAACGCGCGCACGCAAGAGAGAGAGAGAGAAATCCATCTGCTTCATGAGCGTCTGCACAATAAAAGCTAAGACAACAAGACAGCTTTCCAGTTTTTTTTAATGATTTCAACTTTCCAACATCCATTTTGATTTGTCCGGCAGCCTTCCGAGTTTTTCTCGGAATTCCAAATGCATGATCTCTTCGCCATTATATTACATATACCGCCCTGCATGTTTTATACATACGCACCTCCTGTCTCTCGCTTTTTATCTCCTACTTCTTCTTCTTTCTTTTTTCTACGCGTACATTTAACAAGAATAAAATAGAGGAGAAAAAACAACTCTACAATTTCTCTGGTTCCAGGTATTTTAAAAAGAGTCGTGTGCGATCTGAATGTCGATCGAGGAAAAAGCGGACCGGGTTTAATCTCGACAACCTCCCGGCCGCTTGATGTCTGACATCTTTTTTTTTTTTTTTTTTATTTTCTTTTCTTTTTGAGGGCTGGGGCGATAAGGAAAAAAAAAAAAAGCTCAAAAATTGTGTTTGACCCGGAATGTTATAGAGTCCGTTCGTGTGTAGAACTATAACACGGCCGCGTTCCGTGAACCGACCTTGAGTGGAGAGGAGCGAGAGACCCCGCGTGATGATGAACCAAACGCCGAGGACGCGTCTATTGTTTGATCTAAAAAATAATAATCTAGTCGAGACTGCACTGGCCAAGCAGCAGGCAAGCAAGCAGACAGGCCAGTCGGCCATATACAATCACGCGGGATGAAATTCTGACTTAGCTTGCCTCCCAGCTCAAATGTAATAATTTACCTTTGATTGCTGGATCTATCTGTCTCTATCTGGAAAAAATGACATGTAGAGAGAGACGACGAGCTGATTATTTGGAAACAAATAAGCAAACAGGAATTTGTCTTGTTGCGTCGATTTCCAAAATTATACAGTATGTGAGACGCGAGCGGTTATGTAACGCTCTCTCTCTGCGCCATTGTTGTATGTATTCCTTAACTCGTTTGCGTACAACTTGTATGCGGCTCCTATAGAAATATATACATTTTATTTCTCCCGACGCAGTAGTACTACAAAAGAAAATAGAAGGCACTATACACACTACTACATCGCGCGATGGATGTAATTCCAGTCGCTGGACGAGAGAGAGACCAGCCACTTTCTCCATTTCTTTTCCAGATTTTCACTCACACACACACACACAGACACAGCCGAAAGACACCAAATTCCTCAAGGTCGATGCAGTTTTCTCCCCTTTACGAAAATAACCGAAACATAGAGATAGAGCCTTGTTCTTCCTATAGACTATTACCTGGGGGGCTGGAAAGTCCGTGATGGACACGCCGAGTCGGGAATGAGGTTACATAGATACCAGGCAGTGCTGGGCTGCGCTACTCGTACACTTTGTTCTAAAGCTCATCATTCTTATACACGAATAAATAGCGACTATATATACACGGTAAGAATGTGTGTATAGATGTAAATGAGTTTCTTTAGAAAAATGCACTACCGGCCAAGACTATAGCGCGTTTCCACATAGCCCATCGGCGTTCCAGTGTAATAATACATACACGCTCAAGTACACGCTCCCGATATATATCTATAAGTATATTTGAAGTTATTAGATGGGCACAGACGTTCTAAATGCGGTCCGTCTTGTATGTGTACTATACGATAGTCGTGTCGTCGTCTACACACACACACACATCTATATCCGGGATGTCGGAAAAAGGTTTTTTTAGATTAGGCAAACTTGCTAACCGGTGCAGTCCACGTGTGCAGACAATGGGGCGTGCTGGACAGAAAAAGAAAAAAATTTAAAATGAAAAGGGCGACCCACCAGCACCACCCACCAGCCAGGAGTCTGCAGCCCATTAGGACGACCACACCCATAAGGTGCACAGCGCAGACACAGGACAGCAGCAACCCACCGACCTGCCCGTAACGGACGTCATCGTAGAGAGGCGGCCGTCGTTTCTCATGACGTCAGTATCACCTTTGCAGATCCCCAGATAAGGTCCGGCGCATGACACGATGACTGCGCAGTTTCCAACCGTCTCCTCCTCCTCCTCCCCCCGTCAAAAAAAACAAACTTTTTGTTATTTATCTCTTCCCCGAAATGTTACGCAAAAAACACGCGCACACAATCCCGTTTTCTATCAACTTTCATACAAAATATATTGACGAAAATATAGTATATTATAAAGAATCCTTTTATTTTGTTCCTTTTTTTAGTTGGTCTATTATTTTCCATTCATAAATGACTTTGTCTCTCCCCGACCAGAAAAACCCGACAAATCTATTTTTGGAGGCCGTTTTCCCTCTCCTCACAAATAACTCAAACGCGGACATTGTGTGTGTGTGTGCCACCATTTTAGCGCCGCACTTTGCGGCCAAGGCAAAAGAGAAAACACCTGCAGCAGCAGCGGCGCGGCAGCGGCAGCGGCCCGGACGCGCGTGGGCCGTGCAGCTTTTTATATTTTCGGCGTGGGAAGGTGGTGTTGTACTATTCTCTCTCTCTCTCCTATATAGTCGCCAGTCGTTTGCAGAGAGAGAGAGAGAGAGAAATTAAGAGCTTCCAATCAAACCGATGTCATGTTCGAAGGGGAAAATGAGGGTAAAAATAAATATCATATACAAACACATATTTCAATTGAAAAAGAAGATGGCAAAGGTGCCGGAACAGATGGCTGATGGAAAACGTACATATCCTAAAAAAATAAATGTACCTTTATTTTTTAAAAAGAAATATAACCATTTGGCTGTTTATATGGTACATGTAATGTGTTGTACTGTTGTATATAAACACTGGAAAAAAAAAAAGAAATGGGTAAGCTATAGTCTATTTTTTTCTCTAGTCATTTTCTCGTCTATTGTGATGAAAACGGATCGTCTTCCCTGGCGGGTCCGTTACAGGCGTTAAACACACGGCACGTTTATTATTTTTATTTTTTTTCCCCCGTCTGAGCATTTCATTGTGTCTTACCAAATATCTATTCTATTTTCTATATGACATATAGCTAGCTATCAGTCTGACGGAAAAAAAACCAGACACATATTTTTCTCTCTTACGAAACGATTAAACCTAATAAAATTATAAATTAAAAAAAAGGGGGACCGTGCTGTGCGCGGCTATTCCAGACCCGAGCGCAAATAAATGAAACAGCTGTCGCCTTATTTTTCTTCTTCTTTCTTTTTCCTTTTCGTTATAACTGAGAACGGCAGACGTGTGACGTCATTGAACGTTTCCAAGGCTGTCAGCCAGCAGCAACCTGCTGACCGCGCCTCTCAAAAAAAAAAAAAAAATAATAAATAATTTTGTTTGGCTGTTCTCCTTCTTTCTATTCCACTATTTACTATATACCTTCGCCTACTACTTCATCTCTATTTTCTAAAAGAGAAGAAGAAGAAGAAGAAGAAGAAGAATAGACAGGAATAGAGAGAGAGAGAGAGTTCCGGAGTGAGCGAAGAAGAAGAAGAAGAAGGAGAGAAAAGAAAAAGAGAGAAGCATGTGATGGTACTAGTACCGCTACACGGCTACACACACACACACACAAACGCTTGTGCGTGAGTGCAGCACGCCGCAACTAAAAATAGAAATGTAATAATAATGTATATATAGCGGCCTGGTTTCAGACTGGCCATGAAAGGACAGATCCAGACAGAAAGCGCGTCGGACTTAACAGAAAATCTACCAGACGCTTTTATTGGATACAAAAGACTTTCGGCGTCTAAAAGAAAATTGTATTTCTTTTTTCCTACTCAAAAAAAAAAAATCTCAAACAAAATTGAATGAGAAACAAGAACGAAGGACAAGAGATAAAAAGGACGAAAGAAAAAAACGAAGAAAAAACCCAACTCGGGAATTTTTTTGTACATAATTTCTCTTATCACCGAAACGTCTTTATACATACTTTTCCAGCGTCCCTTTTTTTTGTTTTATTGCCTGGCGTACTGTACGCGTGTCGTCCCACGTGAACTCGTCGAAACGAGGATTATGTAGGAATAAAGATTATAAGAAGCGCTAAATACCGAAATTCAAAATTCCAGAGCTCGCCAGCACAGCAGTTATAGTAAGGCGGCCACAAACGAGCTGAAATTCTCGTCGTATCAGTCGAGTGTCGCGGTTGTTTGTTGGCTGTGATGCGGTGGTGGAAAAAAGAAATCATTTTTTCCGCGTATTTTATCGGATTGCGTCAAGCGCTCGTGTCCTTTTTTTCATTTTATCTGTATGGCGCCGGCGTGAGCGCCCACCGCACAGCCCTGCCAGCCAGCCAGCAGCCAACTCAAAGGGCACAGAGTGTGTGTATTGTACTTTGTATGCTGTTCTGTGTGTGCGTGTGTGTCTAGTACACGTCGCCTTGAAATCTTTTCAAAGATGCGAGAAAAAAATATATGGAGCGCCTAGACTCTGTGGACGAGATGCTCAACCGCACGAGACGCCAGCAAACTTTTCCGTTTGATTGAATTATCTTTTGCCAGCCGCAACCGTTTAGAATTACGCTTCCTTTGCCGCTCAGAAAAAAACAAAAACCCACAACAACAAATGGGGAAAAAACCCAAAAATCTTGTAGGCTCCTTTTTTTTAAAAAATTATTTCGTGAATAGCCGCAAAGTTCCTGTCTGCTAATTTGCATGGCGGGCCGTTAGAATCGCTCACAATTCCTAGAACGCGCTCGCCGTCGCGCCCATTTTCTTTTCTGGCGAAGTGATGATCATTACACGTACGGAATTCTTCCTTCTGCCCACAACCAACAAAAAAAAAATCACGCCGTCTGTTCAGGCATCATCGAACTAGAGAAAAAAACTGGTTATTCGTGCTGCCTGTCTGTCGTGTGGGCGTCCTCATGACAATCGCATCCATCTTTTTTTTGCTAAACAATTATCAAAGGCCTGGAATGTTTTTTCTCCTTCGCGGAAACAAAAATTCAAACGGTCCGTGCCAATCAAATATCGGCCTTATCATTTGGCGCGTAATGAATGAAAATTTGAAAAAAAAAAAAAGAAAAGAATGGGAAAGATATATAAGACAATCGAATGAGAGAGAAGGGGGGAAAAACCATAAGAGAGCGAAACGAGTTATCAACCAAGGATGTGGCCTTGCCAGTTACCGGGCGCTCGCAGGTTCCGCGTTCAAAAGACGCAGCGTGACAGAGCTCCGTCATCAGCAGCCAACAGCCTTCTGGCCAAGTGGAAAGGGGGGTGCAAATAACCAGCTGGTCGCCGTTCTCCGCTCGTGCGTGCGTGTGTGTGTGTGTGTGTCTGTGCCTCTGCTGCACACCCACATTTCGAAATGTCCTAATCGAGAGAGAAGAAAAAAGATAGATACGCACAGCCAGAGAGAAAAGAGTTCTTGTTCTTTTATTCTTTCCTGGTATTCCCGCGATTGCGCTAGAGGACGTGACGCAATTGAATTTTCCACCCACCGAATATCAACAGACAAAAAAGAGAAGAAGAAATAAAAACAAGGAAACCAACCAACGCACACACACAAAGTCTCTCTTATTTATTTATTTAATTTTTGTTTTTCTCTCTAATTTTTTTTTTTGGGGGGGGGGGGGCGAAACCGCAAGAATCTACTTGATTTTCTTGTCAACAATTATTTATTATTTCAAGTCGTTCGGTGGGGAGAAAAACCCCACCGTGCTGGTGGGGTGAGCTCGGGATGAATCGAGGATCAATCGCCGACGATTATTATAGCCCCTGACGATGATGACGAAACAAACGAATAAATGATAATATCAATATGGGGCGGGCGCACATATCACATCTAAATTTTTGTGTGCCGTCCGAAACTGCTGGGGGAATTTCCAAAGTGAAATGTCCATCATGTGGACATGATCCACACGTGACAATGTCAACATTTGTATAGAGGAGGAGAGGCGGACAGACAGGCGGTAACCACGACAACCGACGTACCAGTCGCGATCGGGGGGGGGAAAATAAGAAAATAAAAAAATCCCGAAAAGAAAAAGAAAAACGGTTGTTTGGTTTGCCTGGATGTGGTGGTGCAATTCTTTCGGCCGCGCTATCAGTTTATTTTTTCAATTCAAAAATGTGTGTCTGTAATCTCCTTTGCCCTCGACACTTTTACGCAACGGCGGATTTTTCAATTTTTTGGGTTATTTCAATTCTTTTCGTCGTTGATTCATTTGGTTAGCGTGCAGACAATGTATATGATTTATACTTCACTCAAAATTCATCCAGTTGGCGGGAACAGGTAAACGCTTCCGGCGACTGACCGTCCGGCATTGTGTGTGTACACAGGGACATGTACTCCATTGCCTCTTCATCCTCTCTCTGTGCTGACGTACTCTATACTATACTACTGCAAACTATAGAACTCTCCCCATCTCTTTTTCTTTTCTCTCCGCTGGGTCTCTATTATTTGTTTTCCGTTTTCCCTGGGAGTTTCATGAATGAAAACGCTGCACATACAACACACCAAACGTACAAATGTGTGTGTGTATAGACGACATCTATATATTTATATGTCCGTGTGTGCTGTGGAGCAGTATGAGCATGTATGTAGTCGCGTACATAGAGAATATAGACAGTATTACACTGTGGAACATATGTGCATATGCGTCGTGATGATAAGAGAGAGAGGGGCGACTATAGTAAGTTGCATTCCATTTTCTCGTCGAGCTGGCGGGGAAATAAAACAAACAGAAAACAAAAAGTCAACCTTTGAAACGGAGCAGGTTGTGACCGGATCGTTCTGGCTGCGCTTGATCCCATTTCAAAGTCAGCCAATATATAAAATATATAATCTCCATTACGCAAAAAGAGATTATCAAAGCCGGGAGCGGGTAGGGGGGAAACTTTGTGTCTGTATGTACCAGTATATACAGGAAGCAGCTGGAAATGGGAAAACAGATTAATTGTGTTTAGCTCTTCTCTCTATACGCTCTGCCAGATGTAGTTGAATTGAAAAAAAAAAGAGCACTGCACCGGATTATGAATTGAATGGGGGAGAAGAAGCCATTCATAATAACCAAAATGAATCAAATAAAAAAGATAGAAATAAATGACGTCGGAATATTATATAAATCCTCGATTTGAGGTTTTTATTTTTATTCTACAGCGGTTTAGTCTTCGGCTCCAATTTCAGATTGCCTGGCCGAAAAAGGAAAAAAAAAAGTGAGAACGTTAATCGACCGTACCGTTCCGGTTCCGGCCTTCTTCCGGGAGGGAGTGGACTTAGCGACATCCTAAAAACTCACCGCTTTTCATATATTTGATATTATTATTGTTATTAATTCAAAACCGTAGCAGCAACAACAAACAGTGGACATTGTGTGTGTGTATATAGAAGAACAACGGTGTGGTGGGTACGCGTCGTATTTGAACGGCGTGCGCCGATCACGCTCCATCTACGCCCTTCTCCTATACTCCTCTACTCCCCTCCCTTTGATTAAAAAAAAATCGCCTATTCAGTCCAAGTTTACGATCGATTTTTGTTACGATCAAAATTTCATTCGCTTCGCCATTTTCGTTACGATCGAAAATGTTCAGTGCGGGTTTGCGGGATCTCAAATGCCTCCCACCAGCGCCAAATATCCGCCGCCACCGACGACGACGTCGCCTTGTTATATAAAAACCATCGTTCTTTTATTGACGACGAAAAAAAAAACAAGCGCACCACAGAGAGACGAGTCTCTGCGAATGTGTTTGTGTGTGTGTGTGTCTAGATATTTCTCATTCACCTGCCCGCCTCCGCAAAATGTGGGAATAAAAGGCGGACAGACATTGACGCACATCTTTTTTTTTTTTTTTTTGTTATTCTTTTCAATATTCTACAAACTAGAGAAAAGGCGACCGAATATGCGTTCCCAAAACCGAATGACACGCAAAACGGATGTTTGGACAGATGATCTGGTCGTTTTGGCTTTTTTTCCCCTTTTTTTTTTTGTTCTTTCCCAACACATTTTCTGCTGTTTTTAACGTCTATCCGGCTGCTGCTGCTGCTGCTGTTGGCTCACCACGTCTCCGCTTTTTTTAACCCGCCAATTTTCGTTCCCAACGCGCCTGTGACGACGAGTATCCGGCGTCCGTCGGCGGCGTATATTCCCAACAGGTTCGCTGGCGCGCTCTTGTTGGAAATAGAACGACGAGAGAGGAGATAGAAAAAGGCGGAAATAGCTTAGAATAGTCCATCACGAAAACACATAGGAATACAACAGTACAGCAGCACCTGTTCTCTGTAGTCGAATTGTTGGCTTAATAATATAAGTTATCTTCCGTGGAGAGGGTAGTAGTACAGGGTATACTACAGGGTCGCCGGGAGGTGGGTTATTGGGTGTTACACTGTATAGTATATATTTATTTTATCCCGCATCCACATCTCCTGCAGCTGGGGGGAGCGGGGAAATGTGTTCAAGAATTCGATTATCGTAAATACTTGATTCCCAGACGACGTGTACTCATTGGCCGCAGCAGCAGCAGCAGCAGCAGCAGCGCAGATGGATTGAACGTTCAATTGATACTGAATGGCTCGTCTATTGGGCGCGTAGGCACCGCGTGACACTTTCGAACGCTTCACGGGCTGCCTCTGAACGACTGGCGCAAACGATGCGGTTAGACGCGGTGCAATAAAACCGCACACAAAAGAATAGGAAAAAGAGGAGAGAGAACGAGGCAGGGGGAGAGATGTGCTCGACCAATTCAACAACAGACATGGAAGTAAAAGAAGAAGAAGAGGTTGATCTGTTCAGCGTGTTCGTATAGACGTCACTATAGAAGCTATTACGGCTGATTGACTGAAAGAGTACGGATGGAACTTGTTGGCGGGTTGTTGCCGTGACGACGACGCGTGTACAATCTCCTCCATTTCTGTCTCATCATTTCCAACCTTTCACTTATTAGACGCGAGCGCAGGCGTTGCCATTGAAAAAAAAAGAAGAAGATGAAGAAGAGGCAGATTATAGGAGAGGCCGCAGCAAAGTCCGAATTTGATGAACCACCAACAGCAACAATTTCGGCAACAGTGAGACAGCGGCCAGACAGAAATATAAAAGATTATATATTAAAGATTGGACCCAGTTTCTTTTTTCTATGGATAGACTATATAGCTAATCTTTTTTTTTTTGTCTGGTTCATGCCGGTGCTCACTGGTATACAAATCTACGACGACGACGACACTTGAATAATAAAAAGCCGTCTGCTCCAGCTGCTCTTATTTTTTCTTCATTTCAATTTTTTTTTCTGAATCTTCCCGTCAGAGTTTCTTCATTTAAAAAAATTATTCATTAAAGAGTTTCGAGATGAACGAGGGAAAAGAAATGTTATTCGACTTTCATTGCGCGCTCTTGTTTCATATTTCAGTGTAGACGATGTAGAGTTTAGAAGGCCGTTTTTTAAACTGTATTTTTTAATTTTTCTTGTAGGCTGATCAACTCTCGGCGGAGGCGGCGCGGGTGGCGTCTGCTCTCTCCGTACGTCTCTTCTCATTTCGAGCAGTTGGATTGAGACGGAGGGGGTGGTGAGCGCGTCATAGCCTCTCACCATGGTGGTTTCCTCTCTGATGGTGTGACTCTAACGATCTGTTAATCGCGTAAAAAGTCAATAAAAATCGTACCAGAAAAAAAAGGAAGAAGAAGAAGAAGATAGTGGTCGTATAAAGTGGTTGCACTGAGAGTGTGTCTGCATATGTACATCCCCCCCCCCCCCGCACTCACTCCCACACGCGCAGAAAGGCTATTAGAGAGTCATTCATCCTCCCCCTTCTCTTGCTCTCTATTTTGGTTGTAACAATATAAAGTCGAGAGGGGAAAAAAAAGGGCCAAAAGAAAAACAAGATAAAGTCCATGAATAGCCCTGTGAAAACTGATCTATATAGACAAGGACATTTCAATGCGCTGCTGCGCTATATGTCAAAGTTGGTCGCAGGCTTTTTGTGAATGGTGAATATCCACTCTCTCCATGCTGCGTCGTCGAGCTGACTATACATCACACACAGAGCGCTTCTTATTCTATTTTTCTTATTCAGTTTTTGTGGGGCTGTATAATGCGGTAGCAGGATGAACCCAAAAGCACCGGTGGCCTAGTAGTACATGGAAGGAAGTCTATTCACTATAAATAAGGCAACTGAATTATTACGCCAAAAACTCCCCGCCGTCTCGGATGTATAAATCAGACAGCAGTCGCTGACTGGGAAAAAGGTGTGCAAGGGCTCCTGCCTAATAGTTGCTACCTGCTTCCATGTATGCACATTGATAAATTCATCGACATGCTTATTATAGCTGGCTTATACAGGCTCTAGCTCTCCTGTGAGTTCTTCTTGAGGAGGGTATACTATAGTAGTGCATATGTATAACGGACGACTCAAAGACGTAGATGCAACCGGTGCATTTCGAAATGTTAGAGACGCGCAACCGATCGATTCACGCAACTCGATTGAAGAGGCGACGACAGACAGCGAATAAGATTGCGTATATTGAAAATAGACGAAGAAAGTCAAAAACTAGTTTTGCGGGGCTGACGAAATATACTACTCCGATGGGAAGTTATGTAACCAACTATTGTGTCGCCATCGATTGCGTTTTCTGTTGTTGTTTGGCTATTTCCTCTCGATTTTTTTCTTCTGTCCGTTTCCACACGAAATAAGAAAAGAGCCGAATTGTATCAACAAAAACGTTGGGTTTTCAATGATTGATTTCGGGTGATTGAGTACACAGAACCAGTTTCATCAACAAGGAAAAATCCTCCCGCGGGTTTATTTTCATCCGATCCCCCGAATCGATCGGCAATTATTTGAGTACCACAATAAACACTCTAATGCTATAGCTGCTGGATGATGGCTGGAGAGAAGAAAAAATAAGATGTCGCCTAATGATGTCTAGACATGGTCTGAATCATACACGCTATACTAGCAAGGAAGAACGCGAGGACCAAAAGAGAAAAGCAAGTTGGAATCATCAGCCGAGCTGTTGCCGCTCTCTGTAGCTGTGCTATGCAGATGACGTCAGCTGGGCGGCGGACGTCTATACGTACTACGCGTGGCCTTTAAAAGGGAAAGATGCTGCGCTGTGTAAAGTGCCTCATCACCTCCTCTTCTGACTTGGAAAGGGAATCGTGCTGCCCATTGCTGCAACTGCCATCCGAGAGCAGCAGCAGCAGCAGCGTAAGCACGTCGCAATCGACGTGCTGCTGCTCCTGGTGGTGGTGGTGGCGACGGTTTATTTCTGGTCGGCAGGAGCCAGTGACTCATCCGGGACCTCTTTTACACGTTTTAACAGGCAAAGAATGGAGACAAGACTTTATGTTACCCTAAAAAAAAAAGAAAAACATGTGTACGAAAGGCGAAAGAAGATCAAACGAAATCCAAAAATTCTGCCGGGATACCGAAAATAATCAAAATAAAACTCTCAAGGTGGAAGATGACCCAATCTACCAAAGGAATGACGCATTCGACTGCGGAGAATACATAATAAACCGCAAATATTTGCGTCGGCGGGCTCTCTGTCCGTTGATGTCGAGGTCAAGGTAGCCGAATGACGAAGAATGATATAAACGCAAAAAGAACGCCCTTGAATGAGCGCGAGCGCGGCCGAACGCGCAAAAACCTCCTTTTCTTTTCTTCTTCTTCTTCTTATTATTATTTGATTTCTTTTTTCGGTCGTCGATTCAGCGCGGATGGCCATGGCTCACATACATACGAAAGGCGGCAATTTTAAATTGCGTGAACGACCCTCGCCATTTCTCTCTCTCTCTCTCTCTCTCTCTCTTGTTCGCCTTCCTATTTCTGCACGTTTGTCTGTGTTGTGCGCGTTTTGTTTCCTTTTTTTTCTTTTCCTGCCGACGAAAAGGAGAAGGCTATACGACGATGATGATCGAATAGACAATGACCAACTTCCGACGGTTTGGTTACGATAGCAACAAGAAACGCACAAAAGTCGGTGCGCTGTTTGATAAACAATAAAAAAAAGAATAGAAATCTAAAACGTGTAAACGGACAAATCTAAGCTTCTCGTAGTGGAAGAAGTCACGTGGGTTTTTGATTGGGGATCCCAGAACCTTGGCGCTTTTCAAAGACACGCAATTGACATTTCCTCTTCGCAAATTGCACTGCTGCTGCTGCTGCCAGCGGAAGGAGAAAGACGCGAGAAGGAGGCAGCAGAAATGACGTCAGACGTACGCGGTTATTACAAGTGTATACACATACGCAACGCTTGAGTGATTGTGGCCGATCTTATGCCATTTATTTTTCTCCATGTCTTTATTTCCACTAGATGCAGCAGGAAATGTTTGTCGAAATTCAGTTGCTTTCACCTTGTTAAAGACCGTCAATTATTTCGGTTGCCCGTTTGATTGAATCATTTGGTCTTGATTGGGTGGTACACAGGTAGGAGAGAAGCGCTGGGAAAAGTTATGCGCCACTCGCACATAGGATTATATCTGCCGGGCTTATATAAATTAGACTTCCGACAGCAATTAACTTGATCATTAAGAGACCAAGGCACATAAAGAAGGACAAAGAAATCATTCCAGAGTAGCCCAGCATTGACTCTCTCGGCTTCGCTCCTCTGTAGCGCGTCCATTGTATGCACCATGGCGAGATTCAATTAGCTTTTCGGCCTCTTCATCATTAAGTCGTGACTTTGCTCCGTGGTCGCTCTCCCTTCGCAGCGGAGAGCCTGATGGCAGTTGAGCGTACCATCAACTCACCCCAGCAGCTTTAGCTCCTCACAACTGCCAGCAATATGTACGACTGTGCGTTTACGTTGGAGCCATTTAAGGGGTTTCGATTCGGGTCTGAACCGGACCTATTTGGTTTGGCCCAGCCCGATGATGTATGTCGAGTCATTGGGTACAATTGCCATCGGGCTTTTTGCGGTATCGGGGCTCCTCTTGTTTCCAGGCCGCATCGTGATTTATGATAGCGATTGCTGCCTAGCCCCGCCGTTGTGGGCGCCGTGTGAAATCGTTGACTCGCCATTAGCAATAGAAAAAAAAGTGTCGAGTCGTGATCCACTTTCGAGTGTTGGAAAACAACGAGGCATAAAAGGCGGAAGAGAGAGGACAAGGGAAACCCCGTCAGCACGGCGATAAAGCAGCCCCCCCCCCCTTTTTCTCTCTATAACTATTGATACGCATGGCGGAGAGAATAAATGGAAAAGAGAAGAAAAAAACTTTTTTTTGGTTTTGGGAAATCGTTGTCATATCTCTTTATTACGCGGCTTCTGTCTTTGACTCGGTTAAACTCTGTTATTCTTACCTCCTTGACGATTGCCATCGGAGCGATTAAGCGCATTGTTTGGAACCTGCGCCGATTACCGATAAGAAATCACCCAAAAGTTTCACTCGATTTTCCGAGAAACAAGCTCCATGTCTTTACCTTAAATGGCGACAGCGTTGGAGAACTACTTCTTATCTAAATGGATGCGATCGTCAATTACGGGGAATGCCCCCGCTGGCCAAAAAGCCCCGCTAGAGAGACACTCTCAAAATATATACCCCGGGATTACTTGACTAGTCCTTTTGTTTGTTTGATATTCTTATCGAAAACGAGCTGGAAACACGGGAAAAAACAAAACAAGAAACAAAACAATATTAGATGCTAAGAAGAAGGACATGAAAGGCTCTGGCAGCATTTCAACGAGCGTCGTTATATGCTGCCCCCCCCCCCCCCACTCCAGCGAATTAAAAAAAAGTCCTAATACCAGGAATGACTTCATTTCTTTTATTTCAAACGAAAACCGTCTCGCGAGGCTGCCGCCACTTTTAAGACTGTCTCGTAATAAACTCAACTGTTAATGCGGCAGCAGCAGAATGGGAGGTGTAGAGAGAATTAAGGTAGGTATGTCTAGTGCAGTGCTGGACAGTAATATACTATTTGGGCAATAACTGTGCGACGACGAGAGGGACTTTCCCTCGTTTTTATTTTTCTACTCCGACACTCCTCGCACGCCTTTGACGACATTGGCGCGACAACAATGGAATGGGAAAAAGCGCAGAGCAAATATAGCCGGTCGAGGCTTTTCGTGTGCTAGTACTCAGACTCATAACAAACACACAGAGACACACTTAAAGCGTGACAAGAGATCAGCAACTGAAAAGGAGAGAATAAGAAGAATTAAGAGACGCGACTGTCAAATTGTTTTCTCTGGTTATGTTTTTTGGGGGGTTTATTGTGCCGACTCATTCTTCTTTTTTTTTTTGCGTTCAGGTCCGTAATCGCTCGGATCAATAATGAAAATAATATAATCATTTGAAAATTCCGTGATTTGTATTTTCGCTGTTGCTAAAAGTTTATTTGATTCTTCAGCGGATTTGTCCTGACCTTCCCATTTTGAATTTTGTTTAAAGAAAAAAAGGGACCGTAAACATATGTAAACAAGTTGGCAAAGAAAATGCGGACAGAGTCGAAATCGAAACTGCCAACGTAGCAGTCTGATGTACTTTCTTTGAGGGTTTTATGAAAAAAGATGTTTGGAAAGATGTCTGGTAAGGATAAATTGTAAAAGATGTCTCATTGCTGTTTTCACGCGATGAGTCACGCTCCGCCCGATCGGGAAAAAAAGTCGCTCCATCCATATTCCATCCAGAATGGCGAGACGAGATTGTGCGGCTGGGCACGGCACAGCAACATTCAAATCAATAAATCGAAGATTATATAATTGATGTGTTGCGGTGTAGTTTTTCGTGACGCAAAGGAAAAAGAAACGGAATTTAAAAATATGAAAAAAAACAGAAACGGGAGCCAGATGTCGATTGATTGGATGGAAGGAAACACGTGGTTTGTCTACGTCTTTTAGGCCATGTGAGTTGCTCCTCTTAATCTTTTGCTGACGTCAGTATGGGTGGTAGGGGTGGGTGGTGAATGACGACCGCGGCCCACGTCCGTCCGCGACAAATGGCCGCTGTATAGTAAACGATCCCGTGATGGATTCATGGGCACGGTAATAATTGCTAACAACGTGACATTGCTGGCGACTGCAGAATTCCCCTTCTTCCTCCTGCGATTGTGGCCGTCTCCAAATGCTCTGCTTCTTCGTCACCTCTCGCGTCCGCTCCTTCCGTCTCTTCTGCGTCCAGCCAAACGCCGGCCAGCGCCAGACATTTCTAACCATCAACTCATTCTAATACCTTCGTGTCACTTATGGTTGACGGTCTCGTGGTGTCCTGCGACTTGCCAAATGCTCTGTGGACAGTCGCCAAAAAGAGTTTTTAGTTAAAATATTTATCTTGAGTCTCTGGACGTCTCACGAATTATGAAATGGTCAAAAAATGCCAAAACGACGCCAGTTCTATTTCATCCATGGTGGCAAACAACTCGGAACAGCATGAAAGCAACTTTCGGAATGGGTGGCATTGATTGTTGACTGGTTTGATGACGCATTCGGAGAAGCCCTTTACAGCCCATTCTGATCCGGAGACATCGCGGTATGGCTGGGGATAGTTATTCCACTCTCACGGATTGAGCAATCATTTCTACCAATTTGTTCCATTTGTTTATGGCACAAAAAGAGGGGGGGGGGGAGTTGTACTTTTCGATTTACTTAAGGAAATCGAGCGAGAAAAGCAGCTTTTCCTCTCCCAATCCGTGCAAGTCTATCGGAAGCGAATCAAATCGTTTGAAATCAGCGCGTCGAATCTTAAAGCGAGTCGTCACACGCCTTTTTTTCTTTATTTTCTTCTCTTTCTTTGTAAACTATTACGGGAGGTATTGATGGATCAGAAGCTTGCGTGTCACGAGTCAATCTGTCTCATTCCTTTTTCTCATTCTTCTTGATCTGTGTGCTGTGTCTGTGTTCGTGGGAAGAGTCTAGGCCCTAATATAATGACATCGATTCTCCCCCAAAGTGTATCCTATCCAGGCTCCATCAGTTCATCTTTGCCATCCCGCGCGTTTCTCCGCGTCTTCTTCATTCGCAATTGTGTATCGCTCTATCTATCTGCACATAAAAGAACGTCGGGGCTTTAAGACTTTGATCATGTTCCAACCAGGCACGAAAGAGGAAAAGAAAAAGAAGAAAAAGAGAAAAAAGGCAACAAGGAATTCTTTTGCCGTAAGCTGGACGCTAGTTATATTTTAAAAATGTTCTCTGCGACTTCCCTTCTCCCCTTTTTTTTTTTTCAAGCTGCGTTTAACGAGCTGGTCTTTCTTTTTTTTTTAAAGAAGACAAATGTTGTCGAACCTATAGAAAATAAACCCCTTAGCATTTGGGCTCCGGATGGGGAAAAAGTTTAAACGGGAAAAGAAGCTGAAGTCGATATATCCCTGTGTACTCGGTAACCTCTGGTCTAACGACGTCCGATTTTGGGTTGTTAACCCAGTCTCCCTCTCTTCGTCGATGTCGTGAGTGTTGAGAGAAGAGCGATCGCTCACACCATCACGGCGCTATAGTAGCGTCGAAAAATTCCGCCAATGAGGAAGAAGATTTTTCAGTTTTCCACGACTGGGTTGCTGCTGGCGCGACCAACCAGTTTGCTCCCATATTTTTTTACCCTGGACAGCAGCAGCAGGAGCACTTGAGGAAGATGTAAACAAGTTCATTCGTTTGATACATTTCGGCCGAGATGGTGGGACGGATCAAAGAATTTCTTCTTTCCACGAATCGGCCAGATAACGGGGCCCGGGGAGAGGACGGAACGAAGCAGATGATCAATGATCTGACATCATTCACATCAATCCTTTTATTGGTCAAAGAAAATAAGAGGGGGGAAAATCCAAATCCGGGGTCGGGTGTGCGTGTGCACGCGAGAGAATGACAAGAGAAACGTGGTGCTGCTGTGTGTGCAGCAACTGGATAACAGCAGCAGCAGTAGGCCCAGCAAACGTCATTAATGATCGGCCGTCGCTTGATTAACTTTGAGAGGGAAACTGGCCCTTCTCTTTTGGCTTTCTAGATATCTTATTTTTTGGTGCGGGGGTGGGGGGGTGGGGGAGAGTATTTCTCTGATTTCCAGCAGCTTGTTGTATGTGCTGCGGCCGTTACATATATTGAAGAGTGCGGGAGTCTGGGCGGCCGTCCGGCTCGCTTCGACACAGATAATACAAGATCTATATATCTACGGTAGCTTATTGTATTGATGGTCTTTTGGCCTCCTCCCCCTGATCAAGAGGAGAGAGAGAAGAAAAGGCGATGAACAATGGATGCGATTGTCTCGTGCAAGCTGCCGGAATATCGCCCATCATTACGGCCAGCGGCTGCGCGCTGTATAAATACACACACCGCCCGGTTCAACCCCCGCGAGAAAGGAATCAAGGAATCCCAAAAAGAAAAGAGAAGAAAAATATAACCAACAAAACAAAAGAAGGAGACTAGAAATTCATGGAATTGTTTTCATACAAAATGAAAAAGGGATCCACTGACTGACTGACTACACACACACAAAATTGAACATTGATTGAAGAGGCGCAGCCTATTATGCCCGCGCTCTTCTTTTCATTCTTTGCCGTGGCATTTCAGTTTTAATCTCGTGGACTTCCCGCCGCCCTTGCCCGTGGCCTAGCAGCAGCAGCCGCATAATATATATATAGAAGCTCATAACATTGTTATGCAACGTGAATAATCAAGCGGTGGGAATATAAGAGTTATATAAGAATTCCTGCTTATCTTAAGGCCATCTAAAATAAGGGTGTCCTCCCTCTCTTGCCATTGACCTCGCCCATTATTCTGCGGACAAATCGATGCAACTATTACCGTCGAGACCGTGTCGCCCGTCCTCCGCGCTCCGGGCAAATAGACGCAAAATATATAATACAGCACGCTTTCCTTTTGATTTAGTGACGAGAAAAAGCTATTATTCCAAATCTCGGCTTCCAACAGAGTCCTGAACCAGTTTTTCCAAGAGTTTTTCGGACAATTTGCGAGTTTAGTGCAAATTTTTACTCGGATCTTGTCCGTCCAGAGTGAGCTTGATGAAACATGTTGAGACAAACAATTTGATATGAAAATAATCCCGATCTGTCTAGCGGATCTTTGAGCGCTGGCGATCAAACCGCTCTTATCTATCGTTTTGGGGCGGTTTGGTTATAGGGAAGGGGTTGATTTTCTTGAATTTTGGCGGGAGATTTCTGAAGCTTGTTTTATTTTAGTATTTGTGTCGTCTGCTTTTCTTTTGTTTCACACAGCTTCGAAAAAGCAAAAAGAGACCACAAGTTTCAGATATTTTGTATCATAGAAAACTAAACGGATCAGCAGATCACTGGTTTGATGGAAACGTGTAAACAGTGTAGACTATGTGGCTGCATGAGAAATAGCACAATAACAATTAAAATGTGGTCGACTGGTCGTCGTGTGAACTTATTTGGTGTCGTGACTCCCCATGCTCTCCACTCCATGCTATTTCTCAAGTAAATAAACTGTGATCAAACTAAAAATCATACGGTTGCAATGATATTGGGAGCTTGTACAGAAGAGTTGTTTCAAATTTGTGAAATGTTGGTGCCTGACTGCAGTGACTAGCGAATTATCATGTAAGCTGGTTGGTAGAGTTTGTTTGCTCCATGTAACCTTTACCTTTTGCAGATTTCAGGTCTGAGCCACCTATCGTGAACATAAGATGTGCAAGTTTTGATACTGACCGTCATCACCAACAATCTCAACATCATCAATTGGGTAATGATTTTTGAATCTGATGTGATTAATAATACTCTTTTGTGTATAATACCTGGTATTAAGCTATACACTTAAACTCTAAGTAATCCTATTTATTAACAATAAGGGGTTACCCAAGCTGTCTTCTTTCTAACTTTTTATTACTTGCTGTCTGCAATATTTTTTTTTCGTAACCCAATTTTTTATTTTTTGTTTAGATAAACACCATCCAGTTTGATTGGGAAAACTCTGTCCTCGTGTATGCCCATGTGAGTGTGGGTGTATTCACGAGGACGCCCTTTTTCCGACATTCAACTTTTCTGCGGATGAATGAAGCAATTCTGGATGCCTGGCTGTGGATTTCCCGGGCTCAAAGGTAGGACAAATGTCTCTCTGATATTCTTCTTTTTTTGACTATTTGGTGGCTTTATGGTTATGAAACGTTACGGAATACGCTTATATTCCTGAGTTTGGCGGGAACTGTTTTCTCTTGCCGTTTCTGTTTTCTCAATCAGGGTTAACTAAATAACTCATTTGCAGAGCGACTGCACATCAGGCTTGTTTGATACCTCACAAATTTGTCTGCGGGTCAACAATCAAATTCCGATTTGTTGAAATTTCAACACTTGTGCAAAGTCTATAAAACTATATGAACAAGAGAAACCTGCGGCCACACTGGTACCTCCTCGTACGATGTATGACAATTTTGCGCCGCCGTCCGTTTGATTTGTGCCGACATTTTGAATTTTTCGTTCAGCTCATTTTGAAGTAACAACACCCGAGGTGGAAAAAAGGGGAAAAGTTCAATGGCGATGGCAGAGAATGATTTCCGCATTACGTCACAGAATTTCTTTCTAATACTATGTGTGACTCGGGGAGGAGCATTCCGCTTGCGGATGTGGGTTGATTCATCCAAGTGGCAAGCACACACACAAGAAAAGACGAACGAGTGGCTGTATACTGCAGGAGAAAGAAAAAAAGAAAAGTTTCTGGACGGGGATGCCTTATACTGTCTGTCTCGTCTGTGATAAATGCGGAGTGACGGAAGAATCCGAGTCCTTTTCTCTTATATATTCCCTTATAGCCCCCGCTACCACTTATATATGAGAAACGAAGTTAGACCCAAAAGTCGGCGAAAAAGGGTACACTGTACAGAGGCTATATAGAAAGCATCCGCCATTTGCCGCCATCTAAGACGATCAGACGTGGCGGCGACCTTTTATTGTCATCCGGCAAAATGCCGGAGCGTCGTGCCAGTTGACATCCATGACAGATACAACCCACCACCATCGCTTCCACTGCTGTGCTGCGCTTTTCTTCTTCGTCTCTGTTCAATTTCCAAGTGCCCAGTACACACACACACACACACACACATATACACAACAGTCTAACAAAAACGCAGAATGACATGTCGCATCGCTTCCGGAGAGCGCAAAAGCTCTTGCAACATTTCCGTTGTCTCTCTCTCCTCCACTCTCGTTTACTCTCCGGTCGTTTGCCTTTGCCACTCTGTCGCACAGATAATGCCATTAGATCCGCCGAATTATATCCTATATACATATATAAATACAACTGCGTGTACATATCGTAATGACCGTCGCCGCTGATTAAAAAAAAAGCGATGACGAGCTCTGTATAAATTACAGCGGGGGTGAAATAAAAATCAAACAAATTTTTCTGACGATCAGCCCTCCATCCATAAAAGAGAGTCCCGACATAATATGAAACTAATTTATGATGATTTCTGCCTTGTTAGTAGTTATTTTTTTATGTTTGTGCGCTGATGTATGATTGAAAGGAACCGTCAATCACCCCCAGCATCGTCTATTGGCGACAGAGCGTGTTATTGGATTGGGCGCGTCGAATCAAGTGCCGTCATTTTCTGCAGCGCCGTGATGTGCAGGGTGGAGGTCATTGCGGTACGTCGTGGAAAACAAGTCGAGCGCTGATGAAGTCGGATTGCTCTCCTCTCTCGCTCCTATACAGTATTATTCCAGCCCTATCTCCCTCCTAGCTTCCATTTATTCCGCGGCTACGCAACAACAATCTCCGTCTTTCTCTCTCTCTCTCTCTTCCCATAGATATATATTGCGCGCGGAATAGAACTCTGGCCCCGCTCTCTTTGATGCGCAACCGAATTTTCGTCTATGTAGAAGATGGCGCCGACGGCGTCGTCCCAACAAGCCCGGAAGGAACCGCTGGGCTATTCCCTCGTTGAAATACATTGGAATCAAATATATACTAGAATAGATCATATAATATCGCGGTATGTATGGTAGAGTCTATCTAGAGGGAAGATGAGACGAGCGGGCGGACAAAGTCTGCTGCCGCCCGTCCGCTCTGCTCCCCGCGGTTCCTCGAATCGCCGTTTTGATGTAACCAGCTGCGCATTGAAGGAGTACGCGGCGAGCGGGAAGAGAGCGACAAACAAGTTCTTACTACAATGAGATATTGATCGTCCTTTTTGGCGCTCTCTTACCGCATCGTACGTACAAGCCATGGGGAGAAGGTAGTAGGGAGGTAGACGTCGTACGCACCCTATCCTCTACTACTCTACGTATATCCCCTGGGCTCAGCTCTTCTCTCTCTACCCATGTGTCTGTCTGTTGTCTGGGGCCCCTTTTCTCTGTGGGGAGGAGCGTAGAGCATATAGACAAGACAGGCTGGGTGATGGGAGTGGAAAGTGCGCACTTGCAGTACGGACGCCGTTGTCGGCATCCAGCGCACGCCCCCCAAGTCCAGTTGCACCGAGCGTTCCGGTTGGATGTCTAGAAAATGAGAAGACCAGAAATCCGTCGCACATATCAACAGAAACACACACACACACACACACAGAGCAGAGGCACAAACTGTATGGAGTTAGCGAAGGGAAGGATACAACCAAGAAAAAAGAGGGGCTGGTTTCCGTCGCCGGCGCTGGATCGATCCGCTTTCTTTTTCTTTTTTTTTGTTGTTGTCCCGAATACCTTCAATAATAGAGTCGCCAGAAAGAATGCAGAGAGAGAGAGAGAGATAGACAGAGGGGAGAAGAGCTGGAAAGAAGAGAGTGGCTTTTCTTCTATTTACTATTGACTAGATATCTATGCGTTATTCTCCCGCCAGAATCGATCCTTCCTAGGAGAGATAACCTCGCTTTTCCTTTTTCCCCTCTGCTACCACTTTTACGTCTTTTTTTCTTCCCCGATTCCAGTCGGGGGGAGTTTTTTGCCACTCTTCTGGGCGTTCAAAAGAAGAAGCAGCTGCACTTCTTGCCTGCTTCCGTTCTCTTCGACTCTCTCAACCCAACATGCATGGGGAAAAAAAAAAGGAGAACAAATTTTGGCCATCGTCTGCCTCGCTCATCAGGGCCGCCGTTGTCTCGATATATCTCGAGATGGACGCGCCTTCCTCACTTTGGAAGCTCGCCAAAGTGTCATCGAAACAAACTTGATCTCAATGACCAACAGCAGCGTGAAACGTGTAATAGTAGTAGTGGTACACTACGCAAATTTTCTTCTTCCACCCACAGCTGATGAATTCTTATTTATTTGTTTTCCTCTTCCACGTCTAATCGACGCTCACCTTCTTTTTGGGAAATGCAAAATTCACATCTCCAGAGTTCCCGCGAAATTCGAACGCGATGAACTCTACGCGCCCGTCGCCAAGCTCGGCTTGACGACGGGATTTGCTGGAAGACTGTCGTCGTCTGCTGCTGCTGCTGCTGGGTCGTCGCTAGATTGCATTGATTCGATTTACTATTTCGGCCTTCTCCTTGACGTATGAAAACATGGGGCGCAATACTGTCGGTTTGCCTTATCGTCGTCGTCGTCGTCGTCCCTCCGCAGCAGCGCCAGCATATCAGACAGCAGCAATTTACCGTTACCTTGTCATCTTTCCGGGTTTTTTTTCTTCCTTTTTTTTCTTTTGACTCCGCAAAGTTTTGATTTGATTTCGTCTGTTTCTTTCTCTTTTCTTTTTATTAAGCTCAGCATTCGCGTGCTCGTATGTTGTTTATACTAGACAAGACTTTGTCTGTTGTTTAGACGTTAGATTATATTGTATATCGATTTGTTTTGCCGGAGTTTTGGAATTGGGCTCCTTCTGTCCGCAGCTATACCGTAAATGTTGTTGTTGTTGTTGTGTCTGGGTTTTCGTGTGTTTCTTATTTTGTTATTTATTTTCTTTTCTTTTTGGGGTCCCCAATGTCTTCTGTCATATTTATTCGTCGATTCGGGAGTCGGGGGAGGGAATCGTGCAAACAATTGAAGGCCGAGACAAAGTCTCTCAAATCAATTTGCTTCTTTTTCTTTGGGTCCTTCCCCTTCCAAAACAAACAAGCGACGTGTGTGTATGTGTGTGTGTACACGCTCGAAACAGGTCCGGGGAACCAGACGCTGCTGCTGCTGCTGTTGTTCACGTGACGTGAGATTGACCTTCCTGCGCCTCTCGTCTCAGCCCGTCAACCCGTCACACACATACATACATACGCACGGGCCCGGCAACCAACCAGCCTATTTCGCGTCAAGCCCCTTATCTCCGTCGAAGGCCGAACTACTGCCGCGCTTCAAGCCCAGCGACAGCCAGAAAATACAATCATAGAGCAGCCGAGGAAGTAGTATAGGCTGCGACGCTGCCGTCGCCCCACCCGCCCGCTGCACGACGCAACCCCAACCCCCCTCCCACCCTCCCCATCCGTCGCCCTCCCGCTCCGTCTAGCCGACGAGACTAGAAATGGCGCGTTCTATACTACAAGCGGCTATCGTCGTCGTCACATTTTATTGATCTCGTATCGATTTTTTCCCTCCCTCCCTCCCTCCCCCCCCCCCCCTGCTGTTTCCCGGCCCCTACGACGCCGCTGTCTGGGCTACACTATACGATGACGACGACTACTACTACTACTACAAGACTACTACTACTATACTACACTACTACTACGACGATACTAACCCTCCTGCATCCTCCTATCTCCCCCCTCCCAACTACTACCATTCTCCCTCTCGGTTCCTATCCCGGAGGTATAGCGTGTGATTGCATTGAGGCGTCGTTCTTCTTCTTTTTTCTCTTTCTCTCTCTTCTCGCCAACTCGCCTCAACCGAATAGAAAGAGAGAGAGAGAGAGAGAGACCCTAGACGTCGTATATAGTAACCTTTTTTTTTCTTTTCTTTTTCCTTTTTCGGGTGTACACACACTCTCACTCACTATATAGCTAGAGTCTAACTCTTATATAAACCCTCTCTCTATTCTCCCCCCCCCCCCCCTCTTTTGATTTTGTGCTGTGCCAGAGACGTCACGGTCTGGCGGTGGCATCGACGTGAAGGGCAAACGGAGGATAGAACCTAGTGGATGGGTAGTAGAATATAATAGTAAAGGGGAGAGAAAGAGAGAGAAAAGAGGTGGAAATAATAGTTTGGTAGTAAGGGAGGGGTGGGGGAAATATACAGACTGGGAACAATCTACACGACATTGCTGGGCAAATAGACGACACACTCAATATATTTGGTCTGCATTGACTGGTTCAACATTTGGACGCGTCAAGCGAGCATTAGCATCGATAGGATGTAGGTTATACAGCGTCTCCGCGGCCAGCAGACATCAAAGAATCGAATCTCCTCGGCTGTTTCTTCGACTTGGTAGAATAAGACGACGGCCGGTGCTGGTGGCCGGGGCCAAGGTGCGCTTTATCATCAATGTTTCTAATACACACGCCTCTCGACTCCTGAAAATCTCGTAAGACGATCTGATGATGGCGATTGTTTCGTCCCCCAGTCGAAAACAACAAACATCATAAATCGCCTTCGATATTCCCTTCTCACTTTAGCGCTCGCGCTGCGTTATTTATAGAAAGAGCTGACTCCCGCTCAATGTGATGCTTTCGCAGAGTCGCTCATCTGTTGGTGGGTGGGATGTCGGGGTGGAGCCCGCGTTTCGAACTCTATAGTAGAATCAACAACAACATCAAACGAACACCATCCTCCCCTCCATTCGTCTCCCGCTGCTTGAATTACGCTCGCAGCTCTTTCCTCTTTAGACTTTGCTCGTCTATCGCTCTCCGATATCCCGTTGATTGGAGATTGAACGACGCGTCGCCCCGTCCAACCCTCTCTCTCTTTCGTATTCCCTGCTCCGTGATAATGATGGGGCTTTAAGGGGCTCGACGACCCCGAGTGCTGGTGGTCCATCGCGCTCGGTGCGCCACTCGGTCTGGGCCGGCCCTCTCTCTCTCACTCACTCACTCGGCTGCGAGGGCATTGGGTGTTAAAGGCGTCCAATAATTCGACTGATTCTGATTTATTAGCGACTGTCGACACCAGCAGCCAGAAAGTTCTTCTCCTATTCTACACGCTCGAGAAAAACAGAAATTTGTATTTCTCCACCACCACCACCACCGCCAAGGAGATTTCGCCAGACAGTCGCGCAACTTTATTTGTTTTTGGGTTTGGAATTTGTTTTTTTTTTGTTCTGGGAAATTTATAAAAGTTTGACGCGCTAAAATAACACGCTTAGTAGTTGTATAGCGAATGATAACAAATCCTCACGTGATTCACGCCCAACCAACAACAAGTCTTTTGATTGGGTCGTACTATTATAACAAGGTCAAAACTCTTTTCAACTTTTTTTCGGGGGGTTTTTTGGTTTTGTTTCAAAGATCTTGCACTTGCGTTCATCCTCCTCCCGAAGTCTGTGATTTAGATGTATATGGTTAAGTTTGACTGTTGTTGGGGGCGATGACGTCCAGACTTTTGGACGATATGGGCCTACATAGTGCATATAGTATAGCTACCCGGGGAAAAGTTTCATAGCGGCGGGCTGTATAAATGCGTGCCTGTGTTTTATTGACACTTGCAATCAAGAGTTTCGGTTAGATGGAGGGGGGTTTCCGACGTCTATTATATATCCTCCGAAAACCCAGCACACCGGCGTATACACACACACACACTCCTCATCCTCCTTTATACACTTTAGCTTGTATTATGTTTTCCGTGGTAGGCTATTCTTTTTTTTCGCCCATAAAGCTCCAGTTCTGTCCGTGTTGGGTGTAATGATGACGATGTGGCGCGACACGATTTCCCTCTCAGATCAAAGGCTTTTTTTTTGTTTTGTTTCGCTTCTTTCCTTCTTTTTTTCTTTTCTTTTCCTTTTGACGCAGTCTGTGACCCATTCCGGCGACGGCTATCGTGTGTAATATGGCCAGGCATCAAGTGACGAACAAACCCCTGGCCGGGCGCGCGTCCTTGCAGCCTTCGATCGACCTTACAGCGAGCAGCAGCTCGGTCGATAAATATTGATAAATATCATTTGATATATCGATAGTCGCCATCCATTCGTACAATAGGAACAGGAAAAAACCTCGGCGAGCATTAGAATATTCGGCTGGTTATGGTAGGTTGTTGGTATGGAAACAGCCTCTAAAAGGCTTAGAGGCAAATCGCTTTTTATTTTTCGACGGAGGTGTTTTGGTTGATGACGGTAGTAGCGGAGTTGTGTATAGTCGTTTTGGTCCCTATATTTTTCCTAATCTCTATACCGCAGTAGCATGTGCGCCGTGGCTCTAATGGCTGGTTGGTGGGCCGCATCGCAGCCTGTAACGAAATCGAATTTGTTTAGTGCATTGCTGGGACATCCTATACGAAACAGATAAAGACGGGCATTTATTTCAAACACTCGCGCTTGTATAGAAACGAAGTTGATTTTTTATTTAGAAGTGGCGGAATACGGATGCGACGGAATTCCGTGTGTTTCCTTGGCGGAGGATAGTGCTGCATCAATTGAGAATAGTAAGGACAATGTCGGGATTCGATTCGGTGCACTCATCACGCAATGGTCATCACATATGCATCTCACCAATTAGATCCGCGTTTGAATCCTTGTGTCTCCCAATTGTATCGTACCCTCATAATCTATTTATTTGGATTATTTGTATATGATTATGAGAGGTACACAACCGAATAAGGTGAAACGGAAAACATTCGAATGCCAAAATGTACACCATCAAATTAAATTGGCGTGATCCAAATATAAAAAAATAGGAAGTATATTTATAATCGTTTCCTTTTCATTTTATTTTTTGGGTGTGTATAATAGGAGGAAAATGTGATCAGATAAACGTATTTGATAGTCTGTACATGTGTGGCAGCAGCGGCAGCAGCAGCTCGGCTCTTCTTCAAAACGTATCGATCGTTGTGTCGACTCGGCACCACTGCTGCTGCTGCTGCTGCTGCTGCTGCTACCCCGTTATATTAGAGCAGGCGGATTCTCTGTCTCTGCTCTCCAGTGGTCTACGCCTTTCTTGCTACCCCGGGCTTCGCTTCCTTCCTCCTTTGCCAAGTGGCAAAGACAAGTCTAGTGTGCAGTGCAGTGATCACCACTTCTAATGGATGAAAGTTGATGACTAATCCAGCTCTGGCGCACTCCACACAGGGCCCAGACGACGGATGGCTGGATAAAAACCAAGGAAGAGAGGTGGACTCATAAATAGTTAAGGACTAGACAGACAGACAGAGAGAGAGAGGAAGGGAGAAGAGATGGACGCGGTTGGCGGTGATTGAATCACGAGCGGGCTTAATTATGAATTGTTCCCGCTCGATCGCCTCTTCCGCAAAAAAAAGCCGAGGTCCGTGCCAGCCAGCCAGCCGAGCAGCGCTCTGCAGTGGGCGGCATCAGCCGCGTCAACTGTCAGCGCAACGGCCAGTCGCGTCCGCCAAACGGCTGCTCTCCTCGTCGTCCACCTCTTCATTCGTACTATTTTTTTGTTTGTTTCGGCAATCTTTTTTTCTGCTGGGGTTTGTTGTTGTTTTCCAGCAACAAGGCAGCAGCAGCAGCATTGACGTCACTGATGGCGTCACACACACACACACACAACGGTCCCGCTTTCTTCTTCTTCCTCCTCTTCAATGATGTTTTTATCGCCGCATTACCGAGGTTCTTCTCCTCTTTCGCCCTCATTTCACTGGTGCGCCTCTGCTACTAACTTTCTAGTTCACCGTGAAATGGTGACGTCAGAGCACAGCGAGGGCCCGTGCACACGATCCATACTTGCAAAACTGCCGACCTTCGCCATTCTACAAACACAGCAGCGCTACTCCCGACCCAACACGTATCAAATATATATTTTGGGGCATTCATTATGGCCCATTATGCATCACGATCAAACTCTCTCGTGCTAATACTCAATTATATTGTGGGGACCCCATTTTTGGTGTTGTTGCATGGTGGGGATTAGAGATTTTATCTATACGTACATCGGGCGGGATTGTAACACACTAACACACTGGTACGAAAACCTTGAAAGCTATTCCAGTGAAATTTCTCTCCTCTCGTTGTGTTATAGTCGTGTGCTGCATACATCCTGCGCATTCACTTTCTTCCTCGGGTGTGCAGCATGAGCACTCGTTAGTCGGTTGTTACCAAGTGAATTTCTATTTCGTAATATCCTACAACAACCCGCACACTTCTCTTTTTTATTTTTAACTCTTTTGATATTACCTGCTGCTGCTGCGCTGCTGTGCTGGTACGCCAGTAGTATCAACCGACGCCAGTTAATAGCTCGGTACATAATTTACGCATTCTTTTCATATGGTGGATGTATAGTATAAAGTGGGGGAGATATCTACTAATACGGTACACCCGGGTATGTGTGTCTGTGTGTATAAAAATACCCGTCCTTGCCAACCAACTATCTGCATTCGGTGTCAGCAGCACACCGGCAGCAGCAGCAGCGGCAGTGGCGGCAGCAGGACGGCGCGCAATTTTTCCCGAAAAGACTTTCATCTCGTTCCAGGAATATAATGTGGCGCCCATTCTCGCATTTCTCTTTCTTTTTTCTTTCTTTCTGTATTGTATCTTTTTTTTTTTTTTTTTTTTTAATCTGCTGGTGCTGGTGAGCTATATATTCTCTCTCTCTCTCTCTTGCTTGCTCTCTCCCCGTTTTCTCCGGCGCCCATCAATCAGGCCAACTCTTGTTTCTTTTATTTATGCAATTAAGAGCCTTGAAAAATCCCCCCCCCCACCACCACCGAAAGATAATAATAAACCCAAATCTCAAAAATCAAAACAGAAAAAGAAGATATTTCTATTCCAAAAAATATACCTAATGCAATTTCATAAAAGAAGGAAAATAGAAAAGGAAATGGAGGATATAATATCAAATGAGCGCGATAGCCCTATATAAAGCCACGGTCGGTTGGCGGGCCAAGGTCTCGATTTTCGGTCACGTGAGTCCGTCTCCCCGTGTACCAGTATTCACCGCTATACTACAGCCACAGAAGACCCGAGTCCTTTTACATCATCAGGTATGCAGGTAAAGTGCACGAAAGTCGGTATATACCCCAGCTCACCTTAGCCCAGTGCTGCGTGCTGGGCAGAGAGCGGACCCCGTCGTCTTTTTTTTTGTTTTGTTTTACATAGGAGCTCTGCTGAGAGGTGGAAACTTGAGCAGCGGACGGACGGAGAGAGGAGAAGATCCTACGGGGATTATTCGAGCGCGGGAGGGAGGAAGGTGGGCACCACCGCGGGATTGTGGGTTAAGTGGCCCACGGGCTAGCAGCCACGCCCAAGTCCGTGACAGACTTTGGGTTATTTTTTTGGCATGTCTTCTTCTCCTCCTCCCGTTCGCCGTATTTTCTCGGCGCTCATGTGATCCAACTCGAAAAAAATAAAACCTAAAAGGGAAAACACTTAATTGAGTTCGAGGAATCGAAAATAATAACCGTCCCGTAAAAAACAAAACAAAAACAAAACAAGAAAAAACAAACGAGGTATACGTATAATATAAGACTGAGACGATGATGATGACGTGCCGGACGCGCAGTCAAAAAAACGTAAAAGGCAAGGCGCAGACATCATTCGGCCATCTTTGATTCGATCGATGGACGAGTCTTGTCCCGACTCAAATTACAGTTGTATACGTATAGACTATGCGGTGACCTAGAAGATGAGCACGCAACAACGAATCTGTCTTTCTTCGTTCTTTTCTCTCTCTCTCTCTCTCTCTCTCTCTCTCTCTCTCTCTCTCTCTCTCTCTCTCTCTCTGCTGCTTTAGAATGTTCATTTCTTTTCTTCTTTGGATTTTTATTTCCCCTTTTCTTTATTCTTTTTCTCGTCGGATTTGAAAAAAAAAAAAAAAAATCATGAGAGGGAAGGATATATTAGCCCCCGCGCACTCACACTCGTGAGCAAAAGAGTCCGTGCAATATATAGTAGCATGGCGGTGCCTTATTGCTTTTCCTTCTTCTTCCTCAACTGATAGAGCTAATTATAGTCGGGATCATTTCAGCGCTGTACTGTATGTGGTGGTGTAACCCGAGGGTGCATAAATCGTGATTGATGCCATTAGATATAGATACACATATACATAGTATGTATATATATACTTGTGCGGTATTTATATCCATCTACTACCTCGAAAAAGGAGCGATTACGAAAAGGAAGGGCAATTGGAGAGATGAGGTCCCTTATCGGTCAAGCTCCATGTTCGATGTATCCCCCTCTTGCGAAAAGAAGAAGACAAACGAAGCCGAGTTTTTATGGCTTCATTTTAGAGCATTCTATGACTGGGATGTAAATAACCGCAAATCTGAATTTAAAGTGAAGAAGAAGAAGAAGAAGAAGAAGAAGAAGAATAGAAGAAAAAGAAAATTAAGAAAAAGAGAATTACGAAGAAGAACCCGTTGGTCATAAAGAATTAAAAGATGGGCAAGGGTTTTTGTACGACCCTATCGTGATTGTTGTGATGATCGTGTTGGGCGATCAGATGGAGGGACAAGATGAAAAAGGAAAGAACGTCTAAGTAACAGGCTTTTCTTCGAATATTGTAATTATCGTCGCTTTTTTTCCGCGTATTAACACCCGAATCTCCTCATCTCTAATCCATCACCGTCCAGTTGCTGTTATTTATATGGCCACAGCATATGTCGTATACCGTAACGGAGAGACGCCAACTATTCGGTGGGAACTGGCGAGAAAGGGGCGGAATTCGGAGAAAAACGAAAAAAGAGAGCTACACTCGATGATGTAATGGTGGCAAGGGCGCAGGGAAAATCGCCAAGAAAAAAACAAATATGGACAATTGACGGGCAGAAAATTGCTGGAAGCGTTCGATCGTAACACGCGAATTAACTCGGACGCACGGAAAACAAAACAAAAAGCAAAAATGTGAAAATGCCAAAATGGGGGTCATGCAAATCATTCGACTTCTTCCATGTATGATACCCAACGGCGAGCGATCGACGAATTTGAAATAGAGGAGCAGCGGCCCTCTTGGCCCTCTCTCGCGCGCCTGACTGGCCGCATATAAAGATGTGATAAATCAGGTTCTTTTAATAGACACGAGGAATATATATCTAAAAAGACCAGCTCGTTTTTCCATCCTTTGCCCCCTCTCTCTCAAAAACTGAATGATTTCAAAGCCGTGCCAAAGGTTAGCTACAAGGTGCCGTATTCTTCTTTTTGTGTGTGTGTGCTGTTCCAGCAAATGGATAATAAACCCCAATGTGTTTCTCTTCGTTTCCCATTCCAATCCCCTATGGTGTGTGTGTGTATATAGATGATGCCTAAAACTTTTGTTTTCTTTTTAAGTATTTTTCTAACCCTATTTCTTTTTGGTGTGGGCCCAGCTTGCCGTAAACCGCAGCCCACCACTGCCGCAGTCTCTGCCGCCCCGGCTCGTGTTATGCCATCAACATGTTCAGAAAGTCAAAACCTTTTAAGGGTATAGATTCCTCTCTCTCTCTCTCTCTTTTGGCGCCCAGAGAATATGAAGAGAGTGTTTAGACCAACGATTGTAGGGAGAAACTGTGTATTACCTGAAGATGTAATCGAGAGACGTTGAGAGCACAACGTTAGGCGGGGACGAGCTAGTCCAGACTGACCCTACTCTCTTACTAGCGTCGTCTGCTTCACACACTCAGTCAAGTCAATACATGCCCTTTCTTTCCGGGTTTGCTTTCTTTGTAGGGCTTGATTAATACGTGAAAAAGGACAAGGGGGGCATGGCTGTTTTGGGGAACAATACGAAACAAAATACGGACGCGTGACGTTCTGTGTGGCCGTACTTAATTGGGACGGGAAAAACATGAATCATGACAAGAGCGGGCAAAAATGAAATTCTGGCTTTGTTAACGCCGAGGGGAACGTGGCCGGGTTAGTCTTGAAGATCGGTGTGGCTCGCGTGAATCCACACTAAGCCGGGTAGCGAAGCGGCGCGCTGTCTGGCTCCAGGGCTGGAGGGGGGGATGAACGCGGCTGGGGCGATCGCGGCTGGGATGATCGCGGCTGAGACGATCCCGGCTGGGACGTTAGTTGGTGTGGCCGTTCCTGGCATGGCCACCACGCGTTGACGAAGTAGGCTTGATTAATAGATGAAAAGGAAACGGGGGGCATGGCTGTTTTGAGGGACAACACGGAACAAAATACGGACGCGTAACGTTCCTTGTGGCCGTAATCAATTGGGACGGGAAAACATGAATGATGGCAAGAGAGGCAAAGTGACATTCTGGCGTTGATAACGCCGACTCGCCGAGAGGAATGTAGCCGTGTTAGTCTTGAAGATCGGTGTCGCTCTCACACACCGACGCGAAGTGATTGTCTTTGCCGCAATTGTCGCAGCTTTTCCCGAATGCCGGGCATTGAGTTGTGCTGTGTCGTCGGGGCCCGCCACAATAACGGCATGGCGCTGACGTTCGGTCGTTAGATTTCGTGTCCGGGGCAAAACGTGTCTGTTTGTTGTCACGCGTAGGTGACTTGCTAGATTTGTAGGCCGAGCGGCGGATAGCGTTGATGGCATGATCGTTTTGTTGAAGAGACGCAGCTTGTAGTTGGGATGTTTCGGCCGATCGGAGGATTGTTAGTGCCTGCTCTAGGGTGAGTGCGTCGCCGAGCTCTAGAAGTTTTATGCGAACGGCGTTGTCTGATACGCCGGATATCAGTTGGCCCAATATACGCGTCGGTTCGCATCGGGCACAACAATCTTGTCCGAAGTCGCACTTGCGGCTGATATCTCGGAGACTGCATAGCCAGTTGTCTGCTGATTGGTTTGGGAGCTGAAAACATAATGCGAATTGATGACGCCAGACATGCCGGTTCCGGCCCGCATTGCAGCGGGTACGGAGTAGGTTGATGATTTCCTCGTGATCTCCCAGTTGGACAGTCGTGAGTCCGGCAGAAAGTACAGCTTGCAACGTAGGGGTTGACAGGCAAGATTTAAGCTGGTTCGTCTTATACGCGGGGCGTGCGGCGGCGTCGAGTACTTCGTCGATGGTTGACAGAGCCAGAAATATCTTCCATCCTTCTTCCCATACGCCGAATGAATCGCGTTCAGCTTCCAGATCGAAGGGTGGTGGTGACCCATAAGGCTTAAATGCTCTGGGTGGATTCACTATTGGTTGTTGCGGAACTGCATTGGCTGCGGCTGCTGCTGCGGCGGCGATGGCTGCGGCCATGATTGTGGTTGCGAGCGTATTCTACAGCGAGAATGTAAAGAATGAGTGTGATGTCGACCCACTTGTACTGCGACAGGGTGAGGACGCGCTGCGTGCGTGTAGTTGCGTAGATTGACGTGGTATCAATATGCGAAGATCAGGAGTGTATACCTTGATAGGGCGCTCCTATCGGAGGCGTGGGGTAACTAAAGCTGGGGGTGGCGTGTTCCCGGAATATGCGATTCCAGGCCGTGTGATACGGATCGTGATGAATAAAGTTGGGTTCCCGAAACTCGATTGAATTGACGAAACTTTTGTGTTGAGCGCCTGGCGGCAAAAATGTGCGGCACCACGCTAGCTCGACGTTCGTTGGAGTGGATTTGATTACCGAAATACTGGGCACACCGAAAATTTGATTTTAGAGAGAATCGTTAATCAAGGGAGTTTCTGGGTACCACAGTTTTGTCGAAGGGTAATAATAATACCAATTGTAACTGCGAACTACTCTGGTGTTGCGCACCTAGCGGCAAATTTGTGCGGCGCCACGTGAGATTGGCGATCGTTGGTGGGATGTCGATGCCGAAATGCTGGATACACAGATAATTTTCTTGGTGAAACAATCAGAAACTTGAGGTGTAGGAGTTAACCAACTGCGCCATGTTTAGACCAACGATTGTAGGGAGAAACTGTGTATTACCTGAAGATGTAATCGAGAGACGTTGAGAGCACAACGTTAGGCGGGGACGAGCTAGTCCAGACTGACCCTACTCTCTTACTAGCGTCGTCTGCTTCACACACTCAGTCAAGTCAATACAGAGAGAGAGAGCAAGGGATAGAAATTTTTTTTTTTTTAAGGGAAAGAAAAAATCCAAACGAAAAAGAAAAAAAAATGAAGGAATGAGCGAGAATAGACGGGAAATTATGTGCGCTACCCGGCGGTATCATCACGGTCGAGACTTCGGGGAACTCTTTTCTTTTTTTTTCTTCCCCAACAACAAAAAAAAAGAAAATCAGACAACCTCGTCTGGATTTTTGTGTTATATTTATTTCCTTTCCACTTTCCTTTTAAAAGGAAAAATATCCCGTTGCTACGGAGCCAGCAGAGTCTTGATTTGAATTTTGATGGAGACACCCTTCTTCTTCTATATCTCGTCCCTAGTACCAGGGTTGTCTGCTGGCTGGTCATCGTTATTATTGGATCTGCGCATTTGAAATGATCCATCCATCCATCTATCCATCTCCGCCCCAGCCGAAAAACCCAACTAGACAGCACGCACGCTTAATCGATAATTTTCAAAGCCAACGAGGAAGTCTTCCGTGTACAGGTTTATTTTTTTTTGTGTGTTCGGAAGTGGAGAAGAGGAAGAAGAAGTGAAGGACATGCAATATTTACTTCCTATTTTTTTTTTACGGGGCACGATTTCACGTTGAAAAAGTCAATCAAATTGGATCCATCGAACACATAAAAGCGGGTTCTTGGGGCGCCCATGCGCAGGAATGATTGTTGTTGCAATTCGATTATCGGCTAGAGTGTATCTACGTCTGTGGGACAGTATATACGAGTGTAGAAGGTAATTCTAGATAGCTGAGCAGCACAGAGCACGGGGGAAACGTTGGCCGGGTAACGAGCCCAGAGAGAAGAGAGAGAGAGAGAAAAAAAAAGAGAAAGAGGAAAAAGAGGAGCCGTTGGAAACAGCGTGAAATGTTCACTGTATCAATTCCCAGAAGGACTAAGGTTTTTGTTGGTGTTGTCTTGTACCAAACACGAAAAAAGAAGTAGAAGAAGGAAAAGGAGCGGTTACGTAGACGAAGAAATAACAACCTTAGCAGTTGATATATATTTATAAATAAATCGAGAAAGACACAGAAAGAGAAGAAGGAGGTCGATGCTGGTAACTATGCAGCTGATGCCAACCGACGGACAAGGAATGCCATAGTCTGTGTGTGTGTGTGTATAAACTTTGTTATTTATTTTTATTTTTTTCGCTGTTGTTTCTTCTTTCTTTCTCTTCTTTTTCCCTGTCGGTTCTTCATCTTCGTCTTCTTCTTCTTCTCTCCGATCTCATCACTCTGGCCTCGGTCTCGCTCATTCGCTCTCTAGTCTCTCCAGCCGCGCGTCTCCGACAGAACCGGATTGTGCAGTGCTTCTCCCTCTCTCTCTCTCTTCTTTATCTGGCTAGCAAGCCGTCTATATATGATCAGAGCTGGCAGTATTTCAAGCCGACGGCTCTGATATTTTTTCTATACAGTGTTTTTTTGTTATTTTTTTTTCTTGTTTATTTATTTGTTTTTTCTTTGGTTTGAATTTTTTTTTTCGTTGATTTTTTGCCTCTCTCTCTCTCCTTCCCCTTTAGATGTTTTCTAGATTTCCAGGAAACGGAGCGATCGAGGTCGTCGTCGTTGTCGTCGTTGTATGTGCATGTTGTACTTGATTGGCGTTGTCAAGCGAATAATGCGAGACTGAGGCGACGTTCAGGCGCCGGTATTAGCGAATGACTCCGCACTCTCATCCCAACAGCCGGTTCCCCTCATTCCATCCTTTATAGATCTACTTCACTCGTCTATACGGCTTGCTCAATGGATCTGCCCCGGCCACAAAACTCCGGCAGTCCATCTGCCCGTCTGCCTGTCCCATGTCCCGAGCGCTGTACCGAGAATTACTTTTACATCGCGGGTTCCCCGAATCACAAAGTTCATTTTTTTTTTTTTGTCTTTTCTTTTTCTCTATTCTTGTTTCATTGCGGCAAAAACGCCATCATCCAACTCCCCTCCTGACGGAACGTCCGTCCGTCCAGAATATCGATCCATCAATCTATAGATAGAAACAGTCATTATAGAAATGTTTTCGAAAAACAAGAAGAACGCAAAATCCGAGAAATCTCTTCGGATTAGAAAATGATCATTCTTGTCTTCTTTTTGTTTTGTTTTTTATCTTTGGATTCCCTGGTCTGGTCGCTGGTGCAGGATGCTGCACATGACGATGATGAGAGTGGCAAGATCAAATGAGAGATGTTCATCAAAGGAAATCTCAAGTTTCTTCAAATCATTACGCCTTGTATAAAAGGGAGGGGGTGGTTCATGGGGGCCGGAGCTGGAGCAGAGCACCAGGAAGCTGTTTATTTTCTCTCTGAGATATCGCTCTGGTTTGCTCACTGGCTCCGCACTATTCTATACTCGGACTACTAGTTCCATATACTTCTACTACTACTACTGCTACTGCTACTACTACTACTACTGGTTTATTTCCAACTATTCCCGGAATATAGTTCAGAGAAACACACGCACCGGGGGGAGAGAAAAAGAGTATGAAAGATGAATCAACATCACGTCACTTAGCCGCTATCGTTTCCTAAACAATCGCTTTTGTAGCATTTATTTTTATTTATAAAGAAGAAGAAGAAGAAGAAGAAGAAGAAAAAGACGAGAGATTCCTAATAAAACATCGGACTCGGTAGAATAAATAAGGATAATAAAGGATAACAATAAAAAAAAAGGAAGGGGCGCAGATGCGCCCCTTCCTTTTTTTTTATTGCCGCCTATAGATTGTGATTCCCCCCCCCCCCCCCTCTTTTTTCGGTTCTATCGTGGGCCGTGTTTGTCGAACGGTATATATACACACACCTCCTCGTTGTGTTTGATGGGCCACCATTTCGTCTCTCTTCCTGTGGGCCCCATCATTGGCATATCGTCGCGCCTAAAGCCATCGTAAAAAGTCAAACACGAGCATCAAACCAGCACCACTCGCAGTCGTCCCTCCCTGTTCGTATATATTTCTCTCTCTCTTTTCAAAACTGTTTGGCTTTTGCCCCCCTCCTGATTCTCTCCCACCGCACAATCACACACACTCACAATGTGTGTCTATATATCGTACAGATTGACATTCGTTTTGGGTGAGTCCTCGACGTGTTGTCTCATTGCGCCTACGGTGCTGTGTGGTTGTTAAAGTGTGAAGGAACACGACATCGGACATGATTTGCCAGCGCGCCATTCCCTGCTGATCGATCTAGACAGCCGCGATGGATATAGAAGAGAAGTCCAAGGTGACTCCGGTTTCACCTTCCTCTCGATCCTGCACTGCGATGGGTGCATCCGCCGGACCCCGCGCCAGTCGGTTTGAACAAGTTGTGACTCGCTACGCTTCTTTTTTTTTGGGGGGGGGGGGAATCTATTTCCATTTTGTCTTTTCTTTTGGGTTTTCATGCCAAATGATAGAGTGACGCTCTCAATGTATTTCTGATTACGGGGGAGAAGAAAAAGATTTCGTAAGAGAAAAGAATTCCGTTCCTAATTTTCTTGTTCTTTTTCTGGTCCGTGCGGATGCGTTTTCCGAGCTGCTGGATATGGAGCGATCCATCATCAACCAGGCCCGCGCCGTCACGCGCGCGCGCGCGTATACGTTCTCCCCCTCTCCTCTCTCTCTCTCTCTTCAGCCCGGCAGTCAAGACCTTTTCCACCGTCGGCTGTATATCGGCCAGGAGCACTATAGCTCAGCACAACAGCCACCCTCTCCGCGTTTTCTTTCTCATGTAGATGTATACAAATATATATCCTGGATATTATTGCACATCGGTACAGTAGTGGGCTATATTTATATCTAATCTATGGACTCGGAGTTCCTTCTTGTACTCTATGCTCTTATGACCAGTCAACCAACTAGCGACGTCCTATATGCACAACAGCAGCAGCAGCTAACCAGAGTTTTGTCCTCCCCATTCCCCCCTGTTTATTATAGGATCTCCACCCATTTTATAGGGCCACCCTCTGCGTCGTTTTTTCGACGTTCGCAACACACACAATATTATTTCTTTTTTCGCCTGTCGTTGGTGCCCTTTTATTGTGTATTCGTTTTGGGGATAGAACGGATAGTAAAAAAAGGAAAAAAAATACAATTTTACCATTATAAAATTACAATACTACTATATACAATTGAACCAGACGATTGGATTTTTTTGGGGGGTGAGAGGGATCGTCTCTTGTTGGATAAATTTATAGCTCAATAATACGCAAAGAAAAAAAAAGCGGGTGAGGGTGCACTGAACATTGGGGTAGGTATTACCGTAGATATTACGTGATGCGCTTCTAATCTTTCTGGTGGAAAATATATATAAATAACAGTTGGGGTGAAAAATGAGAAAAAAGGACCGAATGATCGATACCCGGAGGAATGACACACACCAAAAATGAATATAGAATACGAGGAGGGCTACACACATAGCAACAGCAGGAAAAATACAAGAGGAGGAAAATAAAAATATGTACAATGTTAGATAAAAATAAAAAAAGGCCGATGCGGGATGCCATCATCCTTTTTGGTGATTGCGACCTAGGCTATTACCGGGTCCAGCACAACACTTGACTCCCGGCCAGAAAAAAGAAAGGGGGAAAAAAAAGGTTCGCCTATGTATTCGTTTTGCATAGCTGGAATAACGGAAGACTGAACGCTGCTGCTGCCCTGATACCGTATTAGAAAGAAGTGTTGGATATGTACTGGGTTGTGTATACCTATATCTATCCGCGTTGGAGTCGACTTTAGGCTGTGCGTTCCAGGCCAAACAGGAAGTTTTTGGCTTTGCCCGCGCTGCCGATCCTCTCTTCTTCTTCCAGCCAACCAGTCGGCTCCTCCTCCTTCTCTATATCCCGCCGTCACCGTCTCGTTTTTTTTTTTTTTCTTTCTTATTCTTAGCTGTCAGACGTTGTATCCCGTTTCCGCCGAATTCACCAGCATCTCACGCGTCGGATAATACTTTGATCGAAATCAGCCTGCCGACCTCGGGAGTCTTCTTCTTCTTCTTCTTTTTTCTTTCCTATTTTTGTTGTTGTTGTTGTTGAGCGTCTAGACTACTCCATCTTTCTGGATCTTCTTCTTCTTCTTCTTCTTCTGCTTACGGATCGCCGTCTCTCACAATGAGCCGATTCCTCATGGGATGTATCGTGAGCGCCAGCAGCAGCCAACAAAATGGCGTCGGGACCAAATGAGAAGCAGAAGAGAAGGGGGCAGGGTGTATAGAGGGAGGAGGAGGGTATAGTATTAGGACACAAGCCAACGCACACACCGACACACAAAATTGAGCGGCTCCAAGGGAGAGACAGAGAGAGAGAGAGGGAGAAAGAAAGAAGTGTATGTCGAAAAAAGAAAAGGGAAAGAGAGAGAGAGAGAGAGGGCGGCTCAGTCACGCTCTCACGGTCCGAAATATATGCGTCCATGTGCCAGTGTTTTTGTCCCTACTCCCATCACGGGCTAGCGCAGGCTATACACAGCTATAGCTCCTATATACACCCCTCGACTCAAAGTAGGTCAGACATTTTTCTACGCTCGCTCCCCCCCGTTTCCTCTCCTGCGTATAGACTGCGTACATACACGACGGACGACTCCTATACGTACCTCACTCTCTCTCTTTCTCTCTCTCTCTTTCTCGTTTGTCTTCTTCACGACTTTTCGGTTGCTATGGGAGAAAGGCCCGCACTCGACGACGACTGCCATGCTGCTGTGTAATATACCGTCGACTGTGCGCTCTCTCTCTCTCTCTCTCTACGGAAAATAAAATAAAAAAGTCCGGATGGATGAATTGGGAATCGAGTTAGATAGGGCTCGATGGAGAACAAACGTGAAAAATAGGGGTGATGACTTGATTCGTTATATTCGTGAGTCCCTCTACAACAACAACAACAACAGCAACAACAACGGGAAAAAAAGGGCAGCAGAGGAGATTATTTTTGGGTGTGTGTTTGAATAGATCAAAAAGAGATAATGCGGATTCGAGTCAAGCGACAGAGACGGAATGCGGCAGGATAGCCAATGCCACCCGCCCACCACTTCTCTTTTTCTTTGCTTTGCTGGCCGTCGCAGGAGTCGTTGAAGCGATACGTTTTCCCAGCTCACCCTACAATTTCACCAGCGTCATCGATGGGAGTTGTCCTGCTCGCGTACGTACCTCTTAGATTCCTCCCTGTATATCTATATAGAATTACAGGTGAAATAATTTTTTGTTTTGTTTTTTGTTTTGTTTTGTTTTGTTTGTGAGAATCAAATAACAGGTCGAGGAGTGGCGCGGGACTTGAAAGGAAAAGGGAAGGCCCACGCCTGTTTCTTCTTCTCTTTTGGAGTTAATTTCTTTTTTGTTTGTCGATTATACCCGGGAGTAGGTGTATATCTACAGTCTAAAGAGGTTGACGTGATTTGTGAATCCAGATCGATTTCGCCTTTCCAAATGAGATGTTCGCAGGGCTGGATGTCTGTATAAACACGACAGCACCCACCTCCCAGCACCTATACACATATACAGCTTGCATTTTCTTCCTAGCTATTGATTGCGAGTTGGGGGTGGAATGAAGAAGAAGAAGAAGAAGAAAGAATGAAACCATTAATCAAAGCTCTCCTGCTAGTTGTGTGTGTGCGTGTGTGTGTGTGTGCAAGCCGTCACACAAAGAAGTGGGGAAGAATTGAGGAAAATGCAAAAATGACTAATGAGACTAGGTCGATTGCCCATCGATCCCGAAGGAAGCCATCATTGATGCGATAAAAAGAGGGGGGGGGAGGCGACTCTTTGATTGCTCAGTATTTGAACACAAGTTCGATAATGTCGGGCCCCTTTCTATGTATTCAAAGTGGTAGCGGCAGGGCAGATTGCTGATGGCAGCCAATAATATATAGCGATGATATGTGTGTATATAATAGACCTCTTAGAGCTCCTTATTGGTTGCCTTTAGGGGGCCAGCAGCATTCGAAAAAAAAAAAAAACCTTTTATCATCTTGCGTGGAATTTCTTTCTTTTTTTCTTTTGTTCTTTTTCTTTTGGGGTTCTGGTGAGTGGACAAATGAGGGCAACAAGCAGATGAAGTGATCAACTACCTTGAAACATGCATAGACATGATGTTTTTGCTTTCGTTCCGCCTCTTCTCCTTCGTCGCCGCGCTCGTCGTCCGGCATTCCGTCCGTCTCAAGGCGTACATATGAAACCCTCCGAAAAGAAAGAAAGAAAATTTTCAAATACCTTGGAATGTCGAATGCAAAATAGTTGCATTCGTCATGTTGTTGTTGTTTCGTTTCTTTTTCCTTGTGGGTCCAACATCAGACCCGACCACAGAGCTAGACTCGGTGAACTTCTCGATTCCTCTCATCCATCATGTTGGAGCTTATGCTACAAAACGTGCGCTCACTGCGCTGCTTGGGCCCTAAGCCGAGAGCTTCGGCTCTCTCTCACATCTTTTTTTTCTTCTCCACATTTTCCAAAAAGCAAAAGACCTTCACTGACTGGGGATCGGTTACCAACGAGGCGGTCAGAGGAGATATTGCGCACATTTTTTGGCACGACGCAATTGCAAAAAAAACTTGTGCGCTAAAAAAGCAAGTATAATAACCCATAAACCCCGTTATTATTTTTTTCTTTTCTTATAGTTTTGTAATTTTTTTCCCCCCGCCCATTTTTCTGCTGCACAACAGACCGAAACTGTTGGGGGCTGCGTGTATTTAGGAGTGATAGTTGCGCTGGATGTGTCCTGAACTCTCAGCTGCATAGCTACCAGGAAATAATCCTCTTTTCACACATGCCCAGATCCCTTTTCTCTCTTGCCATTATTCCGCGTCGTCTCGACAGCGGAACACAATAGGGGCCAGCAGCTCATCTGTAGTCGTCGTTCAATTTCAATTTCATTTTTCTTTTCTTTTCTTTAGATTTTTTTTTCTCTCTCTCATATGGCACCGATGAGAAAAGAGACAGAGAGAGAGAAAAGAGTTGTCACCGTTGCTGGAAGCGAAGTGATAAATAGCCTCGTAACATAGGGCAGCTCTACAGCTCTGGTGTCGTTGGAAGGCAAAGAAAAGGCCACGGCATATATAGGAGCAGCACCGTATACACACACACACGTATATACGTATACGTACAGTGCATCTATATACGAGGGAGAAGAAAGGGAATCAACTTGCACATAGAGAATAAGGAAAGGGAGGGAGAGAAACGACGTCGACTGAGAGAGCGAGGAGCGAGTGCGTTCTCTCATCATCTCCGGCTGCTGCTGGTGCTGAGATACACGGCAGCTGGATATGGATGCTGTGTGTCTTTCTGTTGCCCTATACGTAGCTCTGCTGCTGCTGCTGCTCTCTCTCGTTCTTCACTTTGCTCGTCTCTCGCCCTCGTGATGAAAAGGGTTCGAGTTTTCCCTCTGTCTGCGACTCTCTTCTTCTTCTTTTCTTTGCTTTTTCTGTCTTCTCCAACAAGGTTTTCGGGTGTGATGAAGCTTATCACTCTGCGAGCCCTTTATTCCTCCACGTCTCTCACTCTGCTCCCCTTCTTTTCTCTTGGCTCGTATATTAGCATATCTTTATCACGCTAGATGAGTTCTTTCTCTCTCCGCGTTTTCCGTCTATTTTGTTCGCTCTCTTACACACGGGAGGAGATGCGCCCAGCAGTCCCTTTTCCCTCTGTTTGAATAAATGACAATTGGCTGCTGCTTCTGTCGCTATACTATACTGCTACCATGGGTGAGAGCTGATGCCAGCAGTTCTGCCAAGCATAAACAATCTTAAAAAGAGCCCCCCACCCAGAAAAATCTTAACCCTACGTATAGGAGCCGTTTACAGTAGTAGAAGTAGTAGTATTCAAACCTGTTCATTGATCTGGTAAATGCCCGAGACCAAATTGTCGCAACAGACGGAAGCATACAGGGTCCAGAGTCCTACTAGAGAATTGTCAACAATGTGGCAGCACTTTTCATCATCGCCCCATTCAAGAAACAAGAAGAATAAGGAGACGAATAGAAAGAGAGAGAGAGAGAAAAAAAAAGCAAATAAACGCGGGAATAAGGATATTTGAGTTTTACTACGTCGTAGTAGAAATGGTTGTTGGGGTGACGAGTATACACTATACGCAGCACTAGTATAAGAATCATGACTTGATTGTATACGACGTCTTTGCACGCTATGCGACGCCCCTTTTTTTTCTTCCCTTTATTTAACCGTTTAATTTCATTTTCTATTTTTTTTTTTTTTTTTTACTTCTCTCTTTTTACAGTTTAAGCGCTTGATTGAGCAGTTAACTCCGGTGTTGTACTGCGCCGCCTTTTTATTTGGTTGAACCTGCACGTAACACAGTATCCGAGTTGATTGCTGCCGACTTTTGCGCCTTTTGGAAGGAGGAAAAAAAATGAAATGAAATAAAACGAGCAGGAAAATGTTGGATTTTTCTTTGGGTACGAGAGCGTCTGCAGAAGGAGATGACACAATAGTCGGGCGATTATTACGACAGCGTAGCCAGCTACGCATTTCTCATCGAATGCTTGTAGTTGCTGGCTGGTGGCTTAGACGTGAACGGAATGGTATTTCATCTTCTTTATGCTGTCAGACTGGGAAGAAGAAGAAAAAAAAGAAACTAAAAGATGAGGCAATAAGAAATAAAAAGAGGGAGGGGGGGGGGAGGAGGAGGAGGAAAAGAAGCTCGGAGATTGTGTCAGCCAGCGTCTGTAACGTAAAAAGGGCGGGTTACGTAACAGCCGGCTCTATATCCTTGACTGGGCGCTCCGGCGCTGTGCCCTTGCCACAGAACTTGGGAGACGCTAATTCAATCGGGCCCATGAGGTTGTTGCCATGGCCAGTTGTGTGTGTGTATAGTCCTTTGATCAACTCGCTTTTCCCTCCCTTGTTCCTTATTCCTTAAAATGACAAAACTTTTGTGGAAGGTTTGACGATTAGACAGAGAAAAAGGTCCGCGCTGTCAAATCTGATAGCGATCAAACGGCGAATAACGACATGGGAAATTCAAACACCATCGACAAAGTTTGACGTCCGCGCATCGCTGCCCTCCTGGTGTGTTTGCTTACAAAAGATGTTGCTGGGGGGGGGGGGAGAGAAGGAAAAAAAATAGCTTGTCCCTCGTCTTGTCCATCATCAAAACCGTCTGTCCGCCTTCAGTCATACTCTTTTCCAGCTGAGAAACTGACTGCTCGACATCCAGGCCGACAAACAATGGAGAAATTCTGGGGCCCAAAGCTGAAACGAGTCAACCGAAATGTCAGAAATCTGTCAACATGTTGTGTCGGTGCATTTGGAATCCGGAGTGCTGGGGGAGAATTTCCGGATTGAATACATAAAACAGCCCAATTGTTATGTACCGACCCGGATAGCCGCGCGGTCAGTTGCTATTATGAATTAACACGGAGAGACGGGGGACGAGCTTCAGTGGGGAAAGCAATTGAATTCCTCGAGCGCGGCGGTGATGTAGTAATCGTTATTACGATATACTCGACAAAATGCTGCCGCGCTGGCTGTTGCGCAATCGAAACAGTAAGACGAGGGTGCTGACTTTTGACGGGCTTGTGTGACGAGAAATGATGAGAGCGGAAACCAAAGGGAAAACGAGTCGACCCGTCACGAGGAATAAGAGACAAGTCCACGGGACAATGAAATTCACAATGGCGACGCAATGCAACTGCCAGCACCGACGATGCAGCGCAGTTGCACGGTCCAGGAAATAACGGCGCTGGAGGAATTCCGCGTGCAAGGTATTCTCCACGTGATGTTGTTATACAACCATCACGTCACGACGGATGCTCGTCGTATCGATCAACCCCGTGCGCGCTCCTTTTATCTTTTCCCTTCCTGATGATTCACTGATGTTGGGATTTTCAAACATCACACAAGACTTTCGGCTAGATGTCATGGCTCCCCGCGAACCCATTTCGTGGAACTGGAATCAAACAAACAAAAAGAATGAATTGAGCGAGAATTTCTGGAAACCGCATTTCAATCACTTACCGACGAGGAACGCGCGCCGAAGATTTTCATTCCTGGAAGGAGGAAATCCAGGGCGATTTAATGGGCCACTAAATAGGCACCGCTTTGCTGTCATTTCCAAAGAAATGCGGTTGCGTAAGGTCAATCACCGCTGACAAAACCCTCAAAACTCGTCCCTGCTGCCAAGTATAGGTAATAATATAAACGTTTTTCTTGGGCGATATCATTGGTCCAATCAAAAACCTGTCACGAAAAATGTCCTTCTCTCTCTCTCTCTCTCGGACCTTAAATTTCCTTATATATTTATATTTCCAACGGTCGAAACTCGAGCGAGCCGAAAATAGAAAGGAAACATTAAAGCGCACTTAAGAATGAATGTACAAGAGATCCGAATAATAACGACGGAAACAGGTAGTCACAAATGGTCATTACTTTCCGTAGGTATATCGTTTATCTGCGTGAACGTTGAATCGTAAAAAAAAATAAAAACCGAAAACAACAAAATATAAAAGAGTATCAGGGGAGGGGGGAAAAAAAGGCTATCCGACGACAGGCACACACACAAATACACTGGCGGTCATTTCACACCGGTTAAATGCGTTAACTACTAATAAACATGGTATATACTCTGCGATGCCCACCACCCTTGTTTCTTCCCAAGACTTTTGTGTTTGTGTAACGTGGAAGGATAATATGTTTTAGTTATTATTATTTCTGCAGAAAACAAAATGAGTAGACAGAAAAGAGCCATGTAATTATATCGGAGATGGCCAAAACGAGACGTGTCGGGATCCCGCGGCGTCTTTCGGTTCACATACGTATGCGTCTAACAAAAAAAAAAAAAAAAAAACCCTTTTTACGTGAAAAATGACGTAACCTCACTGCTGTTCTCTGCCTCCCACCCACCCCAAAAAAACATGTAAGCGGCAGTCGTCAAAGAAGAGAACGAACAACAACCAACAACAAAACAGCCCTCAAAAATGTTTTTAAAAAATGTTTAAAAAAGGCCAAACAAAAAGGTAATCATGTCGGCAGTCTCGACATGACGACATCTCAGAAAAATGGAAGAAGAAAAAAAATTGTCCGCCTTCAACGAAGCAAACGGTCATTATAGGAAGGAGGGAGGAAAGAAAAAAAAGAAAACCGGAACAAGTCGTGAAAAAAAGAAAATATACGAGATGATAAACCAAAACATGAAGAGGGGAAATATTAAAAATAAAAAACTTGGACCTACAAAAAATGGTTTGGGTTTTTTTTTTAATTATTTTTCCCCTTTTAGACCTGTTTACATGCCAGAATACACATTACGAAATATGTGTAACACATCTAGACTACCGTGTAACCGGCCAAGAAAAGTAGAAATATAGAGACCAAAAAACAAAAAAGAGAGAGGATACATATATTTTCATATTTTATATCATATCATTCCCGGAATTGGCTCTCCTTCGTTTTCTTTTCTCGTTCCGACTAATTAGATGTTGTAAAAAAAAAAAGGAAAAGACCAAAAGAAGAAAGAAGAACACGGTCATATAAAAATGAAAGAAGCGGGAAACCAGTCAGAGGGGGGAAAAGATGAAGACCCCCGAAAAAGATGGACTGAATGAGAGCAGCACACACGCAGGAAAATGGTGCGCGGCTGGAAGGAATATTGTCGTAAAGCGAAAGAGAATGTGTCGGTTGGCGCTCTCGCCGATGCCGTTATGGATGTAAACAAACATAATATATAATACGCAGCAGTAAATAATTCGAGTGAAGTGCGGGGTCTGCAGGGGGAAAAACCAAATAAACGAGCGAGGGAAATCCAAACGTGATGCCAAACGATTGAGGTAAATAAGTGAGCAACAATCTTTAAAAGAAAAGAGGCGAAATCGATAATAATAAGTGAAGATATAATAACGGTCGACGAGTTATCAGTTGCGCTGGGGGAAAAACCCGAATTATTTTTTTTATTTTGTGGGTCGATCGTCGATACGTGTGTGTTTGTACAGTATTAACACGTGTAAATGGGAAGAGCGTGTGTGTGTGTTTGTGTGTGTGTGTGAATGAAACGGCCCATTTCCTCTCCCTGCCATTCATTCTGTAAACGTCAAACAAAATGTCATAATATGATCCTATAAAAGAGAAATGGCCAGAACGCACTTGACGATCGACCCTTTTTTTTTCTCTATTTCACGAATCTATTTTTTATTTTGATTTCATTGCTATTTCCTTTTTTCTGCCGTCAGCATCACGTAGGCCACCACCACTCCCACGAAAACCACGATCCTTCGGCCGGGTTCAGTACTCTTTTCCTATCGAGATGTTGACGAGTATCATTTACTCTGAGAGGTGGAGGCCAACATACTAGGAAAGGAGAGCCGGAAAAAAAAACGGAAAAAGAAATAACCATCGCTGGGTTAGTCTGGAGGCTCGAAGGCCTTTTGGAACATGTCAGTCAGTCAGTCGCAGCAAGTTCCAGCCGAACGACAACTTCCAAGTGTCTGATGTGTTATATAGAGCCCATTGAGCCTTCAGAAGGCAAACTTAACACTCCATTCTCTTTTCGTATGAATGGCGTAGGGGGGCCGTTTTTTCTTTCTTTTCTTTTCCCGAGACCTTTGGACAACCGGAAACTGTACAATTACGTAGCGGTCGTGAAACTCGATCCGTCTATGGCCAGCGAAACACCATATCATAACGTTATGTGTTGTATTTTATGATGTTTACGTAAGTCGTGGAGAGTCTCGTCTCGATGTGTGTAAATATACAAATGCTCTACATCACAGTCCGCATTGTACAGCTGACATTGGGGTGGGGGGATCTACGTGTATAGTTCACATATCAAAGGGCCCAGATTATATAATATCTATTGAATTTTTCTTTTTAGGCAATTTCAACATGTATTCTGTATAGTATAAATCCAACGGCCCCCGGACAAATCCCAAAACCTAAATAAAAAGATATCTAGAGAATTATAAAAAATAAAAAAAAGGGTTAATGTCGAATATGGTATACACCGCTATAGAGCGCTTTAATACGTAACAGGACGGAGGAGGGAGGGAATTTTTGATATGCGCGGGTTCGGAGCACACGCCAACTCGTCATCAGCCTCAACTTTTATTAAATAGCCCCGACGGGCAAGGTCCAATTTAATATTTTTTGTTTTTTTTTACCCAAAAAACAAGAAGGAGGGGGAAAAAAACGAAAAAAAAGAAATATACGTGACAACAACCGTAACGAAAAAAAATATACAAGCGACAACACACAAAAAAAGAAAAAACGAAAATGATCAACAACAACAAAAAAAAAATCAACTAAAACAAAACAAAACAAAAAAAAAAGAATGAGTATAATACACCCATTCCGTGTAGTGCGCACGTTGAATAGTCGGGAGTCATCGGGAGTTATTCCATATACGCAATTGCTGTCGCGCTCTGCCCGGCTGTAATGATTAGTACGCGTATACATATACGTTGACCCTCCGTGTGTATTGTATATCTATATATAATGTGTATTTATATGTCATAGACGTCGTATCCATTGTTGTGTCTTGTGTGTAAAAAGAGAAACGACGTCGTCGTCGTCGTCGCTGGTCACGAAGGAATTGGGAACGCGGAGGGGGGAGAGGCGAAATGATCCGCCGACGACGCAAATTGAGTGAAAGCGGTTTGCGAAGCTGCTGCTCTTGTTGTTGCAGCGCCAGCGCTCGTCGTTGCTACTCTCGCTAGACTTATTTGCTGTGCCCTAGCTGCCTATTTAAAATCCAATCAACTGTGGCGAGAGGCAAGGCCTTTTCATCGTCCGCGATGCAAAACATGCCGCAAGGTCGAGCCAAGGAAACTGAAATCGAGGCGATATGGCGAGAGAGTGTGTGGCGCGTTTCGACTTCTCTGTCGCAACCAAACAGTGACAGCCAGCACGAGCATAATAATTCCGGATCAGGCTCTCTCTCGATATACGCGGTTAGAGACAGCCAAAAGAGAGAGAGAGAGAGTAACACTAGTGAAATAGTTGGGGAAGGACGGGCGGAAAACGGACGGGAGAGAAATGAAATGGAACCGGAGCTGTGTGGGAGAGTCGATGTCCTTATACTGGCACCCGCCTATATACTACATCCAGCATTGGAGTAGATTAGACGGTGAAGCTGCTGCTGCTGCGTGTATACAGTCTAACTGGGGCCCCATCTCGACGTCATTCATCATGGATGAACGAAGCGGGAACGCCGCAAGTGGAACTTCTGCAGCAGCAGCTTCTATAGCTCTCTCTCTCTCTCTCTCTCTTTGCCTGCGACGATCAAAAATGGATGAAAGTCGTTGATGGTTCTCTTGAGGCATATCGTGGCATCCAGATTTTCCCGTCCTTATATTATGTTATATATATTAGACTATATAGTTCCTTATCCTTTACACTGCTCCGGCCAGGCCTGCGGATAAAGGCTGAAAAATGAGTTGAGGGGAAAAAATATGCAGCGGGAGGGAGTCCGCTTCCTTGGGTGCTGTCGCCTTCGCCTAAACTTTTGAGAGTTTTACATATGCAATGAAGAGGACGTGAGAGCCGTCACGTCTGTTCCTACACGTGTTCTCTCGTATCTCGTATCACTATGAACATATCGTTTGATCCGCAGACGAAAATGCACTATTGATATGTTTACCAATGTCTCGAATTGGGATCGCTCGGACGTTCCACTGTGTGCCAAAAGACGACGGGACGTGCCATCAATCGTGTCGCTTCCAGGAAAACGAGATTTTTTTAGAAATAGAAAATTCTTTGACTTGATGGAGAGAGAAAAAAAAAGCCCAGTGGTATTTGTTTAATTTTTTTTTTCAGACAACTAGGCGACATTCGTCTTCCTCTTTCGCAACCATCTCGTCGGCGGAAAAATAATTAAAAGAGCATTTTCATTAAGAATTCGAAAAAAAAAGGTTTCCAAGTCGTATTTTTGTATAGTCTGGTTTTGTTTGCTGATCACCATTTTGCGCTCGCTCCAGAAAAAAAATAATTAAATCAAATGAAAAACAAACAAAAAAACGACTAAACCGGAGTTTTGAATTTCCGTTTATGATAATGATACCGAGCTCGTGCCAAACATGCCGATTTCCGCCAATAGCATCCGGCGTAGCGGTTTTTATCGATATGCGGTCTCTGATTTCTCTCTCTCGTATACATAAATGTTTTGATTTTGTTCTGGGTTTTTATTTTTCGTGAACTCGTTTCCAGCAATCGTCTAGTTGGTTTCGAGCTGTTTACTGAATATGTGTTACGTACAGTAATATAACGTGTCGACTCGGCTTATCTTATTATTCATTCCGATCTCAATTACCGACCTCAGATCCTCCCCGAGATTTTCTTTTTCTTTTCTCTTGACTGAATCGAAAAAAAAGGTGACAAATCAATGAATAAAAACAACACGTGGCATGAAATGTTATCGCCCGTTTCTCGTATCGAGCACGAGGAGAAGAATTGCCGCATAAAAATCTCAATGGCAAAGTCGGAACTGCTGTCGGGGAGCCGCGGTTGCATCTTATCTTGATTTTAAGAACATTCATTCAAATGAGAAGACAAAATCCCAGCATCCGTTTCAATATGCGATATGCCATATGAAGAAATGAGTAGAGAGCGAAAGAAATGGCGAATTACGTTTGCGAAAGAATCGGAAGGGATTGGCGCTGCTGACGGGCGGGTGCCGAAATGTCGGCATATAGTTGCTGTGTTGCTGGCCATTGTTGCTCGGCGCTCTCACTCAATCCATCTCCTCCGAGCCGCGTCCTTGTCTAGATATACACACACACACACACACACGACACAACATGCACACAACAGAACATGGAGAGCAGCAGCAGCAGCGAAAGAGAGAATTATCTCCATTTCAACAAGTCTATTTTTCTGCTGCGATTTTCCCTTTTATTTTATTTTCTTTTTACCTTCTTCTCCTTCAATCTCCATTTGGTTTGTCTTCTTCTTTTGTGCCAGCACATCGCAACGCCTTTTTCTTTTTCTTTTCTTGATTCCATTCGGCGAGTCGAATAAGGGAAATCAAAAGGACGCGGCCAGACAAAAACCGCCGATTGCGCAAACAAGCGCAAAAAGGAGCGCGATGGATGCGCTATTGCTACCCGATACGACAATAATGTCTCTCAATCTCTCTCTCTCTTTCTCTGGCTCTCTCTGGTCGATCGGGTTCCACCCAGGCATTTATCACTGACTGTGCGACGACGTTGCTGTGACATTGTGGCCACAGCACAAATCCCAGGCTCTGAGACTGCTGTCGGCTTCTGCCGCCGCATCTCTGACCGAGAGCACCGCATTTCGCCGGTTTTCTCTGTCTTTGATTTGTATTTTCTTTTGAATCCTTGGACCGCGTCCTTGCCCTCGCCCTGACCCCCATTCGATCCTTGCCCATGTGCGGAAAACATCCCAGCAGCATCGGTGGCTTGTTTGTCTGCAAATGTGTGGACATGAAGATGATAATAAATATAGAAGGGAGGACTATTTGTTTTTGTTGTTTTTTTCTTTCACTTGGATAAAGAGCGAGGAGAAGAAGAAGGAGAATATAAAGGCATATAGACAATGCGCTGCCGCGGTTCAACATTCTTGAATAACAACCAAGAAGAGAAAAGATTTTATTTCATTTCATTTCATTTTTTCTGGCTGAAGTCGATGCAGGCGCGGGACTCTTTTCTCGGAAATGCACATGACGTTGACGAGAATGGGAGACAACGGAAAAATGTTTTCCTCTTATTCCGTCTCGTGATGGGAGCCAAACAAGGGGATCGACATTTTTCTCGGGAAAAAAAATAAAACTGCCCAAAAAATAAAACTTGATTTCTCGATATTTATGAGGTTCAATAAGAGAAGTCGCAGGGCCACGCTGGAAGCGTTGATTTGATCTGGTTTGTGATTCCTTCGTTTGTGGCACCAACCGCAATCGGAGTAGACCGACTGGACGGCGAGACGGCCACATCACCATCGTGCCAGCCCGTGCCACAGACAATTCTGCGCTTTTGTTTTACTCGTTTTTTTATTCTTTTCCTTTTTGAATTCAACACACACGCCAACTGCATTTGTTCGAAATGATATGACTGCTGACTGCCCGTGTGTGTGTGTGTCTGCCGCTCGGGCCATTCATCAGAAATCGCATCCAACAAATTGGTGGAACACGCGGGACGGGCAACGGTTCACTTATTGGCAAGGCAACCGCTATCTCCAGCGAAATGTATTAGGCACCATTGGCAGCAGGGGGAAAAAAAACAAAAAAAAAACAACCGTGTTATGCGTACATTTGCTGCCATTTCATAATATGCTGGCCAACGTTATGGCCAGACGCTGATGGTTATTACGCGCAGAAAGGCGAACCGTTGGGCTTTAGCATATTACATATGCACAACATTTCAATCATAATCATATAATTCACAACCAGCCACGAGTTATTGCGCAACGAATAGATGGCAAATCGCCGCCGCGTTGTCGTCGACTGCGGAATTTCACATGGGGGTATTTCCATCTTTATTCATTTCTTTTTCTTGCGATAAATTTTTTTTCTTTCCCCCCGTCTGTCTCCATTTCCAGGCTAACTCATTTTTTTTTTCGGTATACATTTTAATCTCGACGTATTTTTTTATAATAAAAAAAGGGGGAGGGGGAGAATGATGTCCCACGTCAGCGGCGCCGTTCATACGTTTGATCCGATTGCCGTTGATCGAGTCGGCACTTGGCACCAGCTGACTTGTGTCGGCGAGACGGGCATTACACAGCTCGGCTAAAGTCGGAAGAAGAAGACGAAGAAGCTAAAAAAAAATGTATATAAGAAGGATTTGGCGGTGCCCACACTTTTCTAATTCATATCAAACGATAAAAAAGAAAATATTGTACCGCTTTTCCTCCCTATTTTATTTTATTTTTTATTTGGGGTTATTTTCTGGCATTTTCAGTTAGTAAATCCTTTGGTAAAAAAAATGAAATAAAAAACAAAATATGGAAAATAAAAAAGTTGTCGGGACCTCACCCTCTTTTCTTTTTATTATAATCAGCTTATTCGGTCGTTTTCATTCTTTTTCAATATCTTCGTCTTCTCCGTTCTTTTTGGCACTTCACATGTACACGCAGAGAGTGACATCCAGTGAACTGTGTGCTGGATATGTGTGTTGTATAGAAAAGAAAAAGGCTCTCTGGCTTTCTATTTCACACTCCAGTTGGAGAGAGAGATGCTTTTTTTTTCTTTTTGTTGGTGGCGGGGTTTTTTGGGGATATCGAGATGCGTATCGTAACGGCTCGCAACTTCTCTCGTAACCGTCTAAGCTTCTCCCCCCAGCTTGGGTGCATGTTGGGAGAAATGCCCATTTCTTTCCCCCACCCCCTGCTCGCTTCTCTTATATGCGTTGTTTCCTTATCTTTTATATATTTGATTTCGTAATATTTCAAGTGTGAGGGAGGACACAGTCGGAGAAAGACACACACACATGGAAGAGAGAATACGGAAAAAGATTATGAAGACGCAGGGAGGTTATTGAAATAGAAGGCAACAGCAGCCAGCAGCCAGCAGCCAGCGTTTTGCGCCCGCGTTTGACGTATTTATGTGCGTGCCCAGCGCGAAGCTGCTGGATAAGGAGATGAGCTAACGGACGGAAGGAAGGAATGGATGAGAATGAAAGGAGGCGAGTGGTATCATGGAGGACATCGGGAATAAGGGGAGAGAAAGAGTTGAGATGGAAGTCGACAAGAAAATAAGAAGAAGAATAAGAAGAAGAAGGAAAAAGAATCCTGCCCGGAGAAGAGAGTCCTATATAGGATATGACGATGGTGTTGGAACAAGAGAACGAGGATGGTGGTAGTAGCTGGTGGTAGCGGCGCGGTGGGTTGGCTCTCGTGGCGTTCCGTTCACGCGCCGCAAGACATTCCAAGCGACTGTCTAGACTGCTAAATTGTTTTTTTTTTTTTTTTTTTTTCTCTCTTTTTTTCTTTTCTTCTTTATTCCTTTAATCGCAGACCACACGGTTATGTAGTCTGCTTGCGTGGGGGTCTTCGGTTGGCCGCTTTAGTTTTTGAGCTGGTGAGCAAAGGGACAGACAGACAGACGGACAGACAGACAGACACAACCATCAAGAAAGAGGAAACGAAAAGAAAATATCCAGCCAGCCAGCAAACGAATGAGAGAGAGAGGGGAAGAATGAGAGCGATAGATAATAGGACGTGGAAAAGTATCATGAAGAAACAGAAGAAGAAGAAGAAAAAGAAACGTGACGCATATACCACGGAAAGGGCGACGTGCGGCTATATACCGTCGAGGCACGGAGAAGAGCCATAGTGGATACTTTGCTCCTTTTTATTCTTTTGGCAACGAAACAAACGCAGAGGAGGAACAAAAAAGAGCAGAAAAGATCGACATGACAAAAAAAAAAAAAAAAGGAACAGGGTGTAAAGGGTGGGGTTTCGGTTCGTTACGGGGCTGGGTTGTGTGACTCCCGGTCAGAAAGGATGGGCTTTGCTGTTATGAACGGGGGGTAGAAAGAGATCGTACATACATGTATATATAGAGAGGAAAGTATTATTGTTGTAAAAAAAAAAAAAAAAAATAGAGAGAGGAAAGAATGAATGTTTTTTTCCGTAGCTGCGCATCTTTTGTTTTCTGTCCATTTGTTTGTTTTCTTTTATATGTCAGAGGATTATCGGGAGAGCGGGAATTGTCATCGTCCGAGTTACAACACGCAGTTGCCAAGCCAAATGACACACCATCAGAGGCTCGTTTGTGCTGCCAGCCAGCAGTCAGCCAGCATCGGCGAACTGATCACGGATGCAAGTGACACGCCCTTTTTGGCTAGTCTGATTGCTCCCCGTGTCTCTTTTTTTTTATTATTATTATTTCTTTCCTTTTTTTTTCTTTTTTTGTTCACGGAGGACACAGATGACGATAAGCGATCTCACCCAAAACTTATCCGTCGTCCGCGTCGCCTTGGCTTTGCAGACATCTTATTTCTCCCTTTGCGACGAATAAGACGTCGTCTTCTCATGGAATATAAATGTCTGCCTAGTCGTCATTTTCTCTCTCTCTTGCGAGCGCACTGCTGTCTATATAACATGGCCGACATGCTCAACTGCTTTTGATCAGTGCCGCTAAACATCCCGCGCCACTCCTCGATCCCCACGTAGTACAAGTTTGCTTCTATCTTCGCTCTATAAAGTACACACTTGATGATGATGCTGGCCGATATCTGATTTGGAAAATTCCGTGGCCCAGCTCGCAAGAGCGCCTCTCTCCTCTCCGCGGATAGCGCTCATTGTGCTGAGGCCCCATAACGATCCATTTCCGGATAAGGCTTTGCATGCCTCTTTCTATCTATCGGCGATATCTATCGATGACTGCCCGTTAAATTCAACTTATTGACTAGGGGACCATCTTATATGCTCTATCTATCTCTCTCCCGGTCGTGGCACGACAACTTTCCGTTAAGGAGGGGGCTCCTCCTGCCCACCACTTAGGAAACAATCGCCGCCCTCCCTAAACTCTCTCTCTCCGTGCAGTGCGTGTACTGGCGTGTAGTCGATAGTAATAATGTGTCCCCGTGACTCCTGAATTGTCCTCGCATAAGCCTCCCGCGACTCTATAGATCCTTATTGTGTGTACACCGAAATTGACTCGGACAGAGGGGAAGGAAGATTTTTTTTTTTCGTGCTTGGCCACAGGATGAAACAGACGAGCAGAGGATCTCCTCGACAGGAGCACCCGCGCCAACACGGGAGGGGGTTGTGTTGCAAAGGCGAAATGAAAAGGAGACATTTCCCGTCGATAACATCTTATTCTTTTTCTCTTTTTGAGAGAGAAAGAGAGAGAGGGGTTGGCTTGTCGGTGAGACTACAGACGAACGAACAGAGAAGAAGATGTATCGATTGTTTTGTTGGACTCACGTAACGCAGCGGGCGGCGTCCCTGCCAACCCCCCCCCCCCCCCAACGATATCCACTGATGGTCGAACCCTCTTTTCTATACTATAGTATATCTCTCATCCAGAGACTTTTTGCTCATCTAATATTATACGGAAAAAAGAAAGAAAGAGAAAAAATGCTGCTAGACTTATATTATTTTGCCGTCCGGGCAGCAGCAGCGCTTAGATTCTTCGACGGCAACTTACGTGTGTATAGACATGAAACAGGAGCCCCTTCATCTTTTTTTCTTTTCTTTTCTTACTTTTTCTCTTTTGACTTATTTTCTTCTGATGGCGGCCCTTGTGTCACGTTCTCTTTTATTTGAGGTCTAAGGCACACGTGCCCGGCATATAAGAGAACCCAGCCGCATCGTTCAATTTGACCCTCCAATATGTGTATGTGTGTGTGTGCATCTGATGGCTTCCCTTTTTATATATGGACTGGGCTGGGTGGGTGAGTGTGGACGGCCGGCGACGCTCGCACACATCGATAATAGTAGTCTGTGATGGGCGCCCATGGAGACTCTAATATCGACGTCTTTCGATACTTTACGGCCGCCATGCCCGCATCGTTCCACCGCCCCTGTTTAAAAACAAAACAAAACCAAACGAGGAAAATCTTTCGATGGAGTTGACTCAGTTTTCTGCTGGTCCTTCTCATTTATTTTCCCGTCCGGCAGCCGCAGCAACAACAAGAACCATCAGCGGGGAGCGAAGAGCTGGGCCAATGATGGACTTTTGATTCTTTCTCCTTCGACTGTTAGCGAGAGGGGGGTACTGGGTAGTACGTGTTTTGTTGGGGGCCTTGTCTCTTTTTTGCACAGTTATGTATGTAGTAGATGGGAGGGGGGTGTATGTCGTGAGGAGATAGAGAAAGGGAAAAGGTCATCGGCGGACTGTCGTATAGTGCTGGGCGATCCATCGATTGGCGTCTATATAGCTCCTACGTATCCTCACTTCACTTCTCTCTTTGGACACGATATCAACAACGTTGTTTGGCTGGATCTTATGGTCACTATTTGTCCGTTCTATTACCAGCGAAAAGAGACGAAGAAGAAAGAAAAAAGGGGTAGACAGAGATAATAAAAGAAACAAACAAGTCGACGGTTCATTGGGATCCAAACTTTTGCGACTCTTTTCTTGTTCATATAGACATTTGAGGGTCGCATCTTCAACTCCTCATGGCGAATATCCATCCATCCATCCATCCGAGTTGGAGGCTTTCTTTCCTTTCCTTCTTGCCTTTCTTCTTGTTGTTCTTGTTCTTCTTTTCCTCAGCTCCGTCTCTGTCTCGGCTCTTTTGTTGTCGGCATCATGTGTGCGTGCGTGCGTGCAACGAGTCCGATAGCTCCGACTGGCCGGTCACCGCGCGCGCCAGCAGCCGCCGCCTTGTATTAGTTCCACTTCGCTAGTGACGCCGACCAACTGTCCGAGAAAAAATAAAAATAAGTCGTAGACGTCGGGCCCGTCGCGAGATTGGCGGACAGGTCCATACTTTTCTCTTTTTCTTTTTTTTTTTTTCCGTTTTTTTCTCTTTTCTCTCCTTTTTCGTTCATTCTTCTGTTATTATTTATTTATTTTCCTATCTGTCTATTCTTCGTCGACTTCTGCCCTCGACATCTGGCGACGAAGAAGGATGCGCCCATCAAGGTTATAAAAGCGCCTCGAATTCTCCTCTTGATTTCTTTTTCTTTTCTTTTCTTTTTTTTTGGGCTATCACCAGTGTTTGGTTTGTTGTCGAGGGCGGCGGTCAAAAAATGTGCTGACAACGGTGGCCAACATCTCTATAGACTATCTCGCTTCAATCCTCGAGAGAAAAACGGGAGAGAGACTTTGGAACCGATGCCACTGGACGAAAGATCAATCGATAATATGGATCGGAAGTAGAGTAGAGTAGAGAAGAAGAAGAAGAAGGGAAAAAATGCTAGACTCTGCTGTATGGACTCTCCTTGGAAACAGAGAAGCGAATACACAGCACGCAAACAATATTCCACTGTACATGTGTGTTGTATCGTGTGCGTGTGTGTGTGGTATATTGCGATTGCATATATTCGGTATCTATAAGCGAAGACAGCGCACCGGGCTGCTGTGGAAGCTCATGGAGAAAAAAAAAGGTTCCTTCATATAATATATACGACGAGTCTAGTGTAGCGGAGCGCGAAGAAGCCGGGATATATAACAAGATCTCTCTCTCTCTTTTTTTTTCTTTCTCTTCCGTCGTCTCCTTTTCATCCTTCATCCCCCCCCCCCCCTCCTTTACGATATTGACGTTAAGGCGTCCCTCCCAATGACGCAATCTTCCAGGACCTGAGCTTGACGTCATCGAACTCTCGACAAGAAATCTCACTCGCGGCACTCACGGTTGGGGTATACAGATGAACGTAACTGTCTGTGTTACAAGAGAGCGGGGGAGAGCAAGAGGGACGCTGATGAGTAGGTATCCAGGAGGATAACAACCCCCCCTCCCGAAAAAAAAAAACAAATCCAAAAGTCCCAGAAATGACATGAGGCCGTCATTCCCCGTGAACCGTAGGAATGTCAAGCATGTCTGGAATATCGTCGCTGAGAAAGTCAAACAAACAAGCGCTTCAACTCAAACTCAAATAAAGACGTAACGTCCATAAGTTTCCTCTTTTATTTTATTTTCTCTTTTCTTTTTCTTAAAGGGAAATAAGACAACACACAAGAAGGGGGGAAGAAGACGAAGAAGAAGAAAAAACCCGAGCGAAGAAAAAGATAAAAGATAAGGAGTCGAAAAAGAGACTCTAAGAGTCTAAGAGAGAGAGACACAGCAACCGGAAGTCTATATGTCTGTCTGTGTCTGCTGGATTCCGTCTCACTTCCAGACGCCCCTCAACGATGACCTCTCCTCATCCTGACTATTTTTTCAGACTTTGGGATCTTTTTCAGAAAAAAATTGTTGTTTTTTTCTTCTTCTTCTTCTTCTTCTTCTTCGGGACTTTTTTAATTTGCTGGGCGGCTCCGAACGAGCCCACAGTAACTCGGGGCTAATAATAAGACTATGCCATCACCACCACCACTACCACCATTATGGCCGGGACCCTATAGTCCCGCGTTACCTTATACCCACCACACACACACACACACACCACCGACTATTTTGTTTTCTATCCGCTGTTTTTCCCTCCTTTTTTTCTCTTCTTCTTCCCGGAAGCTTTTGATTTCCTCCTTTTTTTCTCGAGCTTTTGCTTGATTATTATTGTGTGCCCACACAATGTTGCTGTGTCCTCGGACGCCATTACTATTGAATGTAATATAGTTCAGACCCACACACATAGTCTCGATTCCTTTTTGATGTGGGCGTCTATTGAAGTTGAACCTCCTTTTCTTTTTCTCAGCGAGGAGAAGAAGAAGAAAAAAAAAAGACACACGAAAAAATTAGGAGAACAGATAAGAGAAATATCTTATCGACAACAAGCTAGAAAAAAGAGCAGAGAGCCAAAGAAAAATATGTATTTTCCGTTAGCGAGGTTGTGTGTGTGGGTGTGTGTGTATAGTCAAGATCTGAACTCTGACGCACATAAATATATTATTGAATGAGAAATGGGAAAGAAGGGGGTCTTTTACCGCTCTGCCACAGAGAGAGAGAGAGAGAGGAAACTTTTGGGTTCAAAAAATGGAGAAGAGAGGAAAGAATAAGATAATATATGGATCTTCAATGGTGATAAAAAAAACATGTTGTGCCAGTAACACACAGTTTTCATCCATGCGAGGGTGGGTCCGCTTCCTTGCAGCTTTGCACGGCTGTTTTGTTCGTGTTGTGCTGCTGGGTTGCTGCTGCTGCTGCTCCTCGTCGTCCCTCCGTGGGTGTGTCCATGGTGGCTAGCTGTGTGCTGTGTGTTTAACCGAGAGCGGGACAACTCTATAGACGAGAGCAGCCCACCATCGTTAGCCGCATTGGATGAGTATAGAGGCAACAGACTGGGAATTCTAACGTGTGGAGGGGGGCCATCCTTCCTTCTTGTGTACATAACCATCTGTGAGCCGATTGCAGTCCATCAACCCTTTGGCTCCGGAGAGACGAGAGAGCTAGGGGCTGGTTCTCAATGTTCTCATGTCTGCTCCTCTCTTCTCTTTTCTTTCGTTGCCTTTATAAATATCATTTTTTTTTCCCTTCTTGTTGAATTTTTGAATGCCCATATCCTGTCCTGGGAAATGTTTTTCAGCGCGTGGGTGAGTCATTCGCTCGTCATCTCACGCCTCGGCTTCTTTTCCTCATTTTTTGTTTTTCAATGAAAAAATTACGAAGAGAGAGGGGAGAAAAAAAATGAGCCAACAAATTATGGATGAACGTATTAGAGAAATGAGGGAGAAAATGAGAATGTCAAATATTCAAAGAGAGAGAGGCGAATACGAATGGGAGACTCTCTCTCTCTCGGTCAGGGAATGTATGAGCACAGCACACATTGTCGTTGTTTAAAATAAAGCAATAGGGAAGAAAATACTGGAGAAAGGAGCGAGGCCTTCTAACCGAGTGGAATCGAATATTGAAGAACCTATTGGAGACGAAGACCGAGCGCTGAATAAGGAAGGAATTAAGATCAGAGAAAAGGATCCGACCCGGAGGGAGGTAAAAAGAACACGGAATCAGGACAAACGGCTGAAAAAAAAAATACAAAAAAATACGCACGCCCTGTCGCTCGATGATGACAGCTCCGCGAGCTGCCACATGTCGGCGATGAAGAGTTTTAAAGCTCCCGGTGGCAGCAGAAAGTCAACCACCACAGGGTCTCCACAAAAAAATAAGCAATCGCACCAACAGCCGGCCAAGGCGAGCCCAAACCTCTGGGAGGGGGTGAAAAAAAGGGAGGAAAGTCAAGAAAAGGGGGGCGATGCTAAAAAGAAAAATACAACAGAGCCAAAACTCACAGGGAAAGACAAACCACGAACAAGAAAAAAAAAAGACAAAAAGGGAAAAAAATAAAACAAAGTTTTCTTAGTAGACTGTTGCTGTGCTTGCCGCTTGCCCGGCCAGTGCGCTGTGTATGCCCAGCTGCGCTCGCGTGTGTGTGTGTAGTCTACTGTACAGTATAGGTATAAAGTCCCTCTGTTTCTATGCACAAGACAACCCCTTGGAAACTGAATCTACACGTCTAGGGTAGAAACACATTTGATCCCGATTGCAGTTGTCTCGTTGCCATCTCCAGTCCTCTTTTGTTGTTGTTGTTGCTCTCCTTCCGTTCCGTTTGCCCACCTCCCCTCCCCTCCTCCTTTTTTTGACTTCACGGGGTTTCTACTTACTTTCGTCAACCATTTGTAGTTTGTGAAATTTCTCCGTTTCGGACTCTTATTATCTTCTATGCAGACGTCCTATATAGCTACATAGTAAACATAGGAGAGAATATACATCAGAGCTAACAGCTAACTCTACTCTGTTGGTGGGCCAAATTTAATGGCTTAGAGTTGCTACTTGGGGTATGTGGGTGTTTGCTGCAGCTCACGATTCCTGGAAACTACACTCAACTGGGGAAATAACGCAGTCCGGAAAATTTCGTCGTCTCCCGGACGGACATGGGTTGATACCAGGAAAGATGCGGGCGAAGAGAGAGAGAGGGGGAGACAAGCAGACGCGGACAAAGTTAGAGATGGAGAAAAGCGTATAAGAATAGGATTGCAGCTGATTTTACTTTTTCTTTTTGGTTTTGTTTTTTGAGGTGTAAAAAAACATGCGCTCGGCCGGGATGAAAATTGGAATAGAAGAACGCTTGTCGTGTATAGTGTTCAAATGTATAGTGTTCAGCTTCGCAGAGCACAGAAGCACAAGGCCCAAAAGCTCTTCTTCGTTCGTTAGCCAAAAGAAAATATAATCAGAAGAAAAGAAAAGGGCAATAAGAAAATAAAGAAAAAGAGAGCGGAGAATAATAGGCGAGGGAGCCAGGAGGTGGGCAAGGGCCACACGTCTACACTCTACGGACGGCAGGTGTTGTTGCATCGGGCGTCCAGGAAACATTTGGCCGGGGATGACAACCGAGTCTGCTGGGCTCTATAATAGCTGCTGCTCTGCTGCCCAGAGGGGGAGGAAATATAGACGAGAGTGTACGCATAGTCTAAACCGTATACTACAAGCGCATAGATCTCAAGTCTTCGTAGAAGCGGGAAAACGGAAAGAAGAAAAAAACATCTTCCAGTTTCGTCGAGAACATAAAAGAGACCAGAAATGTGAAGAAAAGAAGCGAAGAAAAAAAGGTTAGTATTATATGGCTCGGTGAAGGGAGAAAGAAGAAGAAGAAAAAAAGGGCCAGTTGTGTGAATATCCTCCACAGTCTGTGGAAGACATTTTGCCGCCGACCCCGGGTATTATAACGTGTGTAAGTAACGAGGCTCTCGCAAGAGCAGCCGAGGAAGAAGACGAAGAAGAAGAAGTGTACAAGAGAAGAAAAAGTGAGAGAATAAAAGGACTAGGGCGCTAGCTGACGACCTCCGCCCTGCTCTTTTTTTCTCCCTCAATAGAGCAGAGCGCAGCAGTCACCCTCCTCCCTATATTGCTCCTATAGACTCCTATTTCAAAACATATTGACGGAGGGGGGGCTGGATCGCTAGTAGATGAGAAGAGAACGACCAGCAGCTGCTCACTTCTCCCTTTTGATGTGTGTTCCCAGTTGCTGCTGCTGCTGCTTTTTTTTTCTTCTTTTTCCTTTCGAAACAAACCAAAAAAAAAAAAATAGAAAAAATAGAAAAACCAGAAGAGGAAATGTATGGAGGCGGAATGATACACAGAGCCCACGTGCTTCCCTCTTGCATGTTTCAGGAGTAAAACCTTATAGGTTTACTGCGTGTACTTGCTATACGTACGTATTTTGGCTATAGGAGCAACATGGAAACTGATTGAAGGCCCCATCGGTGGTAAATAAACCGAAGCCCTATAGATGTGGAGTGTATATGTACTGTCTTGAGCGATGCGCAAGAGCATCACGTGTTGGTTGCAGACTTGAAGAGTCCAGGAAGACGAAGAAAGAATCGACCTATTCAAACAATAATACAGTGTATTTATTATAACGCATATTGAGAAGGTCTTTTTATATTGTCCTTCCCATGAAGAAGAATTGATTCTCTCCCCCCTTCAGAGTATCTTCGAGCTCCTTTTGGTTGTGTGTATACTTTATATATCCGAATTCATTGATTCTCTCGCTTCATGCGATTACGTTTCTCCGTCACCACCTGTCCCTACTCTCCTTCTTCGTCTTCTTCATCTCGACCACAATGGCCGACCCAAAAAGGGGCGATGTTAGGTTCCTCCTAAAAATAAATCCGAGGAAACCTTGTCCCGATTGAAATTTTCTCTATGCAACCATTTTCTATTTTGTTTTATTTGATTTTTGTCTTTTTTTGAGGAATGCTCTACTATCGGACAACGCCCAATACGGACGAGAGAGATGTATTGGGTAACGTTGATTGCTCCCTCTCTCCCCAGTCCCGACTTAGTATAGTGTATTGTGACTATTATGGAGAGATGATTGTGAAATCGATCGAAACAAACGGATTCAACCATTTGATTTCGTTTGATTCCTTTTGTTATTTTTAGAACTTGGCTCGCTCCTTGTCTGTCAATTCGGTTGCTGTCCGTCCGTCTTGGCTATAAATAAGCAAACAGTGAAGGGCGCAACGATAACAAGAACAAGAAGGAAACAACAGCACACGGACAAGGCGGCCAATTTGTTTCCTTTCTAAATAGAAGAAAAAGGAGAGAAAGAAAAAAAAGGGGGAAAACAAAATAAAAAAATACATTTTCGGAGAAGAATAGAACCCCATGTGTTTGAGTAGAGTGAGAGAGTGAGATGGGCAGCAGCTAGACTATATACACAGGGTGAATGTTCAACCAGAAGAAAAAAGAGATTTCCCTGCTCTCCAGACGATGAGTGTTATTCCAATGTCGGAAGAAACTCGTCCAGCTCCAGGAAGTGTGAAGTGGGTTGTTTGTAAGTGATTGTTCACTAATTCTGTTATGGCGTTGTTATATTAGATTAAGATACGGCGGCTGTGGGTGGGTCGGGCAAAGAGGCCCTGGCCCTGCTGGGCCACTGATAGATCAGGTCAGACACTTTGATTATTCCTTGTATAACTCACTCCGGCTCTGATATATTTTTATTTTCCCTTTTTTTTTCCCTCTTTTTCCCTTTGTAGTTGGACAGTTGTTGGGCAGGCGGCGACAACATGGGAAAAGGAGAGAAGAAAAGGATGTTCCATGTTCAAACTGGATCACATCAGAGTCTTTTCAAATAGACTCGACTGCAATAAACAACTATAGGGGGGAAAAGGTATACTACACACATATATAAGAAAAGAAACATGAAAAATAAAAAAGGTTGGAAGCCAAACGAAAAGGCGGCGGATATACTGTATTATATAAAAGAGAGACTGAAAACTCTTTTTTTTTTTTTTTTTAAATAATTTTCTCACCTATTTCATGTTCATTTTCCCAAACTTGCCCCATTGTTCATTAAAGATGCGGATGGCCGACAACGGCGGTGGGCCCCTCTCCATCGCCCGTATAGGCGCATAAATATACATAGACAACATATATTACGTATAATCATCAAGAGCGGACAACAGATTGCACCCGATCACCTCGTGAGCGGTGTAGTAGCTGCATTATACCCAGACTATATAATAATATCATGCCTATATATACATATCTACTATTTATATAATACGTCATAAATAAATCGGGGTGGAGTAACTGGCGATCATGGCAACAAGAGCCGGCGTAAAACTATATAGTTGTGTATTAAATATATAATACACTATGCAGTATAATACGAATCAAAAAGGGGGGAGAGAGAGAGAGAAGGACGATAATCATAATAATAAATGAACTGCACAGCCCCCCTTCCCCCTTTTTTTGTTTTCCTCTTTTTCTTCTCGTCGGGCAGCTGTTATTAAACACGCCGCCTTTCGGCTTGGCTCACGGACGGCATACGGTGCGTGTGTACATATATATATGCGCCTATCGCCTGGCTTGCCGTACAACCCTATTTTAAATGCGCATAAAGCGGAGATAAAAATCGCGGCCAAGGCGAGAAGAAACCAAAAAGGCGGCAAGTATAAAAATGTATGATACTATATATACTACAACAGACGACGATATATTGTACGCTATGCTATGGCGTACAGAGCCTATAGGTTGTGCATGCCGTAATGATGTAGTAGTGGTGTGGGAGAGAGGATACCAGTTTCGGGGACCGAGGGGTCCCCCGTTTATGAGCATGTAGACTCTCTATACCTGTGGGCCCATGCGGTAGTATAGGCACGTTAATGCGTCATAAAAGACGCAAGAGAGAGAGAGAGAGGGAAATGCTCAATCGCGCTAGAAGTTGTTAAAAAACTGTTTTGGTGAAAACAACACACACACACACAAATAAAGAGTGTCAAAATTATTCCGAAAGAGACTCAATAACGCACTGCGTAAAAAAAAATAACAAAAACAGAAAACAAACATAAATTCTTTTATTTCGTGTGTGTGTGTGTGTGTGTGTCGTCCTTTTTATTTTATTTCATTTTTGTTTTTTGTTTTTCGGTTTTCGCTGCTTTTATTTTTATTTGTACTTTGGGGATTTTCCAAAGCTTTTTTCTTTCTTTCAAAAGGTTCATTCAACCGTGACGTGTGTATTAAACAAAAATAAAATAAAAAACGAAATAAAAATGTTTTAAAAAAAAAGGCGACCGCACTTTTTTTCCCGCTATTCTTTTTCTTTACATTGAAAAAATAAAATAAAATTTATTTCCCCTTTGACGTCGATACGTACGTATCGGTTCGATGGATTCAGTTAGATAGTTTTATTGTGTCCTTATATATATTCTCGGTCGTCTTTCCTCGTCCAGCCCTGACGTTAACTCTTCGCTGGAGAGTTTCTTCTTCCTGGTTAGTAGTACTTTTAACACACACATGCATACATTCGGAAGTCTACTGCTGGGCGTCGGATTATATCGTATAGGTAAGGCAGCGTGGGCGGCATTACAAAAGAAGAAGACAAAAAAAACACTGCTGCACATGAAAAAAAAAATGATAAATGATTGCACTCAATTTTGCGGGGGCGCTGTCCCGCTGTTTCTCCGTCGAGTCACCGGGTATTACATACCCAAGCAACTCAAATGCGCCGCCGCCGCCGCCGCCGTCTCGCCCTACTTTGGACGTCTGTACCCAACTACACCGTCTGCGTCGTGAGGGGCGATGGAAAAAAAACAGGAAAAAAGAAAGAAAATTAAATTTTGAAAAGACGAAGGAGAAGAAGAAGAAGAAGAAGTCGGATGCAGCCCTCCTCTCCTGTCGAAGCGCAGCGCAACCCCCTCAAGACTTTTTAATGTAGGCAAATTGTGATGGATCCGACCGCAAAGTGGTCGGCACGCCATCCGAATAGAAAGCCACATCCTACAAGGCCCCAGCAGTCGTCTGATGGCCTGTATGTATCTAGGTGTATATAAAAAAAAGAGTCTCAAGAGTCTCTCTCTTTCTTTCTTTACGCCATGTATTATACAACACCTGACTTCTGTGTGTGTGTGTGTGAGTCTGGATCGCTTCCTTTTTTCTTCTTATCTTCTCCCCCACACTTTTTTCTTCTTCTTCTCCTTCTTCTTCTTTTATTGCCGGTCGTTCTTCCTTTTTCCTTCCCTTTTTGATGAGTTCAAAAAAGCTATGTCGAGTGCCAGCGGGGACCGAACGAAATGACGTGAGTTTTCTTCTTCTTCTTCTACTTTTCTATTTCCCAGTTATTTTTCTTTTCTTTTCTTTTTGTGTGTCTGTTTCCTTATTTCCGTTTTGTTTCGTCTTTCGAATTCAGCGATAGCCAATTCCGTGTCACCTCCGTTCGTTAGTGACGTCAAAAAGCCGCTCACGAGGCTCTTAATGGCTTCTCTCTCCCTTGCCCAACTCAAAAAAGAAAAAAAAAGAGAGACGAAGATAGTTGTCATCAGCGACGCCAATAGAAAGAGCAGCAGACACACACGCAGGAAGAAGCTAAGAAGAAGATACAAAACTAAACTTTATTGAGAAGTTGGCCCAGCAACAGTGCCAAGCTCCGCGTCTACGCTCTTAGTGGAAGGAAGAAAAAAAAGAAACGACACCAGCAGAACTTCTTTTTGTGTGTGTGTGTGTGTGTCCTCTTGTGTGATGATGACGATGGGCGTCGGTTGCGTTGGACCGCCAGAGTTTCTCAATTGCACTGCCTGTGTTTTGTTATTTTATTTTATTATTTTTTTTCGGGTCGACTTTACCGCGTGCCGGGCGTGTGCCAAGGCCCTTCCTGACCACGCATCGACACCAGCGATTTATTTTTATTTCGTTTGACAACCAACAAAAGTCCAGCCCGAATATTGGCAGGTTCTATATAACAACACAACCAGGGGCGCAGCAACGCTGTCGTCTCAATCAACAGGGGCCCTACATCACCAACAACATCATCATCTGCTCCCAACTCGCACAAAAAATCACGCTCCCGAAAATAAAACTATTCAATTGTTTCCATTTTTTTTTTTTAATTTCTTTTCAAATCGTTACCACTTTTGTTTGGCAAAGGGGGGAACTGGGAAGGACACGATTGACGTACGCAGTATATAGTTGGATATGTTGTATAAGCCAATCAGTATATAGTTATATACGCCATAGTCCACTTATTTTGGCGAGCGTAGCAACGGAAGGTCGATCTATCCTATCGCTTCTATTATATTGCGTTGTGCTGGAGAGACTAGAGAGAGAAAGAGAGAGAGAGAGAAGGTCGTCTGGTGTATTATTATTAAACGCGCTTGATATGAATACGGTTCCACCATTAGAGCCCACGGACACCGTGTCCCCAATAGTACTATGTATTCGCTCTATACACTCCGGATCTTATTAATATGACTAGCTAGACTCTCGCTTTAGACATGGCTGAGGTGGATTTAATGAAATCCTGACAGTTGGCTGCTGGCTGCTGGATGCGTGGATGTCGAATCTCGATTGATAATAGCAGCAGCGGCCAAAGGAATGAACAGAGCAAAGAAACAACAACGAGAGCACAGCGCAGTCAGAAGAAAAAAAAAGAATGCTGCGCACACGGGGTGTATAGTATATAGAGTGCAGCTATATAGCTGCTTTATAGCCGTTATATATATTGACGTATTGATATTGTGGAACCTTTTTTTTGCTGTCCTCCTTTTTTTTTAACGCAATAATGACCTGCACGTGGCCGCAATCTCTCCGTCTCTCTCCTACTAGAGCAAAATGAATATACATTTCAGACGGAAAACTTTCTTCCACTTTTTTCCCCCTCCGCGTATCTGTGAGTGTACATATACATCAGGTAAATAAGTGATGTTGCACCGGTTAAGCAGCCAAAAAGGACAACAACAACAGCACGGGAAGGTTGGCCGAGGCAACGGGCGCGTCTCCCAGCCAACACATTTGATACTAATAAAAAAGACGACGACGATGATAATAATAATAATGTGGAAATAAATCATGCACAAGAGCGCGCGGAAGTCGAAGGAAAGAATCCCCAACGAGAGGAGCCATCATAGCTCTCGTTTTTTTTTCTCGATCCTGACCATATATTTATGAGAAGAAACAAGTCGGCTGCACCAGACGAGAGTTGCGAGCTGTATACTATTTATGAGAAGTGCCTGTATCCGAGGTTATTGAAGATGATGAGGGCACGTTCATCAATTATTTCGGTCAGGGGTGGATGTGGGGGGAGACCGTGGAGACCTACTATACGCACTCCCACTGGCTCATGCTGCTCTGACGTAATACATTGTAGACCGTTCAATTTTATGGGTTTTTCTATAAGTGCTGTGTGGGTCGGGTGTTTTTTTTTTTTTTTGGGGGGGGGGGGGGGCCGGAGTCAAGTAAAGGAAAACAAGTTGTACAGACGTGGAGAGAGAGAAGCCGTCGGGTCGTAGATTTAAAGAGTCAACAGTCGCCAATAAAAAAAATGATACGGCGCATTTTTAAGACTCGCCGGCGCATTTCCTAGCCCTGACAGCTATAGGAGCGCGCGTGTTTTCTTGTACGACACACTATGTCCAAAATGTTATTATTTCATTCGATCCCTCCCCTTTGAAAAATACAAACAAAATAAACGTCTTATTTTCCAAGACGAACCGCAATAGACTCGCGGAGAAAATGAAATAAAAGAAAAGGAAGAGAGGAGGAGAGAGAAATCTGAAAAATTTTGCTAAAAGCGCACGAAACATTGCGTACACACACGGTTCCCGTGTTTGCTATTTCTGTGTTTATACGTGCGGTGGTGACTGGTGAAGCGATCCGTATTGGGGGTGAGGAGGAGGGGGGGTATGGCTTATCTACGTTAGACGCGGGTAATGCGCTAAAGATTTTTGTTATGTGTTCTTTCTGTCCTTGTTGTTTTGGCACATTCCGTTTTGGGTCTGGCTCGCTGCTCCTGCGGAGAAGAAGAGTGCACACTTGCGTGTGCTTTATCGCCACCGTCAATATTTATATCAATCTGGATGAGCAGATAGAGAGTGTACATTGTGGCTAAAGCACTTATACAAGTGGAGTTTGTGCAAGACAAAAGATACTTCTGCTGCTGCTGCTGGTGCACTCTTTAAAATTTAACCCACCATTTTTCTTCCAGTTCCCCCTGTTTTGTTTCCTTCTGATATATTTGACAGATCTTCCTTTTTTTTTTATGGACCACCTACTGTATGGCAAGAGTGGCACCGGCACTGTGTGGTGGCACGTACGCATCTCTGTGAATTCGTCTGGGCTGCTGGCGTAGATGCGGCCGTAAAGGTCCCTTTCTTTTATTTCTGGCCCCGGACAGGACGCCGTTTATCACTGTCCCATTCACGGCCCAAAGGTCACACTGCAAGGCCTTCATGTAGCAGTAGAATTTGTGTGGCGCACGATGGCTCGTATAACCGTTAAGAATATAATGTCCGTATTCATTTCACCATTCCACGAACAAGTCTTCCTTTTTTTTTCCTTTTCTTTATTCTTTTTCTTCTTCTTTTTTCTTTTTTCTGTTTATTTTAATGCGAAATAAACTGGACAAAATAATGTCATTTCACGTTTTGAATTTGTATCGATTTGAAAAATTTATTTATAATATTTTTTTCCGCCCGGTATTCTGAGAGATGTCGACCGCATTTGAATGCGATCCGGTTATAACATTTTCGGACATAAAGGGATGGAGAGAAAAAAGAGAAAAAACAAATTCAAATAAATGAGCTTTTTATAGCTCGTTAAATGCCGATTCGGGAACAGGAACATTTAACGCAGGTGTATGCCAGCTGAATTACAAATGATATACGATCCGGTTTAAACTTGAAGCAATCTTTTTTTTATTTTTAGCTCGAGAAAAAACATTTCGTAATAATAATAAACGAAACAAACAAGAGAAAAGTGGAATTTGGACGCTCCCTTATAGGAAGAAAAAAGGTCACACGCAGAACGTAATAAATCCAAATTCGACTGTACAAAAACTTTCATTTCACCGTCGACTCCAAATCAGGATTGTTTCGAAAGAAAGGAAAGAAAAAAAAGAGAAACGGACTGGTGGAACGGCATTCCTGCCTTGAAAACCAGACAATACATACGTACGACTGCGGAGAACTAGTCCGCTCATTTTGTGTTGGTTGTAAAGAGGACCGAACGATCGACCTCGAAAGGTCGCCTCCCAAAATAGTATTACCGCCGGAACTGGCAACTGTTTCGTGTCTAGCCGTCTTATGTAACAACTTTATTCTTAATGTCAGAAATATAATCTGCCAGAGTATAATATTTGCCTCCCCCTCAACTTAAATATCTCCGTCAATTTGCCTCTTTGCTCACGTCAAATAAAATGGGGAAGGACGCGTTATTGTATTAGATTATACGACTGGCCGTTTGATCCGCCAGTGGTGCGAGAACGGAAAGGATCGATCTAAATCCAGCGAGTGCGGTCATACCTTTTGAAGAGAGAGACACATCAAAGTCGTTCGAGCTGAAATGAATTGCTAATGTGAGCGTCGGGCGCGCTCCCCTCCGTCCATCGTCACGTGACGGCGACTCTCACAAATCCCTCAGTTGCTCCCGACTACTCTATCACACACACACACACATATGAAGCCTATTTGCCGCTTTTGAAGTCTTCTCTTTTCGGCCTTTTTTTTTTAAATTATTTTTATTTCCTTGATTGGTCTCGTGGGCCTCTCTCCTCGTTATGAGTGTAATTCAGCTGATTGTGTAGGCTGGCTCTTTCTTTGTGTTTGTGGTTGTCTTTATTAATGCGTTACATCTGTATGTCGCGGCGGCGTAGAAAAATCCCTCGGAGAAACTCAATCCGGTAAACCCCCGCATCGTCTTTCTGGGCCTCTCTTTCTTGTTGCTTTGTGTTACGTTTCGGTCAAACCGACAGTCAACTGAATGCGACGCTAGTGAGCCTAACTAACACGCCCATTACTGGTTCACCGCTATCAATCCGGCCCGGGTTGTCGGTCTCCGTTCCGCTTGCTTCCCGTGTCGTGGGTACTGAGGAGGAGGGGGGGGGGCCTCGTCTTATAGTCTGTCTACGTACGCAGAGAGTGCAGGAAAAGAATGGCAAACGGGACGACTTCTAGGAAATGAATAGGGGAAAGAAAAAGATGAAGAAGAAGTTAAGGACTCTCTCTCTCTCTGACTCTCTCTCTCGTCTCCACCCAATTATAACAAATGCAATGGTGAAATACGGGCCTATAGTGTGAAAACCATCAAGAACGTGACGCCGCTGCAAACGCCATCCGGGAAGAGGCGGAATCTCCTCAACTGTAAATGCGGCAAAGGTGGAATGAAGTTGGAGGGACATATCCCAACCCCAACCCCCCCCTTCCCTTCCCCTTGTACGTCTAAACGTGTGATGTACACAGTGCGGAGAGTGGGGAATAACTTTGGCATCAGTATTGTATACAAGAAGGCTCCTTTTTTCCGTCTGTGATTCTCTCACGCCGCTGTCGACATCAGCGCGACAGCAACGACAATGGAATGAAAAGCGCAGAGCAAATAAAGCCGAGCCTGCTGTCTGCTGCTACTCAGGGCTCATAACAAACACACTTAAACCATGACAGGAGGCCAACAACTGAAGGAAAATGAAGTGGGAACAACACTGAGAGTTAGAGAGCGGATTGCACTACAATTGCAGCGACAACGTTACGAAGTTATCCCTCTTCATCCTCCTGTCGTTCTTAAAGCTTCATTCACTCAAGTCCGGTCGTGTTCGTTTGTAAAAAAAAAGTAACTCAATTGAGAAACGAAATTTCCACCAATTCGATCTTTATATTTCTTTTGGACGTTACATTTCGTTTTGCATACTTGACAGCAATTCCTTTGCCGGAATTTAAACTGCGAACGTAGCAGTCCGCTGAACCCTTCAGCGTTCTATTGAAAAGATGTTTCGAAAGATGTTTCTATAGGGATAAATTGTATAAGGCGCCTCACTGCGGGTTTCACGCGATGAGTCACGCTTCCCCCGATCGGGAAAAAAAGTCGCTCCATCCATTCCATCCAGAATGGCGAGACGAGATTGTGCGGCTGGGCACGGCACAGCAACATTCAAATCAATAAATCGAAGATTATATAATTGATGTGTTGCGGTGTAGTTTTTCGTGACGCAAAGGAAAAAGAAACGAAATTTAAAAATATGAAAAAAAAAAAACAGAAACGGGAGCCAGATGTCGATTGATTGGATGGAAGGAAACACGTGGTTTGTCTACGTCTTTAAGGCCATGTGAGTTGCTCCTCTTAATCTTTTGCTGACGTCAGTATGGGTGGTAGGGGTGGGTGGTGAATGACGACCGCGGCCCACGTCCGTCCGCGACAAATGGCCGCTGTATAGTAAACGATCCCGTGATGGATTCATGGGCACGGTAATAATTGCTAACAACGTGACATTGCTGGCGACTGCAGAATTCCCCTTCTTCCTCCTGATTGTGGCCGTCTCCAAATGCTCTGCTTCTTCGTCACCTCTTGCGTCCGCTCCTTCCGTCTCTTCTGCGTCCAGCCAAACGCCGGCCAGCGCCAGACATTTCCAACCATCAACTCATTCTAATACCTTCGTGTCCCTTATGTTTGACGGTTTCGTGGTGTCCTGCGACTTGCCAAATGCTCCACCGACTGTTGCCAAGAGGAAGTTTGTCCTGTTATTTCTCCATTTTTGTTTTTGTTTTTATTTCGTTTTTGGTTTTGTTTGAGTCGACCAAAGTCTTCTGGTTCTGGGCGCCACGGAATCACTGTAAATAAACATTCCATAAAATCCAGTTTTGAAGCTTCGTCGATTGCCTGGAAACCAACTTTGGGATTTGGGATGGGATCGTTGGCGACCGCTCAATTGATGACGTATTCGAAGAAACCTTTTGTCTTTCATTCTTTTTTGTTGTTGTAGTTGTTCATTTGTTTTGTCTACAGCCGTCCAACCTCACGTGTACGGCTCGGTTGAAATCGAATTCAAAATTCATGAGAAGCCATGGAAACAAGAATCAAGAAGTGAATAGCAGTGCAGAGGTACAATTGGGTTGCCTTATCTTTATATTATAAACACACAATGTCTGAAACACGAGAGCTTAGGAATTATTTTTTTAAAGCTATATTGCTACAGCCTATATAGGCCGTCCCACGCAGACTTGGCCTCTAGCGCTCTTATTCTTTAGCTACTATTTTGTTTTTTACTCTCTATCTGGTTAGAGAAGAAGAAGAAGAAGAAGAAAACGAATAATCGTAAAATTCCTCCACTGCTGCATAAAAAGCTTCAGTCTATACGACGTCAGTTGGTTAAAGGGAAAAAAATTAAAGAAATTCCGAAATACCAACTATATACACACAGACATAAGAAAAAGAATATAAGAAAAAAAAACAAAAAACAATAGAGAGATATTTTTGGACTTGTACAGTTCGACATGTTTCACTATATGGAATGTTTTCTTTTCGGGTGTCGTGTTGTATATTACGGACTCACGACGTCTAGACGAGTGAAGGCAACCCATCACCGACGCCCACTTCTCCTTCGTTTCTACAAGACGTTTTCGTTGGCCGTCATCATTTGGGCCGTTTATTATTTTTATTTCCATGTTGTTTTTTTGTTTTTTTTTGCTTTGTTTTTATCTTTTGGTGTTTTTTTCTTTTTTGGGTTTTCTTGGGTGGTCATTATACAACGCTGACTCATCTTGCTATTTGTGTTTACCGCTTTTGTGCTCACTTGTGTTCCTCACATTGACTTGTCACCCACACGCGTGTCTGGACAGTGTCGAATTTCTCCTGCTGAGCTCTTTCTTTGGTTTGTTTTCTATTTTCCCTTTTTTTCTTTTACTAATCCAAATCACTTGGATTGCAAGTCCCGGTGAGAAAGAAAAGAAAAAAACCCAAGTAGAAAATACCGAGGCTTCTTGTCCCGTTATGGACAATCAGGAGCATTGGGCTTTGACGATGCCCATAGTTGGTTGTTTTGGGGAGGCCAGCCGTGAGTAAGTTAGCCTGGCGAATGGCGATGACTAGACCAACAAATTTCCAGCAGTGGTGTCGGCTCTGTTGCTTGCTGCTGCCGGCTATTTTGTTTCCATCCTTTCTCGTTCGTTCGTTCGTTCGTTTATCGGTTGCGTTCACGGGCGGTTTGGCCAGCCGTCCATCCCCCCCACCCGCTTTTGAACGATGGGTCCGCTGGAGAGTCCCATAATGTGTGGGCTACTTGAGACGGTAATGAGACACGTAATTCGAATCGAACTGCATAGATCGTACATGATTGAAAGACAACCCGAAAATATTGCGCTCCGGATATTTCAATTGCAAATTCGGATAATTAAAGGCAGCCAAGCTGGAAAATCACACCCTTTGCATCAACGATTTCTTTGTTGTTTATATTTTTTTATCCTCCCCGACAGTTCTGCGAATTCAATTTTTAGCTCTACAACTTCTCGTAATTTCAGCCGTTATGCGTGTATGGCTCATTCCCAGAAAAAATCCAATCGACACGTACAACATTTTCTAAAGTTCAACTGACGTTTCAATCTGCGCTGAAAAATGAACGATCTCATTTTGGTCACTTGTGTAATGTGTATACACTATACACGCACACACACAGGTGTTTGCGTCTGTTCTCCGGTTATAATAAAACATCACCAGGGATTTTGTTTTTGTTTTTCTTCCATTTCTTTATTTTATTTCTCTCTCTCTCTCTCGCTCTTAGATTACCGAACAGTAACGAATTGAGGAGGAAGGGAGAGAGCGACCGCAGAAAGACGTCAATGCGTTACGATGATGACGTTATACTCGTTATAGACACATTATCTGTCGTAAAAAAAATAAAGGGAGAGAAATAAAGAAAAAGAATAGACCGAATAATCATCAAGTGGGAGTGTAACATGTAATGTGCGGCTCGCTCGACTTGATGGAGACCGGCAATGTAAGAAAGAAAGAAAGAAAGAAAGAAAGAAAGAAAGAAAGAAAGAATGATGGAAGAAAAAAAAAACGCTTTCTTCTGCGCGCTGGATTATTTGTGGCCTGGAAAATAAAAACGAACACACACACACACAACTTGATGAGTCTGTGTGCAGCGACACATTTTTTTTTTTTTTGTCGTTTCATTTTTCTCGGCCGTTTGGGATTGAAAGAAGAAGAAGAAAAAAAAAGCGCTCCAGTAGATCCTCGTTCACCGGTAACAGCAACAATTTTTTTGTTTTTGTTTTTATTATCATTTTCTGTTTTGTGTCTGGCGTATGTTGTAAATGTTTTTTTTTTTTTTTTTTTTTTTTTTTTCATTTATTTTTCCCCTATCAACTTTTGTTGGCCGGCCATTACGTTTGTTGGCTTTTTTTTTATTATTATTATTTGCCGGATAGCAAATCTGTTTGTTACCTGCTTACCCAAACACCGCAGCCGGAGGTATGTTTTCCCTGTTTTGAGAAGATCACATAAATCAGATTAACACTACAAACGTATCGAGTATCTCTCTTAGCCTATATGCTGGGAGCGGACTTTGCTGGAGAGTGTGTGCTGTAGTTGCAGGGTCTTCTTCTTCTTCTTCTCTTGCTTCCCGGTTGTGTTTTGGCCGAATCCTTTGGCCGGAGACGAAACAAAGTCCGAGAAACCGTGGCCTTTCATGGTAACCGATGGCGACTCAAGTGGCAACTGAGATTACGCAGAAGAGCGCTCTATAGCGCTCCGAGAAAGAAAAAAAGAAGGAAGAAGAAGAGAAACGAGTCAATAAGGCAAATAGACTGGAACATGGGAGAGAACTGTCTGAGAATCTCCACACACACACACGTACCGGTACACCAGCCAGCAATATATGGGAAAGAGACAGCAGCGGCGGCACTGGACGTCGGCGGCGGCGGCGGCAGCTCTTGTGAGTGCACTCGATGGCACATGGCAACATCCATCCCCCCCCCCCCCCAAAAAAAAAAGAGCTGGCGCTGCTATTTCGCCTTTGTCATAGAAGATTATCAGTACGTGGCTGTAATTGGAACGTGATTGAATCATTGCATGACGTTTCGCTGGTTTGACTCATCACGTGATCACCCCATCCCCCCTATATACCCCCCCCCCCTCTCTCTCTCTCTCTGTCTATATAGTGCGTGTATGTATATATTTGGTCCGGTGAGCTGTTGTCGGCTTTTTGTGTGATGATGGCGTGCAGTGGCACTGATTAATGAGGGTCGACCTGGCCAAAAAAGGATAAAACAAAAGAAAATACCCCTGGACCTTTCTTTCTCTCTCTCTCTCTCTCTGTCCGGCCACACAGTCCGTCCTTTCACGCAAACTAACTCGAACAACACGAACGAACATATAGAGCCACGTATACATATCTCTATACCTTCTGTTTCTATATTGGTCCATATGTCAACTAATGTCGAGTGCATATGGTTTAGAGAATTAGAGATACAATCGGGTTGCACATAAGTATCTGAGTAGAACCGAAACAAAGAGAGGGGTTGGTATACATACATATACGAGTCCAGTCATGCCAATCGGGACTGACTGGATACTTATTATATACTTGTGTGTGTGTATACCCTATCCTATAGCCTACCTGGGCTGTAATGCCGATTGAGTAGGGGGAAAGAACAATCAGAAAAAAAGGGATCGACAACTGGATTTATTGGTCACCCGGTGCGGTCACATCGGTTTCGACTCTACCGCCATGAAACGATCGGGCGCGCTGGTAAATGGGGCAGGTCCGTCGGTTGGTCAAACTTTCGGCTTCGATCAAGTTTCCCGGTCGACGACAGGGCGCGATGCAAGAGAGAGAGAGAGAGAAGAAAAAGAAATTCACGGAATTTGATCCCTTCCTTTCTTTCTTTCTCATTTTCTTCTTCTTCTTCTTTACCCTTCCACGACAAAAGGCACTTGACATGGTTCCAGTGATACACTATCTCGCAAACCGTGTCGTCGCCTTTGATATCATAGAGAGGGCCTTCCGCTCTTGCCCATGGATCAGAAATGGCCATCCGGTCTCTGCTGCTGTGTAGAATGCTGCTGCTGCGTCGGCCGGAATTGGTTTCTCTTCATTTTTCGCTTCACTTTTCCACATCCTGCACGGATCACGATGCCGAGCTCTATAGTGTACATACACGGCGGGAGTCGGGAGAACAGATCTGAAAGTGAAGAAGAAGAAACGGCGCGGCGGACATTTTTATTTTATTTATTCTTATTTTTTTCTGGCGTACGTGCGATCACCGAATGTAGGCTACGACGTCTGTGGCCTTTGGCGAAAGATTGGCTGGACATTCCAAGATGGTATAAACAAGGAGCTTCTCTCCGGTGTCACTAGGCAAAAGCAGTGACAAGGTGAGCAATCCTCGCTAGAAACTGCTGCTTCGCTGTCCTCGTTACCGTTTCCTATTCAAGTATATGATACGACACAAAAGGGGGAAGTAAGCCAAAACAGATTGCTGCTCTTTATGCACATTAGACGTATAATACTCGTCCCTGATTTTTATTTCCTATTTTTTTTTATATTTTTTTTTTTTTGTTTTATTGTTTTGGGCAAAAAGCAACCGCAGTGGTTGCTGGGTGCCGGCCGGATCCGTCCCAACCCTTTAGAAAAATAAAAAAATACCAAATTAAAAAGAAAAAAAGTAAAACGAGTGGCAGTCAGTCACGAATGGGACAGAAGTGTGAAGGAGAGAAAAAAGTCGTAACGATTTGCGACCAGAGACGAGAAAGAGTGTCTACCAGTACAAAAGGTAACCGGATCAGAGCAAGTGACGTTTCCGGTATGGCCAAGAGGCAACACCAGCAAGGCAAATTTTGACGGACCCAAAAATGAAAAGCCCTCTCTCTGGCTCCTTATCTCTATCTCTCTCTCTTTTCTTCTTTCGAACTTGTTCTTCTTTTTGCAGGGCAAAATGCATACCCGTGACCCACGCGCAAGGTAAAAAAGAAAACAGAAAAAAGATGAAGAAGCCCCACACGTCTCCTAACACCGACTTTTTGTTTTGTTTCCTTTTTGTTTTTCTTTCTTTCCCTTTTCAACCTCCCGCGGACCGTCGACGTTATTTGAAGTCTCCCCCCCCTTCTCTCTCTCTCTCTTTCTCCCGACCAGAAAGAGAGAAGAGGTCACGACGCTGTTAATATAAAAAAAAACACGATCCCAATCTCCATGTACAACGTAGTATCGTGTCTTTCCTATGTGAGACTTTTGAGGGTAAACATAAGACTTCTCGATTCGCACCACCATCACCTTTAATAACTCGCACATGGGGTTTCGCTTTTCGCCTCTTTTCTCTCTCTCTCTCTCTCTCTGCTCTCCCCTTGTTTGTGCTGTGGGTTATATTAAATATCTCGCTTCTTCTTCTTCTTCGTCTTTTTGTCGTTGGGTTGCTGTTGTTGTATGTTGTCTCCCTTTCGTGGCGTAACAATCAAATGTAATCGCATTCACTTTGCATTCACTTATGATTGTCTGGTGCGTGACGCAATGGCCGCTTTCACGCGGAAAAATATCGCGCACTCGCCGCGCGGGGGGTCCGTTTATTTCTGCGCTGCCTTTCCATTTTTCTTTTTTTCGTTGTTCCAATTGAAATGCGCCATTTATCATCTTTTTTTTTGTTTCGTTTTTTTTCTTTTTGTTTGTTACGTGATTGTCAACCTCGTTCCGACTGTCGCGAATGCGTCCAAGCGTGTGTAGCCTGCCACGCTTCCGTCGATGACAACAATTCGGACGGGGTTTTCTAAGCTTCTCTTTTTTTTTGTTGGTTCACACACTCCCAAGGAGAGAAAGAGAGAGTCGCTCAAGTTGTAATATTCTGTTCCCACATTTCGGTCCGAGTCTCTGTCCAGCGCCCATTTCCCTCTGACCATAATTCAAACCAACACGGAAAAGACGGATGTAATTGAATTGGGGAGAGAGAACCAGTGGGAGGTGGGGGGGGGGATGGGGATTGAAAGAATGAATCGTCCAGTCACGAGGGGTAATTAGCCTAAATACACGTACCTACCGCCAGCATGTTGTTATACTCCGAGGGATTATTCCGCGCCAATGTCCGGTCCTTGTTTCTCTTCGTGTGATACAACGCAGTGCCCCCCAAAACATCTATTTTTTCTTTTCGTTATGCCTTCTTCTTTTTTTAGATTCATTTGGAATGAAAGATGGAGTATAAGAAGGTGCAAGGAGAAAAAAATGGATGGGAGGTTTCCTCTCTCTCTTCTTGTTCGGCGGCACCAAGGTGAGGCATTACTCACGTGCAGAGAGCTGTTAACCGTTTTTTGGTCAGTGGAGCGCTGATAGCCCCCCCCCCCCCTCTCTCTCTCTCTCCATCGTCTTCATGAAGTCATAAATCCCGCGTGTACCGCCTCGCTGGCCCGCCCGCCTCGCTCCCGGAGCGAGGCACTTAGCAACAGAAGACGCGCGCAACGCTGTCTATTGCCGCGCTCTACAGACGTTGAAACGGTGGAGGAGGTTAGATAGAAAAAAGAAGAAAAAGAAAAAAAGACCCAACAACAAACAGAAACAGCACCGACTACAAGTCAAATGAGATGATTACTAGGACGGCCAAGGGGGAAGGTGAACACTTGATGCAATAGGTGCTTATTTATTTTATTTTTCTCTTCTTCTCTTCTCTCGAAGATTTGTATTATTGCGGCGCCGCTAAACAAGTCGATGAATAATGACTACATGCTGCTCGAGCTAACTATATGCGGCCGCAATATGGCGAGGTATCGGTTGACTTGTGTAATTTCTTCTTTCGACTCCGCCTCGTCTTTATCTCGCCCTCTCTCTCTCTCTCCTTTATTTATATGATTAGCATTGCGATGATGAACGTGATTCATATCACTGCAGCAGCGGTAATAATACCGAGCTGCCGTATTTCTATATCAACAGCTGGGCTGATGGTGCGCGCCGGATACTAAATCAAATTCCCATTTTCTATTGATGGCTTTACCATTGGGTGCCAAGGACGTAATAGTGTGGCTGTGCAGCAGCCAATGCCATCCATTCACGGGTTTCTGCTTGCCATCTTGGCTGGCCGTTAAATCCTGTTGACTTTTCATTCCCCAAACGCCTCATTATTCTTTTGACTCATTGAGGGCCTTGACAATGCTGGGCTGCTGCTGGCTGCTGCTGGCCTCTTTTCTCTCTATCCCGCAGTTTGACTCTCAACATTTTCTTTTCCCGTTCTTCGTTTCCTATTTTTTGTTGCCGCGCTCTCACCGTCGCAGCTGCGGAGAAAAAAAAAAAGGAAAAAAGTTTTGGCTCCGCCAGAGCGCCGAAGTTGTTACAGTTGTAGTTGTTGTATTGCTCTTCGAATAATGGCCGTCACTATCAATTTGAAGTAGAGCGATGTGAAGTGGGCGTGGATTCTATACAGTTGCTTCCCGTTGAAGTGACTCTTCCCGTCTCTGCCATCACGTCCGCGTGCCGACCGATTTCCATCAGACGGAAATGTTTCTCATTTCTCCCCTCCGCTTTTGCGGTTTGATTTGTTTCGTGTATTTTTTTTTTTTTTTTTTTGGGGGGGGGGGGGGGGATTTTAAATTTCACCCGGTCCGTTTCATTTTCGGACGAGTATTTTGTTACCCCGAACCAGACCGGTCACTAGGAGAAGTGTCGAGGTGGGTTGTATAGTTCACGGACTTTAAATAAAAATTAGGATTGTCTGGCTTCGTCTTCCCATAGTCACGGGCCATCTAGTCCTCGCTTTCGTTTCAGTACTGTTGATGAGTTCCCGCAGTTCCCGCGACTGTCTAGACGACTTATAGCGTTGTTGGATCTTCCTCGGTTTATTTACTGTTTTTTCTTTCGGCTGGATCTTTAAGAATAACGCAAAGGGGGTCATAGTGTGTCACACCGTGTAAGAAAACCCATATAGAGTAATCCGTCATGTATCGCCCTTCTTTTATCCTTCACACGCGGTGCAAATACCCTTTACTTAATTAGACATTTGCCACTGGCCATCAGATTAGTTGCGGTCCATACCAGGGCTCGAATACCAGCACTCACCAAACAGAAACACGAAAAAAGAGACGTAATAATCCAAACGGTGGGATTGAAAAAAAATAAACCAGCAACTCCCGGCCATACCTCGAGGACATCACGACCAGCACCTTTACAGAGAAAGAAAATTTAAAAAGGGGATTCTTGTGTATTACTTCCGAACTGGTCTGCCCCGATTGCCGGACCAATGACAGTCATATATCAATCAAGTTAACGCGGGAATTTCTTTTTTTTTTTTTCTTTCCATCTATTAATGGACCAGGAAGTCGAACTGGAAATTGAAAAACAAAAACAAAAACTAGAAAAATAGTAAAATGAATTCTCTCACAAATGAGAGTCTATATAATATCCAGCACATCAGAGATATAGAGACACAGAAGTTTCTTTGCTGGTGTCATGTACAAGAACATTTCACATTCACGGCGACTCTTATTATACCTATACGGCTCCTTACGTTGTTGATGAATGGGTCCCCCTTTTTTTTCTTCCTTATTACGACGAGGCCGAGCGAAGAGAGAAAAAGACATTGAGGACCTCGTTACTTGGAGTTGGGAACGGGCGTCCCTGTTCCCTCTGTAATAAAAATTGAGTAATAGCGACAGCAGCCCACAACAAGCTAAGATATAGAGGCCTACGCATGTGACGCATATCGTCTGTGATACAAGATGAATGTGGTAGCAAAATATAAAAGGAAATGACATAACTTTAAAGGAAAGAAGAAAAACACGAAACCGGACTTACCGCTGTATATAGTATTAGCTACTTTTTTGTTTGTTTTTGTTTTGTTTAATATCACATATGTATGGGGGGGGGGCACGAGAATCCATCTAACAAAATAAACCCACCTAATACTAAAACAAGGTGCATATAAAGTAGGCGGTGTGTAAGGAAATAGCGCGGGGAAACCCCGACTAAATAAGAGTTTGTTGACGTGCTTTTGTTTTTCATATCTCCACAAAAAAAATAATTAAAATAAAAACATTTGTGGAAACAAAGGGATGAGCTATATTGCGTGTTGGTTATTACATCATCGTAAATGCAACACCCCTCGAGACCTAACAATAGTAGAAAAATAGTAAAAAAACAAGTCCGGCTGTTTATATATCTATATCTATAGTTATATACAGACTGTGGGCGGGCGGTGGTTTCCCGTACAGTTGGCGGTTGTTGAAAGAGCAACAATTCCACATATTTTTGTTTTTTTGCTTCTTATGGCCCGTTTAATGTTTGAATGTCGTCGCCGACAAATCAAATTCCCATTATTCGTCAGGCAATAGAGCCACCAAATGTGTTTTATTTTTTTATTATTTTTTTAGGGAAGGACCCACCTGGAAACGGTGAAAAGGACTACCGTCGCCTCTCTCCGGTGGGATATACACAACAACCTTAATAGCCGAATGGGCTGTTGCGTGGATTGATGGCAGAGATGGGAATATAGATATATATTAGAAAGAGAGAGAACGAAAAAAGAGTTGTGTATGGGCAAAGTCAAATGAGACACTCAAAACATCTGTTTATTATTACGGCGTGCGGCAGTATCGTTTGCGGTCCGCCTATATCGCCTCCATCAAAAAGTTATTATTCCTATTCCTTCTTTTTATTTGCATTGTTTCCTTATTCTCCGCTCGCAGATAGATATATAGATACCTGTCTCTCTGCTGACGTTTAAAGAGTCTTTCTATTTACTTAAATATCGCGCCATGTATATCCGCCCTACACGCAGAGGCCGGAGTCGCTCGTTATTTATTTTTATTTTTTTTCTACAGGATTTCGATGGTTGTAAGGGTAAATATAAGGGTGGAAAAATCATTTTCTCTGGTGACATTTTCTTGATCCGTTTTTGGCCTCGAGATAATCAAACGCGGATTATTCAGATCCTTTCAATTGTGTATCGGCATTATTTATTTTTCTCGCCGATTTCCCATCATCCCTGACGACCCATTCTGTCGGTGATGTCATGGGGACGAGGTGGATACATGCCATCATGAGTTACACAATAGATTGCGAGCCAGGAGGGGAAAAAGGGAGAGAGAATGAGAACAACGTCGGATGACGTGATTGTCGTTTGCTATGGAAATGATTTCGAATACGTAACGCGCAGCAGAGTTCATCCTATTACGTCGGACGAATTTTCCCAAGTTACACATAGAGGATATACATTATACACTCTATATAGCCTCCACGTATAGAAAAACGACATGGCAAACTTTCACACAGATAGTCGCACACAGACACACAAATACGTTTAGACTTTTCTGTGCTGTGTACATGTCGTTCAGGCCGACAAGAACCCGACATGAAGAAGAGAGTGCGCCCTGACACACACACACACACACACACACACACACACACACGACCGGATGCGGGTATACAAAAAATATGTAACAATAGGGTCCGCGGGTCTATGTAACGCCAGCAAAGTCCTCTACATACACCATACATACATACATCCTCCCCTCATCTCAGTTCCTCCTCCTTTGCCTCTTGGATTTTGCTTTTATTTTTTTTTTCTTCTTTCGAGGAGCCTATAGAATCTCTTAAAGAGACCGAGCAGCTAGGGATAGAGAGATGTACAATATACATATCTAAAGGTATACACACATAAATACGAGGGACTATATAGAGCTCCGATGACAATAGGGATCCATTTTCTGTTGTGCTGGGTCTATGCCGAGGAAATGGATGATATACACTCTCTTTGCCTTTCAATGCATTTAATTGTACTCTACATGGTAGACACAGATGGGCTACAGGCTAGAGGTAGTAGCCTCTATATAGACGGGGTCTATAGAGTACTTGGATATATATATGTATAGGCGAGTCCTGCAGCGTGGCACATCGCAACAAGAAGCTCTCCTCCCCTTCGGCTCTTCCTTTCTAACAAATTGTAAAAAGGAAGAAGAGGAATGCGCTGCTGCTGCTGCTGCTGCTGGCCCTCCTCTTCCTTCTTTTATTTCTTTTATTCTTTCAAATCGAATGTACACCGTGCGAGAATGAGAGGCCGAGGAGCAGCGCTCTCCATTCATTGCTGCTCCGCGCAGCATTTTTCGGTTTCCGCCACTTGAACTTTTGGATAATAATAATCCGGTCCGGTCGTTTTTTACTTTTTTTTGTTTAGCCATAACACAGAAAAGAATCTGGCCGCACCGCGCCGTTTTTTTTTTCACTCCGAAACGCTAAAGACCTTCGTACCGTACATAAATGGGAAACAACTATAAATCTAAACACTACTATCTACAGTACAATGTGTTTTCTCACCCTGCGACTGTTTACGCCGTAGTGGCGTGGCGGCGTAGTACTACTATACACACTTCTAATACACGGTAGGATACACATTGTAGACACTCTATTTTCTAGGGCGTCGTCAACAATTATTATTACGAAGAAGAATCGCCTCTTTAATAATCGCTACAGCCCGCCGCTTCCGTTTCTTTGATCGCCCTACCGTTTTCCCCTCGCAGCCGCGCGTTATTTTGTTTCCCCAAAACTTTGTCCAAATGCTCGGACGCTGGAACGTGAGTTGTGGCATCCCACCAGTCGCACAACAGGGGCAGAAAAATCAAAGAGGGGTCGCATCTTCTCCCGTTTTTTTCTTCTTCCGATTGTGTCTCTTTAAAAAAAAAAAAATTTTCACGTACATCTATTATATGCTGTAACAAATGGGTATTAAGGGTGTATAGAGATTATAGTACCTACGCGTATAGATATCTCCACACAAACCCACACACCAGCACGCCACCATTACCTATCGATTCAAAGCTCGTCGTAATGATGTTATATGAGTTGGTTCATGTTTTGTGGTGAAGTTACACGACACGCCATTGCTGCTGCTCCGAATTCTTTATTACTCCTACGCGACTCGAGGAAAAAAATAGTCAGGGTTTGCTCCCGTTGTGTAGGTAGTTATATACCGCGGGCCGCTAATAGAACCTAATAGAAAATATTAGAAAATGAAAAGAAGAAAAAGCCGCACATCACGGCGATATAACACAAAAGCTGTTCGCTCATCTGATACTAACGATATAGTTCATTTATATACCGTGCGCAGTATTGTATCCCTTTAATAGTTTTAAAAAAAGAAAAAATCAAATAAGAAGAAGCAGTAGAGGGAGGCCCGGCTATCTTTATTTATATCTCTCTCTTTTGTCTCATTTTTCAACTCTCGGCAGAAATTTGTTGTTTTCTTTTGATTTCCTCTCATCTTATATATATTCTTGTGTGTGTTTAAAGAAACGGAACTTTTCGGCGGCGAAGAGGGGAAGCAGGAAATGTCGGCGTCCTTTCTTTGCCAGGCTGATGCTCTTTTTTTTTTCTTTCTCCTCTTCCCAATAATACTTCCAAGGTCCGTTGCGAATTTTTTTTTTCCTTTTTTTCTCTTTCCTTGGCGATTCGGCTTTTTCAAGTAGCTGCTGCAGATAACTATCTCCGTTTTTTTTCTCATATATATGTATATAGTATATTTCCCGGTATCCCGGATGACTCTTTTGAAATCGGCATGCTGGTTCATATCGCCGCGCTGTTGTTATTATATGCTGAATTGATTTGAAATAGGGCGCGACGGATATCCGATTGCATTGATCCCTTTGATATTAATTGCGTCTGTAGGAAGAAGCAAAATAAAAAAGATCCCTGACTTATTTTTTTTTTAGTAGTAGATCCATTGCGCGCGGAAGAAGACCTTATATATTGTTATGTTACAAATTTCGGCGTAACGATGAAATACGGACGCGGCAACGGCCCAACGTGAATGACTTGATGAGACGCCCGGAGACGGCGGCCCTGTGTAGTATGTAGTGTATACCATAGCAAACGGATATATCGCTGCTGTTGCTGGATGGCTGTTGTGCTGCTGGCCGGGTGAGAATTGCAATTGACGGTCTCTCCCACCATCGGGAAAAAAGGACGGCCCCTCTATACACACACACACATAAGAACGTTATAAGCAGTTGTGTGTGTGTGTGTGTGTGTGTGTGTATGTATACACACATAGAGTGAAAAAAAAGACACGGAGCATGTGTTTGTGTCCGCCTTCTAACTGGAGCTCATTCGCTTTTTTTTTTCTATTTTTTAATTCATTTTTTTTTTCTTCTTCTTTCCTTCAACTCCCTTCGGTGCAGCAGCAGCAGCAGCTCTTCTCCGCCCCGCAGCACTATACTCCATTACGCTTGCCATTACGCCTGAACATTATTCCTCGTTTCCTCCCTGAACTGCCATGTCTCTCTGCCCATTTTGTTTTTTTCCCCATTCTTTTTGCTTCGTTCTTATATTCTTGTTGGGAAATTGACGCTGCTGCTGCCGTTTCTCTACTACCGTATATAGTTGGTGTTATTAGACTCGGCGCTAGCTACCGACTACAACACAAGAGCCAGCAGCCAACGCCAACGCCAGCCCTACCTATATCTTGTATATAAGGATATATACCCGGCTATCGTGCGCGCAACAATCTAATCATGCCCACCGGTGCTGTCGGTTGGAAAACCGACGTCAAAACGTCATCGTCGTCGTCATCATTATTTTCTTTGGTTGCGTCAACCGCAGCAGCGTCGTTTCGTCCTTCATGTCCATATTAACAAATATTATAGACGCCAGCAACTCTCCTCGAGATTTGTTTCTCTCTCACGTATTACAATATACATGCATAGCCCTTGATGTATTTAATAAATACGCGTTCTTTTTCCGAGCTTTGCGTCTAACGAACATTTAGGTCGGAATAGTTCTTAATAATTCATTTCAGGAGAAAAAAATTCGATTCATTAAAAAGCCATATCCTTGTAGACGTTGCGCAATGATCATCGCTCTTCGTCTCGTTGTTTTCTGTTTGGAATTCAATTATAGAAGAAGGAAATCTTGCTGTGTGTCGCTCTTGGCTCGCTCATCATCAACTAACAGTAAGCAGACATACATAAAAGATTAGCCTTTAGAGATTGACGACGGAGAGACAGTCGCTCGATTGGGTCCGCACGAAATCGTTACCAGACGGGATAACAACATTTATCCTATAGCATCAGCATAGTAGTTTAGTATAAGCTACGTCTACCATGACTCGAGGCCCTGGTATTGTCACTGCCGTGATGTTTTTGTTTTTCTTCCCTTCAATAAAATTGAAAAAAGAAAACGAAAATATAACGTGAACCTTCAGAAATAATAAACACGCAATTATCGAAGGCCGGACCTTTTATTTGTGAACGAAATCCACGTCGACCGTGACGAGAAAAATTTCTATTTCTGGCTCACTTCCTCCAGAAATTGCTGCGCTGCTCCGGCTTTTCTTCTTCTTCTTCTTGGACTGAATAAGAATATCAAAATCGAGTTTCCCCCCTCTCGAAAACGAAACAAAACAACCCAAACCTTTGAAATAATAAGTGGGTGAGATAGGCCTATACTACACATGTGTGGGTGGAGACTACGCACAGTCATATACGTATATATAATGATGACGCAGTTTTTCGTATTATACATATAAAATATAATACTACGTGTAATGGAGGGAAGGGCAAAAGGCAAAACAGGAAGGAGAAGAATAAAAAATAAAATAACGCGTCGAAATAGGAAAGAGCGTCTAGACTTTTTTATGGTTAGCTCGGTTAAGCTATTGCTGGATGGGCTGGGCTTGTTTTCTTGCGTATAGCCTATATACAGCTGAGGAACCGTTTATCTCCGGCGCTGTGTGTGTTATTTAGCGCTGCGAGCCTCAAGCCTGTTGGTTGCCACCAAAAGGAAGAAGAAGAAGAAGAAGAAAAAAGGAAACGACGCGGAGAAAAATAATTGTAAATAGGGAAGCGCCCAGTCAGATAGTTGCTATACGGTGGTCGCCTTAGACAAGCCAATAGGATGTCGTAGAGGGGGGGAAAACAGCTCAAGACGGCGGCGCTGCCATTGTTGTTGTTGCTGGTTTGGGTCTGGAGTCATGCAGCAGTATAGGGCCCGTAGGGTTTGTTGTGACGGCAGAGAAAGAGACGCGCTCAAAAGCCAGACTATGTACGTACATGTTGTAGGCCTATATGCGCCGCCTGCTGCGTCAGACGTCGAGTTGTATAGTAAAGTACTATTACTCTCGTAGTAGTACTCGTCGTAGTATTCTCGTAAGAAAGTTGTCGCCGTCTGGCGTAATATATAAGGGAGAGGCTGTTGGCTTCCTTGATGGAAGTGGGAAGCGTCTCCTTTTTTTTCTCTCTCGTCTCTAATGAAGACACACAAAGACATTATATAAGGGAACCAAGGCCAGCCACCAAATGACAGACATACCAAGTTATAGCGACGGAGAAAGAGCTGCGACTTATAGAGAAGTTCCTCTACACTATTACACTATTAAAGGACCTAAATTACATCACGCTCGAAATAATTCAAAAGGAAAAATAATAATGGGATGAAGGAAGGTGACAACGACTTGAATTCTTAGAATTTTTGTTTCCCGAAATCATAATTTTTCTATTCTAAATCCTTCCCGGAGACTTTTTTTTTTTTTTGTCGGAGAGAGAATTTCTTTTCCCCCTTTTTTCCCGCCATCTGCTGACATCCGGTCGGCTGTCGTACATAGGAGCCCACATAGCTCTATCTATGCGGAGCCTACACAGCATACAGACAGCACAGAGCTAAGCTATAGTAGAGCTGCTAGCCCCCGCTTCGTGCCAAATGACTGTAGTGCATAGTTGAGAGAAAAAGGGGAAAAAAAGAGAAAACTTTCAACTAACTCCCCTCTCTTTCTGCTTTTCTCTTTATCTCCGCCCTTTTCTTCTTTCCCCCCCCCCCCTCTATATAGCTTTTCTCGCTCGAGAGTTCTAGAGGCCATCAGCCCCCACTACCACACGCACTCACGCCGCCGCCGCCCACGCCGTCTATAATATCCCGGGCTTCATTTTTTCCGAGTTTGTGCCTTTGCGCCAGACGCGCCCTCCCCTTTTCCCCCCTCTCCACCGTTTCCCGCGCTCGAAAACACGACCCAGCAACAAGGAAACGAGACTCTGCTGCTCGGCTCTGTGCCTCATAGTATAGTATAGTATAGTAGTAGTAGTAGTATAGTCTACGAAGCGGAGGGGGGAGGGGGGAAAATAACAAAAAGCAGCGTGCGGACACGATCGACCCGCTCCTGGTGGATGCTTTTAGAAACCATTTGAGGTTGTTGATGTTTTGTTGTTTTTATTCTTCGTCGGACGGAAAAACCCTGGGAAGATACGCGCAACAGCAACCCAAAAAAAGAGAGAGAGAAAATTGCCCAGCGTATTATGATAACGGGGTTAATATACGCTAGAGGTCCATCGTTCGTGAAAATTAATGGGAAAGAAAAGAAGAAGAAAAAAGAAAAAAGAAGTTTATTTTTGTCTCCTTTTTTTATTTCGTCTGCTGTTTTTGGCTGCGCAGTTATTGACGAAAACCCTTTTTTTTCTACTCGAACTTGTGAATGTTTTCTCGTTTTCTTTTGTCTTTTTTTTTTTTTACTTTTCCAAAAATTATTTTCAATTGCTGTACCGAACGAAAGTTGTGGTTTTGCCGAAAATTCTTGTAAATTTTCGGTTCCGCTTCTTCCCCTTCCCTCTTCCCAGCACCCACTCAAATTGAAATTGTGGGTGGTAATAATATCCTGTGTGTTGTTCGAATCAAGATTTCCATTCAAAAAAAGAAAAAAAAAGAAAAAGAGGCAATAAGAAAATGACTTCCGTTCCCGCCATCGTGCAGCTGAGACCAGAAGCGAAAACAACAAAAACAAACCGCCCCTTCCTTGGATATCAGCCAGTTCGTACAGGATGAGGGGATTTTCGTATCACCCCAGCTTATTAAAAAAACAAAACAAAACAAAAACCCAAAAGGTCCAACCAACTTGTTTCAAACTATCTTAGCGCCAACACCCAATTAACAGGGGAAAATCTAAAAACTGACTTGACTTGCTTGTTCGTTAGTTAGAAAAACTAAAAAACCTATCAAATCAATTCGTGGAATGAAGAGCGGAAAAAAAATGCGTTTTCCTTGATTGCATCGATGCTGGGATGCCAATGAACTGAATTTTCCAAAATTCCTTTTCTGTTTTACTTGATCTGGGTTTTCCCCGCTGTCAAATATTTCCAAAGTTATTCGGTCGTCGTTTTTGATTTTTTGATTATTTTCTTCAAGTCGATCGTTTCTCCATTTTTACTGGACAATGACTGGACTGGTGACCGTATCAGTCGCTGACTGTTGCAGTGACACGACTTAATTTGTTGGCGGGGTACGCGGTATATATCCGGAAGGAAACGACAAGAGCCCCAGCAGCAACATTGGCCCCGTTGCCATGGAGGACACCGACCAGCCCAGCCAGCAGCAACCTCCCCCCTTATAGATTCTCTTTCTCTATTCTTTTTTTAAATTTTGAGGTTGTTTGCCTTCTTCTCCTTGCTGCTGCTGCTGTTGTTAGCCTATGATTATTGTTTGGGTTTCCCCTTTGCGCCTGTGACGGAAAAAAAACGCGGGAAACGACAAATAATCGTTCGGATTTCCTCATAAATGTTGCTCTAATGAAGGCAACTAGCGAGCAGCAGAGAAGAGCGGAAGACCGGCGGAAGACGCTCTTTTATACGATTCCACTCTAATAGTAGTTGGAGAGATAATCTTTCTTCTTCTTTCTCTCTCTCCGGACTTGCTGCTGGGATCCACAACAGCAGAGAAAAAGAAACAAAAGAAAAAACTGAACAAACTCCGGCCTGACTTTTTTTTTTTTCCTTAGGAGGTCGCAGACGACGGCGAATTACCAGATCAATTACTGTAGACGACGACGTAATAGGTCTACTATATATCTACTGCTCGCAATTACGCCACACGGAAAGATATGGTTACGTGTGTGTGTGTGTGTGTGTGTGTGTGGGTTGGTAAAACAAAAAGTCGGAGAAAAAGAATTAGAAAAACACCTCAGGCATGATAATAATAAAAGAAAAAAAAGGTACACAAGAAAAAGTTCAAATAGAGAAAAAAACAAAAACATTGGAAGATGGGAAACGAAACAAAAAAAGAAAAAGCGCGGGCAGATGACTGTTGCGCTGGATGGTGTAATGCGCGTTGCGCAGGTAGACGCAACTTCCGTTGGCTGTTGCGCTGTGGTTCTCTTGATTGAGGTGTGTCTCGCACATTGCCCGTGTTGATGATGATGATCAAGTCCAGTCGACATCACATTTTATCTGGTCGCCCCTCTCTCTCTCCTGGTTTTTTCCCCCCTCTTATTCTTTTTTTCTTTCTTTTCCCGTCTTTCAATTGTTACCAGGTGAGGCCTGGAGGGTCCCAACTCGCAGCACATGATATGATAGTGCGCAGCAGCAGCAGGAGCAAAGTAACAGCCTTGCAATGTGTTGTGTGTGCAGCGTATCAGGGCCAACCCGGGAGATAGCAATGGCCGTGGCCGAGGCCACAAGAGCCGAAGGTGCTGGTGGTGGGGTATGTACAAGAAGAAGAGGCCTCCATTATTGTGTCTACCTGGCGACGGCGGCGGCGGCGGCGACGACGACCTTGAGATGGTGCGTTGAACTGAGAGCCGCCCACTTGGACTTTCCAGCAGTGCCCCGCGTATACAGCAAACAGCTAAGGCAAGGCAGCTAGCCATCCATCCATCCAGCCAGCCCTGCATTCCTCCCCTCTTTCTCTCTCGTTCCTTTTGTTATTGTTTTGTTTACCTGTTCTCATCGACCTCGTCTTCTTCTACCGTGCTGTATATCCGCCTGGCTGTTGCTGTACCACTTGTACCCACTCGTACCTACTCCCCCCTGGCACATCAGCACTTTGGAGATTCCGCTCAAGAGCAATGTCAACATTTCGCCATCCGATGTTGCTGGCCTACACAATAAAATACGCATTCATTTAATTTCAGTTCAGCATTCCGTTTGATTTATATTCTCTTGTACGGCAGGTTGACATCGCCGCATCCGCTTGTTATTTTTGGCCTTTTTTTTCGTATTTTTCCCGCAGTTTGGTTGTTGTTGAGCGACTCCCGGTTCGTCCTCGTTCAGGTCCGGGGTAAATGGCCCGGCATGTAATCATCACGTTTTTTTTTTTTTTTTTTTTTTTTCCCCCTAATGCAAGGCCGCCTCATGGCCCTCCTTTTCTGTTTTATTATGATCATTCTTCTATGCAGTAGTTTCTATTTATATTATTTTTCATTCTCTCCGAGTTCTAGGTCCCCTCATTTGGAACGCATTCAACGGAGCTCGAGGCCACAACGAGTTCATCAGCAGCAACAGCAGCAGCAGGCGAATATAGTATAGTCTGATAGTAATAATAATAGTAGTACTACGTAGTAGTATGTAGTATAGTAAGAATCAGGTGGTGTCGATCTGGTGTGTCGGTGGGTGGGAATATGCTGAAGAAGAAGAAGAAGAAAAAAAAATAGAAGGAAAGAAGAAAAGGTGGTCGGGCTGGATTTTTCTACCTGGCAAGGCCGCGCACATGGAATGCAGTCAGCCCGCCACACTTTGTTGTTATTGTTGTTGTTTTTCTTTTTTTGGTGTTGTTGCTATGTCTGGGTTTTTTTTCCTTTTCTTTCTTTCTCCCGTTGGATACAAGACGGGCTGCTCGTTTCCCGCCATCGTCGAGTCTTGTGATGGCCCTCCCGTTGCTTCTATCGCCTCAGTTCGTTCGCCCGCCCAGGTGAACGAAAGTCGTCGAAATTCCCAGAAATTCCTCCAAAAGGAGAGAGAGAAGAAAAGGTGGGTGGGAGAGAATATAAGGGACATGGCAACGACACGGCCGTTGATTCTCTCTCTCTCTCTCTCTCTGCCTCGCCATCGCACCCCCTTGTGTAAGTCAGAAAATTCTCCCAGCCACACGGCGCAGCACACACACACACAGCACAAGAGAGTCAAACACCCTGAACGATCACGTCTCGATGGGCAGGTAGGTGGGTGGTTTGATGCTCCGGGCCATCAAACGGTGCCCCAACACGATCGGGGCTTTATAATACATTTTTCCCGCCCACTTCTTCTTCTTCTTCTCATCTCCCTGTTGGCCGCGACCGTTTGGTATTTTCGTATCTCTCTTCTCCCGAACGAAGCGAAGGAAGCGCGCGGCTATATCCTACCAACTACGCATCACGAGAACAGTGTCAATGGCTCTTCTACACGTGCGTGTGTTCATAAAAATAAAAAAAAACAAGGACACACGATGGTGCAAGGTCCGCTTCATCCTTGCACGGCTCGGCTGTGTGTTGTCTGCGTATAGACACAGGCGCCTGCGCCGCCGTTGGTTCGTTCGTCCGTCCGTCCGTCTGTTTCCATGGGGCGCCGTTTTTTGAACTCCTTCCCGCGCTTATGTCTTGAGCCATGAACGCACATTCCGCCTGCGGATGACTCACACACGGCCTTTTTTTTTTTTTTACCTTGTAGACGTCACACGATTGCACCATCAAAAAGTCCGCGTTCCTATACATTTCTTCTTATTTCTTCCTTCTTTTTTTCTGGGGGTTGGGGGCGGGGTTGGTGGTGTTGAAAACTTTTAAATGTTGATATTGGCGCCCATCCCGCGGGGGCCTATGGGGACGACGATGAATCCTGTCCGCCGCCCGTGACTAATGTTTCGTGCTGAGTTGCGCTTTTCACGTTTTATTATTTTTCAATTCTTTTTCTCGGCAGCACTGCTGCGCACTCGTTGAACTCTTTTTCGTGGACTTGACGGTTTCACCGGAAAAGGGTGGTGAGTTGGGAGGGAAACACACACACAGACAGACAAAAAAAAAAGGTAAATAAACCACGCTAGCGTGGTGGTTGTAAACCGTAGTACTACTACTATACTATACTCCTTATAACAGTATACTCTAAACAGAGCGAGTGTTTACTAATTTTGAATCTTGGCGCGCTTTTCTGTATAGGGAACACTTGACCAAGATATGGGTATAGGGGATCGGTTTGTCTTTTGGAATAATCAAATAAAATAAATGGTCGTGGTGGACGGACGACTGGACGGCCACACACACACAAAATCATAAAATTTTATTGACGGACAAGAGGTGGTGGCGGGATGGAAAGGAGATCATCGTCTTCTTTTGAATGTCATGGCGGAGTTAACGCACCGATCGAAAGAGCCGCGCTCTCAACCGCTCACGATCGCTGATTGCTCAGATGAGATCAGACAGATGCGACGCGGAGATATCCTCCTGGCTTTTTGTTGTCATACTATGCGCGTCTATAAACAAGGTTGTCTAGATATATATATTTAGTTCGGCAGCCGGCTGTATATCTACACCCAGACAACAGATGCAATCATAACAACCTCGAGAAAGAGAGAGAGAGAGCTGACGGGATCATCGTCTATTATTTGTAACCCACCAAAATCACGTGATTGGCTCCTATTTATCTTCTTTCCAAATGGTTCAATCGCGGAGACAAATTGCGCCAGAAAACAATCCATACATCATCCGTATACCCAACTAGAAGGCCGTGCGTACATCATTGGAAACAACTATTGATCTCAATATAATAATGAAATGCCATCCTTCTTCTTGTTCTTCTTTTTCTTCCGAAAAGTATTAGTATTACACAATGGGAGGGATAGAAGAAGAAGAAGAAGAAGAAGAAGAAGTCAAAAATAAAAGAACTCGGAAACAGAGGCTGCTGATGGATCTTTCCTTGACGATTTACAACTACGGCTGGTTTGTTCACACCCGTGTAAAAAAAAAAGAAAGAAAGAAACCGTTTTCGCTAGATATTTCTTATTTTATTAAAAGGGAAAAAGACCAAAAAAAAAAACCTTTTTGGCGGTGAGCTGACTGCTGGGTTGGACTTGCTGCTGTGTCGGCTTTTTGGCCACGTACAATGTTGTATGTGTGTGTGTTTGCCAGTGTCTATCCATGACCATTTAAGAGAAGAGAGAAGACAGCGAGCAATAAGACACAGAGCGGCGATGCCGCCGCGCGCTCTTTTCCCTTCCAGTTTCTTTTTTTCTTTTTACTTTTTCAAAGGGAAAATAAATAAAAGTCAAAAGAAAGAAAAGGGGGGAGAAAAAAAAGAAGCCTCTACGTATACGACCGCAAATGCTGCGTACTATAACCCGTGAGCTGTTGTGCCGCGCTCCTAGCGCGTTTCAAACAGACAGCGAAGCAAATCTCAGGTAAACGTTAGTGTGTTGGCCCCGTTTTGGGAATAATATTTCGCTTTTCTTTCTAAAAATAGCTACGCCAGTTTTTATAGACAACCTTTTCCATTTTATTCATCCTTTTTTTTCTTTTCCAAAAGTAATATTTGTGTTTTATGCCGGAGCGCGCGCCAGGGGGGGAAGACCCAAAAAAGAGTTAGACGGAGAGAGGTGGAACGTGTTATAGTAGTAGTAGTGTAGTGTAGTATAGTATAGTATAGACTCTATACGGTTTTTTTCTTCTTCTTCTTCTTCTTCTGTTCCCGACCGAAAAGAAAGAAAGTGGACGCCGAGTAGAGAGGCGAGAGAGAAGCATCTTCTTTATACATCTATTAGAATGAAAAGAATGGAAGAATTTTTCGTCCATTCTCCGACATGGTGCGGTTTTCTCTTTTCCCCCCGTCTTCTTCTTCTTCTTCATCTCCTTCCAGCGCACCGAAAATAAGATGATCGTTAAATAAGCAACTCGTTTATTTATATTTATTTATTTATTTATTTTTTCTTTGAAAGAGGGGAGAGAGAGAGAGATAGAAAAAACTAAAAAAAAAAAAACTTGGAGAGACTTTTCGGGGCTGCTGCTGGCCAGCGAAAAAGGTGTTATGAAGGTGAGAGATGTGCGTTTGTTATAGGAGGGCCGAAGATGAGCGCAGGATTCCATTCCTCGCTGCTTGATATTATTATATAGCCCCAAGAGTTGCAGCCAAAGAGCCCCAGCCTGGAGAGAGAAGAGCCGAAATGTGTCTGCATACCCCAAAGTCTGTTCCCCCGTCTCGTCTGGATAGTAAAAAATAAAATAAAAAAACTAAATACTTAAAAGAAGAAGAAAAAAACACATTTTTAGAATTATAAGGTGAATGCAGTGTAATGGAGACCCTAGATGAAAGAGAGAGAAGAAAAGAAAAAATCCTCCTCTATAATACCAATTCTATGTGTTATGCATGTGTTTAACTATATATGCGTGTGCGTCCTTCTCGGGGCGGCGATTAGAAGCTCTTCTTATTTGGTATTTTCCACCCTTCTGTTCTTCTATAGCACTTGGTGTGAAAGGGGGGGGGGATGACAGAAGCAGTCTGAAACCGTATACAGATATTTATGTAGAAAAAGGGAAAGAAAAAAAAATTAACTCGGGGGACATGATGGAATGCCAAAGACCTGGGATTATAAATGTATATGCGTCTGGTTCATCCCTGTCATCGTGTTGACAACCCGGCACACCCAATCAAAGAATATCACACCCCGTTGAGTATTTCTTTTTTTTTGGTTCTCATATCTCTCGAAAAGTTCTCCAGAGAGGAGCTTTTAGATATTAAATATTTTCTTCTATATTTGTACTTCTTTGATCTTTTACGAGTTGTTGGCTTTCTTTGGGTTTCTGTTGTGTCTGCGTTGCCATTTTCTCCGACAGTCAAATCTGTTATTATTACTGGCAAAAGAAATAAGACAGAATAAACGTTTGATGCCCAGGCAATGTTATTGTTTTAACAATTCTCGTGTTTCTTCTGTACCTTTTCGGTGGGGAGTTTCCCTTTTCCTTGTCTTATAATACTATACAGCACATAAAGACAGAACAAAAAGAAAACAGAAAACAAAAAATGAAAACGGAAAGAGACTATAGCGCGACCGGTCGGCGGTGGTTTTCTGCCAGACTAGCAATTAGATATATATACCTGACGGTTGAACCCATCGTTTTTCGTTCATTCACTTATTATTACCGCTATATAGTGTCGGTATACAATAGACGCAAACAAACACCCCCCACACAGTGAAACTCGCTCGTGAAATGAGAGGGTGCCGCGCGCGGCCGTGGCGCTATAGCTCTGCATCAATGTCGAAATATAATACGCCGACTTGTATTTTGACTGCCAGCCAGCACCAGTCTATATAGTAGAGGAGGTACCCAGTCGAGCGAGGCGTAGGCGTTCAATTGAGCGGCAGCAGCCCCCCCCCCCCCTCCGTCCCTCAAAACTTGGACGCACACCCTTGGACTTTGTGTCTGGACATTGTCTGGTGGCACACATTTTTCACAAAAAAAAAACAACCCAAAAAATGTACTGTACGTGTGTTCGTGGTTGCAATCCACATCCGCTCGGCCCCTGCCGGCTGTCTCACAAAACCCGCCAAACAGGAAAAACAAAAAAAAAAGCGAAAAGATTTGGAAGAAGAAGAAAACGGGACTATATTAGTATTTGAACTCGAAAATTGGGTTTCATCAAATTCCTATCATCTCTATAATGAGAAAGCACTCGATCTTCTCGTGGGCGTCTGAAATGGATACGGTTCGGCGTCGGCGTCGGCGTCGGGCGGCGATATCATACGATGTATAGATGCCGGCGTGTGTGCGTACAAGCACACAATGTCATACTACAGTATATTGTACAGGAAGAGACGCACCTATCAGATCCAGCTGCCAAGTGCCAAACATGCTATATAGTCTGGACGTGATATGTGGACCCTGTACCCTTTTTTTGGTTTTCACACCTCAAAGTGCCTAAAAGGCGGACAGACGGGAACGGGCAAATCAAAGGAGGTGCTGGGAACGCAACGGCGTCGTTGGGTGGCAACACGTGAACGAGGAGGAGAGAGAGTCTACAGCGCTATAGCCATTGGTGGCCCCCTTTTTTCGGTTGGACTAGATTCTTTGGCCGTGAGTCATCATCAGACGCGGCCCTGCCTCGTGCCTTCTCTTCTTTCGTTTGTCGGTAGCCTACTCCTATATACCCGTGAAGTAAGCGCGCGACTCTTTTTGAGTTCTCCACACATTTTTCTTTCTCCCCGTCACTTTTCGTTTCCCTTCACCTTCAACAAAAGAAGAATATACACAGACGGGCGGACGGACGGACGGACGGACGGCCAGGCTCAAATCACCAAAATTGGAGTTGACTAGAACCGAAACAATATCGGCGCCTAGTGTTTTATACCGAGTGATAAGAGCGGACGGCCAGAGACAGGAGAAAAGAAACGGACGTTCATTTTGCGGGGTTTTTTTTTTGGGGGGGGGGGGGGGCGCTATATAGCGCGTTCCGTTCCGTCTCCTGCGTTTCTTATATATATATAATATTTCTTTTTTTCTTCTCCTCGAAGAATATTTTCTTGTCCGTTTTTCTTTTGCGTCTCCGCGCTTCCCCACCAGAATATAAATAGGTCTAAATTATCCTCTGGGAAAATGGGAAATAACCACGGGGTTTCCGAGAAAGAAAAAAAAAAAAAACTTCTTTAGCTGGAGAATTTGTTGCGTTTTTTTCTCGTCTGGTTCTGCACTCTTCTCTTTCTTCTTTCTTTTTTTAACATCCTGCTAAGTGATCGTAAAAAGAAAAACGGAGTTTCAAAACGGCCATCCAAGACAGCAGAGGAATTTAAATGGCGTCGATTCTGTTATATTCTACCCCCTTTCCCCCTCCCCCCCCCACCTCCCCTCTCCTCATCACAGACTTTGTGTTGTTACGTGTGTGTGCAGGTACACAATGTCTATACTATACAATGTATGTACGGTTCTTCTTGCTGTTTGAGAATTGAGTCTCGTTCAGACAGCAGTGGAGAAAATAGCCCGGGAAATTGTTATTTGACCTATTCCTATATGTATTTCTTTGCGTTGCTGCTGGTGTCCCTCTTGCGTTGTTGTAGCTATTGCCGGGTTATTAATACACACTCTATACGTACATCCAAGTTGCGAGTGCATTACGTTCTAGAGAGCCCCGCTATTACGACACTCCCACCTTGTCCTCAATTTCCTGTCGTGCGCTTCGACCCTACTATATGCACGCCAGCGCAGGGCTCCTCCTCTTACTACAACAACAACAACAACAACAGCACGAATCTCCTATCTATATATTTATATATATATATACACACACGTACATGTAGATGTATACGTCGACACACGTACATACGGAGAAAGAAATAGGAGAGAGAGATATATAAACAGGAAAACGAAGAGGCCGTCCTATGGTATATATATATATATATAGGAGCAGCGCGTCACCATGCACTACTCTCGTGTTGTAAACAGAGCCACATGGCGAGCGAGACACGCGGACGAGCAGCCAATCAAATAATCCCTTCCCAGTTGCGCATTTTGGGTTTTCCGTCTTTTGTTTTTCCCGCGCCTTTGATTTATTTTGTTTCACCTTTTTCGTCTTCTTTCGCTGTAGCGAGAAAGAATGAGAGAGAGAACATGACGTCATGTGTGTGCCTTTCTGCGCTCAAATCTGTAACTCGGCTAAAAGAAGAAGAAGAAACTATAAATTAAAATCTAAATATTATAGACACACAATAGTTTATAGATTATATAGTACTGACTCGGAGCGCTCCGACACTCCTTCCAGGACTTTCTCTCTCTTCCTTGGCGACGAGTAAAAAATTGCGTTGATGACGTTTATCATTTAAAAATAGACGGCGAGTTTAGAACTTTAGATAGTATTTATATGTGTAACTATTATTATATAGCTCCTGCTGCTCGTCCCAATTGATTAGTAAGAGAAGGGAACACAGATTCAAATTCACAAAAGGTTTACGGGAAAAAAAAATTGGTCAGCCAGTAGACTTGACGTCCGTGAGACGTCAAAGGACCATGAATTCGTGAAATTTGTCGTCATGACGTTGACAAAAAAGTCGTCCGCCGTCCGTAGTCGAATAGAATTGTCTGCTAATTTATTTGTATTGTGTGTGGCGTTCGAATTCGACTTTGTGTTTTTTTGTGCTGACAGCGCGCATTTGGCGTCAGAGGGGCGTGCCCGGGTGGACGCCCATTGAATGATGACGTCAATAAAAAAAAATAACCCAAATTGCTGGAGTTCAAAAATCTAATTCGAAATCCAAAGTAGGAGGCGAATAGAACCCAACTTGATTAAGACGAGTCCTTGAAAATGCAATCAAGAGAATGCCAGCAAGATAAGTAGCGCTGAAATGTCGAATGAAGCCACGCACGTCGAACTTGGAACGGGATAATTTACTTGTATGTTTATCGGTTTGATTTTCCTCGTCGTTTTTACTTTGTTTTGTTTTGTTTTACTGTGAGAAGATAATGGCGCGGTTAATTAACCCCGGTTTCGAGTCCTTTTCCTTCTGCTCCCATACTACCCACTCGACGAGAAGGATATAATAATAATGAGACCTGATTGGCCTGAAAAATGGTTATATCCGCGGCAACGCCATCAGAGTTTCACCTCTGCTGCCCCGTCTGTGGCCAGTCAATAACGAGTCAGGAGTTTTTGAGTTCGTTTGGTCCTTTTCTTTTCCCTCCGTCGTTTTTTTTTTGTTGTTGTTGAACCAGCCGATGACAGAAAGGAGCAGCAGTGCAATGGGTTGTAAACGTGGCGTAGAGGAGCAAAAGAGTAGTAACCGGATGCCCCGTTCGCCCAGGCTCCTATTTACAATACAACATTTGGGGCTCTTCTTCTTCTTTTTCTTTCTCTCTCCTGTTTCCCCGGGCTGCTTCTCCATGGTCTCTCATCCACTTAAGAGTACCGGGGAGAAGGGAGCATACATACACACAAGTGGATGGAAGAGAAATAGAGAGAGAAAAAAGAAGAAGCCGAAATGAGAAGTCGTCGTCAAAATAAGAATAAGTACTATAGAAAGAAAACTTGACCTCTTATGACGAAACAGCGGAACAGCCGAACGACACAGAGAGTCCCCCCCCCCTTAACCATTCATCTATGTACACCTCGCGTTCGTTCAGCAGGCAACTATATACTCCCAGCGTTTCTCTCGCCTATGTCTGGGCTGTCGTGTGTAAAGTAAACGAGGGAAACGGTCTCATCCCCCTTCTGCTGGTCGAGAAAAAGAATGGAAGAACTTTGAATATTATATACAAAGAACCAACGAAGAGGAGGAAGAAAATACACCAGTAGTGCGCTGGCCCTTTTCCTCCACCCTACCAGAAAGGAGGGAGAAGTTTTTCCCCCCTTTTCTTCTTTTTTCTTTAGCGTAACGGAAATGCCATCGCATTACAACCTCATCATTCTAACCGAGTGCTGCATGGAGAGAAAGAGAAAGTCTCTATACGGCTGTTGCTGTATATACACATACATCTGCGCATGTCCCAACATTTTCCCGCCTATTTCTTCTTCTTCGTCCCCTCCTGATTTTCTTATATAATTTGGTTTTGTTTTTTTTCTTTTTCAATTTGGGCTGTTGTTTTTGTTTTTCTTCTTTTCTTTTTTAAATAGAATTTTATGGTGTTGTACCTCCTTAACTCGCCTCCCCCTTCCTACATACCACCCAACTCAACCAACCTTCCCCTGTTCCGGTGATAATTTCTATTGACTGGAATTAAGTGCGCGGTTGCGCGCACGCGGGAGTCTAGCCAGCTATACCCCCCTCCAAAACGCACACACATACACATGCGTAAGGATTGCCGGAGGGCATGATTGCATGAGCCATCAAACAAATACACAGAGCAGAATACAGAAAAAAATAAAATTAAAAACGGAAAAATCTCTCTCTCTGTTTACTTCCTATATCTAATACCTTCCCCACCATTTAATTTGATGTTTATTTTCTCTCCTTTTCTTTTTCCCTCCATCCGTTTCGATTCTCTACCCACTTAAGCCCTTCTTCCGGATGAGTTCCTTTGGTGTTTATTTTTTTTGAGTTTTTCTTCTTCTTCTTCTTCCTTCCGAGTGCTGTCTCTCTTTCTCTCTCCATTGTTGGCTCCCGGTTTTTTTTTTGGTCATAATCCTGAACCCTTTTTTTCCCGTTCTCTTACGTGACCAGCGACCGCGAACGATTCGAATTTCACGACGACAATCACTTCAGCGTGTGTGATGACGATTATAAAATGAAGTCGAGGAGACTCCGTCCGACATCTTATAGTATAGATATCGTTAATCGTTAATCGTTAGCGGTCAAATCTTTTCAGCAGCAGCAGATCCATATTACATATTATAAAGACAATAAGACATGGAATCTTGTATATAGTTAGCTACACACAGAACACACACACACAAAAAGAACTCGTTAAGTGCATTTTGCCGCTTGGTCTGTGTGCTGGGAAAAGAATGTTTGAGGGGGGAAAAAAATATCGTGGCGTCACTTTACGGCGTTCACGCTTGCGCGATCGAAAACAATCGGACGACAAAACTGCCATAATAGACTAGACAAAATGCTCTTATATAGTTCTGCTTCTTTTTTGTGTGTTATGTTGTTCTCATATATATTAAGCTCAGATATTTTGTTTTTTGGCCGTCTGTCTGGATGTATGTATGTATATTTTTTCTTCATGTTTTCCCTGTTTGTCTGGGTCGTCTGGGATCTCTACCTGAGGAGCGCAGAGAAGCGGGGGAATAGGTGATGGGCTCTCTGACAGGTTTTGACCGATTCTGTCTGGTTTGTGGTTTCGATTGCGTTACTTGCATTCTCTCCTTCACTCTTATATATTCTTCCGTTTATTCTCATCTCACAACTCCCCCACCCCTTATCTCTCTCTCTCTCCCTCCCCCCCTTTTCTCCGCTATCTGATTGAACGATGCACAATGGTGTAACGCGACCGACTCTTTTGTCTCCTATCTGGTCGATCCATCACCCCATAACAATCGAAGCGATCCCACGAAACGTTGTATACAACAATGAGAAAAGCAAGAGAAAATGAAAATAATAATAAAAATAAAAAAGGAGAAGAAGAAGAAGAAATAAATGTCCAAGAAACAACGTCAACAATAACAACCAAAAAAAAAAAAAAAAAGGGAAAACGAATCGATATTATCACGATTCAATCATCTCACCGTCTGGTGCGCATTCGAAATCGAGTAGTCAAGTCGGCGGGAAAAACCCAAAAAAGAAAACAGAAAAAAGAAAAAGAGCAACAAAGTAGCAGCAGACAGAGAATCACAGACATAGTGTATCTGTGTGTACGCGATCGTGAGAATCGAAAGAGTGGGGGGGGGGATATAAATAAACAACGACAAAGTAACAGTAACACATAAATAACAACCGATAAGTATATAAGAAGACACCAAAAAGGAGTGGCGATTTTTTTCATCCATCATTCACTCTTTGTAAGTTTTCTTTTTCTTTTTTTTTTTTTTTTTCTTTTCGTTTGAAGTGCGGGAACCAATTCGGCCCGCTAAAAAAAAGGTGACTGGCGCGTTGATTAATCAAATCTGGGAAAGACCTGCGCCACCAAGGCTTGTCTAACGCCTATAACATATATAACGCGGCGTGTAATTCTCCCAAGTCTGGTCTTTTTCCGGATCCCATTTGTGTCGACTGGAGAATATAAATAAATAATGCGGAAAACAAGGGGGTATGACTAGACAAACAATCATCTTATTTTGGAGCCTTATCGTACTGTATAGCGACAAGAAACCAGCAAGTGAAAAGTAGATAGCGCCGAGCGAAAAAATAGATTGGAATTGCCCATTAGTCAGTCTCGCCTACACACAGCACAGGTGAGTCAAATAAAAATAGAAAATAGGTTACGCCTACTCTCAGCACAGTTGGTTGAAATTGGCCGCGGCCGTTTATCTTATCCACCCACCTAGTCATCAACCGGCCGTATATGCGGCCCCTAAAAAAAAGAAAACGACATAGCCTCCTGGCACGCACATTACAACCATTACCGTACTCCTACTACTACTACTACTACTATACTACTACTACTACTACTACTGCTATTTACTATATGAATGCGGCACTCTATACTACGCGAAGGAGAAGGAAAGAGAAGAACCGAGAATAGAAACAGGACGACGGCGTCGTCGTTGGTCGTTCCGGTTTACGCAGCGCGTCTGTTTTCTCTCATGGTGTGTCCTTCTTATTTTCCTTCTCTTATTATATCTGCTGCTGCTTCTATTTTCAAAAATGGCTGAGATTTTTTGGTGTGTTTTGTTTTCTCGGTTGAATAAGACTTTTGGGTGGCCGAATGTAAAGAGTGTCTGCACATAAGAGACACTGGATGGGGGGCATCAGCGCTCTATAGATCGATAATTTCTTTTTCCTAATGGGCGATTCTTTGATGACCACTTGGAACCAGACCGCAAATAAAATTTCTTGAAAAAGAAAAAAAAAAGGAAAAAAAGAAAAAAAACAACACACGAAATGGGATAAAGATCGAAAAGAATCCAACCCCCCGCTGGATGCGACAATTAGCCAAGCGCGAAGAACCCGAAAAACGGGAAGAAGAGAAGAATCGATGAATTAGACATGGATAATATTAAAAAAAAAAAAAAAAAAAAAAAAAAAAAAACCAACCCGGGTCGCAAAAGAAAAGAAGAAAAAAAGGAACCGATTGGGGAAGAAGGAAAGAACAAGTTTGTTATAACAACCAACAAAAGGGAAATAATACTAATAATATATAAAGGAGAAAAAAAGTCGAGTTTGTCTGTTACAAATGAGTTTGTTTCCAATAGCCCTCCGCTCTTGCTGGGTGGTCCTTTTTTCTTCCCTGTGTGCTCGGTGGTGTGTGTATATAGGCCTGTACCCATTGGCTCGAACATTGATGCATCGTGTATACATCTCCACGCCAGACAAACACACACACACACATGTGAGTGGGGTTATTTCTTATTTTTGTGTGTGTGTTTTTTTTTATTTTTTTTATTTTTTGTTTTCTTCCTCTCTATTTCGAAATGTACACGGTCAGTTAAGTTGTTCTGTTGGTATCTCGTCTCCGCGTCCCCCCACTCTGCCAACAATTATACAAAATGAAGGAAACTCCGACTCGTTTCTCGTTTCTTTTTTGAATTTTGATATCCAAGGACGCCTGACGTAACGCTTGATGGAATTACGAGTTTTGTTGCGGTGTCGTAATATTGAAAAGATATGTTACGTAGCTGTAATAAGGAGGTAGAGGTAGACGGGGATAAGAAAGGAGGAAACAGTAGATTCATATTAGCTGCATGCGCTGTCGTTTGGGTCAATCACACGGCGAGGAATAACCGCACATCTGCTGCTGCTGCTGCTGCGTGGATCCACCGTTCCGTGAATTAAATTAAGGAAATAAGGGTCTATACAATATTATGTAGACTTATTGTTCGTTGGCCGAATTGTTTGGACATCGCAAGAAACAACAGCAGTCACCAAGAACGAATCAAAAGAGAAACCTGAAGACTATAGGGGGCTTCTCTTTTGCTTCAAAGTCTGACGTGTTTATATATGTATGTGTATCGACTCTGCGACACCTTTTCTTGTCAACTTATCTCTCCTTCCATAATGGCGTGACTGTCAAATAAAAAGTCCGCTCTGTCTGAGCTGCTATAATAGCTGGCTGCCTTGTCTTATGATTCTCCTTCTTGTCTGATTCTTTTTTAAAAAGCTGACTGCTGTATATAAGCTGCGCCGTCCTGTTTGCCCCTTTTCGTCTCTGACGACCTTCCCCTGCCAATGTGATGTTACAATGAAACTGTTGTCTGCTGGTTATAATTTGTGGTGTCTTCGCTTCCTTTCTTTCGGCTGCTGTCTACATCGGCTTGGCTCTTATTGCACCAGTGCAAATAGACGGCGCAGTAGTAGCAGGCTGAATGAACCGCTCCGTGTCTCCGTGTGCTATTCGTCGGGACTGTCGGGTAGAATCGTGTCATTTTGGTTCACGGTCGATGGGAATGCCCCTCTCCGAAAGCCTATTCGCCAGAGAGTAATCGTCATCGTAGTATAGTAGTAGTAGTAGTATCGTAGCGGTTGTATAGTAGTCATAGTAGAAAGGAGAAAGATAGCCCGAGGAGGCCGCCATTTGATGAACCTAAACAACAACAACAACAACAACAACAACAACAACCCAAAATAAAACAAGAAGAAAATGTTGAAGAGCCCCTCCCGCCATGATGGGTAAAAGAAGTTGGACGAGACAAAAAAGGAGCTATAGGAGGAACATCATCAACGATCTTTTTGAGTGACTGTTGTAGAAGAAGAAGAAGAAGAAGGAGGAGGAGAAAAAGAGGAATGTTATTTTTTCTTCTATAGCTCTGCCTATTTGGTTTTTTTCCCGCGCTCATCCCGAAGCAGCCTGTTACTTTTTTTGTTTTTCATTTTTGTTCCTCGTTACTATACTATACGGCGTACTATTACTACAGTCTATACTATATACTATAAGGGAGGGGAGAGACGGGCGGGTGCCTGCGGCTAAATACCTGTTTCTTTTCTTCGTCTTCTTCATTTGGGTTCTTCATCTTTTAGATTTTTCCCTCCAACTATCCAACGCAAACGCGCATACCGTTGTGTGTGTCTATCGTCCGTATTTATTCATGTGTAGAGAATTGAGAGAGAGAGGCATAGTATACGCTGCTGGGAGTATATATATAAATAGAGAGAGAGGGAGAGGCCTTGGAATGATAATGGTGTCTGTATGAACGCTGCTGCGCTCCGTGTGTCTGTTGTTGTGACGGAGGAGAGTTTTCTCTTTTTTTTTTCATTTTTTTGAATAGATCCAAGAGAAAAATAAAACGCAGACAGTTTTGAAATACAAGAAGCAGGGAAAACCTTGATAGCGTTTGAAATGTTTTAACCCTGTCTGCGTTTTTTTTTCTTCTTTCCTGGCCAGTGAGCATATAGGCCTACCTTCCATTCTTAGCTGACCACAGGAGATATACTACAACACTCAGTCAAGTCGGACTGCGTGAGGGGGGTAAGAAAGGGGGCTTAAAGGGATGAAAACGGATACTGTTAGAAGTTGTTATGCTTCTTTATAGTATTTCCTTCTCCCCTCCTTTTTTTTAAATGTTGTGTACCTCCCTCACAATCATATACCACCTCATTCCCCGCGTCGATGCGAGTCAAAGGTAAAAGAAAAAAGAAAGAAAAAAAAGGTTCAAATTCCATCGATGAAGAAGGATGGAAATATTTTTTTTTATGATGATAACAAGAGGAGTAAAAACACGTCCGTCCGTCTTTTTTTCTGTCCGGCCTTTTCATGTTGTTGTCTTTTCCCCCTTTTTTTTTTCTCCTTATTTCTTGCTGTTGCTATACACCTTTTCTTCTTCTTCTTCCTCTTGGGGCTGATGGAGAAAGAGAGAGACCCCTGTTCAGGTCATGAACCAACAATCCGGTCGTGTTCCCCCTGTCGGGGTCAAAAGAGATAGATGAAACAAGCTTTGCTGGAGGTTTTTTTTCTGCTATTCTGCTCGTGTTTTGTTCATCGTTTCACTTTTTTATTCTATTTTGTATGTATATACAAACATATACGTATCTAGTACACATATTTGTGCTGGGTGCAAAGTCCTCGAGCGTTTTCCCTCGCGTATACATATTCTTTCTTCTTTATTGAGTTTTGACTTGTCCGTTTGTTTGAAGGGTTATAGGAAAGCAGTGGGTCCAACCAGGAGAATAATAATATAAGAAAGAGAGAGAGAGCAGAGAGAGAGTTTAAACGCGCATATTATATACTATAGAGGTGGAGGGATAAACATCATTTACATTTCTAGCTCAAGTGTGTTTACGTGCGGAATCTGTTCCAGCGAGTATATAGTATACACAGAGTTTTCCACGAATTTTTCTCCCCTTCCCCCCCCCTCTTATTGTTTGTTGGATGGTCGTCAAAGGCGATGAAAAGGCAAAGGCAAAAAAAAAGAAAAGGAAACGAACGCGGCAGAGAAGAAGAAGACGACCAAAAACACACATTGACGAGCCAGATGAAAAGAAATAAAAGAAAAAAAAGTACAGAAAGAGTAGGGGGAAGGGGAGGTCGGGAATAGAGGGTGAAATTTCAGATAACATCCGCCCGGAATGGATCGTTTCTTTTGTTATTTCGAATCGATATAAGCAAAGTGCTGCTATACAGTATATAGGAGAGGCAACCCCTCTTCGGATGTGTCCCCCCCCCCCCTTATGATTTGACTCTCTCCCTATACATAATATGCATCCACTTTGGTGTGTATAACGCGGTTATGCTCACGGTAGATCAGCGCAGTAGATCCATTAGTCATCGCTGCCCAAAGAGTGATGGCTGGTTGGTTTTGGCTGAGGTTTGGCTCCCAAGTTTTATGGTCGTTAATTGAAAAGAAGAAGAAAAAGAGAGGGCAAATAAAATGGGAAAAACAGACGAGAGTATATATAATAATGTCTATATACGTGTGCACTATACGTAGAAGCTCAGAGAGCCCATCACTACACACACAGACAGCACTGACTAGCTACCTTGTATGCAGCACAGCGCACAAGGTGAACTTTGTCATAAAACCATACAACTTTTGGTTACAACCAAACAGCGAACAAAAAGAAAACAACCAACAATTGAAATGGCGAGCAGAGTATGTTGTAATCAAATTCAACTTGATGTTGCATGTCGTTTTATATACCGCGCGCTCTTATCTAACCATCCATCTTTCTCTTATTTTTTTTTTTTTTTTACTTTCTCTATGTTATGTATATATACGCGCGCTGTTGTTTTACCTTTTCCGGTTGTTTTCCCTTGCCAAGAGCTTCGACCAACGCCACCCCGCCGTATAACACGAAAACAACAACAACAACAACAACAAAAAACAGACACAAATGAAAATACGGGGAAAAGAATTTGTCTTCCATGTGTCGATTTCTTTTCGTTTCCCGTGTGCATGTGTATGCATATGGAATTCTCTCCAATTTTATGGCGGTTCATCCCTCGTTTGTTTCGCAGCTTGGGGGAGGGCGCGACGCCACCTATTAAATAATAAACCTTGGCTCTTGTTTAGCTCGTGCCCGAGCGCCAATGACCGACGGACGGATGCTTGATTTTCGTCTCTTTTCGAAAAATCAAATGACATCACATTCAATTGAAACATGGCAGCAGCATCCACCCGTACATTACTATATACTATACTATCCGCAGCATTTATTAGCCCGGGTTCTATTTTATTCTCTGCGCTGCTGATGTCTGTTGTTGTTTTCTTTTTTCCCTTAAAAAAGAAAAGAAAATCTAACGTTACAGAGTAGGAGAAAAAGCGAGTAGAAGAGGGGGTCCTGGCCAGCAATGTATCCGACGGATGGACGGACGTAGGTTGTTGCGGAATGATGGATGCTCCCCGTCGCGCGGTCGCAACCGTCTGCTGTGTTACACTTGCACAGCGCCACACTATAGACACATGGTAACAGCTAAACAACAACGACCTATAGGGTTTCCTCTCTCTTTTCTCTCTGATTTCTGTGTTTTTGTGTTTTTTCTCTCTCTCTCTCTCTCTCTCTCTCTCTTCTTCATCTTCCTTCCCCCCGCAGCTCTACCCTCTCTGTGTTTTTGTTGTTATTGTTGCTACGTACTCCTATACAATGTTGTTTTGTTAGTTTGTGTTGCTGTTGTTGTTGTTGGTTTCCCCTTTTTCCTAGCATTCTCTTCTTCTTTTTTCTTCTTCTTCTTCTATAGTTCTTGTTATTCCTGTCCTCGTCCCTTCCGATCCTCTGGCGTTTCCTTCTATTAAGGAATCACGGACATGGAAACGGACAAGTGCTTTTAAGTAATAACAAGAGTGATGGGCGAGAGAGATTGATGGCATGGTTCACAACGGGAATGCAGCTCAGCGAAGATTATTCCGACATATTCTCTTAACTGTTATACACTCTGGTCTTTCTCGTCGTCGTTTGGTGTTTCAGCCGATTCAAGCGGATCATTTATTTGGTTCTTTTTCTTTTGAGGTGAAAGAAACACAAGAACGAGGGCAATCCTCCTGTCGCCCGCAACACATTGACCAACACAACCGCATTGCTCTCCAAACCATCAACCATTGTCCACTGATGATGATTGTCCTGACCATCATCAGTCCTTCCTCTCTCGCGCTAGCTGACCAACTCGACCAGATAACGGAATTACAATTTCTATATTGTGTGTAGCTGGTGCTGTGGCTTATGCGCAAGTGTATGCGAATCTTTTGATCTGGTCGTTTTCTCCCTTTAGCCATGCTAGCAGCCCAGTCCTCATACGATTAAGAGCATGCAGTGCGCAGCAGCATTTAGACACAGTGAAACTTCCCATAGGATCCTATTTCTCTTATTGTCGCAGCTAGACTATATACTTTATACTCGAGCAGCTATTTTCTGGGGGACACTAAGCCCCTCTTTTCGGCTGAATACATTTGAAAAATGAATTCAATCAGCGATGTAAGAAAAGAAAAATGTCGTCTTTAAAAAGCTTAAAGGTTTCGTTTTTCTTCTTTTTTTGTGGAATCTTATTCTCTCTTTTTTTTTGCCCAGTTCCATCAGATGAAGGACGACTGAATCCAATTACCGAAATCGACAGAACTGTCCCGTATATCTATATGTATAATATCTACGCGTCTGCTGAAATCAAAAGCAATCTTCTGTGTATTATAGTTCATTCCATATCGATAGGTACTATATAGGTAATCAGGAGAAAAGTAGGAGAGAAAGGAGACTCAGTGATGGGGAAAAAAAAAAGTGAATGTTGATCTTCCGGTAAGGTGGAACTACTATGGCACACGGAAGAGATGGAGCGGAAAGGAGGATGAAGACGGCATCCCGCTGTTGATGCATCCACACCCATATAGGCTAGTCCCCCGTATTTATATAAATTTATACAAAACGAAACCTACATCAGCTATATAGAAGTAATCTTTTTTCTTCTTCTTCTCTTTGTTTGTATAGTAGTTCTCTCTGGTCTTGTCATTCGGCCCTCCCCTTATTCTCTGTCGCCTCGTCTATATTGTGTATACTGAACGACTACTGATAGATCCAAATTGAACAGCCGCGACAGCATCATTGTAGGAGCAAGGCTGACAAACTCTCTCAGATGACAAGGACAACAGCATGCAGCCCGCAAAGCGAACAGGAGAGCTAAGAAAAACACATCTCGGTTCTCTTTTCTTTCGTCTACATCCTCTCGGTTCGCCTTATAGTATCATCCACACGCATATCCAGCGATATCCAGACACAAATGGGTTCTTTTGTCAGTCTTCGACGACGTTATATATATATATAAAGACCTAGACATATAATTCTATTTCATTCCACACTCTCTTACGTCGCACTAGCCAGGTTCTGAACTCCTGTTTATAAACAAGCGCAGACATAAGAGGCTATAGTAGTCTATGCTGGAATCTTGCTGTGCGCACTCTATTAAAGAGGATTTGAAGAAAGCTGAAATAGAGAAGAAGAAGAAGAAGAAGAAGAAGAAGAAGAAGAAGTAAGAAAACCGAGAGTTTATTTTTCTCATATCTTTTCGGCGCTGGCGTGTTATTGAACCAGACGCATCGCGTCGTCACCCTCTTCCACCGTGGAGCCCTCGTTGCCGCATGGCTCTCACAGCGTCACACACTCGACAGTTGCAGAAATAAATAGAAGCAGCAGTAGCATCAGCAGCAGCAGCACAGTTTGGAGAGGAAGATGGCACGCCGACTGTATATATATATATACCCAGCACGTACATATGAGAGAAATCCTCTATAGCGGGGCTTCAGCGACGCTGCGGGAGACATTGAGCGTCAGAATGATGAAGGACCGCTTTAACTTTTCGATTCAGCCATTGTCAAACTGCTGCGTTCAGTTAGAATTTTTACCAATCTATGCTGTTCGTGTCTATACGAAGGTAGTACTTTGATTGGTGGAAAAGTTGGCAACAAGAGAAAAATCTAATGATGGATTCCTTCCGTCTGCGTAAGCACATTATTATGATAGTAATTAGTCACAAACTTTCTTGGGCCTGGCTGTTAAAATAATTTAAAAAAAGGAAAAACGCGCGCGCTAACGAAGGCGCTGCGGAAAGGTCTCAGACAACAGCTTTGGGTCTTATTATATGACTTGATGGGTACTATAAGCCTCTCTGCGCTGAGTTTTCTCCGATAAGAAATGACGACATTGACGTCATATTTCTTTAGTTTTTTTTTCCCATTTTCAATTTGCGTCACTATTATAGACTTCCCCCGCTCGTCTCTCATGCTGCGAGCGTGTGTCTGGTCTGGCGAGAAATAAATGTGTTACTTGTTGTCAAGGGCGAGATGATTTATTAAATGCGTTTATTATGGGTGACACGGGAAAACAGTTGGGTGAAGACGAGGATTGTGTTCTTTGCCCAATTCCAGGAGCGCGTTGATGCGAGCGGCGCGGGTTATGAACGGAATTATTGGATTGCCACAGCTACTAAGAAGCATTTGACATTTCAAAAATGTCTGAAGGTAAAAAAAAAAAAAAAAATTTAATAAAAATCTTTTATGATCAGAAAGATACGGGACAAATGCTGTAGAGTAAACGGAAGGAGGAAACAAATAAGTTTTGGGGATATATGGCTCTATTTTCTGGTTAGCGAAGAAATATATTACGTTATTTCATCGGTTACAAAATATAAAGTGCTACATACGCAACGCAACCCAAAAGCTTGGAGCTATATATCCTGTTTTGCTTTTTGTTTTTACGACTGCATGACTGGCGTTTTTTGGTTAAGAGAAAAGTAACAACAGAAAATGTATACGGCATTTTCTAACATCTGCCCATCAAGAGCTTATCGAGCCCTGCGCCAGAAATTGTGGGTGCGTAGAGACACTGCGCGCCATCTATTGGGTAACATTTATCAAAATGGGAAAGGTCAGGTTTTTGATGGTCGATTTTAGTCGAGTTCGTTGAAGTAGTAGTAGTCAAGAGCGGGAAACCCAAAATCAATTCAGAACAGCTGTAGTGCAGCTTTTGCAAATAGGGAAACACGTAAAAGACGGGGAATTTCTCAAAGACGATATGTGCGGAGACGGAACGTGCGAATCAGACGTTTGCGGGCTTCTTCTTCTTGTCTTGTCTTCCTTCCTTATCTCCGCTAAGTGGCTGGTGCTCTTTTCTCATGACACGGATTTCATTTCACGCTGCAACCAGGGAAAAAGAAAAAAAAAAAAAATAATCCAAAAACAAAAAGGGCGAAATCGAAACAAACTGTTAGGCATATAAGAAGAGAGAGAGGGACTGAGTGCTGGAGCTATGTAGCTATGTACTAGTATATACCCTCTAGAAGCTGTTGGCTTTGAATAAAACATTGTGAAGTGAAGAAGGAAGGCGCAAAAATCCCGAAAAGTTCTCTCGCATGTTTGAGCAGCGAAAAGACGGAAAGAACGGATGCACGCGCATCAACTAAAAGGGCACACATTGGCGGCTCTTGTGCTGTTCAGCACGCATCATCCTGCAGCCTTTTTTTTTTTATTTTTTACTCTCCGTCGTGGAGGGAAGCGCGTCGCCGTGTGAGAAAAAGAGCTTATACATATAAGTGATGGGATGAATTTGCCGGTAAAATTAAAAAAAAAAAAAAAAAAAAAAAGGAAAAATGATTGGATTCGATGATGAAAAAAAAAGGCGAAAGGAAATTCTTATATCTTTTCGCGCTAAATCTAAGCGCTAGAATTTGTTTTTTAAGGAAGAATGGAAAATGACTGGTTCGGAATTTCACTGGCTACTAATGACAATAATCATCATTACATCATCGCGCTCGGAGGCCGAAAGCGGATCGCACCAAAAGATTTTTTAGTGTATATAGCCTACTACTACACACATAATATCATCCCGTTAAGTGTATAATAATACTAGTTGTATATATATATGTGTGTCTTTTTTCTTTTCTTTCTGGTATTTATTTATATATTGCTCTCCTTGGCTCCGTTGGACTCATCTCGCGCCTTCTGCACTCTTGCCCATCTGCCCTGAGAATAATAAACCGAAAAACTTTCAAGGAGACGAAAGAAAAGGGGAGCATATATAATATGTATAATATACAAAGCTCGTTTTGATATTTGATTCGCCATCATTGACGACAGCATCGGTCTCGTTGCTCACGGCTCGTAACTTTTGTTTGTCGGCATTTTCTCTCTGCAGAGAGACAGAGAGAGAAACGGAATTACCATGCAAGATGAACCGATGCTTGTGTTACTACCACGAAACCCACCTGTCGTTCATCTGCAGCAAGAGCGCCCAAAAGTCGCGGCGACTCATCAACACGGCGGATTTGTTGATTGTTTGGTTAAACATCCTTTTTCTGACGCCTGGTATCTATATAGTCTATACGAAGCTGCCGCTGCAAGGCAAACGGAGGAAACAAGCGCAGAGGCGTTAACACACAATGCGAGAAGTCATTGGGAACGACCATGCAGGTCAACGGCTCCCTCGCTCTATTGAATCGTGTTTATTTATTATTTTTCACGGCTGGAATACAATTGAAGCTGGACACGTATACTGAGAGGCAGCAGCAGCAGCAGAGACGAGAATGGAATGTGCTGTGGCGCGTCTGAGCTTCAAGTTGTTGTTGTTGTTGTTTTTCCTTTTTCTCTCCCTATCTCTTTCGCCCCGTTTCTAAGACGCGAGGTCCAGGAGAGTTTGTTATATCCAGTTGTTTGGGCCGGCAGAAAAGCCTCGGGCCGTTTGCGTGCCACAAGACGGAGAAGAAGTAAAGAAAACCATTCCACAGCGTTTGAACCTTTCTTTCTTCTTCTTTTTCTTCAATCAAACAACTCAACATTTTCTCTATTATTCTTCCGTTGTATAAATTTTTTTTCCTTTCCAGACTGTTTGTTTCTTCCTTTCTCCTTCATTTATTCATCTCATCTTCTTGATGCCTCATTTCTTCCTATACACCGACTCTTTGATTCAGGACCATATCTCCTTATGGTATACACAACATGTTACAACGAAGACTGCAGGTCTATATCTCCCCTCGAAACGTCAGTTGGTTTTGATTAGTAAAAATGCGGCGAGACGATGTAGTGGAAGGAAACCGCTGTTGACCGTTGGATATTTAGGCCTATGGTCGCATTAAAACGCTCATAGTTTCAGATAACCTGTTTGGCTGGCCACGGCCCACGAGCCGGGCGACGGTTATGTATTCATCGATGGGTTGCTATGGAATCTCTTTCTGTGTCGGGGCCTTTTTCTAGAGATGATGGAGACTTTTTGTGGAGTGGCCCTTTCCTTATATCCCACCCCCTATATGTATATATGAATATGTGCTGGGCTTCAAATAAGTAGCAGAGTTTCCCCATTAATTTCTCTCTTGATTTCTATGTTTTCTTCGACTTGTTCTACATGTTTTATTTCTCCTTTGCCTCTTTGGAGTGGACGCGGAGCTGGTGGTCGGAGTGTATATAGCCTTCCTGCCAAAGAAATGACCCGAGATAGCAACCAAACGAGTTAGGAGACACATGAGTATATAGACGTGACTCCGCGCTCTATACGGAGCAACGGTCGCTTTGCTCACACATGAAAAGGTTTGAGATAACGAATGTAAAAAGCGACCGAAGAAATTCAAAGAAAGCCAATATCTGAACGCATTTAGGAATGTCTACTTTGTTTTTTTGTTTGTTTTTGTTTGTTTGTTTGTTTTTCAAAAGTCGGAGAAATTGATTATTTTGTTTTCCTGGAAACGGACGACGAGTCAATTGTCTCCCACTAAGGGGCCGGGAAAAAAAAGAGAGAGAGATGTATCTCTTTTGTTTTGACTCATATTTTTCTTTAGAATTTTTTTTTTTTCTTTTTTTTTAGAAATTGTTTTCCCACGCAATTCATTGCTCGCATGATGGCATGTCTATATGTGTGTTGGTTCTGACGCGGTCGTGTTTTTGTTGTTTTCTGTATACCCCCCGACTCCGTGTCGTGCAGCACGTCTTGTCTTCCATTCCCTTGTTGTTGTTATATTGTTGCTAAGTTGATGTTGGTTGCTAGCCACCGGCCACCACCACCACCACATCTTTTCTCCCTTCTTTTATTCTCCCCTTTTTTTTTCTATACTTTTACAAGAGAGATAGACACGTTCATAAAAGGAGCAGCAGCCCGTACCTGTGTAATGATGGTAGTAGTAGTTTCACTTCACGAGTGTCTAGTATATTATAGAAATTCAGTTGACCGAGACGCTGAGAAAGAAAAAAAAACAAACAAACAAAAAATACAAGGCTCCTCTCTATCAGCCGGGCCGTCGGTGGGTGGTCGACTAGACAACACGGGGAGGAAAATATAAAAGGGAGTCGTGTGAAAACAAAAAAAAAACCCCAAAAAATGTACGCCAAACGTGAAAATGGAAAAATCATGTATTTATTATGTCTCTCTATTATCCGCAAACGAAAAGCGACGATATGTCGTCTAGACAGCAGCACACAACGATTACGCTGCGTATGTATATAAGATGGGCAGGCCGGGGAAACTCACGTGTGTAATACGTTACGTTGACTTATGGTTGCGTCATTAAAAGTGGAAGGATTCTTTTGCGATGTGTAAGGAGCCGCTCATATCACGACAATCAGGAGAAACGGCATGAAATAAGCAATAGGCAGCGGCCAGCAGCAGCAGCGCCCATGCGAAAGACGGACGAAATCAGTACGGAATAACAAGAGGGACGCGGCGGTGAAGGTTGCGCAACATTTCCTCCTCTCGCATATAGCAACCGAGAAAGGATATTACACTCACGTGAAGCACAAGCCAGCAGCAGACACAACGACCATTAGCGCTGATGCGTGTGTGTGTATAACCGAGGGAAGAGAGATGCGAGCGTTGTCTATAAAATATGGCGAGACTGCGAGCGGAGTCGATGTAAAGCGAACAAATACGCCTTTGCGACACGGAGGCGGATAGGGCCCCATTCTCCATGCGTGCAGAATGCTTAAAAGATGCACGGCGATCGATAGGAAAGTCGCGCTCTATAGTCGCCGCCGCCGCTGCTGGATGTGTTATGATGATGGCATATGTGCGTCCCTATTGAAATATTCATTCGATGCGGTCGGACCGAGTGTTTGACCTGCCAAAGATTTCCAAGTTGGAAAAAGCAAGCGAGCCGCCGTCCACACGGCACAGCACAGCACGTGGCGCTGTGGCACAACCGCCGCCGCCGCCGCGGTGTTTTGTTGCCTTTTTTTGGTTGAAATTTTATCGAACCCCCCCAATGAGGACTGGCGCGGTTTCTACCAGCTACTATATACTCGAAATACGTACGAGTAGTAGATCTCAGATGAAATATCAAATAAGAGACCCCCTCTTCTATTTCCTTTTGCGTCTATCGGGTCGTCTACGGAGGCGCTGGCCGTCACCGCCGCCCGTTGCCGCCGCCCGTTGCGGCCGAAGAAACAATCCGTCGTCTTCGCGCCAGTAGGCGACCCTCTGCTGGCCTGGCCCATGTAGTATTCGCTTCACATAACGAGAGCTATAACTCAAACAGCTCGGTCGGCTAAAAACAATCAAGACCCAAACCGAAAGAAACTCATCATTCACGCACTACCGTGCACCAGCAGCACATTGCGCGCTACACCCATCATATTAGTGTATATACATCAGTCTATATGTAATGTAATACATCCGATTTGCCCGCAGATTATTGTTTAGAGTCCTATATTATTTAGCCTTTTGTAGTAGTAGCTACTTTTTGTTTTCTCTCGGAAACTAAACGGCATTTATTCTTATGATTCAGCCATGTGTGCATGGTGTTGTCTTTTTTGCGGGTATGTGCGGCGATGAATGTTTGAGAGTCAACGAGGCTCAACCGAAAACTGTCCCTTCCCCTTCGAATTTATATTGCGCGGTTTCTGCTCGTCCGACGCCATCACCCCTAGCTCATCTCGAACGATATGATTTCTTGTTATATGTATACGCGCATCAGCACGGGAAACGAGCAGGAGAGAGAGAAGGGGGCTGCGGGCCGGTCGTCTTCTATGTGACAGAGATGCATAACGTCCGGCATCATCACAGAAGCCACTGCTTATACAAAACATGCAGCACAGCAGCAGCACCAACTAACCACCAGCAGCTTTTTCCCTTTTTTCTTTGGCCTTTTTTTTGTCCGCACTGGGTTCCTTCCTTGTCGTTTTTTGTTTATTTATCTTGCCGTCATCTTTCGGCGCTGCGATAACCGCTAAATAACCGCTGATTAATACATTTGTCAACGAGAAGTGAAAAGAAATATTACGGGTAGATGAGGTGGGGGAGGGGGGAGGGCTGAGCGCCAGTAGAGTCGGAGAAATAGGAAAAACAAACAAACAGGAGACAGAATGAGAAATTGGCGAGGGCCGTCGTCGTCACGACTTCCCTCTGTGTCGATTTTGGACCCCCCAACGACTCTCACTTCACTTCCATAACGTAATTTCACACAACTGCAGCAGAGCGACGGCACACAACCACCTCCCTCTTTATACATGTCCTATTATATTTTCGAGCTTTTGTTTTATTCCCCTCTCGTCTCGCTGTGTATCTGTCGTATACATTAACTCGCTCTTTTTGTGTGCGTAGTTAAAATCAATGAAGCGTCGCAGAGACGTGTGTTGCCTGCGGTTGCTCCCCTATATGTACGCAATCATACAAGTCGCAGATATAATAATAATATGTGGCCCTTGTTGTTTTCGTTTTGGCTTTCGCTCATCAAAGACAGACGGTGAAAGAGAGAAGAAGGGAGCTGAAAATTCATCCAATTGGTTGCTGATGAATGATGTCTGCTGGACGACTGCATATCGGATAGTCACGATAACACATTGCTTCTCGTTCTATGAGAGGGCTGGGTGAGGGACGGCTGCGAGTCGGAGAGACTATAGACGAGGGGAGAAAAGAAGAAAATGGCTATTTAATAACCCCATTTGGAAAATCGTCTGTGGCGGCGGGTGATGATGGAGATGGAACTTGAGGGGGGGGGGGGGGTTTCAATGGTTCAGGCCTGTGACCCATCAAATGAAGGAGTTTCTCTTTCCCTCCTCCTCATCAATACCGATTCGCCCGACAACAGTCAGCAGAGCGTCTTAGATTATATTGATGCGCAGCATATGGAATAAGGGCGACTGCCCTAATTTTGTTTCTTATTTTTCAGTTTTTTTTTTTTTTTTTTTTTTTTTTAGTTTATCTCTTTAGTCTTTTTCTTTTGATTCCTGCTGGTTATTCTATTCGGTTTTTCGGTTCTGACCGCACTCACATTCCTCTCGTCCTATCTCACTCTCGGTTGCCTTGCCCCGACTATGGCCGCCTAGAGACGGGCAAGACGTGGCAAAAGAGCCTCAGCCTAGCAACAGCATCATATGACGTCTAAATCTTCGTGGTCTTAATTGGATGAAATGCATCAAGACGCGCTCGGTGCTCTCTGACTTTTTTCTTTTTTTTCTTCTTCTTGTGCGCTGCTGTTTGCCCCACTTTGTTGCCGTCTCCTTCCATGCCAGCTCTATCCATCTCCATCTTCCCATTTATTCCCCCTTCTATACAGCACAGGTACTATAGGTCTCTAATGCTGCTGCACGTTGTCGTAAGGGGGAAACGTATCACGATGACCCGAGAGTCTTGTCAACTTTGATGGATGGAAAGTCATCCGGAAAAAATTCGTAAGGTTCTTTCTTCTTCTTCTTCCTTGGGTTATTTTTAGTTCGGCTTTCGTGCTGGCTCTAACCAGAGTAGGCTTATGTATACGCAATAGGCTGTACGCGCAGTTGAAGGGAAAGAAAACGATTAAATAGAAAAAAAAAGACCAGAGATTCTCGTTTCGTCCATTTAAATCTTTTGTTGAGTCCCTTCTTTCTTTCTTTCTTTTTTTTTTTCGGTCGTTTACGCTCTTCAATGCTCTTCGGCTTCTTTGTCGATTTGGCTTTTTTTGAAAAGAGGAAGACGAAAATGAATAAGGAGAAGGAGAAGAAGTGTACAGGCAGCTGCTGTTGCGCGTCTCATCTTGCGTTACGTCAAATAGAAGAGGGACGACGACGAATGGGGAAGAGAATGTAAAGACTCGTGCCCTTGCACACTTTCTACTGTGCACAGTCCCTCTCTCCCTCTATATACGTATATTGCTTTTCTTTTCTTCGACGTTTTTCTTCCTTTTGTTTTGTTCTTTCGGAGACGACTGAATGTTGTTCCCCTCTCCGCGATCCGGCACAAACCACAACCACCAGCCGCCTACGACCTCCATCAAGGTCCAAAAGCCCAGATGCCGAGAGCTGTCTAAGGTTCGCACCTGCTCCTCAAAAAACCTCTCCCCCACCTTTTCTCCTATAATTTACACAAGAACTTGGGTCTGCAGCAGCTCCTCCATCCTCCAAAGCACGCAGCAGACGCTCGCCAGCAGCAGAGAGTTGAAGAAAGTAGCTCTCAAATATAGACGATGCGTTGGGTGAGTTGTGTTCATATGGGGGGGGGGGGGGGGGGAGAGGGATAATACGCTCTAAGTCGGTCACGCCGGACAAAAAAAACGGACTTTATCCCTCCTCCTCTACTTTGTATTACCTCGCTGAGAAGCGGCAAGGGCGCGGGGGTTACAAACGAATTTTAAAAAATGTTAAAGTTTTGCGCCAGCTGTCGCACGGACGCGCGCGCGCTGGCGTATACGCCTTCTGCGCCACTCATTTTGGTTGTTGTTGTTGCTGCTGCTATCATTATTATTGTATAGCATCCCTTTCTTCCTTCCTTTTCCCTCTGGGAGGTTTACACACAATAACCTTTCGTTCACTCTCAACAACCTTCGTTCTTCCGAATGGACTCGGAAGAAGGAGAATAAAAGCGAGATCTTGACATATATGCTTCAAGAGACCTTTGGCTGGTGTACGCGACAACAATACACGGTAAACCGTTCATCGAGTCCTCGTAATCTCCTGTACATGCTGCCAATGGCAGTTGACAAACAATCAAATAACTCTTCTTCGTATACGTACTATATCCTTATCAGAGGTGGTCGCCGACTCTTTAAACCGCGCGCGGAGAAGAAGAAAATGACCGAAAACAAACAGGGGGGAACAAAAAAGGGAGGTAATAACGTCCCCCAAGCCATGATATTTAATTGCTGATGACGGGGTTTCTTCTGCCGAACCACCCAAGAACAACAACAGACCAAAAAACAAATGAATTTTTGTGAAAATGACACAATGTCCCAATTGTCCCATCTTACCTATCCATTAGACCTTCTCTGATCGTTATTGAATTTGGTGGTAAAATAGCGGTATATAGAAGAGCGAAGAGCCCCCAAAACAGTTACTGCGTGCGTCTATCATTATCTTGGATTTTAGAAACAAAAAGGAAAGAAAACACAAAAAAACGAAAGAAATTGTAAACGGCAGCAGATGGTAAGTATATCTATCTATACACCCAAATGCGTTCCCTTTGGGAGTAGATATGTATGTAGTCTGTACACGGTAATGTATCTAACAAGTAACAGGTCTTATTGTTTCGATGATTTCTCTATAATTCTTCCCCCCGTTTCCTTCTTTTCCTAAATAAAGCCTCCGCATTTATGTACGTGGTATAGTATAGA